>NC_139349.1:134040913-134640913 GCF_055883805.1 Amblyomma maculatum
TAGCAGGTCCATGCATTTTCTTTTCCTTCTTCCTACGGCCACAACAACAGCGCTGACATCGCACAGCACATGGACGCCACTTCGTTTCGCCTCGATCGAAACGCAGCCGCCGTGGTCGGGATCGAACCCGAGTCTACCGTGTGGATTATAGCGGGATTCCACGAGTGACAGATACTGCGATTTGAAAGTACCAAAGACTAAAATAGTTGTCATTCGTCGTCGTCGTCGTCGTCGTCGCCGTTGGCGTCGGCGTTGTCCCTGTAACCAGCTCCGCAGCTGGGGCAGCGCTCGCTCCTTCCCCCATCCCCCTCCCGCTTCCTCCGTGGCGGCAACCGCGCGTGTTATTTGATTGCTGCGCGCGCTCCCCCCTCTTCCTGCGTGACGGCGAGGGTGGTGGTGGTTGGTTGGTTGGTTCATAGGAAGGGAAAGGCAGTATCTGTCACACTCGCTCTGTGGACACCTGAACCGCGCCGTAAGGGAAGGGATGAAGGTGGGAGTGAAAGTGGATAGAGAGAAAGGGGGGCCGTAGTGGAGGACTACGGAGTAATTTCGACCACCTGGGGATCTTTAACGTGCGCTGACATTGCACAGCACACGGACGCCACTTCGTTTCGCCTCCATCGAAACGCAGCCGCCGAGGCCGGGATTCGATCCCGGGAACTCCGCACAGTAGTCGGCCGTCTTACCACTGCACCACCCCGGCGGTGAAAAACTATTTGGTGGAGTGCCCCGCCGGGGTGGTGCAGTGGTAAGACGCCCGACTACTGTGCCGGAGTTCCCGGGTTCGAACCCGACCGCGGCGGCTGCGTTTCGATGGAGGCGAAACGAAGAGGCGTCGTGTGCTGTGCGATGTCAGCGCACGTTAAAGATCCCCAGGTGGTCGAAATTACTCCGTAGCCCTCCACTACGGCTCCTCTTTCTCTCTTTCCACTTTCATTCCCACCCTCCTCCCTTCCCCTACGGCGCGGTTCGGGTGTCCACAGAGCAAGTGTGACAGTTACTTCGCCTTTCCCTTCCTGTAAACCAATTTAATTTATTTAGCCGCGAAATACTCGTTACAAGTGTTGGGCCGGCTTTTGATCACGGGTGGTGGCCAGCAGGCAGTGCCTGACGGCGACCGCTTCAGCCCAGTCGACCAGTCTCCTTTGTGGAGCCGGTTCTGAGCTGGAGACCGCGATCTCCCAAGTCTCGTTGTCCGTAGGCGCCATTCGGCCGGTGGTTGAAACTCCGGGCATCTGAACATAATATGTTCGAATGTAGCTCTCGGGGCCTCGCAGAGGGAACATTCGGACTGATGAGTAGAGGGGGAGAAGAGTGCCAGCAGTGCTGGGGAGGGAAAGGTGCGGGCTTGAAGGTGTCTCCATGTTATTTGTTGTGGTTTAGTTAAGGAGGGGTGTGGGGGAGGGTAGTGAAGTCTTTCAGACCGGTAGTGTAGTGTAATGTCATTGTAGGTGATCAGCCGATCTCTGGCACTGCCTAGGTCCTCGGTATCTGTTGCTTGGTCGACGTATGCTTGAGCAGCAGAATTGGCCGCTTCGTTACCGGGGTTGTCCGAATGGGCTGGTACCCAGACAAGGTCTATGGGTCGGGGTGTTTGAACGTTGGTAGTTAAGATTTTGTGAGAGGCAGCATGTAGCTGACCTCGGGCGAAATTTTGTATGGCAGTTTTAGAATTGCTGAGGATAAGGGTGGCAGTGGAAGAGACTATCGCGATGGCTATAGCAGATTCTTCCGCTTCTACGAACGAGAGGCTGATGTGATGTGTTCGAAGCGGCTGGATACCGCGCATATCGCATAAGCTGAGCGGTGTGGATATTCTGCGGCGTCCACGTAGAACGTGTCGGGTTCGTTCGCATGTGCTCTGTGTAGGGCACGTGCTCTCGCTTTCCGTCTGGCCTGGTTATGAAGGGGATGCATGTTTTTCGGAAGTGGGTGGACAGTGAGGTGATCGCGGACTGTCTTTGGAACTGCATAAGTTTCTACTGGAGGGGCACCTAACGGTCTAAGTTGGAGAAAGGAAAGAATGTGGCGACCAGTTGGGGTAGTGGAGAGCCGTCCTAGTTGGGCGATGCGGTGGGCTTCCACCAGTTCGCTGAGGGTGTTATGAACTCCCATGCCTAAGAGTCGACAGGTTGGGGTGCGCTTAGGTAAGCCGAGAGCTGCTCAGACATGACAACGCTAGATATAAGCCTGCTTGAGCCCCTCTGCATCGCCCGATCTTGGAGGCCATGTAATGAACACTGTGTCCGCTGCCAACCGGATGGACATCACTGTGGCTACGAACCCGTCCCTCTGTGCTAACCGATATCACGGCACCATTGGCCTAAGAAACTACCGCGCGAATTTTTGGAGCTTAGTTACAATTGTTTCGAGGAAATTTTTCGAAAATGAGTGGACGCATTCGATTCATTTCGAATCATTTTCAACGTGCACTATTTCATTCGCCCAGCGAGTTAAATAAGACGTGTTCGGTTCAATATTCAAGCACACAGCACTCTCTCCCTCTCTCAAACATTCGCACATCCCAGGTGAAATTATACTTCGATGACACGGCCTCCGGTATAAGCCCAAAATTCCTCCTGGACACGTGGGGGTCGCTTTTCCTTGCTTGCATGCAACAAGCGTCGCGCGCTCTTTTTGTTATGACTAGTCGCTGGCATGTGGGGTTTAGTCACCGTTATCAAGCAGCGCACAGGCTATGAAAGAGGCCGTGGTGGAGGGGTCCGCTTTCTTTGTGTCCCCTCGGGGGGTTTAGATTCTAAAGCGCGATGACGTCGAAGCCATTGTGACACCGCAGTGGGTCTTGCTATATAGGTTGCCTCCTGTTCTTGGTAGTGGCGAAGACGCAGTCTTCGGAAGACGATGAATCAGCCAGAGGAGCGGCATATATTAGAGGTTTAACAGCTAAATGTAACCAAGCCTTTGAAGAAATTAGCCGTGGTTTAGCTTGTGGTTAAACCCGGAGTTACGCGAGAGCAATCTGCATGGCTACGCTTAGGTTCGGCTTGAAAATAAAGACATGGCTTTTGCACATAGTATAGTTTACTCTATGGTTTCCGGTTTATTTATGCTATGAGGAATCACTTCAGATATGAGCACCCCTTGCGTCGTCGAGCATTCTCATTCAGGTGTAGAAAAGACTTCTTGTGGTATGACATCGTCTCTACGTCGAAATCCGGGGCACACCGCCGTCGCAACGTTCGAACGAACCTTGTTGTTATCGTTGTTGTCCAAATAACTTATGGCACATACCCATAGAGGGGGATCGGCCAAGAATTGGGTAGCAAAGAAAGTTTTTGAAGTATACTTGCATAAAAAAAAAAGTGATTTGAGGGGTAGAGGAAAGGAAACAAAACGGGAAATAAGTGAAATATAAAATGAAAAGTGGTAACACATACGGCAGATTGACACTGCAATTGTAGAACAAGTGATGATTAAATATTTAGCAAGGCAAACGATTTGATTGCAGTAATAAATTTTGCATGGCGGTGAAAATAGACCTGTGACTGTGCCCAAAGATGGTGGCGCCAAATGATAACAATATCGGGCTACCTAAACTGAGGCCAAGCTGTTGCAATGGCCTTTCCATCAACTGTCTTCTCAACGTAGTGAAGCGGCGGCAAAACAATAAAAAGTGATCCTATAGCAACTCGCTGTTATCTTCTGCTTCTTCTTCTTCTTCCTCGTTATAATGGCACATACCCACAGTGGGGGATTGGCCAGAATTCGTTGCAGGTGACATAATATAATTGATAATGTCGATTTGACTGTATGATAGGTAACTTAATAATTAGGAGTTAATGTCTTCTTCTTCTTCGTTTTCTTCTTTTTCTTCTTCTCAGGGACAGGCACGGCGAAATGGCGAGACTGTGGCCTATGCAGCTCTCGCTACAAAATATGTAGTGAAATTCATTGGTACCAGCTGAAGGGATGATGAGTATCGCGTTGCCTATTCTATGGTATTTTATGCCTATATATGGATTAGTAAATGCTAATTAACCAGTATCTTTAATTATTGACTTGAGGAACAAAGTAGCAATCTAAAATTTGTAGATTGTCTTCAAAGACAGCTGGTTGCAGTGGTTACAGTGCAGTGAAAAGGTACCATTAATGAATTTCTTTTAAAAGTATACGACGTGCAGCTGATGCATATCTCGCTAAGTTCACACACAGGGCCCCATATGGGGAAAGCGGATTTGTCTTCTGAGCCGCGTCATGGAACGTGCAAAGATCTCCGGTATTACATGGAAGCCTTTTGCGAAAGTTATATTTCAAGGCCACTAAAACGAAAAAAAAAATCCCCCTACGGAAACAATAGGTTGGTGCTGATTTCAGAAAGCTGTTAATTAAGAATGAAATAAATAAATAAATAAAGAATGAATGAATGAATGAATGAATTCCAGAAGGAGGGCCCAAAGCGCATGACCTGCAACTTTAAGAAACTGTGTTCCTCCAGCCAATTATTAAACATTTGCACTTATTTTCATTAATTAATTTACTTGTCAAAACAACGACACACTGCAGACTAGGACACGTAACTTTTAACTGCACCCCGCTGGGTTCACTGGGTTAGGGCATTCCGCCTCTTAAAAAATTTACTGGTTACATTTGAAACCCGGGGCATTCGGTCAACGAGCATCAATGAGTTTTTCGTGTTCATTGATTTCATTTGTTTATTTTTTTTTTCGTTGCTGAAGGTGGCTGGGGGGGGGGGGGGGGGGGGATGTTTTAACGCGACCACATTAAAGGGCCCCTTCTCAACAAAATCCGGCGTTGCCGTTGTGAGCGAAAAATCACAGGCATGCATGCATGTTTCTGGCCGTGAACGGGTAACGTGATGTCACGAGATAACGTGACGCTGTTAACTCCAGGTTCGCCTTTGAGATGGCAGGTGATCCAAGGGCTGCATTCTAATCTCGAGATCGGTATGCATTCCGAATGAGATGCACTGTCTATGTATAGCTACGCAGCTGTCCATGTATAGCTATTTATAGCATATATATATATATATATATATATACACTGTAAAACCAGCCAGCATACCGTACTCACAGGCCCATAGATTCCGACGGATTTGCTCTGAGCTAGATGACTTTGACCGCCATGCGGAGCAACTAAAAACAAATCTTCTGCAAAAGGAATACCCCCCCTTCATTGTTGATGATGCTATTGGGAAAGCTCGAGGCTTAGACAGAAATGAAATAATCAATTTTGAAAAATCACAGCAGAACGACAGGCCAACAAACCTCGTTCTTACACATTCCTCAAACATGCCACGGGTTAATAATATCCTCTCGAAACATTTTAATATAATTCAGCAAAGCAGTCACTTGTCTTCCATTTTCAAACAGCCACCGAGAGCGGTGTATCGGCGCTCTAGAAACCTAAAGGACATGTTAGTTAAATCTAAAACGACCGCCAATGCTAACCCTAACCCCGGATGTAAACCGTGCAGAAAACCACGCTGTAAAGTTTGCAATCATGTGCAGGCGACAAATATTGTAAAGGGCAACTTCTCTGATTTCACCTTTAAGATCAAAGAATCCTTGAACTGCGACAGTGCCAATGTGGTATACATGCTAAGCTTCGGTGTGTGCGGCATGGAATACGTCGGCCAGACCGAAACACCATTCAGGTTTCGTTTCAATAACCACAAGGCCCACGTCCACACACTGCCAAATCTCCCTTTTTCTAAGCACCTGTGCCTTCCAAACCACACTTTCGAAAACATTCGGGTCATTCTCCTTCAATCAGGCTTCCAAACAAATCGACAAAGAGAACAAAGAGAATCGTACTTCATACACAAATTTCAGACTCTAACCCATGGAATTAATGAAACATTGGGCAACTTTGCCTTTCTGAAAAGCCTACATAACTAATAGACAAGGCCTTTATCTCCCCCCATTTGCCCGCTCCTAAGAATTTCCTCCTTCTCACGCAAACTATACTGTTCGCTATTCAGCTCCTTGGCCTCCCCCCTCTGGTCGGTTTTCTATCCCGCAACAAACGTCTTTACTTAGGACACGCTCGCGGGAACCACTTGACGCGAATGCCCGGCTGCGGCATTGGGTTTCGGGTTTAGGGAGAGCGCGTCTGGCCGACGGCTCTTTCGTCGCCGCGGCGGCGCGCCGCCCTGGCTCCGATCGCTGGCGTGTCGCGGGGTGGAACAACTCCGTCTAGAACACATAACTCTTATCCCAACGGTTTCTTGAACACCTGCACCGCTGGGGAGCGGGCCGTCCTGTTGTGCATGCTCGCGTTGTCTGTTTTTCAGTTTTTTTTTCTTTTTTTTTCTTATTACATTTTTTTATTTTTTTTTATGTTATTCTGAACTTTCCTTCGAGAGAGACTTGTCTTGCTTGTAGTGTCGTCTTCGTGGAAGCACGACGCGCATGTAACATTCGTCGGCTCTCCACTTTCTCTTTTTGCCCCTTTTCTCTCCCCCCCCCCCCTCCTTTTTTTTTTTTTTTTTGTTTCTCTCTTTCTCCGTCTTTGTTGCATCACCAGCCAATAATCAACTGGAGCTTTTCGCCCTTTCTATCTATTCAGTAATGTTTGCTTCTCCAAAGACGGAGAGCGAGAATTCCTTCTCCCTCTCCTAACAGTGGCGTAATGTGCAGACTTATTCTCCATACTCAATTCTACCTTGAAGAAGGACGGTCCACCGTCCGAAACTGTTGGAATAAAATAGATAATCGGGAAAGTTGTGTGACACCCTGTTTGAATTTAACTCTGGCCCATTAGTAACAAGCAATCCATGTCTATATATATATATATATATATATATATATATATATATATATATATATATATTGTCACGTACAAGGTAAGTAAGGTAAGGTAACTGATGCTTTGCGTGAACTAATTCGCAGTGTCGTGCGCGAAGAACTGAGCAAGTTCTGGAACCCCCTGCAGCAATCGCCAGCTTCCGTTTCTGCTATAGTGCCGGAGGAGGTGCGACAATATATATATATATATATATATATATATATATATATATATATATATATATATATATATATATATATATATATATATATATATATATATATATATATATATATATATATATATGTCAGTGGTCTGCACATAACGCGTTATAATTAAATTAGGACTGTGTGCTAATGAGTGCGAGATATAGTAGATGCACAAGTTAAGAGATCAGCAAAAGGCATGTACGCGAACGAGGATCTACAATTCAGACAACACAAACGTGGGCCCAATATTGGCATTGTGTCGGCAAAGCCCGGCCCTGTGTAAGTGCCCGACATTGCCTACGCAGAACTAATATTGGGCTCACGATTTGTACTGCCTAGGGAGCCGCCAGACGGCTTCCACGAAGATCAAGGAGGACTAGCAGGAGGAGAAGGATAAGGAAAGGCATTGCTACCCTGAACAAGGGGGATGAGGGGACACAAAGGTGAAACAGGAATGATTGGTTTGGTTAGCTTTGGTTCAGGGCAGGGAACTGAAGCTTTATCTTGCTGTTCTGCGCTGAATCTTCTGCGTGTGCCTTACACCTCTGAGGTCTAGATGCAACTTTGTGGAGCCTGTATCTACGCTCTGCCTTCCACTGAAGTGATCGCAGTCGTTGTAACTCGATGTCGAAATCGGTGCAGTTTGCAACTGGGTAAATGAGCAGGTTGCGTCATGACCTCCTTTATTTTTCGTTCAAAACCTGTGGAGAACCCTTCTGTGCAAGCATCCTTCATTAGGGATTCAAAAACTGCCCAATCAATGCGCCGCGTAAAGATGTGACATGGTCGGCAATGATCAGGTAGGTTGGGATACGGTCGCTGCCATGATTTTTTACATCTGAATACCACTGGACGCTGCTGATAAGGTATTCCGGAACGAACTTCAAGCAGCTACCATAAGTCACTCCACAAATATAAGTTGGAGTTCCATCGTTAAGACCCTGAAGTCCATGGTCGGAGGCGAAGGAAACAACCTTTCTTCCCCTAAGATTCATCCTAACACTTTCCCACATTGTGTGCTGAGCACTGAAATCCCCTAAATTATCCACGGGATGTGACTGCCATCAAATCACTCAACCTTTCGGCCCCTTGCTTCGGATGGCAGCTGACCTCTGTCCGATGTTCATGCCGGTAAAATGCGAATGTATTTTTTCCTTTACACATATAACGAGCGTACCCTCTGGGGACGAGGCTTTATAGTTGATTTTGTTTGGTAAGTGCGTATGGTAGCAAACCTGATTCGTGAAGCTGGCGCGTGTTTCGGAACAAAACCTGATTTTGAAGCCGGCGGGCCGCATCACAGTGCGGCACGACTGTGATGCGGGTTTAGAGGGTTTAACGTCCCAAAGCGACTCAGGCTATATGTGGGATGCCGTAGTGCATATGCTCCGGAAATTTCAACCAGGGGTTCTATAAAGTGCATCGACATCGCTCAAGGACGCCTTGTTTTCCGCCGCCATCGAAAAGCGGCAGCCGCTACCCGGATCCGGTGCTGTGTCTTTGGGTTCAGAAGTCGGGCACTCTAACCACTGAGCCACCGTGGCGAGGGAGGAGAAAAGGTAGTAATAATATAAAGCATGTGGCAAATTCATAGCCTATAGTGCAGGTCCGACGTTCTCAAGAAACACAGCAGCGGGCCTGCATCACAGGTCTTCGCAACCCGAAGATCGCGGTGGCTGCTGTTCGAAAATCTTCGCCTCACTCAGTGAGCGTTGATTAACAGGCACCAGTGCAAGCCACAGAGACTGTTTTCCGCCCTGTGTGCAAGACATTCACATGAAAGTCTATATGCAACGCACATAGTACACACCAGCAGATGCCACATCCAGTGTTATCAGCTATGCCGATAAAAACGAGTGGTGGCTGTGAATGCGACACTAGCATGCCATAGGCTACAAAGCACAGTTAATTGATGCACATCGTGTCAGGTCAAAAGAGGTGTTGGTAGGTCCGATGTTTAAGATGTCTATAGAGGGTAGACGAAGTAATCTTTCTCACCTCTGAGAAACTTGATGGCTTTATTAGCATCCTGTACAAGCAGGCCCCGTGGCCTGGGTACTTATGACTAACAGGATACAAATGTAAGCACGAGGAGAGAAATTTACCATGCACCAGCGCCGCGTCTACCGGGGCAGCGCTAAGGCCCGATATAGGGCTCGAGAGCAAACCCGAGGCAGGCAGGCGGAGCACAGTCTAATGCTTGGCCGGTATGATCCGACCGTCGGGATTAGAGCAGCGGACCGGGCTTGTGTAGAGGTTCTCGGACCTGAACCGTGACACGGGTCTTTGAGGAAGATCATAAAGTGCTCTAGCACAGCATATTTTTTGTCATTACTGTTTTTTAAAGAACAGCTCTAAGGAGTCGATAATGCAAAAAACTATGCAAACAAAGAATCTCTCATATATATAATATATATATCATGCATGTCGTCAGTATACGCGCTGCGTTTAGGCGTCGCACGTTATGGGAGCTAGTGCCCCTACAGCACGGACTCTAGCATGCAGTGCCCACCGCGAGTGTTCCCACCCTCATCTACTAACGGGTGCCGTGGTGCAAGTGTGCGGGGCCGAAAGAGGAAGTCGTTGCTCGGGCCACGAGCCAGTCGTGTCATTCGCGTTCACTGTTGGCAGGCCAGACTGATGGAGGCTGATATTGTATCTATCACGGAATGAAAAGATGAGATGCCAAATGCGCGCACGCTGCTGCTTGTTAACTGAAAATGTTTCCGAGTGTAGAATTCGATTCAGGTGGACGTTATCCCCCCGGTATCGTATCAGGCGCGTGATAAGGGAGGGAGGGGGGGGGGTCGGTGTCAGGACACCATTTCTCATATTTCTGCGCTCCGCATCTCCTCCGCTGTACCCCCACTTTTGTTTTTTATCTTTTTTTTAACGCCGACGTATAGCACCCCTAAGGAATGTATGGCATTTAGTATTTTTCTGAAGCAACATCATGAGCCATTAGGAACAGTTGTGAACCAGTTTCGACCACCTAGGGTCCTTCCACATGCACTGAGGTGTGTGTGTGTGTGTGTGTGTGTGTGTGTGTGTGTGTGTGTGTGTGTGTGTGTGTGTGTGTGTGTGTGTGTGTGTGTGTGTGTGTGTGTGTGTGTGTGTGTGTGTGTGTGTGTGTGTGTGTGTGTGTGTGTGTGTGTGTGTGTGTGTGTGTGTGTGTGTGTGTGTGTGTGTGTGTGTGTGTGTGTGTGTGTGTGTGTGTGTGTGTGTGTGTGTGTGTGTGTGTGTGTGTGTGTGTGTGTGTGTGTGTGTGTGTGTGTGTGTGTGTGTGTGTGTGTGTGTGTGTGTGTGTGCGTGTGTGTGCGTGTGTGTGTGTGTGTGTTTAGGTTTGGGTTAGGTTTGGGACCATAGAGATACGCTGCAGAGCGGATATGAGGACGAGTGGGACGATAAATCGATGTCAAGGACTCCTGTCAGGGTTAGGTGCAATGTTAAGCTAGCTGGTGTCAGCACACTGCACTTGTTAGTGGTTGCAAGTTAGGATGAATATATATATATATATATATATATATATATATATATATATATATATATATATATATATAGTATCTCAGTGCTAGTTGTTATAAAACGTCAAAGTGAGAGTTGTTAGTGCATGGTTACAGTTCTAACTTGTGGTTAGGGTTAGTAAGTGGGTGCAGAGTGGCTTTGCGAACAAATCGGGGTGTTGAGTGCGGTCATCAAAATGGCTTCGAAGACACTTAGTAGATGCAAAGCAAAAGCAAAGGAAAGCATAGAGAAGCCAATAGGTGATAACGCTAACAAATTTTCATCGCAATATGCAGGTATTAGGCCGCAAGTGTGTGAGTGGCAACTTTAATTGTTCCAAAAGAAAAGCGGGCAGTGGAGCAGGGAGGGAAATCCTATGCTACCCCCTGAGCTCAATCCAGGATCTTGTCCTGGAGATCAAGTGCTGGGCTGCGCAGGGAAGCCTCCCACTGGTCTTCTGAACAAATATTAAGGGATTCTTTATTTTTTCTTGGGGGAGGGGGAAGATGAAGAGTGGTAATGAGCACATCACCACATGATGTGATCGAAGTTAACTCTGGTCAGACAGAAATTGCAAGCTGTATGGATGAGGTGGCGGGAAGTATAGAGTGGGAAATGTGTTAGTCTGAAGCTGAAGCCATAAAATCTCGTGATACCGAGAGGTTTTGCGATGTGCATCCAAGGCGACCGAGGCGGTAATGGGGACACATGTCATGAAAGGATGAAAGGAGAGGAGGCGGCCCCACGTAGCAAGCGGGGTCACATGGCCGAATGAATGGCCTGCGCCCGAACAGTGAAACCTTAGGAGCAGGCGTGAGCCACGGGCACCTTGCTTTTCGCCGCCATCAAAAAGCGGCCGCCGAGGCCGGGATTCATATATATATATACCCTGCCGGGGTGGCGCAGTGGTTACGACACTCGGCTACTGTTCCCAGGGACGCGGGATCGAATCCCGGCCTATATATATATATATATATATATATATATATATATATATATATATATATATATATATATATATATATATATATATATATATATATATATATATCCTAGGATTCACCAGCCGAATGCCCTGAGCCACATAACGGCAGGTTCATATACAAGAGCCGGTGAGCGGATGCCCTCGAAAGAGCGCTCGCGGGCATCTGGTGCAGGTGGGCGCAATCTGGTGGTCCTTATTCAGATCACTAGCATAAGAGAAGGGGAGGAAAACTGTTGTTCACACATTTCGTCCTGAAGAATAATACTTTATAAGCCTCCCCCTCCCACCACACCATTCTGCTGCACTTGAGACAACCGCGCATACGAAGCTTTCATTCCTTTTTTTTTTTTTTTTTTTTTTTTTTTTTTTTTTTTTTTTTTTTAGGCGGGAGAGACGTGCCTGTGTCCGACTGAGGCAACTTGGGGTGGTTATAAAAGAAATTTATTAATTACACTGCCTTTGTGCTCGGTATGAGCTCCAAACTCCACAAGATGTGGCAGAAGCCCTGTTCACGAATTAGGTCACGCGAGCAAAGCGATGACCGAAAGCTGAGCACTCAACGGCCGTTAAAAACAACATAAAAAACAAAATGAAAACAACGGAGTGTTTGTTTTGTGCTCTGAATGAAACATATAATCATCACAAAAGCGTTGCGGTTCATGTTGAGCGTGATATATTTCCAGGTGATTTGACCGTGCACCTTCAAGAAAGAAGAATTCGTTTCCTTTTTCTTTTCTTTTTTTTTTCCACAAGGCTGCCAGAAACACGGTTAAAGTTTGAAAGCAGCGGATCAATAGCTCCGAGCCGCTCTTCTTTTTTCTTTCCCACTTCAGCCGCTCGATCTCCGTTGAGTGCCTTCTCCGTATTACCTCTCATGTTTTTCTCCTCCTGTTCACCGGAGCTGCATGCGAATGGAGGGAGCCGCTAAAGAAGAGCTACGTTCATTCGAGTAGGTGGGGATGCATTACTTTTTTTATTTATTTGTCCTATTTTGCGTATTCAGCGCGGCCTACCACGCAATATGCTTGCATATCTATTCCAATTCTTTCTATTTCCTCTCACCGGAACAGAGCGTGCTGTTGCCTGAAGGGAGGCACCGGCGAATGAGAGGCGGCGAGACGTCGACGTACTGCCGCCGCCGTTTTTTTCTCGTCGCGTCGGCCCGATCGAAGCGCCATTCAAATAGGACTTAATTCCTTTCAGAGTAAATCCAGCAGCGTATAATGTTTTTTGTTGTCTTATTTAATTCAATTCTCTGTTTCGGGTTTAGAGTCGTCATTTCCTTACCAGCTCGCCTATATCAAGCTCATTCTGTCAAGGAAGGGAGCGGCGAAGTAACACACACACACACACAAAAAAATCAACTCTGCTCTCCGCGCGTGTGCGCAATGAAGCTGAAAGTGTGACACAAGGCGCTGCATTAAAACTTGAAATTGGAGATAAGCAGGAGATTCGCTTTAACGAGGAATGTGACCTCACAAAGCCGACTAAACGCGACACGCTCCCTGACGACGCTCAGCACGACGGCAGTCAGTGGTGTGTCGCAAACTGGGAACAATAACGCAACCAATGCGGATGTCACACGCGAGCTGCACTACTTCAAGTCTGGAATTGCGTATCCCGACTGCGTGCAGACCGAAAAAACATCAGTGCGAAAACTCTCGTACCATTTTCAGAGCCAGGCAAAGATTTTGTTTGTGCCTCCTCGCTGGTTGCCACTACAACTCAGACGTCAGCCATCGTGGAGCCGCCGAATCGGCAAATGACACAACGACGTGTCCAACAAATTCGAAGCAAATCTATTGAAGATAAGTATGGATGAAATTATGGATGAAATGCATTTGCCCCTTCCCACTACCGCCTCTAGCGCACCATTTGCTCGTACCTCCTTGAGGCGCTAATATAGAGAATAACCTCCAACCTTGTTCGGCATGTTCCTTCCTGAGTCAGCTCGTGTAGGGCATGATTCGAGAATACGAAGATTCTAGGCAGTAGCGCCAATGTAAAAGCTCGGCTTCTGCTAGAGGCCTTCCATGTTAAAAAGTTATCTGATCGCTGTGCGAGTGAAACTTTGCTGATTTATAACGCTGAATGTACCTGTCTAAATTCTTTTTTGTCCTAATCGATTGCAGTTGCGTGACGTGTGTGCCTGCACTGTCTGCGCACGCTCATATTTTCCCTTGAATTCCTTATGTTCACCCCCAATAAACAATTAGTAGTAGCGCTTGTCATTCATCGTGTGTTTTCTTCTGTCTTCGTCCAAGTGTTCGCGCCAATTAATTTTTTTTTTTTTTTTACCATGTCTTGGTGTTTAGGAGGGAAAAACGCTTTCTTTTGGGCGTGGAACATCCTAATTTCTAAGGCCAAGCTTAAGTACATACGTTGCGTTTTAGGTTCTAGTGTTTTCTTTTTTTATAGTACTCAAATTTTAGTTTCTAGTGTTTGCTTTTTTATGGTGCTCAAAAGTTTATCCTTGGTTTAACTCTCTTAAACCAATTAAAGTAGTTAAGACGTTCGAAAACACTGTTAGGTATGGTTCTGCTTGGCGGCCGGCTTAGTATTAAGAGGCTAACACAGTTTGGCACAAAGTTAACCGCCTGTAGTTTGTTTAATGGTTGGGGAAAGTTAAGGCGCAGTATCTATTTCGCTTCTTGGCAGACTCTTATATTTAAAAATAACGGATATGATTGAAGGTACATATAAGTCGTCGATTATAATCCCTGTCGCCAACTAGCCTCTGTCTTTACTAACAGATTGCCGTCAAATGGCTATACTGTGCACAAAGAAAGATCGCGTCAAAATTTGTACACCAGTTCACTTATATTTACCACTTTCTGTTCTCATTCCCTGCCCGCACTTTCCGGCTAGCTCCACGCATAAGGCAAGCAGGGCTTTCGCCTCAATACACCGCCTGTGCTTTTCTCCTGGCAAGCATGCTGCACTGCTAGCTATTTGTGCTAAACGGCGAAGCCTGCTAAACACAAATTGTAGTTTTTGTAATTGAGATCACATAGAGCTTGTTCTTTTTATATATTTATATGGGGTTTATTAGAGCGAGAAATTAGTTTCTCTTTAAGATACAATTTTTATATGAAGAAGAAAGGACATGTACCCTGCTTCGTGTACGGTTCGAGCCCACGATATCTGCCTATCATGCATGCGCAGTGCTTCGTCGCTTGATTCTAGGGCGGCATCTCTCCTACGAGCTGGCGGAGCAATCGCAAATACCTTAACCCCTCCAAAGGGTTGGGGAAAGCGAACGAGAGGCTGCTCCCGCACCTCTTCATCAACACGACGCTGTGCCCGGCAGTGCTTCAACATTTTGACTCCCAATTCACTGGCCAGTGCCAGTACTGTGGGGAGGTGGCTGACACCTACCACATGGTATGGGCCTGCCAACGAACCCCATCCTATCCCCCATCCCTAACCCTTCCCGGGAGGACTGGGTAGGCGACCCTGCTCAGCTGCTTCAGGAGGCACGTGGTATGTGCTTTGTTTTACTTCCTCCAAAAGATTTTTGTCTAAAATTACTACGCAACTGATCCCCTCAGTTTAATCGACAGCAACAGTGAAAAAAAACAAAAAAAAAAACAATTGAAGATTAATTGGGAGAATACGAAAGCATTAGCACTGCCGCGACGTTCTTGTAATTTTTACATTTTGTGTGCTTATTTTTGTTGCGTTTATTTATTTACTTGCATTTATTTTTATTTTTATTATGTTCACTTACCACTATCATTAATTACCATCATCATACATAATTACTGTTCTATTACTATTATTAATAATTATTGCCATCGTCACTAATTATCGTTAATCTTTTGCATAGTCTACTAATGCTTTCGCATTATCCGGGCTCGATCCCGGCGCTGGCTGCTGTGTTTCGATGGAGGCGAAACGGAGCGGCGTCCGTGCGCTGTGCGATGTCAGTGCACGTTAAAGATCCCCAGGCTGTTGAAATTAATACGTAGCCCTCTACAACGGCCCCTATTTCTCTCTTTCTACTTTCACTCCCACCGTTCTCCAATTTCTTGCAGCGTGGAGGGCTAAACGAAAGGAGCAGAATCTGTCACACTTGTTCTGTGGAACCTGAACCGCGCCGTACGATTTTTCCCGCCTATTTACACAACAGATAAAAACCCAGATTACTCCTCTCTTGTATATTTCTTTCCATGAGTGCGCGTACCTCCTCCTCCCACGGTAGCCGTCCTATAGGCGCTTCCCATACGTGCCACCGTCCACATCATCCCAGCCTCTGTCCTTCGATTCCTAGTCCTTCTCCCCGAACTAAGAGTAGACTCTGCTTCCTGCTAGCCATGGTAGGTAGCGCTTCGCTCTGCTGCTACCCACCAAGGCTGATGGTGGAAGTTACAACTACAACGCCGGCGAAGCGCAGTCTAGGTGCCTAAAACGCTTTAATAGCTAAATAAATGAGCAAAATAAGTGAACGATAACTGCTCTCTGCTGAGTCACGTGATCACTCAAAGCGAAACACTCGATCGGTTGCTGCCAGACTACTCAAAAAGCGCGCTTAGTTCCACGAAAACACTTGTGTGCGGCAACATTCGAATATAATTTTGCCAATTAAAGCGGTGCTGATATCGGTTGGCCGTTTTCGAGTTGGTTCATATATCACAGGGACGTGGCTTCCCTTACTGATAGATCGTGGCCATTCGTGACGACTTGTCTATTTCAGGAGACGCGTAGCGGCCACTTCCTTGCACCTTGTTGGCGATGTATGTGACATAATCGTTGTTGCGACTGTCTTAAGAAGGAAGAGAAAACGCACGGGCCTGCTACTGGCTCTGTAGCTGAGCCACCACCGCTGCCTCGTGCGGCCAGAGGAAAAAATAGAGAAGAAAGAAAAAGAGGGAGAGAGAAAGTCGCGCGTCGCAACAGCCGTCGTCCGCCATCGAAGCAGTGGTGGGTGCAATGACGGCTAGGTACAACTATAGATACAACTACCGGTGGCAGGCTAGCCCCTGCCGCATTCGCGGGAGCCCAGCCCCGTAGGGCCAGGAGCAGCCACCCTCCTCCGCCACCCCACGTCATCATTCTCGTGCATAGGCGCGACGCACAACTCGCCATTTGAAGGAATTAAGCTGACAATGCGCGTGTCCCGCGATGCGTCCCCTGCAGTGCCTGCACTGAAGGCGACATGCCCGCTTCCTAAGCTGAAGCTATCCGCAGGAGACGCTGTACTTCATGAAAAAGAATTCGTCCGCCGCTAACATTTCCGGAGGGTGCGGCACCAGCTCCTTCGGTCGATCAGGGCTTGCTGGATATCGCAGACAACTCATCTGGCATGTCACTTCTGCTCCACCCCCGCTACCGGGTGTACGGCCGGTATTTCTTGGCAACTTGCCCTGAACTTCGGGCGACACTCAAGCTAACCCTCGATAGCCAAGATTAAATATCCCAACCAACGACATATGCACCAGACAGAAGAATCTGGTCACATGGGTCCAACATCGGGCCTTGTTCGAATTTATAGCCGACAGAGATCTCTATACAATGTCTAACATAGAAGAAGAGTGTATTTACAAAAATTAACAAAATATAATTGGCGTCCCACGCGGGCGCCACAGTAACTAATGGAAGGCTTGCCACTCCATTGGTGAACATGAAAATAACTTTGAGAGATTGAAGAAATGTGAAAGAATGTGCGTTGGCTGCTCTTTAGTATATAGTTTCTAGAGTGCCATGACTCAGCACTTCGAGAGTCATGGCTAGACACTAGTCATGGTCATGACTTTAACTGACTTCCACAAGTCACGATACCATAGTTATGCACATTGGATCTCCGATTTGACTGACTCATGACAAGTGAATATGACTAAACTATATAATAACTCACATGACATGACTAGGTATGATGTTTATATAACTTGTCATTACATACACTTTCATGACTGCCACTCTCCTATCGGGCGGAAGAGTTTATCTAACCGCCGATGCGATGCTACCTGCTGTCGACCACTACGCCACCTTTTAAACAAGGCTGGGACAGTGCCGACAGTTAGACACAGATATCACGCGGGAAAGCCAACCTAGAAACAAAATTGGAGCTTCCACTATGGAACGAGTAGTGCGAAGGAAAGGAGCGAATTGGATACATGGTGTGTGTGTGTGTGTGTGTGTGTGTGTGTGTGTGTGTGTGTGTGTGTGTGTGTGTGTGTGTGTGTGTGTGTGTGTGTGTGTGTGTGTGTGTGTGTGTGTGTGTGTGTGTGTGTGTGTGTGTGTGTGTGTGTGTGTGTGTGTGTGTGTGTGTGTGTGTGTGTGTGTGTGTGTGTGTGTGTGTGTGTGTGTGTGTGTGTGTGTGTGTGTGTGTGTGTGTGTGTGTGTGTGTGTGTGTGTGTGTGTGTGTGTGTGTGTGTGTGTGTGTGTGTGTGTGTGTGTGTGTGTGTGTGTGTGTGTGTGTGTGTTACTCTTTGAAAGATGGGTGGTGTCCTGAACGCAAAGTTGCTTTTTTGTTTTCGATTTCTTTTCATTTGAGGATGCGCGTGTAGAGGGGGGGGCGGGGGGAGGGGTGCTTTGAGGAGCAAGGCTTGATCTGCCCACGTCTGAAGCTGGCACAATCAATTTCGCCGCAGCATCTGCCAGTGGCCATCGTACGGGGAGCTGTCACTGAAGAGAGATGAGGTCAGCTCTGTCCGCACTTCCGCAATAACATAGCCAGAAGCGGCTGCCAGAGCGCATCCCCCGAACTGCCTGACCGCACGTGGAGGATACCACCCTTGTCTGGAGGATATTTTTTTTTCTTTTTTTGGTTGTGAGGAGCACCGTGAACGCGAGAACTGTCCCCGATTTCTGACGTAGGAGTCTGTGTGAAGTTTCCACCTCCACCTTCGGAAATGAGAGGATGCGAATAAACTTTTGTCGTTATGTCGCCACTTACCCGTCAAATGCTCAATACTTCTCTTCGCAGTTGCGACCAATGCAATGGGCATGTATGTGCAGAGGTATTCAAAAGTTCCCAGGCCACAGGGTCTGATTCTGAGCAATATAGTCAGGCAGCTACGACGCCCTCAAATATCAAAAACATGTGTGGAGTGTAGAAGCATTATTCTAACCTCTGAGATAATCGATAGCATATCAAGTGCCAGAATATGCCGACCAAATGCAGAGCCCGTGGCCTGAGAACTTTTGACTACCCCTGCACATACCACAAGACAACGCATTTTGACTCTTGGCAACGTAAATTTGGGCTCGAATAAGCCACCGGCAGTTCGTGGAATGAAAAGCTGCCAAACAGTTCTACAAGACTTTTTGCCGCATACACTATTGGACCCACCGTGAGTATACGACTCGGAAAAGAAATTGTTAAGGATGCATAATAGTTCTGCGCGCATATTTAAGAAAGGGATGGGATGAACATTGCAGGTGCTATCAGATCGTGAATGGCAGTTTACCAGTATCCATCAAGATTAAAGTGCATAACATCTGTATCTTACCGATACTCACCTATGGGACGGAAACGTGGAAGCTAAAGAAAAGTGCTCAACTTGAACTGAGCACAAGGTACGGAGCTATGAAACGAAAACAATAGATGTAATGTTAAAACACATGAGAATAACGTCAGGGAAGTAGCGCGAGTTAATGACCAATGGGCTCAGAGAGAAGTGAAAGGCGGAAGTTATGGTCTTTGCCCTGCAGAATAGGAGGCCTTTGCCCTGCAGTGGGGGGCATAGTCGGGCTGATTAGGGTTCGTGTGCCAGTGTTTCTCTGCTTTGCTGTGGGCGGGCAAAGCAAAGGCACCGCCACAACAGTGTTGGCGGCAGTGTCGTTCGCATCTTCTCAACCAGCACCTTCGGGTCCACCAGCATGGACGCGCCGGCGCCCAGTTAAAGCAACGTATTGAGCGCACCAGTACATAAGAAAAATTAGGTGTGATAAAGCGCGAGCGGCGCAGCGTCCAGCAGCGGCAGAAGAAGCAGAGGACAAGATGAGGGCAGAGACGAAGAGAGAGAGAGGACCTAACGCTGCCGCCGTCGCTCGGACCGACAGCGGGAACCGGTTCTTCTGCGGACGGCCGAGCCCGGGCGCGTATATCCGATCCCAACAAACGGATGCGGCGCGAGGGGGAAAACGAAGATGGAGAGGGAGAAGAGGCCGTCGGCTGGCTGTTACGAGCTGCGGCCGACACCCCCATTCCACGCTAGCGACCCGTGGGCCTCGGCCAACACCTTCTCGGCGCCCGTGTTGTGGTGGCAGCAGTGGCAGTGCGCGATGCGCGTTGTTGCGTGGATGTGTGTGCGCGCTCTTGTGCTATACTTGTGCCGCGAGTTTTCTCCAAAGACCGCATGAGGCTAGTCATCTTGTCTTGCCCCGGATGAACTAAATGCGATTTGTGCATTGATTCAATCGCTGGCGCAAGGCCGCTCCACGAAGCCCTTCGTGGCTCAGACGCAGGTTTGTTACATACCGCTTACATGCAAATCGGCCCCGAAATGCGATCTATTTTATGAGGTAACCCAAGCCTTGTATTTCGGCAAGATCCCCACTAAGGTACGACTGTATTACTTACGCCCTCCGGTGAAGAAAAGACCTGCCTTTAAAAAAAAAAAAGCAAACCGTCCGCAGCTGTGCTTTCTGACCGCCTCTACTGCGTGCAGACACGTTCCGCCGTGCATGCAGTGAGAGTGATTTGTGCATTTCGCAAGGCGACAATGAAATGAAAGTGCGGAGACCAAAAGCACTTGGCTGCTTTCGGGATGACGTGTTTTGTTCTACTGACAGTAATGTGCGGCTTCTGCAAGCTCTAAATGAAACAGTTGAGAAGAGCGTATTGCCGGGCTAGTTGGTGATCCATTGGGTAAAAAATTGCGCAAAAAAACACAAAGGACAAAGAAGAACACATAAGACGTGTGACAAGCGCTAACTACCAACTCTTTATTCAAGCCGAAGACACAGCTTATATATGAAAAAATCGAGCATGCGCAGGAGGGGGCAGATAAAACAGTAGCAGTCAACGCAAAAACATGTCTAGAAAGGCACATTCCGCCGAGTACATGTGTACAGACGTATCGCTAACACAACGATCGGATAGCTTATCGATATGATATGCCTCTAATAGAAGTCTCTAATAATGCCTCTAATGCCTCTAATAATAGAAAAAGGCCCAAAGTTTGGAATTCAGCCTAAGGTCCCCGCCCACGAACTTCTCGCTATCAACAGGAACATTTCCTCAAAGGCTCCAGAAGAGGACCAGGAACGATGCCTTCTGGAAGGAATGGACTGTTTGAAAAGGTGCGCTAAATATCCAATGTCCCGTAAGACGGGAGTGTTAGAGGTGAATTCATTAGTTAAATATTTTAAAAATTGTGGTTTAAGCCTTCTACAGTCAGACAAAGAAGGCATGTTCGTTGTCATGCCTAATGGCTTGTATAATGAAAAGGCCCTCCAAGCAGTGCAGAAAAATTTTGTTCGTGTTAAAAACAGCCAAGTGAGGGTAAAAACGAAGTTTATAACTTTTTGTAAAAGCCTGCAGTTGCCCTCACTAGCAAAAGCTATTGATGCTAGTTCGCGGAATTCTTTAGCCTTTTTTTCTCCGCCAAAACACACAAACCGGAAATGCCTTTCAGGACCATTGTTAGCGAGAGGGGTTCCTGGCAGCACAACGTGAGCAGTTTCTTGTTGAACAAGCTTAAGCCTATTCCTGTGGATGATCCCTTTCTGATAAAAAAATCGCAAGATGTTGTTGAGTTTGTGCAGAACACTGATCGGATAGCTTTCGCCTTTTCTATTGACATAGAAGATTTGTTTTACTCAGTGCCGCATTCCGAATTGTTAATTTCTGTGAGAGACTGCATTGAAGCTTCGGGGGCGGTGGCTTTCCAGAACTCAGCTGGGATTTCTCTTGATAATTTTTTAACTTTACTAGAACGTTATTTACAGGTTACTTTTATCTCTCATGACAATCAGTTTTTTCTGCAGCGAAAAGGCATTTGTATTGGCTCTTGCGTGGCACCCATTTTATGTGACATTTTTTTATCTTCAATTGACCGCCTACTTGCACAGTCTGTTCAAGGGGGGCCTGTTTTTAAAGTTTTTAGATATGTCGATGACTTTTTAATTCTTTTAGTAAGGGGGACCTTTACATCCCCCGACCATGCTATTAATCTAGTTTTATCTTATTTTAATCAACTTGGACAAGGGTTAGTGTTCACCTACGAACTTCCCGATAATAATACTTTGCGTTTTTTAGACCTCAAGCTGATGTTCTGCGATGACCATCTTTGCTGGATGTACTCCCCCCGATCCAGGAAAGATTTATTAAGTTATGATTCGGCGCATTCTAAAGTGGTTAAAAGAGCCATAGCCTCACTTTGCCTGGAGTCGGCGCTTCACAAGTCTTGTCCTCACAAAATGCAAGCTAGCCTAAATGATCAGGTTTTGAGGCTAGTAGCAGCAGGTTACCCAAAACCGGTCATATCAGCTGTAGCTGAGGCCATCCTGCAAAAAGAGAAGGGCACCCGAAGAAGAGCTGAACCCCTTCCTTCCAAGCCGGTTGCGGTGCCCTATGTTCACCGTTTGTCACACAACCTTAGAAAAGTTGCGGGCAGGCACAACGTGCCCCTGGTGTTTACAGCACCCAACAAGCTTTCTAAGCTTTGCCCACGCATCACTGGGTGTGCCGGCGGGGGTTGCAGCAAAAAACACGTGTCACCCTATGTGAACTGTGCAGTGGGAGTGGTTTACCGAATCCCCCTCTCTTGTGGTGCCTCATATGTTGGACAAACTGGCCGCTGTGTCAATGACCGGTTGAGGGAGCATGCTCGAAACGTTGAAGTTAAAGATGCAAACGCCAACCTTGTGCGGCACATTGCCTCTTGTAAGTGTAGGGCAGGATTTGGGAAGACGACGATTCTGGGCAGAAGTGGGAATTATAAGGCTAGACTTCTATTAGAGGCATATCATATCGATAAGCTATCCGATCGTTGTGTTAGCGATACGTCTGTACACATGTACTCGGCGGAATGTGCCTTTCTAGACATGTTTTTGCGTTGACTGCTACTGTTTTATCTGCCCCCTCCTGCGCATGCTCGATTTTTTCATATATAAGCTGTGTCTTCGGCTTGAATAAAGAGTTGGTAGTTAGCGCTTGTCACACGTCTTATGTGTTCTTCTTTGTCCTTTGTGTTTTTTTGCGCAATTTTTTACCCAAATGAAACAGCTGTGATTGAAGTTTGGTTATGTGTAAAGCACGAAGTTCGTTACTCGTCCGCTTTCATGAATGACATGCACGCCCTTTTTTATTTGATCTTGGAAACCAATTCCAAAATTTGGAGATCATCAGAGGAAGTGACCTTTACAGTATGAAACATTGTTTTTGTATGCTACTTTTTCGATAAATGACAGCTATGTGGCACATTTCAGAACAATCTTGTTTGCGTTATGCCCCGTCGCCATCTGCTGCCTCTGACTGCACTCGCGAGTTTTGTTTCGTTAATTTGCATGGTTACTAAACAGCTTTTTTGTTGCTCTTTTGGTGTGGTATAAGGGGTTCAACTTCTACAAGCAAGTTTCTTTTTTTTGCAAAGTAAGTGATGACAATTTGTTGCTACAATATATTAATCCATTTCTCTCTGCCACCAGCCCAAAGTGCCATGTCCGGAGAAGGTATATGTCTATACTGATCAGTTAAGCGAGACAGAATGCATGAAACAAAGTCAGTGACTGTTTTCACATAGAGGAATAGAGAAGAAGTAATTCATTTGTAGCCAATGTGCATGAAGCAAAAAAGGTACTATCATTGGCATGTTTTAACCGTTGCAGCATATCTGCGCTCTTGCTGCCCATGCAGCCACTAGTTGCTACTGTTACGATATGGACAAACTGTCCCGATGAACTAGAATTCTGGCTGGATTATCCACAATCACTATAATATTTGGCTTCTGCTGTGCCTTGGTTGCATAGTCCTTCCCCCTAGCAATAGCAACACACTTTCACCACTGGTACATCAAGTGAAAGTTGCTGGTTTGCATCATGCACCTTGCAGCAGCAACCTTGTGCCACTCTTAGGATAAATTAAATTTGAAGGGAATAAACACTGCATGTGATGAATAAGACACCAATGGAGTGCACATCAATAGAGTGCCCAGATGTGCAGGCGCCCAAATCTTTAACTGGCGTGCGCGAGCGGCGACTTTTCTGTGCGTCAGCGCCCTATGACAGAGCGAAGTTGGAAACAGGATGAGGCTAAGCGCATGCTCACAAAGCACGCTCAGCTGGATGCGTCGTCTACCAGGCTGTTCCGTCCAGCTGAGCGTGCTTTGTGAGCATGCGCTTAGCCTCATCCTGTTTCCAACTTCGCTCCGTCATATGGCGCTGACGCACAGAAAAGTCGCCGCTCGCACACGCCAGTTAAAGATTTGGGCACCTGTACCATTCACAGTAGCATACTGCACCAGTGAAAACTGTCAAAAAGTGTGAGAAGCTCATAGCCAACTTTATTATAAGCGGAACATATTTCAGCTCCATCATGTAATGAGTTGCAAGACGAGAAGCGAAACTTTTCCATAGACGTATCATCAATAGTGGTATTTAGTTAGAAATGTTGCAGTAAGGTGTTCATTTGGCACAAATGATCTGAGGCTAAGGTTGATGGAAACTGCCTAGCCGGTGTCATCGTCCAGAAGAGCCAGACTTTTTCCATGGCCACAGTGGAAAATGTGAAGTGCTTCCGAGCTTCTCCTTTCCTACCTTTTTCTCTACTTCTCCTTTCCGTCTTTGTTTATACATAACTTATTTTTCATTTTCAATTCAGTTTCATTGCTTCATTAACATAAACTTGTATTTTTCACATTGAGAAAAACATCCATGAGCAATTTCATTGCTTTAAAATATGGACCTCTGTTAAGAACTTATTCCTGCCTCATTTCTTTACATGCACCAAGCAAAAACCATTAAGCTCTGGTGTCGTAATTTCTGGATGCATAAACAATACTGCCCTACACTGTCACTATCTGCAGAAAAATCTGTTATTGTGTCCTGTAAAGCTGGAAAAAAGGTACAAAATTCTTGTGATGCTCAAGTTGGCAGACAATCCCTTCATATTGTCGATTTCAGTCGTACTCCACGTCTGTCATCTTAAAGTAGAAGGGTATGAAAAGTGAACCAGATATGATTAACGCAGCCTTTTTGATATATTTTGTTCTCAGTCTAAATATATTTTCTGTCACATATGGCCCCTATAGCCAACATGATTAAATGGTTTAGAAGAATGTCAGTTTGAGCTAAATAGTGCATACTGTTCGAGACTGAAAATAATAGTGCTAAGAAGTGACACAAGAGAGAATGACGCAGGACGAGCGCTAAATTCATCTGGCCTTTATTCACTGCCAAGGCAGCAAATATATAGAAATTTTAAGGCATGCGCATGAACAACAACACGACGCATTAAGCAAACCGTTCAAGATATGTCATCTCGGTCTTGAAAAGGTGAACCGATGTACCACTCACACGCTTTCCCTCTCTTTCTTATGTGAAACGCCTCCAAGACCTCGCGTGCCTTCAAATCTCTACTTCTGCCCAGAATCTTTATCTCATGAAGCCGTGGTTCACATATCTTTCAGTGCACGCATATTTTTTCCCCCGGTGCATTTTTTGCCGCTCGGTTGCACACGAAGCAATTTGCACAATGCTGTGAAAGATGTGCACCTTTTTTGTGATAGTGCATGCTCAGCTGCACCGTCATTCACACGGCGCCTCGATTGGCCCACATAGGCTTTTCCGCAGGCCAGTGGTATCTCACATACTACTCCTATGCAGCACTTCACGTACTGCTTGCTATGTTTTTTCCTGCAAGCGCCCTCCTTTTCATTGCTCGCAATGCGCGCACATAGTTGTGCAAGCTTTCGTGGAACCTTTTTCACATTGTGCGGAACCCTGTGAACATAGGGTACCACTTCTGGTTTCACGCTTGACTTTCTTGTCTCGCACGACTTTTTGAACATTACACGTTTGGTTTTCCTTAGGAAGGCTTCAGCATCACCAGTGATTACCGAGCTTGGGAACCCCGCCATAGCAAATCAATCCATTTGCTTTTCAAAGCTCGCCTGCATAGTATGTTCACACGACTTCACAAGAGCAGACCCAAGGCAGAGGTTAGCAATAGCGCGTTTCACAGTCTTTGAATGAGCCGAGGAATAAGGCAGCAGCTCCTTCCGTGCTCGAGGCGAGTATTGCCAACACACATGATGCTCGCCCAAGGTAATACTTAAATCTATACTTAAACTGAAAATATCCTCGCAAAGGGAGTTCACGGGTAAAACACAATCCCTGCCCCTCTTCTTGAAAGTTGGCTAAAACTGGGCTTACAGCATCTGTGTAGGTCAAATCTTTCTGTTCTTTAATAACTATTAGAAAGTCATCAACATACCTGAAAACGTTTAGTACTTCCTTCTCAGTCAAACTGAGTTCTAGGGTGCGGTCATTAAAGGCTAAAAAAATGTTAGCACAGGGGCTACGCAGGATCTCATGCAAATCCTTCGTCTTTGTCGGTAAAAGCTGTTATCAAAAGATACAAACGTCACACTGAGATGAAATTATACCAGCTTCATAAAATTACTAATTGACACACCTGAGGAGTTCTGAAATCAACTGTGCTGCTACTCTCTATGGCATCCCTTACAGAAGTGAACAAGGAAGGCATCGTGGGGCTGTCACATGAATATGCATTCATGCACTTTGAACTCGGGTGACTACAGTTTCTGGACCAAAAAGGTACATTTAACCTAGCAGCAATGAACGTTTGTCAGTATCCTTCCTTTAACTGTGCTTTGTAGGCCATATCTGTTAGCAACTTCCTAGCACCCTCTACAGACAAAAGCTTGTGGATGTGTGTTATCAAACAGCCTGGTAGGTACCATAGGTTTTGATGGAACCAATAAGCTTGAAATGGTTGTGAAAATGTTATGAACTCTGGGGACTATGGTTTCTGGGCCAAAAAGGTACATTTAACCTAGCAGCAACAAACAATTGTCAGCATCCTTCCTTGAACTGTGCTTTGTAGGCCATATCCTACCTGCAACTCAAGTCTGAAGAGGTCTGTACCCACATTATGGCAGTTGTCCAGCTGTCCCCTTTCTTAGTAACCGAACTCTCGTCTTCATTCATGCTGCATATACATTTAGTATGTTTCCTTTTTGTTGTGGCATGAAAGGATTGGATAACCACAATATTTAAGATGACTACTGGCAGAGCACTCCAGTATTAAATTAAAAAGGACTTTATGACGTCTTAAATTACACAGCAGAAGTCAAACTGATTGAAGCACTATTGATTTTCTAATGTACCGATGAAAAACACAAGAACACACAATTTCAACAAAGACAGGTAATTTCCTTCAATTTGTTTACTGCACGGCAATGACATCTGAACAGCACGCACGAGCTGTTATAATTTGGTTTAAAAAAAAAGTTGCATGCATCTGCTCTGGTGTATGTATGTAGGGTATGCTGTATTGCTATTTCTAAAGAAAAAAAAAAACACTGACCAAAATGTGGCTTCCCTGGCTTAGGGAGAGCGAACCACTTTGCGGCTCTTCATCTATTTACAAACAAACACTCTATTACCATCAAGCAAAAAGCCAGGCTTGCTAACCAAGTGTACATATGTTTTACAAAGCTAGAATTTGCATGTTTCGATTGTAGTTTGTACTGCCTTGCAGTGGATATCTAATGGGGGAGGCAGTAAGCTACAACTGGTCGGCCCCACAGCTACAAATAAATATAGCAACGACATACCAAACCCCCACAAAAATACTTATCATCGATGTGTGACCGCTTACAGAGTAAAGGATAAAAAATAATGATTTAGGCAACCAGCGCCAAGGCAACGACGAAATTGAGTCGTTGGCCTTGAAGTCGAACCAACTTGCCCAACAGCACAAGCCTCAATCGAACAGTTTGAAGCATGAGCGCTCAAATCTCGAAGCAGTAGTACAAGTATAACAGTAGAAACTTCAATTAATGACGCACATCTCGTGGCACCACCAAAGAACTATATGGATCTAGCGCCAGTGCAGTCAAACCAGACAGGCAGACGCTTTAAAACTCGGATCAACATTATGCTACTAGACAAAGCCAAGTACTTGCGGGCAACACATGCGGCAACAGCCGTAGACACCCTATGGTAACAGCGGACCGCGTCCGTGAAAACCGCATACATTCAGAACATAAATATCTGTAGTGCATTTCCGTAAGCACAAGACAATTCACGAAAGCCAATAGTTTAAAATCCTGCTTAATGTGGAAGCAGACGGTGCCTGAAGTGGTCATCAGAAAACCAACATCGCTTCAGCACTATTGCTGGGAAAAAATGTGAACTTGCAGCGCAACTGTTTCCACACTCGTTTAAGGTTAATTTCAAAAGAAATGCTTTGCAAACCGGGAGGAGCAAAACAAACCTCTGAGATATTCTGAGGAGATAGCGAGCTCGCTATACTGGGCGCAGCCATCTTGCAAAATAACATCAATGACACTAAGAGAAAAAACAAAATGTGTCAAATATAGCCACATTTAACTGTTCCAAAACATGCACGCAAAGTAATGAATTATATTGTATTTTGTGTTATGACGAGTAAAAAAATAATTTGTAATGTGTCTAAAGGCACATGATTGTATGTGAACAGTAGCAGTAGTCAGGCAGTCAATAGGTAGCAGCGTAGCAACACAACGCAATCAGGAGAGTTTCTTTGCCGGATACTTGCACTCCCTGAATGCTCTCAATTGTTTCGGGAAGTAGGAGAGCAGATGACAATTCGTCAAAGTTTTCTTTTTCAAAACGGAACATTCTCCGAAAAACGTCGTCTTCAATGCTTCCGACGTCGAACCATCCTTTGCGTGAAGTATACTGCCGCCGGCCATGTCGTCGATAAATCACTTCTGGCAACGGCAGAAATAGTTCCTCAATGTCAGCCCAACTCAAATCGGCGTACAGCAGATGATCGCAGAGCAAACTTGCTGTTCTTCGATTCATTTTTGCCATTTGACGCAGGTGAACTCGCAGGTGAATCACCAAAAAAACACCATTTAAGAGCACTTGGCCAGCTTGGCGCACGTTAAAGATCCCCAGGTGGTCGAAATTACTCCGTATCCCTCTACTACGGCTCCCTTTTCTCTTTTTCCACTTTCACTCCCACCTTTATCCCTTCCCTTACGGCGCGGTTCAGGTGTCCACAGAGTAAATGTGACAGATCTGCGCCTTCCTGTGAACCAATGAACAATGAATGGCCAGCTTGGCTGACATGGCTGCGATTGGCTTTGCTTGACTTAAAATGGGGCCGGCGTTGCTGCGACCCGGTTGGAATAAGCTAGAAGCTTGGTGCAACCGGGTGAAAATAAGCAAATCGTTATTGCAACCCATGGATTGGCTTGGCTTTGTTTATTATTTTCGGATTGGAGTTTTTGCAGGAAAGCCCAAGGCAGATCACGTGTCGTGTGTTTGTAAACGACGTTTGGAATGTGTGTTCGTGTGAATCGCGATTTTTGCGCCGTGCACATTTCGTGCCTCAGTGCTCATCTTGCAGTTTCTTCATGGATTACGTTAGTAACGACAGAGGCGATAGACGCATTAGAGGCTTCGTGCATCCACGGAAGTTGAGTGCTCCTACCTTCGGTGGTCTCTCCGTTCATTCTGCAACAAATCATATTTGCGTGTTGCCTCACGAACAGGGCAGGGCGTCTTGGATTTATTTTTGAAGCATGAATGGTGCACAGTGTGGCATACTAGAAACCAAGAGCGTATGTAAAAGGCCTGTGTATGGGGATCGTGATTTGGTTTGTGCTGCCATGGAAGAAGAATATTCTCAACGTGTAGGTGGTCTTGGCTTTCGTTTTGAAGGTTGCGGTGTTTATGTAATCACCGTACGTGGCTGATTCTGGAAGGGTGTTTATGTGCTCTTTCTTTTGCAATGCCGGGCACTCCAGATAAAACGGGTCTTTTCGAAGCTGCTAGCAGTTTTCCTAGCCTTAGCGAAAGGACACGAGGTGTGCGCGTTCGTGTAGTGTGCAAGAGTGTGTAAAAAATATTTAGCATTCACCCGTTCCTACATTCCCTGAATCGCACAGGGTATAGGCAAGCCGAAGTGGTGCATTTCGCCCTCAATATATCCCAATATTAACTTCGAAAAAAATATCCAGCAGGTTCGGTACTCGATTTTCTTTTACCGCTTTTTCCAAGTTGCGTCGCCTGTCTGCACGCATTTTTCACGTTGCCCGCATTCTGCTGAAGCTGCCTGAATTGAACAAACCTCTATCCACTAGTTTGATCCAAGGCTTTCTGACCGACCGCGCGCGGTTTGTTACTGCTAATACCCAGTCCTCTTTTTCAAAGTTTTCTTTCAGCTATGTGTTCCACAAAGCACTGTCCCTTACTCTTAACGATCTCCCTTCAGTAACTTCTACCATCCACATTTTAGTTGATGACTGTGTACTTCGGTGCTCTGTAACCAACTCGTCCGACGCTTCTGCCTTGTATCAATTTCTAATTCGCATACAATAGTGATGTGCTATGTGGCCTCCGTCCCTGAGAAGCTTTAAACTGTTGATTTCTTCTCACCACTGCCAAAACAACACACCCTACTTACAAAACTAACACTAGTACTACTTTTTCAAAGAATTCGTTTCAGTACCTTGGTGTTCACCTCACTAATGGCTTAACATTGTCTTGCCTTGTAAGCCATGTAACTAATTACTCTAATAGAACTGTTGGATACCTCTATCGTTACCTACCCATGGCTGGCACCTTCTTGTTTAAAATTACTAGATTACAAAACCCTTGTGTGATCACAGCTTTAATATACCAATCATATAGTTGATCCACACTACTGTAACTTTACTGAACCTTATGAGCCTGTTCAAAACCATGCCACCAGTTTCATTCCCTCGAATACTCCTTCAGCATCTCTGCCATGAAATCTCTGTTACAGTCTCTGTTCTCGTCACTGTACTTCATGCCCCTGCCTTTATCACAAGCATTTCATACAAGACCTCATGGCAGTCGTCTCGGCTAACCTGTGTATAGAACACCTCGCACAGGTCATCGTAAATGTGGCGTTTCACCGCATGCCCGCACAACTACATTTCATGAGTCATTCTTCGCAAGCACTGTTCACAACTGGAATCATCCGTCATCAGTGATCCTGTAAACTTCAATACTGCCATCGAAGAACCTGTCTAATCATAGCCACGTATACCACCAGCCTGTCGCCATTTATCATTGTGCACAAGCCCATTCCCTCTGTAAAGTCTTGCATTAGGACCTCTGAGGTATCAATAAACACATAAATAAAAGCATGGTTGATAAAGATTCCTTACAATATGGGAACTGTGATTATGTTCGGCAGGAATATATATATATATGTAACTGGATCATGTTGAACGGTGTTAAGCTTGAGCTTGGCACAATTGTCTTTCCTGTGATATCGAACTTAGAAATTAGGATACTGAGTGATAACACTGACATGGTGGCTTGCCTTTTGAACTTAGAATGAACTTTGAATTTGATTGCAGTATTCCTTTCTTTGCATTCATCCTAAATGCAGGGGTGGAAGTGCTGCTCCATTTGCTTCATTCTGCTCCAGCCTGCTTTCCCTGCTCCAAAATTGCTCCAACTCGACTGCATCAATGTTCTGACATTAAATTTAGTGGAGCACGGTTTTGCCACACAGTGGGCCATTACTGGTATTGACAGCAAGAACCGCAATCCGAGAAAATTAAGTTAAGCGACTATGAGGAGCGCAGCTGGGCAATGGTCTGTTATGAGTTCTGTATACAGGGTATGTGGTTGGTGTAGTCAAAACGATGGCAGCACACCGGTAGCAGAGGTGTAATGCATCTCACCCGAGCCTAATATGTATAAAATTTTAATATACTAGAAAAGTATGCAGCATAATGTTTGCTTATAAGCAAATTTGAGGAATTCATTATGGAAAATGTTCTGTGCTCTTGATATAGCACCTACTCCCGGCCTTTTGAATCGCCTGTGGTGAGGGAAATGAGATCAGCGAGTGAAGCAGGCGCACCAGACTACTACGAGGTAGCGAAGCACTGGAAGTGGTAGACGAATATGTTTACTTAGGACAGGTAGTAACCGCAGATCTAGATCATGAAAGGGAAATAACTAGAAGAATAAGATTGGGATGGAGTGCATTTGGTAAGTATTCTCAGATTATGACTAGTATCTTACCGGTATTGCTCAAGAGGAAGGCATACAGCAGTTGCATCTTACACTTACTCACCTATGGAGCTGAAACATGGAGGCTAACGAAAAGGGTTCTATTTAAGTTGAGGACAATGCAGATTACTATGGAATGAAAAATGGTAGGTGTAACGTTAAAAAATAGGAAGCACATAGAGTGAGTTAGAGAAATAACTTGAGTTAATTACATTCTAGTGGAAATCAAGAAGATGAAATGGGCATGGGCAGGGCATGTAATGCGTAGAGAGGACAACCGATGTTCGGTTAGGGTAATAAACGATTCCAAGGGAAGCAAATCGTCGCAGGAGACAGCAGAAAGTTAGGTGAGCGGATGAGGTTAAAAAGTTTGCAGGAGTAAAGTGGATGCAGCTAGCACAGGTAGAGGAGTATGGGAGAGGCCTTCACCCTGCAGTTGGTATAGTCTGGCCGATGATGACTACGAGCCATTGGAAACTTGTCCAGCTGCAACGAACTACACGGTTTGTTTGTAGCGATTCTGCTGTGAATACAAGCATGTGCTTCACCATCTAGTCTGTCATGCCTACGACAGACAAAAGCACACTTGGAACTCTTATGGAGGTGATGCCACTTAGGTGCCAGTCACTAAATGTGTTTTCAAAAGTGTTTTAAAGTCATACAGGGCCTATCGCAAGTGTGTTGAAACTAAGATAGCTCAAGCAATAATTTGAGCAGCCACAGAGGGCCATAAAGTAATGAGTTTGAAGGGGAAAAAGGCTATACTTAAAGTGCCACCTATCTTCCCTGAAGGCGTTACTGGCCAGTACCCAGAAATTTATCGGCACAGGCGCAGGATCAAAAAGAATATGCACAAGATAGAAAGCAGAAATGTACTGTTCATTGATGTGAACTTCGAACTAGTGTCAATACTTGAGTGCATCAAAGTGGTGAAGTCCACCTTTGAATCTTACAAAACAGTATAAATCTCTTAGTTAAACGATCTTCAGTTATGAAGTGTAGAAGGCAGCATTCCATTTGCTGCTATTTAACCCTTTGACTGGTTTTGCCGTACAGGTGCTGCGGCCGCATGCCGCAGCACCTGCAACGGCATTTTTTGCAGTACGGGTATTGCGCTAAACGTATAGCGTTTGAAATAGTTCGACACTGGAGGTGATTTTTTTTTTTTTTTTCGAAATATTCGACAGTCAAAGAGTTAAGTGAGGAAGCTAGAATTCTATTATTAAAAGCGAGTCTAGAATCTTGCTCCAAGACATAATGTCATTGCTCCAAAACTCTCGTTTTATTGCTTCAAAGCTGCTCCGAAGTTACTTTATTACTGCTCCCTGAGCTGTTCTAAAATGCTTGAGCCTGCTTGCACCTGTGTAAATATAATTACTTTCTTCCTCTGTACGGCTCTTCAACCAAGAAAAAGCTCTGTTACAATTTCTTTTCCGTGTTTTTTTGTTTGTGTGACTAAACTATTTAAACTAATATTCTGCCTTGAGGTCTAAACCAACTTAGTAATCTCCTTAATAATAAGTGAAGCATATAAGCAGAAGGAGTGATCACTTTCACTTTGACATTAGATGTTGCAGAAAGTCAAGTTCATCATGGTTGACAGCAAAGTCTTGTTCATTGTAATAAATTTATGACTGTATCAATACTTGTGCATGTTACTATTGGAATGAGGTCTTTGAGATTGAGATATATGTGGTCAGAGGTAGGGAAATGAACACAGCACCGACTGTCAACTGAGGTTTATTGGAAAACGGAGGAATTTATGCACATTTTCATAACATGTGACTCAGCCGAAGTCAAAACGTCATATACACATATACCAGTTTTCTCTCCTAACAAAGCACTGACACAAAAAAAAATAATAACAATAAACATGAAATCACAAAAATCCAAAATGCAAGTGAAGTAGTATACACCATGAGCAAGCACATGCCTCACCGCTAAACATTCGATGAAGACAAATGAAAAAGCCAGGTTGAGCTGTATATGGGCTTCTGTTGTCAAAATGTAAAGTATGAATGAGCAGGATTAAGTCGTGTCGTTAGCCTTAAAAACCACCAGATATAGAACCGGAAACTGCCACACAAGAAAAGATATAACATACTAAGCGTTTTGAGTAAACCTACGCTACTTACAGGATCTCAAGTTCTTTTTCACTGAGCATTATCGAAGGTGCACTGACGCTCAAGCCCTTTTTCTGTTTGATGACTCTTGCCTCCAGAATCTCTCTTGTAATCTGCTTGTTGCTTCTACCAATAATCATTGTTTTGTGAAGCCCAGTGCTTAAAGTCTGGCTCAATCGGAGGGGGTCTGTAGTGATTCGAGCATTGGTGGAAAGGGAAATAAAGAGAGAAAGTGGCTGGTTGCCTGTTTTGCAAATTGTTTTATACAAAGGGGAGAAATCATTATTTTTCTCCATCTCTGGTTTTTATAATACTCAATGTGAAACTGTTGAAACGATAGAGAAGAAATCTTCCAATTACACCACTGACAAGAACAAAACAATAATTACTGGGTTTGTATTCTTTCAGTCCTCATGCTTGAATTCAAGCTTGTGGGGATCTCGGACCCCTCTTAAATATTACGGGTGGGGTCTCTGACACACCCCCTGGCTTTAAGCCCTGTAGAAGCCAGGGCATACAACCTGTGCACCTGCTGCAGTGCAAAGCAACGTTTCCTTCGCAGATGTTTCTTTTTTGCAAGTTTTTCATAGGTATAATGGTGTTCTCAGAGCCATTCATTGAGGCATCTACCCGTTTGTCCAATGTAACGTTTCCCACAGCTTAATGGGATCTCATACACCACACCTGTGCTGCAGGGTACAAATAAAGTCTGGTGTTTTATGCTACATGCGCGTCGCTGCACACCACAAGTTTGAGTGATCCTACAAAGCTTCGATAACTTTTCCGAAACTGTAAAAACTACTTCGATATTTACTTTTTTGCCTATTCGTTTCAAATCATGCGATATGCTGTGCAGATAGGGTATTGCAACCAGATTTTGTTGTTGTATTCTGTCCGCTGTGTTAGGCATAGCTTCCTTGCTGTTTGTTTTAATTTTTTTATAGGTTCCTTCAGCAACTAAGATGACACCATGTTCCGGATAGCCGGCTTCTTTCAACCTGTCAATTTGATGAATGAAGCTGCTTTCCAGGCATTTTCGAGATTATCTCATTCTTCTTTTGACACCTCTTCCTTTCTTCTGTCACTAAATTTCATGTCAAACGTAAAATAGGAACAAATTTTCTCACCATCCCGGCACATTTCATTTTCCTCACTTTTGTTTCCCGACCTGGTGGGCTTGGCTAGTCTTGCATCAGCTGACGAACTGGTTGGCTTTGGTGACCCGTACTCAGGACATTCTCGGTGCCTTATACTCCGTGTCATTAAAGTTTCTTCCTCCTTCTCCCAGTGCATTTCTTTCTTTACCGTTTCCACCTAAAGCATCTTGTCCCTACTATATCTCCCATTTGCATTAACCTAGAACACTGCTTTTCCTTTTCACCATTGCCATTCAGTCCCCCATTCATCTTGACTCTCCTCCTTTTAATTGGTGTACCTGGCTGGAGTCCTCCACGTCGAAGTGACAGGTGGCTCTGGTTCTACAAGTTGCAAACCTCTTTGGCACTCATTTTTGTAGCCAAATAAAGTTTATTACTACTACTTCTACTAGGTCTTGAAGTACAGTTTAAAGAGTTGAGGAAAGGTCTACAGGGACCAGCATAGCTGGGAGCAAAACTTAAAGAACACAATTAGACCTTAAACTTGGGTCGTTTTATTTTGCAGTTCATAACTTATATTTTGGATAGTTCCAATGAAGCTCTGAATGGTCGCTTTTGATCGTGCTTCTCTTAACATTTCTAACTGAAGGTATGAATGCATTCTAGAAAAGAAAGCAAAAGCCTTCAGGGCTAGGCTTTTTTTGTGCTTCTAAGTGTTGCAAATTTTTATAAAAATTTGGCACTGGCAGAACAGCCAAGTTGAGTATTATATTTAGGTAAAATGAATTCTGCTTTAACCATACACTCTAAAATTGTCCAGTACTCTTGCTGAATTTTGGGGGTGCTATAAAATCACTTGTTTTGACATTTCAAAAGCCTTTTTCTGTTTCTTCTTTGGCTGCATATACTGCAGCTAAGTCTCTTGATTTTAAGCGAGTATCTCAATTTTAAGGCACTTTTGATGACTCAGTACTCGCGCCTTTTCCTTTCTTAGAAATTTTTGCCTCAAATTCAAGTTAGTTTTTTATTTCATACAAAGAGGAAGCAGCCACAGTTAAGCAATTACTGTAAGTGTCTTGATGAGCTGGCCCATCAGGTGATGAGGAATGCTTTGTATATACGGATTCACTAAATGAGAAGCATGGGCATGTTCAACTCAAATAAAATTAGCTACCTTTTCTTAATCTTCAAAAAGCATTTGATACAGTGACCCTTAAGATTTTAACTACCAAACTGAACTACTTAATTGTCTTCTGCTGTCCATTTATTGCTATTCTTATGAATTTTTGCATCAGATTAAACAACCAAATCAAACCTGGTGATAATGTATCAGTAAAGGGGGTTGTAAAGGGTGGGGTTTATTCCATCTCCCATACTTTTTTCCTTAATTTAATAACACAAGCCCCAAAATTTAAACTTCCACGAGTTTGTCCTCCTAGAATGAACAAATTGTGTTCTGACAATGCAGTTTCAGTGAATAAGAATCTGTTGGCACCATGCAGGGGGTCATGCCGACGCCCATGTCAGTATCTATATCAGTGTAAACTTTCCCATAACATAATTCTGTTGGCGTATTTAGCGCAAGAAATTTTGATGCGCGGGCTAAACTGAAACCACTGTGATGATCGAGCGCGTACCTGGCCATAGAAAATAGAGGAGGCTATGACCTGGCTCTCTTATGAGCCCGCTTCATATGTGCGGGTATACCTTGCTCTCGAAGCTTGCCGTCGCTCCTGGGCGCTACGAAGGAGCAAGTGACAACTTCGGAGCAGTACGCTGCCATCTACGCTACCTGCTCGGGTAGTTTCGGCCGTACACAGGCGAAACCGAAACTATACAGCGGGTGAGCGCAAATCGCCATGCTAGTCATGCATGCTGATCTTTACGATTCAATACGCGCCACGCACCGCCGCGGGTGTCACTCCTTTCATAACGTTCGAGAGCGCCCGGGAGGAATGGCTAGCGAAGCGATCGTACAACGTACACCCGTACATATATATGCCGCGCGTACTAAATTATCCTCGACCGAGTGGTTTCGTTTTCTGCCATGCGCGGCCTAAATTCATGTGCTAAAAGCGGGGACGATAATGGTGTTTCCAAAAATTAAAAAACTGACATAGATATTATAATTGCGACCTCAGCAAACCTATAGCTGTTAGTAAATGAGGCGCTAGTGCGCATGACTAGTTAAAAAGTATTATCAGTTATATACCAGCGCCTGCTTAATAAATTGTTACCACGTGTTACCTATTGCCTGCTCCACACCACCGCAGAAATCGCACCGCATACACGGGCATAAAAGCCTCCAGCCGAACCAACCCGTGAAACTGCATGTTAATTCTGCAATGCCCGCCGTCCCGGCATAGTTTCTTTTTTCACGACTCGCACCCGCAGCAGCGGAGGCTGCAACGAATTGCATGCCGCCCGTAAGCGTGTTCGTGGCGTCGATCGGCATTGCAGTGCACCGTTGTGATCATTTAAGAGCCAACAGATCCCGTACGTCTTTGTTGGCCAGCGTGTATACACGAGCTGTCTGGCGACTCGAGCAGGGTAAGCCATGCTAAATCGACCAGGAGGCGACTCCGTGCCAGGAATTGCATGGTTGCGATTTTATAGTAGGTCGAGATTGTATTGCGATGGCCCAGTGGAAGCTAGGTGGAACGGGACTGCATGGCCATGTCACAAAAACGTAGCAGCCGCGGGCAAAACCAAGCACCCAACAACGCAACAGTGTCTTCTGCTGTGTCCCCCCCCCCCCCCCTCCCCCGCTGTGCTGGTGCAGTTGGCGTACTCGACTTCTGTGTCCAAGGGTGTGGGATTCAATCCTGACTGGGGTGACTGCTTTTCGATGGGAGCGAAAACTAACAAGGCGCCCGCGTGTACTGCGCGGTACGGTAAAAACCCAGCTAGGTGGTCGAAATTCTCGGAGCCTTCCACCATATACGGCGTATCTCATAGCCTGATCGAGTTGCTTCGGGACCTCATAAACCAAACCAGACCATCTTTTGCAGTGCAGTTTAATTCGTCCGCCACGTACCCACCTCGCATACACAGCATATGTAACGCGACTCATTCGAACATATGACCTCGATAGCTATTATTCGAACTGAAGTGGAAGCGCGAATTTTCATGTGGCGCTTGATCTCAGTGCGTGGTTATGCATATGTTTGTTGTGAACATAGAAAATGGAAAAAGTAAATTCTTTTACTATATATTTTGCGCGGCCGGATTTACAAGCAATGGTATATCCAGCAGCCAAATGACCGTGTATATCGAACAATTTGTTAAAATTATTCCATGTTGTTCTCTAACAAATCCAGTGCGTAAGATATGCATCAGAGTGCATCGCCGAACTTTCATCCTCTGATGTGCTCTTTATTAGCTTCGCCGGTTACGCGACTGCCATAGGGCTGCGCTGTAAACTAAACTCGGTAAATTATTTTATTTATGTGCTCAATTAGTAGAGCTGGCTTACCTGCTTATAGTGCAATAATCAGCGAAAATTGATGGCCATTAGCAACCAAACTGGAAAGAGGGTTGAATCCGTGCCGCGGAGGGCGTGGCGTCGCTGGGAGAATCGACGGCGACGATGCGCCGGCCGACAGCTGCAAGTCGATGACCAGACGCATTGCATGCTTGGTTTGTAAAGGTGACCACTGCTCAAGTGCTGCCGATACTTTACGTCGCAGTCGACAAGACAGAAGTGAAAGCGATTAGGTTGATTTACGTTGCACTCTCTCCAGGCGTTTTAATTGAGCAATAGCCCGTCCATGTTTGGTGTCAGTGCTGCGTTTTCATTTTTAGTATCAAGCAAGCAGCTCGATTAGACCACTATTAATTGGGCTTGAGGGAGTATATATGGCAAACACTAAGTGACGACTAGATATATCAAATTTTCTTTATTAAAAATAGTAGTTGGCAGGGCCCTTACCTGCAGGTATACTTAAAGCCTGATAGCATCTGGTTTAAGCACCCTTCCATATATATTTTATGGAAATCAGGTTAAGCCTAGCTGAGTCCACTTAGAAAGGTACCCTCTCGCAAAACACGGCTTGCCAGTGCGAAAGCACGAAGGTGCTGTATAGAAACTAGCAGATGTCGTCCTTGCATGATGGAAACTGGCAGCTTGAAATATGAAATCTATGTGTGCCAGGAGGAATTCTATGTAATATTAAGCATTGCAATACTTTGCTTGAAAGCATATGCTTTTTTTTTTCCCGCATTAGTTTCATTCACAGTGCACATGGGGAGTCCACTCGAAGACATTTACTCTATTTTCCTTTTCCAGAAGCTTGCTTCGTCCCTGACAGAGTACTGCCATATTTTTCACTTTTTTAAGCTAAGAAAATTTCTCACTGGAAAATTGGAAAGTGTGCCAAGTAATTAAGTAAGGCAACAATACTATGCTTCAGAATACTCACGGTACTGGAGGCATTAAGCTGAAGGTTTCATCATTAAAATCTTGTCAAACATGAGGACAGTCCGAAACTGAATTGATAAACTACTTATGTTAATACTGCATTTATGGTTCCACAAATGGCTGGGATCACACGTGTATGCTGATGGTACAGTGTAGCAACTTTTGCTGCTATACATACCTTAATTACTATTTCTCAATTTTTTGGAACGCTGTCATCCTGACAATGCTATTTTTTTAACTGCCGATTTTACTTACAATTACTGTGCCTAAAGGTTAAAGGTGTGGGAAAGGTTATACCAGAAACTGAAATACACCTAAATTGAGCAAATGCAACAAATATTTTGGGGGCACTTCAGCACCGCTTTCAAGGAAAACATGCCACAGCATTTACGACTCCTGTATCCTCATCCCTGTACATTTAGTTGGCTACTTGTTGATTCACCAATATTAGTTTGCACTTTTATCACACACACCAATTTGTAAAGTTACTAGTTACCACATTATGTAAATGAACTCCCAACTCACACATCTGACTTGGGGTTCTGAAAGGCAATGAGTTTTTCTCATGTCAAAAGAGCTGCTTGGGTAGGCAGCTGGACCATACCTTGGTCCCCACATCACACAGACCAATCCATCCGGTCATACTATCTGCCACTCATCCTTGTCGCTCAAATTGCCTTTTTTTGGTAAATATGGCCTTTTAATGCAGTCACATTAGATTAAGCGAGGGGCTTCAACTATGTTACATGTAAAGAATTACTGCACACGCTTTTTATGCCCTTTTAGTATGCTGCCTCACCATCCCAGTAGCATAAAGGCATTAAGCGGGTATCCAAGGTTAGAATCTCATTGCTACAAGCATGTCACCTCGCTATTAAACACAATTCACTTTGAAGGGCCAAGATTTCAATATTTTAGTAAAGTGATTAGCACTGCCAAATGTTTGAGCATTGCATGAGGTGACAGTATGGGTGTAAGTATCCCACAGACAAGGGCATTGCAATTAAGAAAGTTGCTGCTCATCTGCAAAATACTGAATTAAACCAATCTTATGCAATTCAACAAACACCGCCCACTTTGCCTTTTTATCATCAGTCCCTGTCTGCAGTTCGAAACATCTTCATTGGGATTACCTCTAAAAATTGTCTACGAAACATATCTGTGAACTTTTCTTACTTCACTGGTTTTGCAGATTATTTCCCGTCTCAAAAGGAATAACAAATACACGTGGTTCTATGACACATACAGTAAATACTTACCTTTCTAGGTAGGTTACAAAAGGGAAGTAATGCAGAAGGTAGCCAGTCTAAACATAAATGAGTGTGTCAACATGGTATTTTGGCACTGGAGTGTTTATTACTCCAATCAGGTGCGTTAATAATGAATGAAAAGGCACATAAGTAGGAATACTTTATTTTGACACAGAAGCTATGGCCAACGTATGTGTGTCGCCATTACGCTCGTAAGTGAAGTGCAGACTTGTGAGTATACTGTTGAGCCAGTAGCACAGGGAGCAGTCAACTTGGGCCAAGGAATGCCATGCTTTGAAAGGTGGGCAGCTGTTGTGATCTCTCGACTAGTATCAGTCACGTGCAGGATCGGCCGTCATGGGAGAAAAAACAAAAGAATGCAAGCTCAGAACCATAACAAAACACCCAGAGAAACTCAGAGACGTACCAAATTTAAATAAAAAGATAACAGGACTGCAGACTATGCAGCAGCTCATATATTCTAATAGTGGATTTGCATATGGTCACTACACCCTCAAAAAGGAAAGAAGCACAAATGCTGAATTCATGACTCGTCAAAGGAACCAGACAAAAAGAAAAGTGTGCACCCTGTAGCATAGCTCAAGAATGAGAAAAGCCAAAACAGTGAAAAGGTTACCCTAAGTAAGGCCAGTACTAGTGCTCTCTGCATGCGTGTGACAATGTATCACTGCAGTGCACATGCACAGCAGAAATGGACACCATGGGTAGTAAAGAACTGATATGAAGTTATCAACACTGGCCGCAGACATCAGAACAGACAGCTGATTGTACTTTGGTATAACGCAAGCTTTGGCAGGTTGTGAAGCATATAAATAAACGTTGAGACATCTTGAAAACCAGGTGTGCACATTTTCATTTGCTGCTGCATCCAAGAAGTTTCGCTTGCACTGTTCATTAGACGACATGCGTTGCTCTCGGATTGTAGCATTTGTCGACTACACAGCACGATTCCAGAATCGCAACTAATTCAGCTGTGGACTTTTCATTTTCTAAATTTGTGAAATCCTTCCTATGGGCTGTGAAAAAGAATGAGGAACTGTTCCACCCAAATGTCTATAGCGCACATGATGGCAGCCACAAGTCATTTTGTGCCAAACAGTAGTTTCCATACAAGTAACAAGAAGTTCTCAAACTATGTGACAGGACCACAGCTATTTACTTTGAGGGTGGCCACAGCAAACAGGCAACAACCACAAGATGGCCAAATCCCTCATCGAACTGCAGCACCACAACAGTTGCTACAATGCCAGCATCATAAAACCTCTGGCTGTCTTTGATATACGGTCCTCATCACAAATACACCAGTTCATGTTGTTAAGGAGGCTGTCCATGAGCATCTTACTTCTCAAAGCAGCTAAAAATATTGCAAACAGAGACCAACACCTGACTTTAAGTGCAGTAGCAGCACTACTAACATTCAGTGTGTTAATGGAGTATAGACACCCTGAAACAGATAAGACAAAAAATCAATTATAAAATATTTAGCGGTTGAAGATAAAAATCGGGTGATCTGTACAGAGCAATGTCTTGCATGTCGTTAACAAGCAAAATGCGACCAAGATTAGGTGCATATGCTCCTGTAAGATGAAGTGCTGCACTGGCCTAGCCCAAGCAGTGCGGGTACCTCCAGTCAAAACGCTTTCAAGTGCCATCATCTATGAGATGGTTGCCCAATAGCAATCGGAATTTTCATAATGCAGCGTTCCTTATCTTCAGCCAGCATTTTTCACTCTTCCCAATGGATGCAACCCTCCCCAAAACTCCAAACTGAAGACATCAATTCAGTCATGCAGAACTGTCAATAATGACCTGAACCACAAACCAACTTGGAGAGGTGGAAGCAGGCTCGAGCACTTTGAAGCTATAAAACGGAAGTTTTGAAGCATTCAAATTGTTTTGGAGCATGTTTCTAAAGTCAAATGATTTTATTAGCTGAATATTTTATACCTGACATACCAAAATAACCTATTTGATTCCTTTTTATTCAAAGATCAATGCATTGCTGAAAATATAAGACTAACAGCCAAAACATGTACAGATGTTTAAAATAACACAAATGACCTTAGCAACAATTTGGAACAAACTAGCAGAAAATGCAATGCTTGTTTCCATACTTGATGCCCGAACGATAAGTTTGACTAAAAACATGCCTATTTTAGCCTGAGAAATGTGGACTATACCACTATGATGTGCTCAAGCACCACTGGACTAGTTCGGAGTTCACATCAATAAGCAGCACATTTCCGCTCCCTATCTTGTGCATATAATTTTTTTTATCCCATGCCTGTTCTGATAAAACTTCCAAGGCACTGGTCAGTAATAACTTTAGTGAGGATAGACTGCACTCAAGGATAGCCCTTTCCTCCTTCAGATGCCCTACTCCATGGCTTTTTGTCAGTGGCTTCTTATGTTTTCGCTTGAGTGGCACCGGAGCTTCCTTAATTTTAACATGTTAATGATAGGCCTTCCATGCCTGCCCAACACTTGTGACATTTCTAATGACTGACACCTTCATGGTGTCACACCCATAATACTGTATGTTTTTGTCTGACGTATGTTTAAGAAGCTTATTATTAACAAAGAGGTTCAATGAAATAGATCTACGACTGCCAGAAACGAGGCTCATGCTGGTCTGGCTTATGGGATTTAATGTCCCAAAGCAACACAGACTATGAGAGGCTCATGCTCTTCTATTTAGCAGAAAAGGAAAAATATACAAAGGCCCTGTTACGACACAGGTATGCAAATCAACAGAATGAAATTGAGGAAAGCATATAATTAACTAATAAAAACAAAATCTGCATTGGTGATGAACGGTAATTAGCAGTGTATCTACTGTCAAATAAAAAATAACTCCACCCCCCCCCCTCCCCATTGCAAACTACAAAAACAAAAACAAGAAACATGCCACCGTTGAGGTCTGAGACCTGCATATTATGCATTCCATGCTTTACAAACTAGCTACAATGATGGCTGTGCAATCTTTTACTTTCAAGCTATTTATGTTGCATGTATCCCAACATAGACAGCGTTCACCAGTACTCAACTAAACCGCAGCAGCAGACGTGGGAATGCCCTGTAAATACAGCAACAAGGTTAACGACTGGGCGAGTTGGTAATCATTCATTTTAAGCCAGCCAAAAGACTAGTGACAGAGAAGCCAGCCTCATCTCGTTTGCTTCTATTCTCTGTCTCGTTTTTTGGCTGGTTTAAAATGAAATACAGCAAGTGCCAAGTAGAACATGATGTGGAGCGTGGTGTCTGAAGGGTTGTGTATGAACGAGCCGCGCCGGCGCGGCACGCCACTGCTCGTAGTGTGCCCAACCTCCGACAGGCAGTGAGACTCACAGATTCGGGCAGTACGGCCAGTGTGACTCTTTCGTCTTCCCATGATAACTCTAGACTGTTAGAAATTAGCTGAAAAAGAATGTATTAGTTTAGGCCGTTTACAGTCTCCAAACACACCACGAAATATGTCAGCTGTATTGTTTAAGGAGCTCTTAAAATTACTTTCCAATTTTTGACCAAATTTGATAAAACCTGGCATTCTGATTCAGTTTCTTGCACTGATTTCAAACATGCAACCATTTTTCTAACTGGCCAATTAGTTCAAGAGATAATGAAATTGTTCATAATTTGCAGAAACAATGAAAAAATAACAGCACTACAAAAAAATTCACATGGACACTTTGCTAGGCACTAGAAAGCATAATGAATACAATGTTAGGAGCATTTGTTTTTTTTAACAAATATTAGCGATGTTATAGCAGTTCAAATTTTTGAATTTTGCTCTAAATCAGACAGGAAGGCACTCACATTTGGAGCAGTGAATTTTAAACTGCTATAACATCGCTAATATTTGTTATACAAAAGTGCGCTAACATTGTATTTGTTATGCTTTCTAGTACCTAGCAAAGTGTTCATGTGAATTTTTTGTAGTGCGGTTATTTTTTCATTGTTCCCGCAAATTAGGAACAATTTCATTTTATCTTTTGAACTAATTGGCCAATTGGAAACATAATTATATATTTGAAATCAGTGCAAGAAACTAAATCAGAATACCAGGTTTTATCAAATTTGTTGAAAAACGTAGGAAAAATAGGTTTAAGAGCCATGTCCCCTGTTAAGGATGGCGACAACAAGACAAACGCGAGAGCTGCCGCTTTCAACTATTGTGACAAGAATTCCCCACCAGAAAGGAACGCGGGGTGTTTGGCCAGACGGCGACAGCAGCCCAAGCCGGGCCATCGGGAAACAAAAAGGTTCAAGTGAATCCCGGCGCCTTCCTGCCTGGGTCAGTACCCTCAAGCCGGCCACGCGGTCATCCCCTTCGTCTGGGCGACAGCGCGCAACGGCCCTTGCGACGCAGACGGTGTGGCCCAGACCAAACCCTCGCTAACCATTTACACTACGCTTCTCCAATTCGTCTTGCCGACGGCGCGCAGTGGCGCGTTCAACATGGTTCGACGCGGGAGTGCCCCCCGACAATGGGACGCAGACAGACGCTGATTGACGCAGGTAGTCAGTGAGCTCCTCGTGTGCTGCCCTTTACACTGCCACAGCGGCTTCCTCCTTCCCCACCAAGTCTAAACTTTCGAAGGAGCCTCGAAAAAAAAAAAAAAAAAAGTAATCTGACTTTTTGTGAGGAGGCTTTAATATTTAGACACCGCGTGCAGCAAGATATAACTGATTAAAATCTCGAGGAAACGCAAAGTAGCCAATTGCATGCGTACATAGTCTTCACGCCATGCCAAAACGGCCGTTCGTCAAGCGTGGGTATCACCTCCGTCAAGGAAAGAGAAAGCCAATATTCTTCTCGAATTAATGTATCTGTGAACTGGAGGCGACGGTGGTAGAAGAAAGACAAGAAGCTTAGGCGGCATGCCCGCCCTGTGGTGTGCGAGGTGCTGTTATATCATAGCTATATTTATCGCACCGCCGCCAGGGCCGGCATGTGTTCTGGCTGCAATGCTCTTCGCTGATTCTGCATCCCCCCCGCCTCCAATTTCCCCTTTCGAGAAAGATGGCGCTATTGCAGCAGCAAGACTGTATCTGTGGTTGAGGCGTCCTGAGTGTTGAACAGCAACCTTGGAAAAGGCCACACCTCATAAAGCGTTCAGACATAGGCCCTTCCCAGTGGTTTGTATGAGGTTTCCAGTACCTAGTCTTCCAGTGGTATACAAAACTGATCATATGCGGAAGCACCTTATTGCAGACCAGACTGTCTGTGCTCGCTGATAGCTTAAACAGCCTCATCCAGCGCTACTCTAATTTATTAGGCGAATGCCACGCTGCACCCCACTAGAGTAACCCGCACATGGCATTTTACGCTTTAAAACATGCAAGAGCGGTGTCTGACTGCTGCTCTTCAGTCACAGAGGGGAGTAATTTCATATATTCGTTTCAATCGTTCCAATGTGGCTGGCGCACGTCTAATTGTTTACAACATTAATTGACTCATTTAAACATTGATCATTCAAGATTTATCTTATTTCAACGTCAAGGAGATTTCTAAACTCTATCAAGCCTTTGCGGCTATTTCTGTTATGAGACGTTCCAATCAACAGTTAAAAATGAAAACCATACCTACGTTTGGTTTTGAATTTTCTCACGACGAAAAAAAAAAAAAAAAAAAAAAAAAAGTGTACATGACACCAAAAAAAAACAAACAAAAGAGCTATGTCTGGAGTAATGGTCCCCAACCGGCTCAAGGTATGAGAATGCTGTAGCACAGGCGTTCGGATCACTTCGGCCAAATGGGGTTCTTCAATGAAACTGTCATCTATAAGCATATGCCTGCCATGCTTTTAGCTCCGACCGAAATGCTGTCTCCAAATTAGGATCAGACTAGGGTATCCCAGCTCAGTACTCGAGAGCTTTTAATGACTAAGCCACCGCGGTGCCGTAATAAGTAAATAAATAAGCTAAGAAGACTAAACCTTTTTCTCGGAGCGTACCATAGTTATTTCATCCGTTTCGTTGCTGCGGCGCCGCGGATGTGTATTTTACTCTGACAAAGTGACTATAAATCGGACATCGGCTCTCTGTGTACAAGCCCGAATCCGGCTCAGGCCCGCACGTTTAGGTCCACCCCGGTCCAGCAAAAATGTTCATGAGTCGGCCCAGACGACCCGTGGGCTGAGCCGCACCCGGCTTTTGGGCCGGCCCATGCCCACGCAGTGTCGTGTGAAGCACGTGCTACCTTGACCTGACACTTCTACACAAGGTTTGATGATCTTCTATTTTTTCGGTTCCTGGGGCTGCCTTTCAGTGGGTCGCTTTCTACTTTTCGAAGTCTGAAAGGTAGGCAAGGCCGGCAGAGAATATTGTGGGGACCGCTTCCTTTGCTAGCAACGAGCAACGCTTTGTAGCACATGCCCATTTAACTCTATCATCTATGTTTTGGACACAAACCTGGGCTCCAAATGCCCCTCACAAACAGTGACTGTATAGCTCGGTCCTATCTTGGTATGCCGGCCGCCATAGCTGAAGCTGTTCATCTTTTCGCACCGAAAAAAGCTGACATTTTTCATTGCAGAATATGTAGCCTGTACCGCAGTGCAGAACAATGCACGTTTTTTGCACATTACATTACAACCTAGAATATACCATGATCGAAGAAAGGCGTGGAGCGGGGGCGTCAGCGAAAGTTGAGAACTGACTGCCATTCCTTGCGGCAACCAGCCAACCCGCGGCCACCAACAGTCAACGCAGTCTCTCGGCAGCCTACAGAAATCAGCGCATCGGTATCGCCCGCAGCCCGCTCACGCACTTCTATTCTAACACCAAGATGCGGAGGTTGTGGGTCCGGGCCGACCAGTGGCATATGGTAGTTTTTTGCTTGACAATTACCTCAGACAAACTCATTATGAAATATCCATTGATAGCCACGCCATTATGGGCATAGAGCAGCGGTCTCAAACTCATATTGCTACGTGGGCCGCATTGACAAAGCCTTTTCTCTCATGACCCAGGAGCCAGAAAACAAAACATCAGGAAACAAAGTACAATAAATAACGATAAAATGAACAAAAATAAGCAAAACTTCTTTTTTCCAGACCAAGCCCTTCCATTATTGCAAAAGAAAAGCAACGTGTGCTCCTTTCCGCTTGAATGCCGGACAAAAGCAGTTTCAGGATCACTCGGAGAGAGGTACTGAAATGACATACCTGTTAATAAATACCACACTTATAATCCTCAGCACGAAAAAAAAAAAGCACACTTGGAAATAAAAGAAAAGGCAGGATGTCTGGCTCTTTGCTTTTGAAGGCATAGTGATGTCAAATGAAAGTTCATGCAGATTAAGTGGTCAACGCCTTATCAAAAATGAATGCGTACTAACTGGGTACTAAGTCTGAGCTTATTTTAGTTCGAAATTAGGGCTGGTGGTAATGCTTTCAAAACGTCGGCTAAAAATTGAGCTGGGCAGACTGCATCACGCAGCTTCGTTGGCCGTGCTCCAAGACCCCTGGCATAAAAGGATCATCTCTGATGAGCGGAAAGAGACTGCCCGGCGCTGCTGCACCAGAAGATGCAGGAGATGACAAAGCAAGTGAGTGCGAGGGCGTGCTCACAATTCTTGCTGCTACAGTGAGCCTCATTTGCTAGGCTGTTTTGATTAATGTGAAGCAACCCTGCCACAATCGGCTGGTAGGCATATCGGTGCCCGGAGAAGCTGTTACTGTTTTTAGCTGCTCAACGGCCCTGATAGTAACCAAATAAATAAATAAATAAAGTTCTTGCAGCAACTTTGTCACACGCACAAAAAAGCGACACAACCAATCTGTGTAGGAATACCATTCGTTAAAGAAGGCAGCTTTGCTAGTTTCTCACACCGAATTGAGAAGACAATATAGCGTGGTTTGATCTTCCATCTCGTGCAAACATTTGTTTGTTTTTGGAGCTAGTCTGGTTTTCTTAGTCTGAATCAACTGTTACATTGCACACTGTTTGCGATGCATTAATTGCAGCTGAGAAAGAAAGGCTGCGAACTACAAGCTGGACACCGCAGCTGCAGGAAGCTGCAGGGATGCTTGCTTATTCGAATCCTTCATGCACTCTATGCAAACTGGTGACCTGTGCCATGTTCCCCATGTAAAAGTTAAAACAAATGACCAGCTCCGGTGGCACAGCAATTGTTTTGAAATTAAGTACAGGGCTCACCTTGTGGCGTTGGAGCATATGCTGCCTCCGCCTTTCATAGTCCCATTTGTTCAGCCTCAGCAACCAGCAAGCCCATGCTAGACTCCAAAACACATATCAGCAAGGTCCCTGCGTACAAATATTTGACGTCAGCTTATAAGCGATGTTTACACACACAAAAGAAATTAAGACAAGTACAAGGCGAAATCGCTTACCTCACCGTAATTAGAAAGTGGCCCTGCATACACTTGACAGTGCGCAGTCATAAAATGAGGTATGAAATCATTATTCTACACCGCGTCATTACAATGAGGGTCACACAAAGGGTCACGTCGCACCACGACCGGCTTTATTACCCGGTCGTGCGTCGCACAAATGGTTAGTACGTCGTGGTGCACCGAAACAAAGGCTTCCCACACAGGCCTGTGTGATCCTCGCCTTTCCTGCTTCTACGCGTTGTTTTGTCATGTCGTAGTATCTCCTTAAGTCCCTCCATCAGCTCAAAGACGTTACAATCATTAAATATTCATCCAGACCGCTGAGGAAAGCTTCCCGAAGTTTCCCGCCCTTTTTAGGCGCACGCAAGACTGGTAGTCAGGCGTGTTTTACATGACTGAGACTTTCGTGCGGTTGGCCTAATAAACGGTATTTAACCGCATGTTCCTTGGTGTCGAACTACGTTGAGCTTTCGATTGAAACTTTCTATAATACACCTTTGGGCCGTTCGGGCCCACTGCCGGCCAAGCAGGCTCAATGGTCGTCAACAGAACATTCGGGCGCAGGGAAGTTGAAAACTAAATGTAGAGTTCCAGACAGCGGGCAATGACTCAATACATGCATACTGAAATATCTAAAAAACAGAAAAAATTGCTTACGTACCGTACAACACGAGAGCGCACGGCTGGCACGGCGACGCAGCTCCCACGGCTCCGACGACCAGCCATTCTGCTACTAAAAACAACCACCTACCCACAAAACAATAGCCGGACGTGACGTTTTTCTTAAACCGGATAAGACGTCATGGGTTGCAGCAAGCATTTTGCTCCTGCAACCCGGTTGCAGGAAGTATAGTGCCTAGAATATATTGGCTAGTGTGCCGACCGAGGCCTCCCGGGTGGCACCATGAGCGATGAATGCCGGCGGCTGCCGCCAGGAGCGCTGCAAACTGGGTGGGTACCAGCCGCGCTGTTTGCTGCCTACCGCGCTCTCACATCTTCGGCAAGAGGGCTGCTTGCACTGCATTTCAGCTCTAATTAAGTCGCAACAGACCTCAGTTATAACTGAAGCCGCTGACTACAAGTTTCAGGCTGCGTGTTTTGTCTTAGACTGGAAGCGGCGAACGTATTTAACGCTTCTTGCTTGCGAAGGCTTCTGCGAAGTTTGAGCATCTTAGTCCCGGACATCCCGTGCTCACAAACGGAAACCCAGAATTTCTATTCTACAACAATTAAAGCAATTGACAAGCAAAGCAACAATTGATATAAAATATCTTTGTAATCTCTGGAACAAAGTGAAATGCTTCATTTTTATTGATATATGGTTCTTTCTGCGCACTGTACACTTGCTGACAAGTAAACACGTACGCGCAGTTTCATTTATATATTGTATATGCGAACAACACAGGAAACAAAGTCACGCAAGACTCCTCTTATGTATATGTAATAACAAACACAGGCACATGTGGCAAAATTGGAACAGCAGAGCACAAACGAGGAACCTTTACTTACCGCCGGCTAAGGTACATCGCGGCCTGTGATTGCACACAAGGTTTTGCTGAAGTCACCGTCTTTTGAATGAAGAAGCTGACCAATGTTTTTTTTTTTTCCTCTCTCTCTCTCTCTCAGGCACACAACATGCACGAGACGCGGCCGGTTCATCGCGAGGAAGCTCGTTGGTAATGCCGCGCTTACGGTGAAACATGCGCCTAATATATAACTGCATCCATGTGACATATGCGTAGCGCAAAAGGACAATCGAGGGACACAGAAAAGGTACACAACACAGGTGCTGTCTGTAGCGCCTGATTGTGTACACTCTGTGCCGCACACTGTCATGGAGCACCGTTACCGACTCGCCCAAGTTTCCATCCTTGTGAATATAACTGCATGCTCTAAAAATGGTTTTCGCCAACAAAAGCAGTTGCCGTTTACCTTCCGTCATTTCTTGCTTCGTTCCCATTGTACAGAATGCGTACTTACGTAGCATCAGATAGCGCAGTAATACGTACGCTCCTTGTTCTAGCGGTAGCCCCGTTTGCCAAAAAAGCAAGTCTTCTCTGTGCACCACCGCTTTCTCTTTGGCATTTTTCTCTGCACTTTCGTGAGAGGCACTGGGGATACAACAATCGGGAACCGCGCTTCACCACTGGCGACACAGTAAAAAAAGAAGGGATACAGGCGAGCACTGAACGCGCGCACAAAACGCGAAAAAAAAAAACGATGCAATCGTCGCCGAGCAGGTAGAAGTGCGGAACGACTCGCATGAGCAAACACCTACACCGTAAATAAACTGCTGCACCTTCGTGAAAGCAAAAGACGCGCAGAAGCAGGTTTAACACGCACGCACAACACCAACAGATTGCCGTATTCTGAAGCGAGAAAAACTGCGTCGTCTGCTCAGGTGGTACCCTCCCGACAAGCAGCGCCCTCTGCCGCTAACAATTGGCTTTCATTGCAAATAGCGACACCCTCGCCCATAGGGAAGCGTGGGCGCTCGGCACACTAGCCAGTATATTCTAGGCACTGTAGCAGGAAGCATTTCGCTGCTGCAACCGGGTCGCAGCAGACGGCGCCCTTAAAATGGTTTACTTAATTTGTAGTATTAACAAAACCATTACGTTTATGAGATTTTATTGCTCGCTCTTCTTGCTCAAAAATGAATTCTGTTTGTTTTCACTTGCAACAAAGGCTTTTCTTTTTTGTTGCTTTCAAGCACCTTTTTTATTTTCCCCACTGCGGCGTGACGAGCGCTCGACCCAATGCTGTCTGCGTTTGACCCAATTCTCAAACTCTGCTGCTCCTCTAAACCCAAGAGCAACGACGCAACGCGGCTTGGGGGCCCAGAGTCTTGGGTCCCCAATTCTAAAAGTCTCTATTAGCAGCATGGCGCATTGTGGCGCAGCACGGGAAGACACAATGGTTTTGAATTCGGACATCATCAAAGTGGAGCCATAGAGCTTTCATCATCAGGAACGTTGTAAACTTCGGCTGTGGATCATGGTTCGGACCAGCGGACGGAGACCCGAGGACGACGAGCAGCGTAGGCGCGGTGTGTTCCATGCAGTGATAACTAAAAGATGACCCTTCGTTTAGGACTCCATACGGGTGTTGTAGCTAGAACGCAGCTCAGGGCTTATTCCGAAGCACACGTCTCTGGCAAGGCTGTAAACAACCTAATATTTGAGACGGGGCCTGCTGTCCTAAAACGACTAGCGTACTGCAGCTTTTTTCAGATGCCTGCGGCTGTTTCGTTGGTGATACTCTGACGATGCGCGAGTGCTGCCATGGCTTTGTGAAAACTTTCAAAAGCTGCATTTCAAAATGCGCAAAATAAGAAAGCTAGATAATGCAACCATAGTACATGCTCTCTAGGTAAGTATGAACTTCATGCTGCAAACTGAATTATAGCTCAATTATTCAGCAATCTTGATTCAAATGTAATTGCGTGAAATGTAGGGACAAGGAAGAAATAATTAAGCCACCATTTTCGACAACTGCACAAATGTAACGAGCGCTCATATTTTGCACAGTTTTGCATAAAGTTCTCACAAGCAAACTTCTTTCACCTCCCAGTTATGAGCATGCATTGTGTGCCCGTTATTGCTTCCAAAGCATTTTATTACACCAGTACAATTAGTCATACCTTGCTAACAGGTACACATTGATTCTAGACTCAAACTGCCTCATAAAAAGTTTCCTGTTATCAGAAATCTTGATGAAACAAAGATTAAATGCAGTGTCAAGCCAAGTTTGTAGCAGTCAATTGTTCAGTTCTTTCATGTGCAATATCGTGGTTGACATTTCATGCAAATGATTTAACACCTTGACGTGCCTAGTGAGTTATGACAAAACATGGTATAGGCTACATTCATATCTTTACAGTGGAACTGTGTTTGTTAAATAAGTGTCTCGTCTCGCATATAATTGCTGTAGAATTGTTACTGAAAGGGCCCACGAAAAGCCATTTATTAAAACTAGAAAACGCGTGCAAGCAATCAGTACCTCTGCAATGCAAACATTTTCAAGCTACCTGCATTAGCACTGATCGTATCGGTGCAAAAAATTACTCTTGTCCCCATCAACTCAGCGCATGCCACCATGCCCTGTCCCGCCTGCCTGCCTGCATCACCTGGGAGTGTCCAGTTATTTTGTGCACCCAGCAGACCCCAATGACATCATTGAAGAGTGAGCGCACGAGAGGCGTCACCTTATTTGATTGCGAGCAGTTGCCAGGAGCACTTTTTAAACATTATCTGCAAAGCTTTGAAATTTGACTTGAGTGCTCAGAAAGACCACCTCCGTGAACTTCTTGCATTAGAATATTACCATTGAAGCACTCATCAGCTCAGCATGTTTATCAGCTTCAAGCAGGTAGGACAACTTTATAGACTGTGACTGTACTAGCTTAATCAAGCAATTCTTGAAGCTTTGTGAGGGGTGTGACGATACCTCTGAACATGTCCATCTGCTTCATTCTTTTGCTTGCCTGTGCCAGCAATGAACATGAATTCTTTCCTGCTGAATGATAGTCATAAAGGACCTATGAAAATGTCTTTCTGGGCTGTGTTAAATGCTTCACAAATTTTCCTGATTGTCGTTGCGTTTGCCGCATGTCAAAACCTACTTTCTCAAGCACTGACGCACATTTACCCCCATTTTTCAGTGATATGCTAGGTCTCCTAGGGCACCACTCACATCACACTTGTGTTCAACAGCACCACTTCCACACAGTATTAACATTACAGCGGGCCTGACATAACGGAGACAATGTTTAGTTCGGGTTCATTTCCTTCTTGCATTAACTGGAATAGTCCTTTCCGCTTGCAAAGATAACAATTTCTTTTTCCAACGGATTCCAAGCGTTGCCCTTAAGTGGACTGATGAAGCTAAGACATTTGCAGGGGTCAAGTGGATTCAACTAGTGCAGGACCTGGTTAATTCGAGAAATATGGGAGAGACCTTTGTCCTACCTGGGCCTAGAAGCAGTGTGTCCTACTCAAGATCCAAGGGTCTTGGAGGGCTGGATTCCGATCTCACCCTCTTATCTCAAAGGCAAAGTCTGAGTTTGCAGCACTTGCCAAAGTGGCCATGCCGTATAGTCTTCTGCCATAAAGACAACCCAGTAAGCGCCCGGCCATGACAGCTGCCAACTACTTTCTGACAAAGTTAAAGTGGAAAGACGGGCTAGTTGGTATTGGTATGATGACTGCGGGTACAAAAACACAGGATGAAGGAAGGAGACAGGCGCAGGATGAACGCTTCGTCCTGCATCCTTTGAAGCATTTGCCCTGCGTCTGTCTCCTTTCTTCCTGTGTTTTTTGCACTGAGATGCATATTTTTTTCTGGCAATGGCATGTGATTTTTCGCTCATGATGCTGACACATTCCATAACGCTGACAGCAAATTTTCTGCAAAACACTGCAAAAATTTTGTTTTTAAAATTAAATTTTAAATTTTAAAAGTTTTACAGGCTTCCCACGCGAATTCAGTTGAGTGGTACCTTCTCGTGAGTGCAGAATAAAGCTCGCTCGATGGCCAATTGGCTGCTGTTGCCTTTTTGTCCTACCAAAATGTTTGCTCACCTATGCCAATGTCAAAATGACATTGCGGCAAAGCGAGCCAGTTCCAAATCAAACAGTTTCATGGTGTAGCGCCTTCCCCTGGCTGCGCAAAGACTGCGGCCAAAGCATGGCCGCTGGAAAAATGAAAAAGGACGCCGGCTGGCAGTGGCACTTGAAACCACAGTTGGCTGGTCTGTTCTAGTCTAGATCCTTATCAGCTGTCTCGTCCTTCGCTCCTGAGGTCTTCAGCCTACAATGTATTTGGCCCCTGTTCCTTTTTGCATAATGCCAGCCTTGCCTCGAGCCCAAGTAGCATTTAGCTTCTGCGGCATTGTTTTGATATGATAGCTTAAAGACTTCATTTTCCAGAAAATCCAGCAACAGCAGCAATATTGATGTGAGCGAAAAATCATGGGCATGCCTCTGGCAGGTAGCAGTTGGCAGGTGAGAAGCCGTGCACTGACTGGTCAGCAGGTTGTCTGTCGCCACGAAGCCACAAGACATGGCCGACTTGGAACTCCTGACTCAAGCAGCTTCTTTGAGATGGAGGGGAAAGTGAGAATCGGACCCACCGGAAGCCTTCTATACTGTAACAAGAATCTCCCATTGATAGCGCAAGCTACAACACCGATGCATCGTATCCTCATCGATCGGAGCAGCCAGCTGGGAGCCCCAACCGAGTGCCGTGCGCCGAGTGGAGTGGTTGGCAGCCATTGTCTCCCTCCTCACACAGAGCAGACAACTGACGTTACATGGCATCTCTTCTCTAGCTGCAACACAGCAGGCCCACACCTGTGTAGCCTAGACTAGTTGAACCTGTTATGCCCATTTAAAAACTGCTCGAGTAATTCATCCGTACTAAACAGGCATGAAACAGATAACGAGTCAAGCACATTACTCCTATGCCATGCAGGCACGTTCTTGGTTGAAGCAGGTCTTTTTAGCTATGGCTGTTGGTGTTTCACGTCATGTAGCTCACGAGTATAAGCTAATGAGTAGGTGTGGGATGATAGTCACAAATTCAGGAATTGGTGATTCAGCGAGTTGTAAAGTAATGAGGATCTGCAGGGGAAGCCATTAAAACTATCGCATTAGGGCTGATGTCTTCCAGTTTTTTTCTCTTTTCTTGCGTTTTTTTTAAGGTTTGATTTTTTTTATTTTTGAGGAAATATGCTAAAAGGAACCTATAAAGGTAATTATTGTCATTGTAATGCAGTACACTTCTAGGATTTTTTTTGTTGGTATTCAAGTCAAATTTTAAATGTCTCACCCCCTTTAATTTACAAATTTCTCAAAATTGCTTTTCGCAGTCTGTTTGGACATCATTTCACGGCCTACTCTTAGCTGCCCCCTACTGACATAAACTTGGCCACGTGGGACCAAATGATGCAGGCGAAATGGGCCACAGTGGGAAATGGTTGTGACATTTTCTTTACTTTTCTCATCGGCATGTGTGGAGTTGAAGGGAAAGGAGGGGCATTATTTTTTACCTCCATCTGTGTTAGTAAAACCAGCTTAAAAATTTGTGTCGTGGAAATGAGTGATGAAATACTGATCGTTAGTGCACCTTTTCTAGCCACAGCAAATGCCTTTTCATTGTTCCTTTAATCGAGCTGAACTAGTTCGTTCATTATCACAAAAATGTATGCAGCTTTGCTTTCATCTATTTGTTCCTTCTTTGTTGTGGTTTCCATGCAGCAGTTTTATAACAACTTCATTCCTTTCGTGCACAGACAAGGGTAGGAAAATGAATGGCTCGTGACGACATGCATATGAAAAAAGCCAAAAGTGATTGAAATCAAGTAAAGCATATAGAAATTTTTATTATTGTTGTTTCACAGGATATTCAATGGAAAATTATTACTTTAATCTTTTTTACCTGAAAGATTACGGTGGAAGTAGGAGAGACGGCAACTATATGTAAATAGAGAGATCCAAAGCTACAGCAGTGGCTGTTAAACCTTGTTCGTCCGAGTATACTAATTCGGTTGTGCATAGCCGAATATTGAGATTGCTCACAAGGGTCACCCCCAACCAATGCGGCAATAGGTCTAATACCACAAGTGCAACTTGGAATGCGATTGAGTGGTGAGAGTAGCAGCTGTACCAAAACCCTTTAGTCCTCCTCTAGGAGCACCAAAGGGTTCTAGCCAGAGCCACTGTTAAAGGTATACTGCAGGGAATTTGCAACTTTCTCTGAAATCGCTGAAATTGCATTCGGGAGATGCAGTTATCAAAAGCTGTTTTGTGCACTGCTTTGAGATCATTGTACTGGCAAGTTATATTTTGTAGAAGATGGCTGTAAAAGTGTGAACTTTCCTTAGAACTAGTGCTAGGTAGTTTTTAATGAGGAATTATATACAACTCTGAAAAGTAGAAGAACGGCTGATTGGGCGAGTTGGTGAACCATGATGGACAGTAATGTATATTGCGCAAAAAGACGAGACAAAGAGGAGAAGTGGACAACGACGGCGCCGTCGTTGTCCACTTCTCCTCTTTGTCTCGTCTTTTTGCGCAATATACATTACTGTCCAACTCTGAAAAGTTTTGTTAAGCAAAAGCTGTAAAGAACTGTATTAACACGATAAGTACAAACCATCTTCTCTTGGTCACGTGTCAGTGTATGTTGTGCCTCGAGGCTCCTGTATTGTGCTCTTTCTGTGATGGGTTCCTTGCGACATAGGCAAGTGGCTTTGCCTTATCAGTGACCTTAAAGCAACTCGCACTTCCTTTAGTTTTGCACTTGTACAATCAAGCACAAGAGACGAATTATAGGGTCATTCAGCACTACACATCTTGCATCTACAGTACACCTAATGTGGAAAGCCTGGGAGTGTTGCCAGCAATCTCTCTGTTATGCTTTTCTCACTCCGAATTTTTTTTTTATACTGTCCTCAACAGTTGAAAACGCAGCTGAGTTGATGCAGATAATTTTCGGATAATGATTGGGTTTGTCCGCACATTCACGAAGCATGCTTGGGTAGAAATACAGAAAAATACCGAGTTCTCAATATACACTAACTATCTTAAACGCAGTGGCGAACTGATTGTAATCTTCATTTATCGGAATTTGTTTTTGGCAGAATCACAAAGTGGCAGAAATATGTGTAGGTGGTTTCTTCACATTCACATTCAAGAGACTAACAGACCAAAATGTGTCATAAATTATGATGGAAATGGCAAGCTTTTGCCTTGCAATTGAGGACAGCAGTACAGGAAGCAAAAGGATTTATTTATCACTGAAAATCTTATCAAATGAGCTAGAGTGTTACATTGCTGTGAAACCTTGCCGTTACCGGTGCATCCCACCATATGGCCACATCTCGGTGAAGTATTAGAGTGCACATGATTTTTTCTTTTTCTTTCACGAGTGTTCATGTTCTATTTTAGTTTATGCACTCTCTGGCCATCACTCTGCTGATTATAAATGCTCCCTTCACTTCGCCAGTGAAGTGCGTCTAGCTTCTGTCACTCAGTGGAACCACAATGTTTTGCATTTCTTGGCTGCAATGGCAACCACGGTCATTTAATGCTTGCATAGACTTAGGCATTTGTCAAAGTGCCATAACGTCTGGGTGCGGGAACTCATATATATATTATTCTCTTCTGTAAAAAAAAATGAATGTCTGGCAGCAGAGCTTTCTTTTTATATTAGCTTTCAATACATCCTTTTTGCCCGCCTGTGATTGACATTTTGCTCATTTATCATGGTTTCCAGCTTCTTCATACAAACAAAAGACCAGTAACATCAACTGATGAAAATATTCTTGGTAAAAACTTTTCTACAGCATTTCTAACAAAAATTTCATGGAATGATTACCTTAGAAGTATGTTTTTCATCGTGCCGAAAAGATTAGGTGTTTAAACTTTTGTAAGGTGTGAGAAATGTACTCATTTTGCAAAGCCATTGTTGTTGCACGTTGCAGCCATAAAAAGTTTGCAATCTGCAGTTCTCGTAGGACGTAAATTCACTAAGGTGTAAACAAAAAAAATGAGATATAGTTAGCTGAGGAGGAAAAACTCGAAAGCCCATCATATTCTCCACTGTAGCCATAGAAAAAAGTCTAGCTCTTCCGCACGATGACACAGCTAGGCAGCTCCAAATGGCTTTATTAACCACTGGCTGTTTGTGTCACAGGAACACTTTTGTTCCTAATAGAGTGTGCATTAAAAAACGTTTTGCTTTTTGTCCTGTAACTCATTACATGATGGAACTGAAAGAATTTGCATTTAAAATAACGCTTAGAAATGAGCTCAGTCCTACTTCACACATTTTGATTCAGTTTTCACTGGTGGCAGCACGCTAACTGTGACTGGTGCATCTGTTGACTAAACTATCAGTGAACAGCAGTTGATGATTTTTTTTATTCTAGGAAGCAGCTAGAAGTTCAATGGCACAAGGTTGGTTCTGTGGGGGGCACGAGGTAAACCAGCAACTTTTGATGTACAGACTGATGTACAGACGTCAGCAAGTCTGCCCGGAGTGCTCGAACACCAACCTGTCGCACAAAGAAAATGAAATTTTTGAGCAGGGGCCCAATTCTAGGAACAATGATGGCGCTATACTGAAGGTGCATAGGCATACTACTTGCACTGACAGCTACACTTTAGCACTAATAGAGCAGCCCAGACAAAATTTCACTTTGTTCGCTCCGCAGCACACCTCTCCAGCATTGTAGACGTGCCAACGACTGCACTAGTGGTGAAAGTGTGTTGCTATTGCTAGGGGGAAGGACTATACAACCAAGGCACAGCAAAAGCCAAATATTATAGTGATTGTGTTCAGCCATTTCGCTGCTAATATGTTATTATTATGCTATTATGAATCAAATCATATAAGAATACCCAAGTACAGATGCAGATCTGCTAAGCGAACTCCAAAGCAGATATCTCAATACCGGTAGCAACCCCAATGCTACCTATGAGTACAAAGGGGTTCCTAATGAAGACTTCGACAGAGAGACCGCGGAAGCGGAAATTTGGGCCGCAATTCGCCATTTACATACTACCTCTCAGCAATTAACGACTTAATGAATGAATATTGGAACAAAGGTGAACTTTCGCAGATGTGGAAACACGTGAAGGTTGTCTTTATTCCCAAACACAAAAAGAAACTAAGCATAGAGAACTTAAGGCCCATCTCTCTTACGTCGTGCTTAGGTAAACTTATGGAACATGTTATTCTAAATAGGCTTTAGAACTACGCGGAAGAGAATGACCTTCTGCCCAGCTCAATGATTGGCTTCAAAACTCAACTCTCTACTCGGGACGTAATGCTTCAGTTGCATGCAGAAGTGATAGATCCCCCTAACAAAACCGGAACCAAAGCGATTTTTGCCTTGGATCTGGAAAAAGCCTTCGGCAATGTCTCTCATGAAGCCATTCTCCAAACCCTCGCCAACATAAACGCAGGGAACAAAACCTTTAATTACATTCCTTCCTTTCTCTCGGGAAGGACTGCGGAGCTAAGTATCGCAGGACTTGCATCGGACAAAATAGCAATAGGAGACAGAGGAACCCCGCAAGGATCAGTCCTCTCTCCCTTCTTGTTCAACCTAGCAATGATAGGTCTGCCTCCCAAACTTGAAGAAATCCAAGATCTTCAACACTCCCTATATGCTGACGATGTCACCTTGTGGGTAGCAAAAGGTTCGGACGCTCACATAGAGGAAACGCTTCAAGAAGCAGTGAATGTAGTCCAGTCATACACTAACCAGATTGGGCTGAAATGCTCACAACATAAGTCTGTACTAGCAGTGAGAAGGAAAACGCAAGACAAAGTAGAGATAAAAGTCTGCCTGCACGGACTACCCATACCCACAGTTGATACTATTACAGTGCTCGGGCTCTACATCCAGAGCAATAGGAAGAGCAATGTTACTATCAACAGGCTGGAAATGACTGCGATAAATCACTAGACTGATACACAGAGTAACGGCAAGAAAGAGGCTGACATTTGTCGTCTTATCCATGCCTTTGTACTAAGTCGATTCACATACTCTGTCCCTTATCTCTGCCTCATTCAATCTGACAAGGAGAAATTAGACACTCATTAGAAGCACCTACAAGGCTGGGCTAGGTCTACCCAGAAACACTGCAACCGAAAAACTTCTCTCACTTGGGATACACAACAATGTAGAGGAGCTGATTGCAGCTACAAAGACTAACAAACTCTAAAGCAGGCAGACAAATTCTCAACCGCATGAGAATTAATGCCGAACCACTAGCCAACCACTAGGACCACTACCAAGAGGAGCTGGCGACAAAATTATCTCCAAACCTGTGCCTAAAAACATGCATCCCTCCTTCCATGAAGGCAGGAGGAAAGCTAGAGCTAGGGCCCTAAACAGAAAATACCGAAATCACGATGGGGTGGTGTATACCGACGCCTTGGATTACTATATGGCTGACGGTGCCGTTGCTATCTTTGTAATTAAGCAGTACAGTAAGTAAATGCGTATCAGCTGCTTCGGTCAAAGTCCGCTACTCGGACCAGGAGGAAGAAGCCGCAATCGCTTTAGCCATCGCTACAGCAGATGCAGACATAATTGTCACTGATTCAAAAACTGCCATACGTAACTTCTCGCGTAGCAGAATATCAAATACTGCCAGAAACAACCTCGCGGATATCAGACTCGACAGAGAGATAGAACTCATATGGACACCTGCCCACTCAGGGTACCGAGGCAATGAGGCTGCTCATCAACACGCTCGAGGTTTTGTCGGCCGAGCGGTGAGACCTAATGCCGAGGAACTTGAAATGGAAGAATTGCTCACATACAGCGACCTACAGCGACATACCCCTGCCAGCATTTTAGTTCATCGGGACAGTTTGCCCATATGATAACAGTAGCAACTAGTGCAGCTCCCTCATGACTGCATGGGCAGCAAGAGCGCAAGTATGCTGCAAGGGAATACACTGTCAAGGTTAAAACATGCCAAAGTTAATACTTTTCTTGCTTCGTGCACACTGACTACAAATGAATTACTTCTCCTCTATGTGAAAACAGTAATAGACTTTGTTTCATGCATTTTGCCTCGCTTAACTGATCAGTATTAGACACATACCTTCACCAAACATTGCACTTCGGGCTGGTAGCAGAAATAAATGGATTAATATATTGTACCAATAAATTATTATTAAACATTTACCACTTTGTTCGCAAGAAAAAAAAAACATTTTTGCAAATGTGTGTAACATGCAAGGCTGATTTTGTTAATGCCCACATCACATTGACACAGATAAAGTAGCATAGTGTGTACCAGTGAAAAAAGTGATTTCTAGTCTGTGTTTGTGCTAGGCTTTGTTTCTGCTGCTGTCTGCAATCAACAAACTATTTCTAAGGATTGCATTTGCAAAAGAAAATAGTACTCATATTAAGACATGCTAGGCCGAGGACCTGGGTTCAGTTCCAGCCATAGTGGTCGTTACATATCAATGAAGGTGAAATGCAAGACACACTTGCAATGTCAGTGCACACGAAGAACCTCAAATCAATGGCATTAATGCAGAGCTGTCCACTATGACGTCTCTTATAGGCAGTTTTTCTACATCACTTATGGAAGTTAAACACCATATCCCACACCGAAGGAGGAACAACACTTTCTTTACTGACCAAATAAGTGAAAAAGAAACGAAACTTGCGATTGCCCTGGCCTTTAACCCTGATGCTGAAGGAAAGAAAATGTATTCAGAGGCAGCAGCTGGTGGTGGCAATTTCCACCTGAGCATGGATATTCAATGAATGCTTGTTTTAATCTGAAAGTAAATCTCTAGAAGGAAAATTGTTGAAGGGCGACATCTGCAGGTTTTGTTGATGCTATATTGCCATTTATGACACTGTGAGCACCCTTTCACTCTTATCTACTACCCTGCGAAACTAAAAAGCAAACAAGATAGCTTTGAACAGTGCCACATTGCTGCAATACCTAAGCAACAGCTGCACGAGCTGTTTAAAGCCACTTGCAAAATACACAAATCATTTTCACTACATGCACGGCGGAAGGTGTTTGCACGCAGTAGAGGCACTCAGAAAAGTAATGTATCAGCTTTTGGGGTTGAAGCACAGCTACAAACGGTCGCCTTTATTATTTTTTTATTTTTAAGCAGGCCTTTGCTTCACCGAACGGTTTAGGTGGGGTTCTCACCGAAATACAAAGCGTGCGATAGCATTTCGGAGCCGATTTGCATGTTAACGATATCACAAACCTGCACTGAGAGCCACGACGGGTTTCATGACGCGGCCGTGCACCAGCGATCGAAAACGTGCACAAATAAACCGCATTTAATTGATTCGTGGCAAGACTAGCCACTAGAGCACTAGCCTCATGCAGTCTTTGGGGTAGTCTCGCGGCACATCACGCACGCACATCCAACGGCTAGCAGCAACGTTACTAGAACAAACTCTAGCAGTCAGCACAAGGGATCTTGCGGAAATACAAGGCTTGCGTTCCCTCATAAAATAGATCGCATTTCGGGGCCGATGTAACAAACCTGCGTCTGAGCCACGATCGGGTTTCGTGGAGCGGCCGAACGCCAGCGATTGAATCAATGCACAAATCGCATTTAGTTCATCCGGGCAAGACAAGACGACTAGCCTCATGCGGTCTTTGGAGAAGACTCGCGGCACAAGTATAGCACAAGAGCGCGCACACACATCCACGCGACAACGCGCATCGCACGCTGCCACAACAACACGAGCGCCGAGGCCCATGCCTTGAGTCGCTAGCGTGGAATGGGGGTGCCGGCCGCAGCTCGTAACAGCCAGCCGAAGGCCTCTTCTCCCTCTCCATCTTCGTTTTCCCCCTCGCGCCGCATCCGTTTGTTGGGATCGGATATACGCAGCCCGGGCAACGGGATCGTAGGAGCTGCGGGGGGGAGGCAGGCCGCCAAGTGGGACAGCGGATGGCGCTCATACATGCAGCGGTCGAGCTTCTCTCCGTAGCTGCGGGCACGCGTCCTTATGGAACAACAGTCTAATCACTCTCTCTATCTGGCTATTTCGAACTGCGCGAAGGACGAGCGTATACGCCCGTGTTTGTCTTCGCGCTGTTTGAAAACGACTTGAAAAGAAAACTTGCTCTAAATGCAACCCTGTTGCCCATATCATCGTCCAGTCACTTAAGGTGCAGTGAACCAGCGTATGAATGGCTGCAAACATTTGCGATGCGTAATAACAACAGAGAATTTGCCCTGTGTTGCAGCGCGCATCCTGAAATTCAGATGTGAACGGCTTTGGCGGTGCCAAAAAATACACGGCGCAGTTCATGGCTGCATGTAGGGAATTCGTTCGCGGCTTCAACGTTGCGTAAAGTTTCGCAGACGAGTGGCACTATATGCGTGGGCGTGGATGCAAGCACGAGACGACGTGAACTAGAGCCGAGGAGGTGATGTGGGGGCCGCCACTGAAGACGTGCTCACGAATGCGAAAAGCCGTCTCGGCCAGGCGGAGAGAGAAAATAAAGAAATAATAAATCGGGCACGCCACGGATTGCCTGTGCGGAGGTCAGGTTAGCGTTGACTCTGCCCAGTCTATTCCGGCTCGGGCTTTCAAGGTGGCGCACTACTCTGGCAAACTGCTTGCTGCTTGCGTGGCGACAAGTATTCGTGCCGTTCGCACATTAGGAGCGTTAGCCGATCATCTGACGGAATAGAGAGAAGTGACTCATATAATAGTACGACGAGCGGAGTGCTGGTTCACGAAATGGTTAACGAAGCAGCGAAGGGCATATAATGCTATAACTGCCGTCTCTTCACGGTCATTCAGTGAGCAGGATGCGCTTCATTATGCACTCTGCGTTCATTGATTCCGGGCAGTTTCTCTGTCATGCATGATGATATAACGTCTGGATTTTTGATCTCATCGAGGAAATTCGGGCGTAATCGGCTTTACTCTGCCCTGCCTGGTGTACTGCAGACAAATGCCCGAGTCGAATGCGTTGGATAGGTTTCGATTCGAAGACAGAGTGCCCCGATGTGACTTCAACAACGACTGGTGCCAGCTGCCAGAGAAGACGATTGGCAAAGTGCAGTCGAAGCCGGCGATCGAGGGCTTGACGAATTGCAGGGTGCTTCCTGAGAGGCGGCCTCTCGTTACTATCGGGCTCCCTGTGCACCTGACGACGGTGAAGATGGCAAAGATGGAACGAGCTGCGGTGGCGCTGGCTCCGTGCACGGAGTCACTCTCACTTTATCGAAGGCGACGATGGTATAGACACCCTGATGAAGGTGCGTGGCGCTTACGCGGGACAACACATACGACTGCGCAAACGCCAGAGAGCGAAGCTAACGTGACTACAGAGCTGTAAAAATAAAAAACATTTTCCGAACTTACTGGCGCTCTAGAAAAAAGAAATCTCTACAGACAACTTGCAGGATTAAGAAAAGAGGAAATCTCCAACATCGCAGCATGCATGCATAGTTTATTTGCAAGCGTATATCTCTCTATTTCTTTTACGCCGATATATTTTCTTTTTTTTTTTTTTTGCCTTCGTTTTTCTTTCGTTTGCCGGTAGGTAGATTGTTGTTCTACAGAAGCAATCTGCGGCTTCTTCTCATTATCACAACGACGAGTGCAAAGTGTATTACGCCATCTGCCCCCCGAGACGTGGTCCAGCCGCGCTTTGGTGTTGACGCCTCGACGTCCGATCGAGAGCAAATGTATATAGGCGGTCGCTCGATGCGGAAGGGGTCATTAACTGCACAGCTTCCTCTTGAGTTTCTCATCTGCCACCAAGAGGAAAGAGGTGCAGGCCCGAACGGCCTTCATGTTTTCCTTTGCATACTCGCCGATATAGTGTACTTATGGGTGCAGACCTGAACAGGATGGCTCAGAATAACGTCCCAGCGGACACCCGATGAACAGTGGCACATATCTGCTGTCTTTAAAAGCACTTCTTCAAATAAAACACGAATTAGATTACAAAGCCAATATTTCGCATCCGTGTTTTCCTCGTTTTCTGTTGTGTGTATGACCTTAACTTCTCCGTAAAGTCTCATGGGCATTCTTCTAAAACCGTAGTAGGTGTCCCAATTAAAATATATACCTTCAGCAGAGCAGGAACCTAGGTGACTCGGCGAATGTTTGTGTATTGGATAAGATAAAAAGGACCGTAGCGAGGAAAGAAGCAAACACACGAAGCGCTGACTACCAAGTTAATTTTTATTCGGACAGAATCGCGTTTACAAAGCCTCTAATACCTGCAGCTCTCGCAGAAGCCGGTGCTGGGTTTAGAGACTTGAAAAACATAATCCGAGTCTTTCCGAATATAAGTTCATTTAGTAGTCTGTTTCTTTTCCTCGCCATAATCGTTTTGCGCTGTTCATTATGCTAATTTAGACCGCCTGTGGTTCTTTGACGTGCGCTAGACATGGCGCACACATGCACGAGCGACTTTTTGCTCTTCGCCTCCACCGCCGAACTGCATCAGCTGGCGCCACGTACGAGGTCTCTATTGACGCGAGCCGCCGTGGCTTGTGTACTTTCTAAATCGCTTTGGATATGGATTGAACGCATATCCAACCAAGTTTCAAGTATCTTATCAGCAGCCTGATGAATCCTTACGCAATGTATGCAAGCATACGATTCTTTTATTTTCAGGCAGAATCAAATTTTTACTGATTTCCATGCCGTGAGATAGCTACAAAGAAAATGTGGCGCTCGAAGACTATATATATATATATATATATATATATATATATATATATATATATATATATATATATATATATATATATATATATACCTTCGTCGTCAGAGCACACGCAAAGGCCAAACAGGCTTAGAAAGCGTTCGATAACGCGAGATCCTGCATATATATTACATGCATTTTGTTAAAAATGTGCACTCGTAGTCGATCCCAGTGGCTGATTATAAGTGGAAAGTTTTTCGTGCGCAGCACATTAGTTGAGTGTATACGTTATGAGCTGCCCGCGTATACGCAGCAAACGGGCTAAGTACCGTGATAAATTATACCGCTTTGCGGACTGGCTGTCCAGTAAAGAAATCACTCAGTAATTAGCGCGTCATTCTGTTTAGTGACAAGTTCGCTGGCTCGACTACAGCAGGTGTAGCTTTAATGGCTATCGGAACGCAAAGCCAAAGGCACCTGAACCAACTATAGCCGGTAAAGGGGCGGCAGAAAGTGAGTTCATGGAAATATTTGCGATAGGATTTGCACGTCTATGTGAAAAAACAACTGAGACTGAAGGGCTTTTTTTTTTTTTTTTTTTTCCTGAGGAGTATATTTGGGGGAAAAGAAAGCGGTACTTTTTACCCCCAGCTGCCGGCTTCCAGAAGATGGTGTCAACCAGTGGTGAACTGGTGATAGTAATCCTACGCGGTTTAATCGCGCTGTGCTAAAACTCTCTGCTGATATACCGCCAATTCAGGTTAACTAGCAGGGAGTAGAACGGCCCACACAAAGAAACAAAAAAAAAAAAAGAAGGCTCCTCTACTTGCAGTTATCGAGGCAAGACTGAGCGGTGTGGTCACCTGATTTATCTGCAAACAAATTCAGGCCAAAGAAATTCAATGTCACTAGCCCTGCATGTATTGTGCTGAAAATTTAATTCATTTTGCCTTTTCAACCTGCAGGTTTGAAAGGCCGTATTGTCGTTCGCACCCAGGGCAGGGCCACACGAGTGGCAGGGAGATATAGCGCCCGGGGAATTTATGTCCCCAGTGCGGAGAAAGAAACCGCAGTTTCCCGTCGGCCGATGAAAAATTTATTTCAGCGTCGTAGCATGGCAACAACGACTTGAACGGGCTGCGGCCTTCAGGCTCGGTTGACGTGCCCACTAGCCACAGAGGAGCTGTTAATGGTCGAGGCCGCATCTGCGTGTTAAACATAAATGAATGCAACGGCAGTTCCTGCAGTGTAGCGGGAAATTCTTCTCTTAATAGCAGTGAACGCGAAAAAAAAAAAAAACAAAAACATTATGAGGATACGACAGTCGATGTATAGATTATCTAACTATTATTAACATGGTTGGCGTTCTAAATAATGACGGTGGACTAGACTAGAGAGAGATAGCGAAAAGAATATGGACAGATTGCGAACATCTATACGTTTTTATCCACTCCTAGAAGGCATGCACTTCTTTTTCTTCATCTTCGCACAAGAGGCGCTCTTTCTTTTCTCCTCCATGTAATCATTTTTAGCGTTACCTGCACTATTGTGTAAATAGCGCACAAACCACTCCCATGCCCTTTCACACCATCGTTCCAGTCCTTTATTTCCGCCAGCCGCAGCTCCAGCACTTAGACAGCGGCACTTAGACAGCAGACAGCGATTGCCGCAGCCGGTAACATTATTTTCCTTACTTTTTATTTATTTTGAGTAAATCATTAACACCCCACCGCTCCGTTTCATTATGCTCTTTTCTTTGACTGAGAGAAGAATATATATGGGAAATAGCATTGAAAAAACACTGGTGGCCCCTTTCCCGCAAACCATGCACGACTATGCCAAAACATCATATTATACAAGATCAATTCGCCCGCAAAGCATGTGGGTTTGTGAAATATCCCAGGTAGTTATATAATTTGATGCAGTAGAGTTATTCGCGTCGAGCGCTATACTCATCACTCACCCTTCGTATACCTTTTAGTCCAGCTGTTCGTGGAAAAGCCTGCAGTTCCTAACTTTTTTTTTTTTAATGCAGCCACAAAGATATCTAACATTAGGAATTATTTTGGTATAAGTGGAGACGTTTCTGACTAGGCAATCGTGGCTTAAAATTGACTCGCAGTTAAGGACTCAGCCACCGACCCAGCATCCTTTACATACCACCCTGTTCCCCAAATGCATGCAGCACTAGCTTGACCGCACTGCATTTAAGAATCTGTCATGGTCCTTTTTACTGCTGTGCATACTGAATATAAGGATGAAAATTTTAACGCACCGCGCGCTCCATGGTCACAAAGAAAACATAGTGAACTTAGAATTATTGCTACTCAAAAGCTTACTTTTTAAATTACTTGTTTTCTTATATACACTTCAGTGATTTGCTGTGTCCGCTCAAGTGCAAGCCTGTACCAACGCGGTGGATATAAACGCACCATCGGCCGCGTTCAACTTTCTAGGCGTCAACGTGGCAGGCAAAAGGTAACATACAGAATGAGGCTTAACGTCACGCCGCGCAACCAAGCTTCGAACACCAAGCGAGCGCGTTTCTTCACCGTTTTGCGAAAGGGCGCGATTCTGACTAACTCTCTGCGGCGAGAACATGCGCGGGCTATCGAATCGATCGCCACTCCCGCACAGCCCCCTCCGCCACCCTTCACGCTGTCGTCACGAAAGGTGCACCACACTCACGTGCGCTTTGCACAAGCTCTGGACGTGACGGCGATGCCTGGACAAATGCTCGCATTGCAGTTGGTACCTGTGTGCAAAATGATTTTTTTTTTTTTTCAAATATCGGCGAGAGGTGCGCGAGTGCACTGTTTAGGCAAACATTCAAATACATTTTTCTTTCTTGTTTTTGTCTTTGCTCTGAGTTTCGACCCTTTAAGTTTGTACGAAGCAGGGCGCTCAGGGAACAGAAGTGCGTGTATAGATTAGTTTCCTTCCCTGAAACAAATGACCGAAAAAATTATAGCGGGGTGGCGAGGAGTTTTATATATCGGGCACAGAAAATACGTCTTTCGGCTGTACGTAATGTCCGCACAACATCCGTCGCGGTGCATCTGTGATTACGCCTTCGGATCGTGAGGCCAAGCTGGTTGAAGTCCGTAGCCCTCACTGTGACTTGGTCCTCCTGTACAACGTTGGTCTCGAATCAAAAACCATTTAACCCTCGAATCGGTTCATGCGCTTAAGAAGAAAACAGCATGCGAAAAGCTATAGCTTTGTTTTCCAATAAAAGCTACATATACTCTCGGTCTCGAACCCGCGGTAGCAATGCGAGATGCCACCTGGACCACCATCCGGTTAGAGGCAAGCCAAGCCCCGTCACGTTGGGGCAAGTTGTTGGGGATAATGGGGAAGTCGCTTACTGGTAACCATGCAGGCAGGAGAAAAGGGAATATGATGCAGATTTGGCTGCGAGGAAACGGGGTATGCAGGGGAGGAGTGAAGACGCTAGAGGAAAGAGCGGGCAAATGTGAGAAGTATAGACTGGTGTGGATATAGTAGAAAAATCTGCCCTTATCCCCCACGGGAGTTAATATGAGAAGAAGAGAAACCGGGAATGATGTTCGACAAGGTTATAGGCTCTGTGTCGAACCTCTTCTTTTCTTGTGAAATCTTGCAGCGCCTGCAATTAACTCCAGCGTTAAACAACCAACCAGTACGAACACGAGCTATACATATACCACACGTTAAAGTAACCTCACCATCACCGGCTGAAGAGATCCTCAAAGAGTGAGAGATGAGGCCTCCATACGACAGCATTACAGAACCTTTACACGTATAGCTTACCTGCTCCTGACAAATACCTCTCGAAATCGCGCTCGATAACCGGAGGGAGCTGAAAGCTGGGCGGTCCTCGGTCCGAGGCGACATTGATCGGAAGCCCGGAGGGTAATAAAGAGCGCGTATTAGCCAAACGAGTTAGAGGAAATCCGTCTGCGGGGGCCAGATTTTCGTTTCGGCGAAGCGCTCTCCACCTCGCGGATGCTTTTTCTTTCTTTCCTTTTCGCGGAATTCATTTTGCCAGGAGCAATCAACTTATTCCACTGTTGTTCGACGACGTTACACAACACGAGCGAAAGTTTCACGAGCGCCACCTGAAAAGCCGCTGCTGGTGTCACGACTTCCGTGACGCTGCGTTTGCGTCGATTTATGTTCTTTTCGTGGCATTTAGAAAATATGTTTCCTGCAGGCATTAATCCCCGCAAAAGAGAACTGCGTCACGCTTCTGAACCAGCTGGATATTAATCCTAATCAACTTCATCAGGTTGATTATTTACTTTCCACGTGCTGTCGGCGCAGCTTGGCAAAGCGAGGAAGCTGCTTTGGCTGCGGCGACGTCACTGATAGGAAAGTAAAAATGCAATCAAATATCCGGAGCGAAGTTGGCAGTAGATACAAACATTCGAAAGTTATTTTCCTTGACGGAATCTTCGCCTCTTCCCAGATTTGTAAAGATATAAAGTACTCTTGGAAACCACGGCAGTCAAGTACTATACAGAAGTATCTAAAATTACACAAAGGCGAAAAAGGAATACAGTTACGCATATGTAACTCTTCTTGTCTTAGTCTAAGTCTTTGCGCCAACTTCATCTACATTATGCAGTACCAACAGGTCCGACAACACGCACTTCTGAAGAAAACAATGGTGCGGTAGCCATTTTCGGTGGAAACCTTAACTGCATTGTGAGGCAAGCGATCGTTTTCATACTGGGGAACATCGCAAAAAAGGCGGGACAAGGACAATGAGGGATAATAAGGTTCTATCGCACCTTTATTGCGCTATTTCCCAGTATGAACGTATACCAACTCACCTATAGATCTCAGCTTTGCTAAAAGGGATGTCTTCCTTAGTGAAAAAAAAAAAAAAAAAAAAAAAAAACGTATGAGTTGCAACAACCTCATGCAGATTTCTCATATTCTAAACTCACACAAATCTCATAAAATCTCATATATTTCTCATACGTTGAATGAAATTACTATGGGATCATATGAGATTTGTACGAGATCAGTACGAGGTTAGTATGAGAATTTGTATGAGGTTATTATTACTCATATGTTTTCTTTTTTTTTTTTTTTTTCACTAGGGTTGCCTCGCAATGTAGGTGAGAATGAAACAAGAAATGAGAAATAGGCGAGTGGGTGGTTGCGTCTTAATTTTGACCGCCTGAGGTTCTTTAATGTGCGCTGTCATCAATCACCAAGCGGGCGTCGGGTATCGGCCCCATCTAAACGAAGCCCTTCGCAGGCGTGATTTGATCGCGCTCCATCGGGATCAAATCCGAATCAGACATTGACTTCACCTCAAATATGCATTGCTTATGCAACGCGTGCGGCTGGCAGGTAACGAATTGTGCACTCATCCACCAAGGCAGATAACGATGTGCGATCGAATGGAGGAGAACATTCGATGCGAGCTACTTTCTGTCACGCGACCACCGCGCCGGAGACGTGACGCCCTCATGTGAGCCGTGGTGGATAATAAGGCGAGCGCGGATTCTCTACTCAGAGGCCGAGCCCACTCCAGCCGGTTGCGCAAGACATCTCTTTCACCATAAAGAAAGCGACGCACTAGAATATGGAACCGTGCCAGAGCTCTCTCTCGGAGAAACAACCTTGCGTTACCTCTGTGGATTTGGTGCCCTATAGATAGGAGACACAACAGACAGGCGCATGCAGACACCGCTGTGGACCCAACGCAGAATGCATATGTACCCCATTGTCAAAAGTTCAGAGCCCGGCGGGCTTACTGTTAACCCGTGTAAGGAGCACCCGCAACATTTATGAAAGCCCTACCCGTCGGACGTAATTTTATTGTCTTTAGGCGACTTACAGCATGGAGATGCATTACGATCGAGCCACACGGTGTGACCCATGAAGCAAACGCCTTGGCCTCCAAACTTTAGACAAATGGTGTGGGCGTGTATACGAGCATCCATAAGAGACGTGAAAGTGGATGAATCCGGTTTAATTGCGACCGACAGCATTTTCTGTAACGTATCGTCGCCAAGCACGTGGGCTAATATATTATGAATTTGCCTCCATTGAAACGCATGCAGGTAGGATTCGAGTCCCATCTTGCACTGGTAAATCGGAAGCCAACGCCGCTAAGCCGCAGCGGCGGGCGTTGGCGATAAATGGTTGTGCAAATGCACACTTGGGAAGCAAGTGTCTAGCCCACGTGGATATGGTTTCCGGACTATATAACTATAAATCGGTGAAGTAATTTGTGTTAACAGTGCATACTTCCCTCATGCGTTAGCATCGTTGTTAACGAGGGTGTTTAACTCGGACGGAGAATTTCTATGTTTAAGCCATATATTCTAGTCAGACCCCGCATGCACATCGGTATGCGCACTTGTTTTATCCTGTACATAAAAAACAAAACAAAAAAACGCATCAGTTTTTCAGCTAAAATGCCACCGAGAAGACCTACGGCTGCAAAACCTTTTTTTTTTTTTTCAAAATTGCAAAAGCGGCAGCTCTAATCAACGCAAACGTCGATAACCCTTCCGTACCTGTATTTGACCTTCTTTTAACCTTGAGAAGCTCAGCACCGCAGTTGAGTGGATCTATATCTATACTGGTGCACACAACTTACCCACCGATGCCCGATGCCCACCACGGTGGACATGACCCTTGACATTTGACCTTTGAGTTTGCTGCTAAACACCGCTCTTCATACTCGTCGTTTACGAGAATATCCGCACTTAACAAATGCCGTGTGGCTCGATCGTAATGCATCTCTATGCTGTAAGTCGCCTAAAGACACCTAAATGTGTCTTCATTAATCCTGGGAGACCGAACTTGTATTACGTCTGAATAAGTCTTGCGAGAGTAGGTGGAGCCTAGGTCGTCAATGCAGTGAAGTGAAAACTGAGAGAGTCACAACCGCGGGAACTATAGAGGCTCTACTGCACGGAATTGTTCAGAACCGGGAAGAATAAAAGCGCGCCGGGGGCGGAAAACACGGCGAAATAATAAACAAAGTATAAAAGACGGCGTACCCGCTCCACATAAAGCTGCGAACGACGTTTCGGCTCCCGCAAAGCGGTCGTTCGCGGCAGCCCCGCGCGTCTGTGCCTAAAGGATTTACTCTCGACTTCACTGCCTTTTTGTTTGGAAGCCCGGCTGCGGCAGCCGAGCAGTCCTTTAATATTATTACTTTGTACGCGTGCACTGCATCTGCCGTTTCTCCTTTTCCTTAAAGCTCTGCAGGAGCCGGCCTTGCTTTTCTTTTCTTTCATTTTTTTTTTTTTTTTTTGTAGCCACGATCGATCTTAGAAGGCACTTTTTTTTTTTTTTTTTTGTCCCGTGGCAGCAGCTTCGTAAAACTAAATTGCCTTCGATGGTTGCAGCGGCGGCCGCTTTGTAACTGTAGACGCGCTTCGAGAATAAGCAGGCTGAAGAAGATAGAAGGAAAACGAGAACAGCGTGGCGTCTCGTGAGAACATTCTTTTCGCTGTTGAGGATTACATTATGCGTTGCATGCTCGTCAGTCGCCCAAACACACACGCACACATACACGCAAATTCGTTGCGACATGGCAGGTCCCCTGTTCTTTCCTCTCGGATTAGAACGAAAGAGAGAGAGAGAGAGAGAGAGAGAGAGAGAGAGAGAGAGAGAGAGAGAGAGAGAGAGAGAGAGAGAGAGAGAGAGAGAGAGAGGGGGGGGGGGGGTTCAAAACACTGATCCTGATGTCTAACAGTTCTCTGCTCGCTTTATACTGACATGTCGGACGAGAGGTGTGGTCAAGGATGGGTGCGGACGCTCGAGATCGCCAAAGGCTGTTCAAGTCACTGAAAAAAGATCAAATTAGCCGCTGTTTAAACTTCGATCAAACCGGTTAAGGCGTGCGAAAGTTGTTTAGCATTTGCTTGATGGTTTAGCAATGAGAGACTGGCACAGAGATTGGAAAAGTGTACTGAATTCAAAGAAATGAAAATAGGTTGGCTTTGAGGAAAGCAAAAAGTGCATTGTTAGCTGTCTCGCTTCTCATTGGACAGCTATTGGAGGCATATATGCCATCGATTGGAATCCATATCGCAAACTAGCATCGAATTCGACTAGCAGATGGATGCTAAACGGGAAGTGAAATGACATGACGTCATCATGAACGCTGCACGAAGAACGGTTGCGTGATATCATTCATTTCCTTTGCCGTGAATCAATTATATCACAATTTCGACACGAAATCAGTGGCACCTATTTTTTACCACTTCCCGCAGGCATTCTGCGGACGTACCTCATGAGACAAGAGGAGCTTTCGCCTTACAACTAGCGGGCGGTTAGAAAAACCTAGCGACATCGCAAGGAGCTCATTTAGAGTCACCGACCATGCGTAAGCACGACCCACGACCGCACAAGTTTGTATGCTTCGAACGCCAGTTGCAATGTGTTGATAAAACTGCAAACGCCAGCTGATATGCGCCAAATAAGCTTCGACCAGCACTTGCAGCTCAAAATGTTCCTAACGACCGCTGCAACGTACCAAGGAAACCTTACGCAAGTTATAACCGCACTATTAGGTTACCATGGCGACTCATGATCCCGTCATACGATGCGGCCATCATTGTAAACTGTTTAGCACCAGAAGCTCCTGTAGTTGTAAACACGGGAATTAGTCATGAGTGATGACATAACACATACACACAAAGCAATCATCACCGATTAATCAACACCAAATTATTAGCCATTGTGATTAATTACATGAGACGCTTGTCATGACCCCGCATCGCGTGTCATGCTTAGTCGTAGGCCTCACCATACCACGGATGGCGTCTCCAGTGTGGCAGGGAATGAAAGCAATTGCTCCCGCACTTCGTTAGCAGGTCTTCACTGTTAGCATGGTTATCTGGAAGCGCACGAAACGAAGCAAGTCAGAAGTTGTCGCTTGGCCCGGTTACCGTTGGACGAGAAACAGAAAAAAAAAAAAGTTGGCTGCGGTTTAGCTTCGGTTGATCCTAGTGTGAATCGATTGCTGAAGCATGGTTACACACAGAATCGATGCAGTTGCCCGCGCTGTTCTTCTTCGGCCATTGTTGCTCTCGGTGTTGACGCAAAAGCAGCGGCGGCGTCCATGCTCGTCGCTCACGCCTTGCAGCATCTTCGCGGCGGCGTTTCGCAAGATGCTCCACACGTTGTTACGGCATTTCCGCCGCTCTTTTAAGGCGAAAGCCATTTATGGCTCACGACTCGCGCCTCGCCGGGTTGGTGCAGTGGTAAGACGCCCGACTACTGCCCGGAGTTCCCGGGTTCGATCCCGACCGCGGCGGCTGCGTTTCGATGGAGGCGAAACGAAGAGACGTCCATGTGCTGTGCGATGTCAGCGCACGTTAAAGATCCCCATGTGGTCGAAATTACTCCGTAACCCTCCACTACGGCTCCTCTTTCTCTCTATCCACCTTTACACTCATCTTCCTTCCCTTACGGCGCGGTTCAGATGTCTACAGAAACAAGTGTGACAGATACTGCGCCTTTCCTGTGAACCAATTATTATTATTATTATTATTATTACTCGCCAGCGTGTCCGTCCGTGCGCCCGCGAGAAGTGCCCCACTTCTTCGCGAGATTCCGCGGGATTCCAGATATCAATCATCCTGATAACGTCATCAGAAAAACAAAAAAGGATCCTGTCTCTCTCCACCGAGAACCGAGCCTCCATCCCTCGGATCCCCGGCCGAGCGTTTAAACCAATTAACTGCGCCACGTCTGACATCGTGAAACTCGCATCGTAATTCTCCTTGTCTACGGTGAGTATGACAGTAGTGGGATTCCGCGAGTGACAGATACTGCACCTTCCTTTTTGCCTGTACACCAATTACAGAGTTTCGGGGAACTTTGATGCGTTCAACGGAACGCTGGTTGTGCTCGACAAGGGGCGTGCGATGTACCGTGTGCAGCAGCAAGGCATAGACTTTCGCATTTCTCCACTGCAGATTCTGCAGTGCTCCAGGAAACGGCTTTAGCCTCTTCTCTTCTCTTCCGCAAAATATCAGCTCGCAGCGCAATGTTCTCCGGTTAGTCAGATGCAGCCAACCGACGTCGTAACGAGCTAGCACCGCTGCTTAGTTGCTCTTCCTCCAAGTCCATGTCAGTTGACCATTGACCTTGACTTTGACCTTTGGTGGGAACATAGCTACCCAAAGTGGTTGTGGCTTAAGCTCTAACTTCACCTCGAAGCTGTTTGCTTGAGGTCATCGGAAGCACACGGTGACCTTGTCCTCAGCTTGAAGTTATCGTTTCGAAAAACTGTTGTGGACTGCCAGTATGAGAGCGCGCTTAAATAGCGAAAAAAAAAAAAAAAGAAAACGCAAGATTTGAACGCTAGATTTGAACGCAAGGGAACGCAAGATTTGTTTAATTTCGTCTTCTAAAATAAAAGCTATAGACTACGCTTATGCGTTTATCTTTCGGATTTCTTTTTTTTTTTTTTTTTTTTAAGGAACTTTCAACTCAATACTGTGGCTGGTTATCCAGCTGTATGCTTCGATCAAGGAGTCTAGTGGAAACCGTCAATAGGTGCGATCAAGCTCCTTCTAGTCAGGTTGCGCAGTGTCTTGTTGTAAGTTGTCAAAAATGGAGGGGGGCGAAAAATAGGCGAGGAGGGGAGGTGCAGATGGAGCAAAATGTGATGTGCTAACAAATATTCCCGCCAAGAATACTTTCTCAAAAAGCAGCGCAAAATCAAATCAAGATGGCTGCCACCACACGCGGTACATGCGTGGCATTGGGGCTGAGCTTGGCAGCGCGACCTCTGCGTTTTCGCTTCGGAGACACTTATTGAACCAGCGACTCTATACGTAGTCCGGGGCTGTTTTCTTCATTTTTGTGAGCGGGTGGGGCCGATGAGTTGACAGGGCGCGCCACTGGTGCACATGCTGTGCATATATCAGACAGAAGTAGCAGCCATCCCACTCCGCTAGCACAGCGCTCAACATGCTACCAAACACGTCCAAACACGTATATGCTCGTCCTAAATCCCCCTTTTAAAAAAATAGGGTCACAAGTGCAGTCACAATAAGGTATGCCTGCTATCAGTTAACGTGTTGACGCCGGCCCGTTAAACCTACGCGGACCTAGCTACACCCAGAAGTCATTCTACCACGACCTCTACAGACACGAAGATGGGTGGTCAGAGTCAGGCAGTCGGCGCGCTTCCCCGGTGGGTGTCGTCCATTGAACGGAGGACGCCTCCGCTTTCGGCGCACTTCAGCGACCCATCTTTGCCCCGCGCCTACGCGCGCGCCAGCGTGCCAGTACTAATAACGTTGGGGCCTCTGCTCTCTCTGCACCTTTGCCGGTCGAAGACCGGTCCGCACGGTGGCCTTGGCCACCTGACGCCGATGAGTATCCTCGCAGCATAAATGTAGTACATGTGTGCATGCAACTACACACTACAGACCCTGAACTGCGCTGCACCCAGTGCTAATGATAGCATGCGCGATGATAACCCCGGTCATGAGATAAGAAAGAATCAACGGAGGAAGGAAAGAAAAAGCACTGCGAGTTCTGTGTCTATAGTTCCGTTATGAGGTATGCGCTCCGACTGCTCAGTACCGTTGCTTAGTTGCCGTTTTTTATTGGTCCAGTTCGGACGAAGTCAAACTTTGGGAGGTGCCCCACCAAAATTTTGAAATCACCATTAAGTTGGCCATACTCAAATTATGTTAGACGCCAATTTTGGCCAAATGCGGACGAAGTCAAATTTCGGGGGTGGCAACTGCATTGGCCATACTCGATTAGGTTAGACATTTGATGTGGTTATAAGTCGACTTATTAAAGCAGGTAAAAAATACGGTCTCTGATCCTCCCGCATAGCCTTCGACGTTGCATATACGTGATTCATATGGCCATGCCATTACCTCGAATATCCCAGTCTGACCAAAATGACTCTTGGGTTTGTATCGTTTGTGGATCCTCCATGCTCATACAGAGCTGCAGACACGTGTACCAAAAAAAAAAAAAAAAAAGAAAAAAAAACGCACAATCAAAGCGTGTCGCCGCACTCTTAGACACTATAGCTTGCATTTGTTTGCTTCCTGTTGCTATATGTAGAAAGCAGAAAAACAGCCAGGTGCGCCCACGTTGTCACTCCAGTGGGCAAATGTAGCACAACTCGCGCCACACGTTTGTGGAGAGTCTCATATCGGCAAATAAACCTAGTTTATTTGCTTCCATGGCATATTAGCCACAGGTTCGACGTAATACGTGTGCGTAATCGAATTACAGAAGCATATATCCAATTCCTCAGTGCATGCACAGACGGCGATGAAATGACTATATATCTTTTGTACTGACGTAAATTCTGGTCCAAAAACTTTCAACTGCGCACATGTCCAGCGTCGACGACACCACCCTTCTCTTTGTAAGCTGTAATAAAACCAATTTATTGCAGAGTACGTATTCAGCGTTTCCCAGCACGATCAACTTATCACACCAGAATAGTTAACGAAGAAATAATAGCGCTGCTACACAAGGACAAGAAATAAAATATGCTTATAAGTCCTATCGCGATACAAAGGAATGCCAACAAAGCGGCGTCTACGCGTTCCGCTGTTCTAACACAGGTGAGTCCCCGCGCAGTGGTCGGCTCTGAAGTGGAACTGTAAAACTGTTTGGGGAGCCCAAAAAGCGTCATCCTATTTGTTTTTATCTTTAAAATAATATGGTACACTTAGAAGCACCTGCAGCTGGTATTTGGTACGTTGGAGCACTGAACCTGGTGACCACAAGGCAATTTGATATGCATCTTATGACCTGACGATCTATCTGCCAATTAGGGCTGTTCACATCCTACGGACTCGCTGTCTGGCTACCAATTACTAATTTGCCCCCTCGTTGCCCCGCCTGTGCTACCGACTCTCTCTTTTTGCTGTCAATCCTACCTTCGCCTCGTCGCTGTGATGCAGTGATTATCGACTTCTGTGCCTAACGATGCCGGACCGAACCCTGGCCGCTTTTCGGTGGAGGAAGGGAAAGGCGCAGAAACAAGTGAGGCAGTTACTGCGCCTTTCCCTTCCTATAAATCAATCAGGTGAAAAGCAAGACGCCCGTGTGCTGTACGATGTCATTGCACGTTAAGAACCCCAGGTGGTCGATCTGGGGTCCTCCGCTACGGCTTCTATCATAGCCTGAATCGCTTTGGGACATTTAACCCCACAACCGAAGCAAACCTTTCATTAGTAGTTGGTTTTCAGGAAAGGCGCAGTATTTGTGGCGCACATCCCGAAGGCCCGGTTAAACTTCGTGAAATAGTACCTTGCCACTAAAACGATAATTGCCTCTGAAAAAAAGGGAATTCAGGTGCCCACGGAGGAGAATGACACTACTGCGCCTTTTGTTTCCTATAAACCAATTCACAACTTATGTTTACAAAACTATTTTTAAAAATTGCGGAATGCAAAAGGTTGGCTGGTTGGTTTGTGGGGTTTGTCCCAAAGCAACTCAGGCTATGAGAGACGCCGTAGTGGAGGACTCCGGAAATTTCGACCACCTGGGGTTCTTTAACGTGCACTGACATCGCGCAGGACACGGGTGCCTTGCTTCTCGCCTCCATCGAAAAGCTGGAATTCAAAAGCGGCGCTATATGGCAGTCCAACCGAATCGTCTGCAAGCTTTGCTTAACAGAGCTTTTGCTCCTCCGTGGCGTACATGGCCCATAATTGTTTTTCGCTCTAGTAATCAAATTCTGGACGCTCACACTGACAACAGCTTTGCATGCCCCCCCCCCCCCCCCCCCCCCCCCCTCCAACTTTCCTCTTTTTTTATATAATAATGCCTAAAGCTCCAGTCCAAATCGATTGTTTCCGCTTGCGACGTCTGATATCGATAGCGGTCGTCCAGCACAACATATCCATCAAGAAGCAGTCGGTACGAAAGCTACCCGCCCAAGCCTGACAACACATTTGGGGCTGGTGCGAACGAAGCCTCTGAGTCACGCTAATTCCGTACACCTATTTTGAACCGCCGCGCTTTTCCCCCCGAACCAGTTGGCACCAGAGATAACGGAGCGACAACCCGACTTGGCAGCCCGAGGGGAGTTGAAAGCCGCCCTGCGTTGGCACTTAATGCCAATTAAAGCAAGAATGTGGAACCCGAAAGCGTAACGCAATGGTGGGTATTTAGGAGGGTTAGGTCACAGGTGTTAAGGCCGCGGCGTTCGACAGTTACGACGTGTGCATGCGTCTGACCTCATATAAACAGCGAGCTTACCTTCTCATTCGGTCATCGATCGTAAAAAGTTCGGCCAGACTCACGCCCTAAGCGGAGAGCTGAATGCTCTAAAGGGCCGGCAGCGACGTCGTACAATGCGTGTGCAATCAGTAGCTTTGCTTACAGCCGCAATCGAAAGAGCCATTCCGAAAACTGCCGACGCCACGCTAAGCATGCAATGCTGAACGGCAAAGAATAGCAGAAGCGCAATGGCGGATGCTGCAAAGAGCAGTGCGTATATGTAGGAAATGTCTACGGCGAAAAAAAAAAAAAAATTAAACAAGGATCGAGGCTCAGTTCACCCTTTTTAATCGCCCCGTATTCAGTGTCGTCTGCCCGTGAGCCCGTGCATTCTGCAGTTGTAGCATAACATATGTCCGTGCCCCCTGCTGTTCGCCCAACGTGACTGAGATTCGCGGACATGCACGAGCATGAATGGGCCACAGCAAGGACCGAGTGCGAACACGGAGGCCGAAGAGTAAACCAGTAACTCTGCTAGGCTGGAGCTTGTCTACAAAGCAGCGCTATCGACGGCCAATCTATAATGCAGACAGCGATCAGCAAACAAATTCCCTAGCTTCAACCAACGCTAACAGATATTAAATGACTAGAGCGTCTGGAGTCGCGTAGTTGAGCGCGCGATGCGGTCATTTTATTTCCGTGCGAATGCCAAACGGGTGACCAAAAGGGATATTCAAAGCGCCCACAGAGAAATAGAAAACTTTCGTGCCACCGCGATGTTGCAGCCCCGCCTGACTTCTCCCTCCAAGCAGACACACGTGTACAGCAGCCTCGGAGAAAAATTCTTGGCTGCACGCAGTGTTTGGGAGCAAGCCAAGCTTGACAAATTGTTGTCCGTCTTGCCGAATTCGGTGCGACGCGCTTCCGGAAACGCCGCAAATATATGCACCCCTGTTCACACTACACATCCATTAGTAAGCCCCAGTGCCACTTAGTAGACCAACCTGAGCTCTACCTCGTGCCCTTCCAAACAGTCCACTACAAGGTTTCTTTAGGCCATTTGCTTGGTCCGTGAGCAAGTCGCAAAATGAGAACGGAAAGCGCGAGCCGTCTCATCATTAACTGCTACGGTGTTAACATTGCGATCAAATTTAATATGCGATAAATACTACGGACTTCTTTGCAGATGTCGTCTGCAACAAAATGCTCCTGTAAACAGCAGGACTGAGGACCCGAGACAGGTGAACTCTTCCTCCATGGTGAACTGAACCCACAGGACGCGACAACGCAGAAGAGAGCAGCAGATTAAACAGGGGTGAGTTTAACTAAAGCAGACGAAAGAGGCAGCAAAACCCCATGCTGGTGCGTGCTACTCGAATGCAGCAAAAAAAAAAAAAAAAAAAAAAGGCTGTTGAACGGTCTGATTTGCTGGAACCGCATCAGCATTCGCCAGCAGAACAGCATACTGCCAGGAAGCTGCAATAAAGACACTTGATACACACCAGTAGACAAGGCGCGCGAACGCAAGGATGTTTTATGAAAGCATCGAAAAAGTGTGCATGTTTGTGTGGTAGGTGAGCTATGTACACATAAGGCAGTGGGAGACGTCCATGATCACGACAGCGACAGTTCAGCTGGGCTGGTGTTCAGTGCTTCCCGCAGCGCCCGGTTGTGCACCCGCACAAGCGCGTTCTCATCGGCCAGCTTACGGATTTCGTCCCGGAACACAGCCATCTTCTGCTGGGCCTGCTCCTCGGAGTCGGTCACCGGGCGCGCGTCGGCACCCGTCTGGGTCTGAGCGTCGGCACGAGCGTTCCGCGCGGCCTTCAGTTTCAGTTCAAGCTCCTCAACACGGTCCTCTAGCAGCAGGTACTCCTGAACGAGTTCGGCTTTGCTCATAGAGTTGAGGCGCTCGGCATGCACGTCGTCGTAGGCCTCGGAGAACTGTTTCTGCAGGAAGTCCTCTTCATCTTCGGGCGAGCTGTAGAACTCGTCAGAGGAGTCCACACTGTCATTGATGCTGTTCTCGCGGTGCCGGTGGTGGCCGTTCATGCTCTCGTAGTCGGGCTCCTGGACGCAGTGATCCTCCATGAGAAACTGGGTCGTGTTGTAAGGCGCGACAGGCTGCCCGTGCGCGAACATTCGTTGGCGGAGGCGGTTGGCGCGACGAGACTCACGTTCCTCCAGTTCTCGTCGTTCCTCCCACGAGAGCTTGTAGTACGGCTTCCACTTGCGCTTCTTGCTCTTCCCACGACGGTTCTTCCTCTTTCTTCCACCGCAGGAGTTTGAGCGAACGAGCTTCTCGGGACCGATCGCTTCGTCCTCGCGGTGCGCCGCGAGATCCAAGGCGCTGATACAGTCCGACTGCGCATCACTGGGTGGAGCCACTGGCGCAAAGCAGCAGCTTCCGTCAACGGCGTCGTTTCCGGTTGTCTGCTCGCCGTCGGTCGACTGGGCGCCCCCAACGACAAGGCCTTCACAGGGTGTTTCCACTTCGCTCATGACACGCTTAAAATATACTCACATCTAATGCATTCGGGTCCAGAAATGAAAAATCCGCTGTCATCTGAACGTATCAGAGAAAATTAAAAAAAAAAAAAAATAGGCAAAGGCCAAGCGCGTACAGATCACACGATGTGCACCGGTCGACGCGCGGCGCAGAAATACGCCAGCTGCCCGCTCGTTGTCTAGTTTGGTAGGTTTTGCCGTTTTGCCGCCAGGGTGCCTGCGAGAAAAAAAGTAGTGCCAAAAAAACGGCACAACTTTCTTGGTTTCTGGCGCGCGTTTTCGTGACAATTTAATTAGGTTCGAAGGCTATTTAGTCTTATTTGAGTTATTCTCAAGCAAAGTGACACTTTAATGCAATATTTTGCGATCTGGACGCGCAGGAACACACGCGTGCCACGCGATGAGGAAGCTGCGGTTTGTCCGCGTGTGTTGCGGTGGTGGCCATTTAAGCAGCTCTGTATGGTGTGTGGAATTTTCGCTCTGGACGAGTAGTTACAAGTTCCTCGCCTGCATTTTCCGACTCGGGAAGGACTTCTGCGATCGCGCCAGCGAGCTGCTTTGTTCTGGATTACCGGGGCCCCAACCGCCGGGTAAAGAGACCAGCCGACCGCCGCAGCACAGCCAAGATGGCAGACATTTTTGCGAGGCGGCGATGGCGGCGGTCGAAAATTGCGATCAGATAAGCCATTCCCGTCTTTAAAACGTGCAGTAACGCAAGTTGCTATTCGTGTTTGTGTACCGCGGCTGACAGTGACGCTCGATGCGCATTCGCGAATAGTTAACTTGCAATTCAACCTGATAAGGCTCTATGTGGACGCGGTTGCAACATCGGGAGAGGGAAAAGGGGTTCTCTCAGTTGTCTCCGTAGCGGAACATGGGAAAGGGCAGCACCGATGACGCTGGGGAGGAAAGAGAGTAATGGAAGAACAGAGAGAGAGAGAGAAAAAAAAAGGACGCGTAGTTACTGAGCTCGCTTATTCCTTTGAGTGCTCATCGGAGAGAGCTACGTAATTGGCATGCAATCGTATTTTGCACTGGTCTGCTATTTGATTGTGACCCCCGAGCGATTGAGCTTTCGCGCATCCGCCTAGGAATTAACTGTTCTCGCATTTGGCTGTGTAACGCCGCCCCTCTTTTCAAAGGGTGCGAGAATACTAGTTTCTCATCATGTCATCACACTCGCCTTCTGGGGCCATATGTTGATTGTCTTGAATTTCAACTTCGACGCAAAGAAAAAAATAAACGACCTACGTTTTGTGGCGCAGGTATATCGCATTGCTCGTCGCAAGCGTGCGAAGACAATAAACAACCCTGCTTGTTTTGTATCCCTCTCACTCACTCTCGCTGGCCCTCGCCTCTGCTTCGTATGTGGCACAGCCGCGATTATCGGGCGGGGCGAGAGCGAGCCGATCGGCTCAGCAGCAGCGGCTCCCTTGTGTCCTTCGGGCCTCGCTCAACGGGCCTGCTTGGTGGACCGTGGACGCGCTGGAGTATTGCAACCGAAGGCGCCGCTTCCACCTCCTTTTCTCAATGCGCCATGAATAGTCGCGACTACTCTTCGTGGGGCGATCACGCGTCTGTTGCGGGTTTGCCCACGCTCAGCTGGTATCACGACTGAACAGCTCGCTAACGCCTCTGTCTGCACCGTGCCTTTGGCCGCGCGGCAGGTATTCTAAAAATGAGTCGTTGTGTCAAGTTTCACAACTGCTACACACCGACGGAATTTTACATTTTTCTGAGCCAGCTAATGAGACTCGAGGTGAACCATACGTCTGATCTTGGGGGCGAGTTGGCACCGTGTACTGTACTGTTAGCACCGTCTTGAGCAGTTGACCTCTTTTGATCATGGGCTACTCTTTTTTATTTCCCTGTTCTGAGCTCGTAGCCTCCAAGCTTGTGCCCTCAAGGGAAGAAGCCATAACGGAAGGTTAAGTTACGAATCTCGAGGCTTATCGCCCAACTTCCTGCGTAGCTGTCGTCTCGGGACCTGAACATTGTGTAAGCTATCTTGAAAACATGGGCTCAAAAGGCAGCACTTTGGATGACCCGGTTTTCCCTCCAGCGACCATGATTGCGGCGGGTAGTTTTTACATCAGCATTCACGAATGCTTTTATGAACGTAGATCCCCAGTTGCCTGCCCTTTTAAGCAGCGATTCTTGAATGGAAGTGCTGGAGGACAAAAACGATCGTTTGTCCCACCACTCACGTTCTCTCGAGGAAGTTCACAGCTGCCGCGTATCGTTCTCGTAGCAGACGAAACGTGTTGCGTGATACCCGAGCGCTCGTAGTCAGAAATGCGCAAAAGGGTCGAGGCGCCAACCGCGCTGCAAACAAGGCGAACGCAGGTGTGTGTGTTGTATTTCATGTGTACTAAGAACACTGTATGTAATGTGTACTATGGCTGCGCTACTGATACAGCCTCTTTTTAGTCAAGCTCCGCTCCCTGATTTTTTTTTTTTTTTGTACGCTTTGCTTGCTTTGTTCTATGCATAGAGAAGTATGCGTCGCTTGTTTTCGCGAGCCATTGTAATTGTGTTCGTGGACACGGTGGAAGAATGTTCGTGGACTAACCACTGTTGAGGAAGGCACAGACCTTGAAGCACCAGTGTTGTCGGTGGTCGCAGAGGTAGTGGATGGGAAAGGGGGGGGGGGGGGGGGGAGGGGGTTGTTGCTATCGCTGAGACAACGTGCGATTCAGGCGAATGAGCGCAGCGCGCTCGACGCCAGCGAAAGCGGAAGGTCGCTGGAGGGGGAGGGGTGGCGGCGGAGCCTGCGAGCCTGCCTAGCTGGCTGCTGCTGTGTGCGCGCGGCACGTAGGCCCGCTGCAGGCTGACGCTACCGCCGACTGACCTTTTTGTTGCGCGCACGCCTTTTCGGGCTCGGTGTTCGTTTGGGCGCTGCTGCAGAAATATTGTTCCGCGTGGCTTTCCGCACTAAGAACGTAAGCTTTATGAAAGGAACCGTATACGACGAATTAGCGCTACTAATAAAGAAGGCGCTGGAAAACTGCTGCATTCGATGGACTAAATGAAAATGCGATTAGTAGTGACCGCTGTTGTCGTCGGTGACGATACTATGTGCGGCCTTTTACCCTGCCTCTGCTCTCCAACGTGGCACAGTCTCTGTCCTCCTATTGCTCCCGAACGTTACGTTTGGAGCTCACTTAATCTGTAACTGATTGACTTTCATACACACTTTGCCACCGTGAGAGCTTTGGAAAACTGTTCAGTGCCATCAGTCGCTTCACATCCGTCTCATGATACGTTCGATGGTCAGGAGTTGAGGTACGGGCTAGGTGGTTGATCACGTTTGTGGAAACAGCGCAAAGGACGAAGCCGGAAGAGAACACACACAGAGCTGTGTTTTAGTCGCTCCAATTCTGGAACACCGCTTCCAAATTCGTCCCAAAACTTTAAATTTAGGTCCCTTTGTGTGCGGTTCGTGGTGCTTAAGCCAGTAAGGAGATAAATAACAAGGACCTTGAAAACGTCCAAAACGACATTAATTGCTGGAACAAAAAGCTAATCACAATTGAGACTCGAATACCTGATGTCACCTTCTACTAAACGATAAGCGCCCATGTCCCTCTCCTCTTGCTTTGTGGAGTGCCTGTAACGAAATCCTGTGCTCTGACTAAACCAGATTTTTGGACGTCACTGTACAAAGCCGTTGAATGCATGCATGTGTGTGTGTGTGTGGGGGGGGGGGGGGGGGGGAGAAAAAACTCTACGCGGCGCTCAGATTGGCTGCTAGCCGACACTAGTAACTCTACCACTATCCAGGAACTGGCTGAGTTTTCTAAGTGGATTTTGATGCGGGATTTCGTAGCAGTTGTTATTAAGGGCCACTGCGGTTAATGGTTATAATCCAGCTTATCGAGCAACGACTGTTCAGCTCCCGTATTTAATAGTGCTCCGAAAATACTTGCATACTTCCCCGTCATATGTGGCACTGTGCGCTGTATATATCTTCTCGGCAGAATTGTATTAGTAGTTGTGGTAAACTGGGAAATCGGTGGCTTTATTTTAATACGCTTAGCATATTGCTTAACGCTACGTTTAAAGCGCAAGCTGCGAAGCAACGTTATTAAATTACCCAAACCGAACATTGGGAAACCCAGCCACTCGAACGATGGTGGGACGCAAATTAGAGCCATCCGCGGCCATGAAATAGTCTTCAGCGTTTTGTCACGTGACGGCTTACTGGCTTCTCTGGTTGGTGACCGCAGTCAGCGGTCACTGGTCACTGCTTGCCTACTTGCCCTTGACGTCCTTGATCGCCTGGCATTGGTTGGGAAGTGGGCATCGTAATAACTGTCCACATATATAGCAACGGAGCCCTTCCCTGCGTAGAACTTATTTGGAGATCCCCTCCTCGCTCGACTATTTTTTTTTTTTTATATAGAGCCTCATCTGGCTGTTCCGATTCTCTGCGATCCTTTCGCCAGGGGATGCGTCCTTAAACAAGTGCGTGATTAATCTTTTCGTGACTGCATAATTAAATCAGGTAGACTCCTTTGCAAGGAAAATGTTTTTTAATAACTGACCTTAGATGTAAAACTATCCAAGCACTGCCCTCCTTAAGCATAAATGTGTTTGAATCTGCAACGCATCCTGGTCAATCCCCTACCGTGGGTATGAGCCATTGAGAGTGGGGTCATCACTCACCTTCAGCAACTGAGTGCTCTAGTCTCGCGAAGAAGGGTGGGGAGCCATGAGATACCGCGTTTTTCATCCTCCATTTTATTTTATTTGTTTCCTACAGAGTGAAGGCTGCCACAGTGACCGTTAGGTAGACTGCATGTGTAACAGCTTCGTTGTTAATGTCGAGATCACTACTAAGCTAGTGTATGCCGCGTGGAGGCCTCAATCCTTGATGGCTGAGTTACGGGGCTAAATAACTGCTCGTCCTAATTCCCGATGAGTGTCATGTCCCGTCATCCTTGTTGACATAAAAGACGCGGCAGAAAAAGACTAGGAACACGCTGCCGAAACGCCGAACTTAGCAAAGCAACTCACCCCCTAAACATGAACACAATTTTCGGCAACACGTGGAGTGCGATAAGAAACATCTCGCGCGTGACCTGCTATCAAGCAAACGACGGATCACCGCACCTGGGAAACCCTTCAGTGGGAAAAGCAACACAAAATTAATAAATTAATAAAATGAATGGACCACAAAATAGAAGCCAGCAAGGCGAGGAAGGTGATTATGGACAAATAGAATAGAAACAATAGAGACGCTTCTCCTTGCGGGTTCTCTGTCCTCGTCTCTTTCTGCCGTTCATGTCAAGTATGTCTGACCAACTCGCCCAAAAGTCCACGCTTCTCGTCGTCCTTCTTTTGTGTGTCGTCCACACCGCACTCTCTCAAAGTATCAACTTGTTCGAGAGAGCGGCCCGCGGCATCTTTTGCACCGGAAGCGTTGCCGCTGATCGTGAGCATGCATCCACCCAAAAAGAAGGCGGTACTGCCTCCGCGAAGCCGGGGAGGCTTGAACATGCCCGGAGGTGTTCAGTGTAGCCTGTGTTTCCGCTCATTAATTGGCGCAGAGGGCATGTATTGCCTGGATCGGGGAACGTTCACGTGCATCGTAGAGCTGCCTTGAAGCTCGCTTTGCGCCTTTTTTTTGTTTGTTTTTTTTCTTGTTTAAGAGCCGTCTATTGGCACATGCCAACAATGCGGAATCAGCCAAGACCGGCGGCTAATCAGCAGGAGCTTAATTCGTCAGGAATACAAGGCACAAGAAAGAAGGGACGCGCAACTGAGTACACACGGTGTGCATATTATAAACGCGACTAATAATTTGAATAAAGAAGTAGTAATTGAAAACAATTTCAGCTCTGCACTAGATGCGACTCCAATTGGCGCGGCTCTACGGCACAGCGGAGCTAACGAGGCCTAGCTGGCCCAGGCCCAGCCATCCTTCCGAAAGTTCCTCCGAAAAAAGAAGGGGGGGCGAGAAACGAACAAAAATAGTTGGCTGGTTTTTACTTAACGGTAAAGGAGACTTAGCGAGGGCGACTCCAAAACAAACCTGTGCAAATAAATATTCAGTGATATAGTATCGCATCGCGGCGGTGTGCGCGATATACTTTGTGTCCGGCAAAGATTAAGATATGGTAACCTTGAAAACGCGTTTTTATTTCAGTCACAACGCACTCGGCCCAAGCTTGGCTGTAGTGACGTAAGCGAGAGTCTTGAGAGCTGTTACTGCGAATCGCTTATATTGAAGCATTTAGAAGCCTTTTATAATGACCAGTGATCCGAACTATACGTACGGAGGCGCCGTCTGAGAATATGGAAAACTATAAGCTTGGGGGTTTTGTAGAAGGTGCCATGATATAAGATGCTTTTTTGACGGATACCGCATTGCTGAGCATATAGCCAGCAAGGGTACTGTGTATGTAGAATTGCGGACAAAAACAAACGGAGCATGCCGTAGGCTTGCAATATTTTTCAATAATTGCAGAGTTGAAATTACCTGAAATAGTATAGATGTCTTGCAAGTATAGTGGACGCAAATGCGCTTTCTTAAGTAGAAACGCTGTTTTCTGTTTTTCAGCAGCCTGATTTGCAATTAGTTCTCCGCTCACTTACGTTCGTTCCTGTGTATACTACCGGCAACAAAAACTTACGGGACGTGGGTTTGCGGAAAATCCATTCTTAGAGTATGGTAGCGCAACCCAGCTGCTTGATATGTGCGATGTGTGAAAAGAGGATGCACACATGTGCTCCTTCCTCTGGTAGCAGTACGTTGCATGGACGTAGGGCTACTTTAAATGTTTCCCCTAAAGCTCGCGTCCGGAAGAATTTTGCTGCCGACAGTGTATGTTCATATCAAAATGATCAAAACTGGATCGGGTAAATTTGAAGCCAGATGAATGAGGAAGACTGGAAACTGAAAATGCACTGCGTCTGTTCAAATGCGATTCGCGTAGCTTTAGGAATGTATTCGGGGACTGGAAACGAGACAACAGGAACGACATGCGCACTTCAGTGTAAGGAGCTCGCTATTTGCCATGAATCATAACAGCGCTGAGAACAACCGAAGCGCCTGCCCGCGGTAAAAGAAAACCCGGACTTGTAGTATAAAATAAGCAGCTGAACCAGGAAGCCACAAGATTCAATTTCTTATACTGAACGTACAGTCTGGGTCAAAAGCTTTTAAGCCAAAGACTTTTCGTTTCAGCCACAAACGAGGCTGTAGCGGCACCGTGAAAAATCAAAGGGCTTTGAAACGATTGAAGGCCCTAACGTGACAGAAAAATGTTGCGGCTTGACGTATTGTTTGGTTACTACGCTACTCGGAGTACTCAAGAGAGATTAATTTCGTTATCAATGAACGCATTGTCCTGAAGAATTTTGACGGGGACTTCACATACATTGAAATGATGAGTCTTCATATATTCGCATGCCTGAGCGATTGCTGCTCAAACGCTATTTACAGCTGCATATGTTCAGTGGGCGGGTGCCTATATATGGCGCTTACGTTCTTAAATTCGCTAAGTTCAAGATATTAATTCTACTAGATATTGTAGCGAGAAAAGAAGCACGCCACGCTTGGTCATGCTGAGCATGGGGAGAATGAACGTTATCCAGCCATGCACCGGGGGGCACATGGACAAGACCAAAAGCAGCTACAGGGAGAGTCTATGCCTGCGGCAGACACAAGAAACACAGCCTCGTCGACGCTGACGGTCCGAATGTTGGAATTACTGGAGGAGAGTACTGAACAACGCAGTAGAGAGGGCCCTTTCAAGAGAGTCTCTCTCTACAGGCATGTAGTTCTGAACATGAAAGAAGATCACTGTTCAGTAGTACTTGCGAGCGGGCTAGTTGGCTATATGACTCCGAAGACCTCCGGCGCTGCATGGTTATACACAAAAAAACAATACACACACAAGAGAATTGAACCAGGACGTAACGTCCTGGTTCAATTCTCTTGTGTATTTTTTTTTTTTTTGTGTATAACCATGGTTAACGTCCTGGTTCAATTCTCTTGTGTGTGTATTGCTTTTTTTGGTGTATAACCATGGTTAACGTCCTGGTTCAATTCTCTTGTGTGTGTATTGTTTTTGTTTTTTTTTTGTGTATAACCATGGTTAACGTCCTGGTTCAATTCTCTTGTGTGTGTATTGTTTTTTTGTGTATAACCATGGTTAACGTCCTGGTTCAATTCTCTTGTGTGTGTATTGTTTTTTTGTGTATAACCATGGTTAACGTCCTGGTTCAATTCTCTTGTGTGTGTATTGTTTTTTTGTGTATAACCATGCAGCGCCAGAGGTCTTCGGATCCTCAATGTGTCGTGCCGGGAGATGGCGATGGACGCTGTAGAAAATATTTGTCCGGATTTCATATAGTTCGCGAGAGAAATGCTTGCTTGACCCTCGTGTAGATGTCAAAAGTTAAACAGTGTAGACACCTGTCTGAGGCATCCTGCAGTGGGGGTGCGGCTCTCTCGATAGACATGCGCATTCCATGAATTGAGCGTCCTGTCCTCACCGATTCAGCAGAGTGCACAGTCCTCAATTTTGCTGGCTGCTTCTGTTTTCCTTGTCTTACCGAACGGCCTCCCATATCAATAGACGATACGAGCGGGGTTGATATATTCATTTATTTACAATACGTAAGCCTTTTCAGGCTTTTATAGGGTGGGAAGGGGGAGTTAAAAAAAAAAAAACAATTCATCGTGCAAGGCTGTGATGACAACAGATAGCCAGAGAATTACACAGATATGCAATGAAGCGTAATTCTTATCGATTACATGTTTATCGAATGCATTAAATCCTTTGTAGATGTAGTGTCAACAAATGTAATTGCAGATGGAGGCTGTTTGCAATCTGTTTTTATTTTGGAGAGGAAAGAATACTTAAAAGCATCAACTCTTGATGTGTAGATCATAACTGCAATAAGGCTGATTAATACGAAGGGAAAGACTTCCAGCAGGTCGCAGGCACAAGCCAGGATCAATGTGTAATTCGCTATTACACGACTGAAACAAAAACATTTATCGAGATATTTTTCTTCTAGTACTCGGTAATTATGCTAAAGCGAGCAGAACTGTTACCGATTGGTGGCGTTGGCAGGCGGAAAAAACAAATAACTGCAAGTCATATTACTGGCCATAATTTAGTCAGTGACACTGCTGATAGGGGTCCCAAATTATGACAGCACATTCTAGAGAATAACAGAGGTTGGTTTTATACGATTTGACATCGGGGTGAGCGATTCAAGTATTCATTTTAGGAAGCCAAGGTTTAGGCAGGCTCACTCCAATTTAGGTTGCGACGCCAAGGTGCTGCAGCTTGGTGGCATGTAAGTTTTATTTCGGTGTTATTGATTGCATATGAGAAAATTAGAGGCTCTTTCATGTTAGAAACGGTCATGTAAGAAGTATTTCCAACATTATTCCTCATTCCCTTCTTAACGCACCAGCTGTGAATCTTTCGCAGAGGCTCAATTAAAAGCTTTTCGTGAACATTTTTAACGCGACAAAATAGTACGCATCCCGAATTGGTGCATTTGCATATTTGAGAAAGTAGCGCATAGAAAGCAAACAAGGCGCTCGTGTGTGTCCCTTCTTTCGTTCTTGTTTTCTTTGCACTGCGTTCCCAAAAATGTAAAATAATAAATAATCATTGGTGAGCAGCCGCATTTCAACATGATGTGTGTCCTTTTCAGTATCACATATATAACAAAAATAAAGTGTGCCTATAATGACCGACCTCTGTGGAATTGCAGTGGACACATGGTTGGTGAACGCTCGTTATCGATCTTAATGAATTGCTTCCTATTATGCAAATAGGCCTATATCCATTGTATAACGTTGAGATCGATGCCGAAGGTGTACGCTTTTTTTTTTTTTTTCTTCGATAAGTTTCGGGTGGCACAACTTGTCGAAGGACTTCGAAAAACCTAATGCGATTAGGCCGATTTGTTCTGTGGAGTTAATGGCTGCGACAAAGCTCCGAACAGTTTCCTATAATTGGGTGGCTGTTGAGAACTGACTACAGAACCCGCGTTTTTGCGATGAGGAAGGTTATGGCTTCGAAGACGCACACTATAGGTATATACAGGTAATACGCTCTGGCATATTTTACACACAGTGGATGTCTGATATAATACGGATATTTTAAACACTTAATCTGTCTCCTGATTTATGTACGGGAACAACTCTTGGCAACAGCCAGTCACTTGACACACCACAATCATCCAACGAGAGTTGAAAAAAAAAATTGCCAGAAAAACGTGAAACTCATTCGTAATACCTCATTAAAAATTTGTTGGAAATAATACCTGGTCATGCGGTCTTCTTGCTAAGTTTAAAAGCAGGGAGATAACGCCTTCTTTTGACACAACGGCATTGCTATCACAGGGCGCTCGAATACCTTTTCTACCGATGCCCTATCAAGTTTCGGTACGAATACAAAGGCAAAGAAACGATTGAATTCATGGGCTATAACTGTCGGCTTGTTACAGATGTTTCTAGACGAGATACTGCCTACAGTAGATTTACAACTGGAGAAGCACTTGCAAATTCTTTTTCGGAGAATTCTGCAAGAATTCAGTCACTGTTGTGGAAAACTCTTATTGCGTCTTTTAAGTCTCTTTCGGCTTGTGTGGCTGTGTTAGATTCCTAAGAGGACTTTGTCACGCGTAGTCGTCGTTCTTAAATGGACTATTTCTGTTGTCCATGGGTTAGATTGCACTCCGGGAATCGACTCTAGGGGTAGTGAGCGACCGCGGGCGTGAACGTTGGTCCTCAGCATCAGTGACAAGAAAAAAAAAAAAAAGTTTATTCACACTTAGAAGGTTCGGGCCAATTCTGAAAATGAGTTCAATTGAACGCAATTCTTGCACATATATTATTACTGCACCACAACAATCAATACATCTGCAGGTCTCCCCTCAGCAGGCTTGTAGTTTCTTGCTATTTATTTTCAAAAACGCACTTCATTGATGCTTTTTTTTTTTTTTTTTTAGCCGGTCTTAGTTACTCGTGAGCGTATAGGACACACCTCAGAATCAATTTCTTGGTGCACATCGCAAGTTCGGGCCATTTCCATCAATATACACAACAGCATCTTACAATATCACAGAGTTGTCTCAGAACTAAAAGGTGTCCCAGAAAAAGCGACTTGGGCATCTCGAGTTACGAAAATGCCTAGTGCTGACTTCAATATACCACGTTCAAGCTGGGCTTGACGGGTACGCCGCACGTAAGTAAAAATACAGCATTATTCCCTGGGCAGAGAAATCGTGCACATGGTGGTTTCTGGATCCTCGTCCGTCACCGCGGAGAGGCTTCTAGTTTGCGCCTTGTTGCTGTCCCATTGTAAACGGAGCCGCACGCACTGTAAACCCCACAGTGAAGAAGAATGTGTCACAACACTGTCGCTACACTGCCTGCCAACGTGCATTCTTCGGGGTCACTATAAGCGGACCCCTTTTATCACGCCTCTGGGCGGTCCGTTTCTGTTAGTCGTTCCCGACGTCATGGTTGTTCAGACGGTCCTGAGAGTGGCACATGTAAACGTCCTTGAACAAAGGCGACGGGGAAAGCATTTTTTGCGGGGAAGCGGCCGAGTGGCTTTCAACGGCCCTGGATCCTTTTTGCGGCGAGACGTAACAGCAGTATGTTGTGCATAACCGTGCTGTGTATAAGCAACGAATTACCACCTTATTTCTCTGGTACACATGAACTAAAGTCCAACTTTCACATCGACAAGTATGGTCCAAGACCACTGGCCGGTGCGACAGTTATGCGCTTTAGTTGCAGTTGGCGCGTGGTCCACAGACTTGTCCTTGATAGTACAGCCTTGGATCTAACCAATAATTCCCGACGTTGAACCAATTCAGAAGGCGTCTACCTGTCCGGCTCAGCATGTGGTACGTGCTATTCTTTTGCCGAGCTCATCTTGTTTCTCGTCAGTATGCATACGTGTGGCATGCAGTTGTGACGTTGTGTCGCATAATTTCACCCGTGTTTCAGGCGGTTCGCCACAGCCCTGCGTCAGCGCTGTCCCACGTCAGGACCCTTGCGTTTTAGTGGCGGTTCGCGGTCACCGATGGCAGTGGAGCGTGAAGAATGCCTGGAAGACAGGACTTACCGGCCATCATCACGCCATCTACGGCGCGCTCTGAAAAGCCCGCGATTCGTATCGGCGAAAGAATTAGCGCACCCTCTCCACCTCGTTTATAATTGCGCTTTAATTTTGTGGTCTTGTTTATGGCAGCTCAGTTCCTGAACGCGCTTCGTAAAACCTCAGCAGCGGTACGGATTGTCGCACAAGCTTTTCTTAAACATGATCTTCGAAGCAAGATTCATAGTGACGTATATGCCATATTTACTCGCATATATTAACCGAGTTCCTTACCGTGGCTGTCAAAAAGTGAAAATTTTCCCTCTTACGTAATGAATGCACCCTATATTTTCTTTTGGTGTGAAGTATGCTGGTGTTAGTGTGAACGAGTCAGTGTTAGTAGGTGCCTTTTTGTGAACGCTAAAAGAACTCGTCGATAATATAAAACCTTATCTGGCGAATGCCAGTGCTTCACGTTACGCAACTTGCCGCCAATAAAAGTATTTTGCGAAAAATCCGAGAAGCGATAGAAATTCAGCTGCAAGCGATTTCTCTGTCCTCCATATTAATCGGCGTCTCTCATAGCCTGAGTCGTTTGGGGACGAACCCCATAAACTTCGTATTATAATGACTCCAACTCTTCGCGGTTTGCCTCCGCGCAAAATGCTGTGAGGTCTGCTTGACTGAACGCTATTATGCTTTCTGCGGACTATTTGAGTATCATTTGTTTCTTAGAGCTGGCACCAAGACCTACCCACGGGAAAAGGGGGAACTCAGATTTGGAGGTCATTGCCCGCCTCACATGCACACTTCCAGAGCGTGGGTCGGGTCCAAGCGTCTTCACTTGGTGTGTCCCAACAAGCACTGAATGCGGAGACATGTCTTTTGAGGTACGTTCTCCCTGTGTCGTGGTAACGAGAGCAGTCCAGCAGCATTGCTTTGCCGGTCGTCTGTCTCGTACGGGGTGAATGAACATCGTGATTCCTGTGTTTCTTATATGGCACTATATGGGACAGCCATTTGTCGATCGCATCTGCTGAGAGTGCGTAGCTCTATGGGCCGCTGCTTGAAATTCGCCAGACTCACTTAAGACTGCTTGTAAGCGCTTAGTCATGCTACGTTGCATTATGACTACGAGTTTGAGGCATGACTGTGCGTAACATTCAGGCATGCGCATGATTTTTTTGAAGCTGCGTGGCTTCGAACCGGGGGCGCAATTAAGGGACTCGGTGCACGTGTTCGATTTCCATCCCTTATCTATAAATTAAGCTTCCAACTTGGCCATGTCATCCGGTCTCGTGACGTCATGAAGCCGCCAACCAATCACCCCCCCCCCCCCCCCCCCCCCCCCCCCCATTGACTTTCATATCATAGACGCCGCTGGCTTTTGTGCTGAAAAAAATCTCAAATCGTGACGTCATGATGACGTCACCGGTGGTGACGTTATAGCCAGTCATTGTCATTAATTAATAATGACTACTTACTCATGCCTAATAACTAATTAATACTCGTTAGTAATAAATAGTCATTAGTACTGGTTAGTGACTAGTTAGCCATTAGTCATTAGTACTACACCACTGATGTAGCTCGCCAGGTGCGATGCAGGAGCCGTGCGACCACGGCTCGGCCGGTGGACAGCATGCGCTCTAGAGCACAGCAAACCGTGCTGAAGAGGTCGCCTTGTCTTGTAAAGAAGACGAGTCGTACTGGGTGATGCATTCATTCCACCAAGCTGCTTTCTGTACCGTCTTTATCGCCTCGAATTCCTGCAGTATAGATTGATTTAGTCATACAGGCCAACAACTACTTCTAACTTGGAACCTACAAAGGACAACCTGCAGTGAATTACTCAGTGAATTAATTTTTATCGTCACCTTCCACGATGGGCAGACGGCAGTTTAATTGCCTCATGCCACGGTGAACTGGTGCTCTCGAATTGGGTTTAATTGACTGAAATCTATATAATTTAAATTCAGTTTCCACTGCCACAGTGGGCGACCTGACGAAGTAGAGAGAAGGAAATCCCGCTCTCCACGTTTAGTTGGAAGAGGGAGAGGCCGGCAGATAAGAACACAAACAGTGGCCATCGTAGAAGGTACACCTTCCACGATGTACAGGTTCCACGGGGTACAAGCGAAATCGCTAAACCAATTAAGGCTACACCATGCAGCTTTCGTTGACTTATGTGGTATGCCGGCAAACTTAGAGCTCTACTAAATTTGTCTTAATACTTTAGCCCGAGTAACGCAACTGTCGCGGCCGGGATCGTACCCAGCCTTCCGGTTCGGTAGTCGAGGTATCCACTAAGCCACTGTGGCGGGGCAAAGGCTTTTTCGAACGGTCGCGCGCGAACGTTCGCAGTTGAAGAAAAAGTCGCCCCGAGGCTGCTTTTGGCAACACTTCTTTTTCCACCGTACATTGCTTCGCCTTTTTGCTGTTGGCAAGGGTCGTTCATCAGACTGGCGACAAGCGTATACCGCAGGCAGCGTCTACGTTAAAGACGGCAAATCAAGCCATATGAATGTAATTAATAATCAGAAAAGAAAAAGGAAGTGAAAAAATCGCCTTCTCCTCTTGTAGGGGAGAAGCCGACAGGTATCTGCCACGCGAAGAACCCAAAAGTGAAAGCGACCTAAATCGAAGTTTTTCTGGAAATATTAGCAAAGAGCATTTAATGAACTAAGAAATACCTGATGTTAAGCATATCATAAGAAGGAAAAAATAAGCAATAAAGAACGAAGTGAAGTCCTATTGCTCACCGAGTGTCATATATCCTATTAACATATTTCTTTTAGGGGGTGGAGCCCACAATAGTTTCTTGTAACAATGGGGTTGCTGGTGCATAACAGTCGAGTTGCCGTAATAATATTGCGCGGGGAGGAGGGCTTAACTTCAATGGAGGTACGTTGGACCCGTCTTGGTTGCATGCGTGGGAGAGAGTGCTCTGGTCAGCGGCGCTCGATTCTTCAGACACGGAGAACATCGGCACAGAGGTGCCCCGGATGCTGTAACGCGACGCTGACATCGATGAACAAGGGCGCGCGCATTACATGGAGGACATCGCTTGTCGTGGCGCCTTGGCTTTAGTAAATATTCTTTCCACTCCTTTTCTTTTTTCTTATTCTTTCCTCGCGCCGGATATAGTGAAAAGAATGGAATGTCTTGCTTCAGACCCGCACCGCGAGGCGGCGTCAGTATGCAGCGTCTCCTGCCTGCACCCTCGATTCTGCCGCATTCTTCGCCTCATGCTTGGCGTCTTTGCTGCTCAAAATTGCTGCACGGCGAACTGGCGGCGCAAGTCCTGATAGCGATGCAGCTGCATGCCATCAATGCGCGCTTATTGGAACAGCGCTCACTAAGGCGTGCCCGTTCTATGCTATGTAGTTTTTTTTTTTTTTTTTTTTTTTTTTTTTTTTTTTTTTTTTTTTTTTGTGCTCCTCAGTACCCTTTCGCTGGCAGTCTACAGAATGAAGGACCCTCTGTGATGCCAAAATTGATTGCTTCCTCATTTATTCACACTTTTTTTTTTCTTTCTTAGAAAGCATCTCGCCGAACACGGGTGAACTTTGTGTTTCGGATTAAACGCAAATTGAATACTGAGCACATTTTTCATAGATCTGCAATTCAGCAAACCTCTCGCTCGTCCGAACAAGGTATGCAAGTGGTTACTAGACTGTCTATGGGCAACCTGCTCTCAATCTAAATACTCCGTCGCCGTTGGCGTAAAATGTCTTAATCGAAATACTGCCAATGTTTCCTTTTCCTTCTTTTTTTCTCTCTCTCTCTCTCTTTTTCACGCGGACGGTGCAAGGGCTGTCTCGAGTTGAGCAGGTTAATTTGACGACAACGACATTGGAGTAGATTGGAGCCCAGAATCAGGCTTCTCCCGCACCACTACTGTATCGCGGGTTGACAACAACGACAATCGAAATGGTGCAGTTGTGGGTTCGGAAGGGCGGAGGTTAGCGGCCCGTAAACCTTGAAGATTGCAGATTTCGCGCAGCGCTTGCCTCCGCAGCTTTGTTTCGCCGTGGGAAGTGAGGGCGTTGCCCCCTCACTGCTGGTGCGGAGCAGGCCGCGTTTTGGCGGCGGCGGCGACTGCCTTGAGGGAGATATTTCTCAAAGGCTGTGTCGCGAGCCTTTTGTTCTGCGAAGCCGGCCCCTCCGGCGTCCACAGAGAAAGACGCTCCGTATGGTTCCGGGCTGCGCGGATTTGAAAAGCTTGCCAGCGGAAGCTAGCTTAGTTTTGTTCCACTGATGGTGTTTTTTCTTTTTTTTTTTTTTTTTGAGTGCGGGGGAGCAAAGCATCGGGGTAAAGCTTTAGTGTGGCCTTAGGGTAAGGAACAGAGGGTGCGGGGCTACCACACATGGGAGACATTAGGCTTTCCCTGGCTGTAATGGTGAACACCGTTCAGGAGCTCGCAGCACAGACCCGATACCTTCCTTCACACTCTGTATACTTGTGCACCGGCCGTGAAGAGCACTGGAACCGCATTTTGACGAATAAATTCAATTTATCATTTTCGTTCAGTGTGCATACGTGATCGATATATATAGTTGACGGGGCGCGCTTGTGTGCATTCGAAGCAGCGGGCAGATATGGAGCTGAAAATATTTTTCTATTATGTAGCGTTGCGTGCTTTAAAATTTGAACAAAATGTGCGCCATCTAGAGATAGGCAGGATGGACAAGGCAATTCGAATAAAGCGGACCTCCTTGCAGCGCCACTGTGCAGAAGGAAACAGTTTTAGTGCGAAACTGCTCATCCGGAGGCTACAACGCTGAATGGGGAGCAGCTGCGTAGCGGCGTGTTGCTGTGCATAAACTGCATAACAACTAAATATATCAACGCGTTACCGAGGCAGCGGCAAGTCCCGCAGTATGATGCCGCAGTCGCGCAGCCAATCAATGAAAGCAGAGGTTTAAGTGAGTTTCGTCCATGTACAGTATGGTTCACTGTTAAAGGGAACATGAGACAGGGCACAGCTGTTACAAACCTCTCCTGTGAGAGCCGGTGACAAACAACGGCACAGGGTGCATGCGCGTTAATCACATCTAGCTGCTCTTTTCCAGCATGCACATGATGGTGCTGTCCATTCTCGTCAGTTGTCGATGGCAATGCTTTGCGAAGTGTGTAGGCCATGCGATCGCACGTTTCCTTTAGCAATGGATCGTACTGTACAGAAAGCTGGGCGACAGAAGAGCAAGATCTGGGCAGCACCGATTCCGCACTATATATTCCAAAATGTCAAAATGCTTTTTTTTTTTTTTTTTTTTTTTGTACGGGACATGCGTCTATGGACGTGAGAAGGGAGGAGCGACCAGAGATGTAGCGATTGAGATCAACACTTCTGAGGCAGCTGCTTTAGAGATGTTGCTAAGGCCGCTCAGTTATTTCACTGTTTTTGGCGCGTTTTATGCGCAGCGCGCTCTTATTGAAACCTAGGAAGCAAAAGTGGTGAACTTCCCTGATTGCGTCCTAATGATCACTCCATTGTGTGCGGATAATTGGGGCATTTGTAAGGAACAATGCGCTGGCAGCTCAATAAAATTTCGCGAATTTCTGTGATTTCTGAACGTCTAAGGACCACGAAATCGTATTCAAATGATAATTCAGAAAATGAAGTGCGAAATTAAAAACTGCTTTGTCATATGTGAATGTAACGTTGCGACAGCAAATATTTTTGGCTACTTTGCTGTTAAGGTTAACTTTTGCATGATTTTATCTCTCAGCGAATATCCGGCATCTTTGACAGCTGTCACTTTGACCTTTCTTTGATAAATGTGTCGGGAAAGACAGTCTCGTCAAATACGTTAGCAAATCGTACAGTTGACATGTTTACTTTGCGTGTCACTGCTGATAATCAGAACGTTATAAGTTTAATTAAGCAGCATTGGGGTCTGGTGGAAACACGGCGTCGACCTTTGACCTTCCAAGGACAGCTAGGCGGTTCAGGCTTTATGGAAGTCTGCTAGTAGGTGGAAGAAAATTCATTTATCCTGTGTGAGCACTTAAATGCATACGTGCAAGGCCGCGCCACGGAAGCAAGACAATTGTAGGCTTGAAAAATGCTTGGACGAGCACGTCTCACCGTTTCGTGCTCACTGCTGTACTTCGGGCCGGGCCTTTTTTTAGACGAAGGGGGGGGGGGGGGGGGGATAATTGTGCGGTATGATACCGCAGTATAATCGAAATCATCTTTGAATATTCATCCAGCATCCGCCCGCGTGTGTATATAGTACAGGTGTCCTGTGGTCGATGGCGGAGCAATGAGCTCTGATTAATGAACTGTACTCAGAGGGGGTGGTCCAAAGTGGAGGTGGTGGGGCGGTCCTGTTTATACGTAATTGTTTCTTAAGCTTTAATCACGTAGAAATTGAGCTAATGCGTGTTTTATTTTTTTTTATTATTTTTTTTTTTCCGTAGAAAATGTATCGCTCTTCGGAGACGGGGGGACTTTGAAGCTTGCCCTTGTGCCACGCCAGCCGGCGCAGCAGGCACTACTGAGTGGCTGCAGACCTACGCTATCTGCTGCTGCCCGATCTCGAAGTGGGAACGAGAGGTGACGCTGCATAAACGCGGCATCGTTCCGTGCCACAAACACGCGTCTGCGTGCAGCGTTTAGTGCATGTCGCCCACCCTGTAGGTGTGTCGCGCCAGAGCGAACGGCCTCAATGCATGTCGGCGCTGCGAAAGAAAGGAAAGAAACGGAAGCCAGCGCTCGAGCTGCCGATGCGAGACACTTTTGTTTCCTTCATTTCGTGCACCCGTCTTCCTGGTCGGCGTTCGGGGGCAGGGAGGCGTCGCACCGCTGCATGCAGTCCGCTGCCTTTCGGGCAACGTGTGGAGAGTTGCACTGCTCCCCCTCTGCGCAGATCGGCGGCGTGACTTTGGATTCGAACTACGGACCTCTTTCACCTGTTTTGCTCCAAATTGTTATATCTAGACTGCCGTGTGCACTTGGCGATGGCACTTGCACCATTCTTGCGCCAGTTTCTCATAGCAGTCATGTACAGTCTTTGTCAAAAATATACGGCCCAAGGATCTTGTTTCTAAGTCTCGTAACGGGGATCGGTACGCACCAGCACCGTTCGAAATCTCGTAGACGACAAACCTAGTCCCCATTCTTCTCTATGCTTACCTATAAATTCCTGTGTTGCTTTCAGGGGCTTCGCTAGATTGCTTAGAACCGAACCCCTTGGGCCGTATATTTTTGACAAAGACTGTACATACATGGTGACGCCCAGGGAGAACTTTTTGAAAAGCTCTGTGTGGGAACAGTTCTCAGTAGGATGCCAGACAGGCATGCATGTGATTGGCAGGCATCTGTGCACTACAGTATGGGTGCAGTAAGTTAGACCAAACATTCGAAGTGGGCGCATTGCTGAAGTGTATAGTATTCATTGTTACTACAATGCATTGGTAGGTGCATCCGAGCGGTTTCTTCCCAGATGGATCCTTGTTGCTTATGCTTGCTGAAGCGTCAATGTGCCATATTCCTCGAAGTAACCTGCAGAAGGAATGAGGAATAAATCGTCACAATCGGTTGACATTTAAAGAGGCTATATTGCGACTACAGATCGAGAGCAACCGCCTTTCGGGGATCTTGCGACGAGTAAGTTCGTTGGCTGCGCTTAGTGAAATTATGCCAAAGAAAGATAGCGACGCCCGCGCCGTGATAAACTGTAATAAGCTCGGTGGCCATGGAGCGCTTTTCTAGGCTGGTGTATATGACTGACAAAGAGCAACGCACGAACAACGCGACGAAATAGGTAAAAATAAAAAATAAATACGTCCGCTTTAGTGTAATCACACTGGTCAGTGCAGGATTTAGCTGCATCGCGTGTCGCCAACAATTTACAAATCTCTGGCACGAAGTGTTCAGTTTCTCTTTTCTTGGAGCTTAAACATGTCCGTTCCCTCTTGGAGCAAACGAGAAATATGCCCTAAAAGACCTCTCTGAGCCTGTACTAACAGTGACTTTAATTTGTCTTTAACGGGCCAAGGGCACCTTGGTCCAAGATCGTGCCACTATCTTTTGCGGTCAAGGTGGGGTCAAAGACCTGTTAAGGCCTTTATAGCTCATGGGTGTGCGCAGAATGTGTCCATCCGCAGAGGGTGTCATACCGTCCCTGTCGAAGAAATTTATGAGGAAAATATTAATACGAGGTAAGCGTTGAAAAAAAAAAAAATGTCTGTGTGCAAAATTTCGTTGATATGGAATAGTTAGTTAATTAGTTAGAGCCAAAAAATTCAATTCGACGTCGAAATAGCCATTGACGTCGATACAGCGTGCAGACGTGAGAACAGCCACAGACGTCGAAACTGTACAAAAAACGCTCAAAAACGTTGCAAAGCTTTAATGTCAGGCCTCGTCATTGCGTTACAACACGAAAACAGCCATTCAAGAGTAAAAGAGGAAAAGGTAGTAAAAGAGAAAGAAGAGTAAAAAAAGGATAGAAAAAGGAGCAAAAAGAAGGAAGAAGCAAATGAGAAAAAGCTGTATTGAGTACCTTTCTCCTTACCGCGTTCGAGAGATGTAATTGTGCATCCAGCAATCTTTTTTTTTTTTTTTTTGAGCATGTCATCCCTTGTTCACAGCCGTCCGAGAAAAATGGAAAAGCTATAGCAATAAAGGTAAAGGGAGCTCGCAGCTGACGGAGTTATCCCGGGCTTAAAATGCAGCCAGATATCAAAGACATGGGGTCTGAAATCACCCAAAACCGAAAATTCACGAAAAATAAGCCCGTTTGAGTGATGGGGAACGGAAAATGCGTCTTTCTCTAGAGAAACCTTACGCCAAGCCAGGGGAAAGCTTGTGTCGATGTTTGGAAAGCGCGTGGTTGTATTGCGGCGCGGGACTGGGGAATCGAACTATGCACTTACTTTCGCTGTTAGTCGAAATTTCCGGAGCCTTCCAATGAGTCGCTTTGAGACGTTAAACCCTGTAGACCATGCAACCGAATTTTCTCTCGCGAAATAGGTGCTGGAACTATACTTAGCCGCCTCAGCAGTCAAAACCACAAACTAAATGAAAATAGTTAACGTATATTGGCCTTACACAGCCGGAATGTTAACTGCCTAAATGTGGCGGAAATTTTCGCTCAGGTGGTCGCGTCTATAGAAGCTGCTGCCGTCCGCAAGGAGGTCTGCTCCATGTTTACGTTGTGCTATTGAAACGCTCTAAAATATGTGCGCATATCTCACGGCGGTATAGACAGAGACAACTCGCCGACTAGCGAGTCGCGAGCGAAGAGCGCGACCATTTCACTTTTAGATTAGGCGAAAATGAACGCCCCAGCCAACCGTCGAGCGTGGAGGTCCCCGCCGCGCTTGCTTACGGGTTTCACTTCAGCAGCTGCGGCTCGCAGAAAACGTATGGACTCGGCATTTGGCCAAGTGAAGCATGTCAGGTGTCCCGAATAACGCGAGTAGTCCACTCTTAAAAAGAAAAATACAAATAAGAAGAAACACTTTGGCATGTTACCGGAATGAAACTCGACCAGCATTTCTGGCGATGGCTTGACGAAGAGGTTTTCTTTCTTTTTTTAATTCGATAATTTTAGTGTATTCAGCATTTGATTTATTGATGACTATACCACGACACGGACTGCAAGATGCAGGTTTCTCGCTAAGTTTCGGAATTCGCTGCAGGAGGGGCGCCTATCTGTTTTCAGTGTCATGCGCCCGACAACGACGCACAAGTTGGCTGTTAATGAATTGTCCAGTGGTGCTGACGTGGACAATCGAAGAACACACGGGCGCGGAATCCAAACAAGTTGATTGGTTTGACGCGCGCCTACAAAAACTGGGCTGCGTTCGTTTTCTTCCTTTGTGCAATCACTAAGCCCCACGCGATGTCCTATGTACAGGATACGCGACGCCATCATTTATGCCAGTGAGGTCCTAGAGAAGTTTTTGTGTGTGTGTGTGTGTGTGTGTGTGTGTGTGTGTGTGTGTGTGTGTGTGTGTTAGTGGGTTCCTTGGGTGGTAGTAATTCAAAATACCCCGATTAAAAAATTTCCCAAGAGGTAAAGAAAAAATCAGGTCCGAGATTAATGATGTGACCCGATAGAGGCCAGTGGCCCATGTATTTATGTGTGTGTGGCGATTGTGCGTTAATTTTGGGCAGTATTCTTTTTTTCCCATTTTACCCTTATTGGACTACATCTTCCCTCCCCTTTCTGGCTACTATGTAGTCCATGAGGCAGAAGCGTCAGTACGACACGCGTGGTGCGACGAGTTTGGCACCACGCACGTATACCACCTGCAGCAGTTCATCAGATCTCGCCGGTGATTCAGTGTGCCACCTGCTGTTGTCGCTTTTTAGGAACTCTGAGGGTTTGTTTTGTGCGCTACCCCAGAGGCGCAGCAGGCAGTGAATTTGGCCAAGCGTTTTCTTTGACGCTAACTACGCGCGCGCGCGCGCGCGTGTGTGTGTGTGTGTGTGTGTGTGTGTGTGTGTGTGTGTGTGTGTGTGTGTGTGTGTGTGTGTGTGTGTGTGTGTGTGTGTGTGTGTGTGTGTGTGTGTGTGTGTGTGTGTGTGTGTGTGTGTGTGTGTGTGTGTGTGTCAAATGTGGGCATTTGACCTCAAAAACTTCGACCTCACCTCAAACTCAAAAAATATTTGGCGACCTCACTCAACCTCAACCTCATAAATTGAGGTTGAGGTCCCCCAGGCGACCTCACCTCACTTTTCAGGCGACCATTGGCGACCTCACTCAACCTCACCTCAAACTCAAAATGTGAGGTTGAGGTCGGGCGCTCGACCTCAAAAAAAAAAATCATCAAATTAAACCTTAACTTAACGCAAATATACATTTCTCGGGTAATCCTAGCATATATAGGCAAGCCAGAATTTTGTCGTATGAAGGCTGTATTTTACTCTTAATTTTATACAACAATTAATATCCCGGATAAAAGAAAAACTCCGGAGACTCCGTGTCCAATCCTGCACTAAAGTAGCAATCCTCTCCCCCTCTTCGCCTACCATTTTTTGGTCCGTTTTATTCTAAGGCCTACATGGGTACCACATTACTACGCATAGGCCCAATAATGCAATACAAAGAGTTTATCCCATCCGACCAACATGAATAAAATCCGTATTAGAAATAAAACAAGCCAGTTCTTACTATATACTGAAAAGACAAATGCAGTTGACCCTAGTGACGATGGCAACAATGACGATATGCTCTTTTTCTTAATTCGAAAAACAAAAAAACAAATTGATGATTGCCAAGCATTGTTTTTTAATACACTGTACATTGTCTTTCGACCGTACACATCAAATTGGGGAAAAAATAGGAACACAGTCGTGCCTCGTTAGTATGGACACTTTGGTTTCCGACCAAAACTGTCCATAACGCGAGTCATCCATAATAACGAGTCTTGATAAAAATGAAAAGTATTTTTTTGAGAAAAACTTTATAATTAATGACAGCTTTTTAAATTAAATTTCTAATTAAAAACAGCCGAGCTGTCGATGTTACCCCCTTCTCCATGAATCCGTCGACCCAAAATGTCATGTCTGTTCTTAAATCTTGTCAGCTATCCTCATGAGTAGCTGAAGTTAGTAATGCAGCAATACATAGCGTAGAATATTTTTTCTCAGTAAACATCCCTATTTTACTGAACAAAAATTCCGTAGGTCATCACAGGTAAAACCTATCAAGACGGAGGAGAAGGAAGGGTGCGAACCCATAATGTTACCGAGGCAGCGAGCTTTCTGTTGAAGCATTTCGTCGCTCACGACAGCACCACTCGCGCACACATTTCCGAACCACAATAACAAGGCTGACTCCATTTCTTCGAACTGTGCTGGGCGCTGTCGGACTGTAGCTGACGCTGCGATGAGCGATGCCGACGTTGAGCCATTTATCAGAGCCCTGTAGCATCGATGCTACCGTCGACCTGGCGAGGCTGAGGCCTAGTTGAACTTGGGTCCAGTCCCTCACGGCTTGGATTAACTGAGATGGCTTTTGCCGCTTGTATTCACAGATGTCCCGCTTCGCGCCTACGTTCAGTTCCGTTTTTTCTTTTTTTTTGCGTTTAACGTTCGCCATGCCAAAAGTCAGACTAAAGTTGAGGGTTACAGGCTCCTGATTCTTTGCACTCTTTTTGCTTAGTTAACCTCCCCGCCTTTCCGTTCTTCTGATTCTCTTTTTTCTGCCTTGTACTGTTTATGTGAGGAAGCGAGGGAGTCAAGTTGGCAGGCTGCTGAGGGCTATCGAACAGCCCTTTCCTGTGCCATTTGTATGTGTTCCTACGAAACAAACACTGCAAGCTGAAGTACAGTTTAGAACGACGGCGAGCCGACTACGAAGAGCTCAGACCTTGTCAAGGCCGCATCGTTGACTCAAGGCGAAGCCGACCTGCGGACCGCCCGGGGCGCGAAATGTGGCAGTTCGGCACCCCAACGGTAACGAAAACCAGAAGTATGAGAAGGAGGCGCGTCCAGGATGGGACGCCCGGTCCTGGTTGCGTGCTCGCCGCCTTTCTTTTGTCGCTCTACTTCGTGAGTGTGTTTTAACTCTGACCGAAAAGCGTTAACGGCTCCATGGAACACACTTTGTGTTTTGGGAAAGAAAAACTTCAGTTCCCACCCCCACTTTTTGGCGCTTGTCTTCCTTCCTATTATTTCTTTCCTACGCTTTTACCGGCCTCTCTGTTCACGTTCAGCAGAATTTATTGCGACCACATGTTGCTGTTTTCCCGACTGCGGCCTCTCGTTGCGGCGCTGCCGCTGCATCCAGAAATCTCCCGGTTCCCTCCATTCAGGGTCTTTCTTACTTAGCTGACCCTCGGTTTTCTGTGTACGTTTCTTTCCGCTCTTGCGTCCCTCCATTTCCTAAAACGACCACACGCCCGCTTTGGTTTTTTCCAACTCCACATGAATCATTCAGGCATCCGGCCGTATCGGCTGTCGCATAGGTTACCGGCCTGCGCGTCCTTCTTTAACTTGCGTTCGGACTCCCCTGCTTTTTCCAATCGATGTCCATATTAACGAGACAAAAATACATGGGCCCAAGTGGGCTCTATGCATTCTTCCCTTGTCCATTGTTCAAACAGCGAGTTTTTACATTAACGAGGCATAAATACATTGAAAAAATTTCGTCCCCAGAAAAACTGTTCATAATTCGGGTCGTCCATATTAACGGGGCACGAATTTTCCATAAAAGCTACTCATGAAACGATCTGTCGTGATTACTAAATCCCCAAAGAAACAAACAAAAGAGGAAAGACAGCAACACACCAAATAATCACAAAACTCGACCAACGCCGAGTAAACAAATGTACCTTCAGAAAATTTCAGAGGAACGCTGTGGATGTTACGAGGTCCCAACCGGTCACTCCTAGGTGTTTGTCTATAATTCTGTGATCCCGTGGCGTATTGCAAGAATTGGCGAAATTTCTTCTTCGAACACCACGCTTACATATTGAAAAATTACAGGGTTCGGAACTGCTAGGAAAGAGGGTTAAACGTGAACCACTTTGCAGTCAAATTTCGCCGGACCAAAATGTCCAACCCCCCCCCCCCCCCAAACAAAAAAAAAAACGATACAAATACTTGTACATCGGAACAGAATACTGGATACCATTTCTCCAACAAGTCTGAGACGAGCTTCTTTGTGTTATTCACTTGTTTTCCTTTAAAGACTGAACTAATAGATTACACGGTGGTGTCTCCGAAGCTGCTTCGTCGCATGCACTACACGTGCATCCAGAGAAACCGTTTCCCCGTTAGTGTCGTGTAGTTACAGCACATAAACGTAAAATAAAGACAAGAACAACAGAAAGGAGGCGATCAAGCAGTCTGGAGGGACCGCGCTCCCTGCTGTGCACGCGTTCCTCCCTTCGCCGTCCGTCTCTAGGCTCTAGGTTTTGCTCATGCAGTGAATGCCGAACTGTCACCAATACACACCAAAGGCAGCAGCGAATGTGTCAGCTTCGTTTTCAGAGACTACATCGCGCTTTGCAATACTTGCAAAAAAATAAAAAGAGAATCTAAATGACCACTCCGGTAAGTGGAAAGGAGGGTTGTGCTATGGGCCTCTGGAAAGATGCCAACGAAAGAGCCAAATGTGAGGGAAGAAGCCTGTTCTCTGTTCGCCAGTACACGAACGTAAATGTCATACAAGAAAATATATATGAAGAAATACCATGTTGACGAAAGTATACGGAATTTCGCACACTAAAAAAAGAAGAGAACTGCGCTTCCCAGAGGGTATAGAAGGCTTGAGACATCGACTTAGTACTGCATTCCTCAGTGCTAGCATGTAATTGGTTTCATTCACATATATTTCAATGAATTTTTAAAGAAAAAACGAATGTCTGAATATATTACTCCGATATCTGACCACACAAATTTTCATCCGATTGATTTGTCCGTCTCGAGCAGACGGCAGCACAAAAGAGACACGCTCAGTTTGCCACACTAATTCGTCTGTCTAGACACCAAAATGTTGAGTCAGAAAACATCTCAATAGTTTTAACTTATAAAAACATGTAGGAGAACGCTTCTCTCTCTTTTTTTTCCCTGCGCCTAAAGAGATTTCAAGATAGACCTGATATTATGGAGTTAAGAATCTCTTACCATCATCCTTCCTCCTGCATTGCTTGCTTTCACGAGAATTTGAGAGAGAAACAAAGGGTCTTAGTGGAGCAAAAAGATTTTTGTTTTCATTGGGCTTTACTGTATACAAGCCCCATATAATTTTTTTGCCTCTTCTACTTAGGCAAATGGTTAACATGCGCAGGTTTTTTTCCTGTATACCAGTTGCGTCTTATAAGCTGTGCCGTCCGTCTCATCCTCTTGCATGTTTTACCGCTATATTGGTTATGTAAGAAAAGCTAGTACCTTCATCCCATGCAATTTCGCTGCACCATTTTCTGTTAAGGTTCCGTGTAATGTACAGCGGGATCCCTCATCGAATGTAAAGCAGCAGCCGTGACGTCAGCGCCTGGGAACGGTCATGCACACGACAAACAGTTCTGCTTTGCGCCGTCTGCGCAAAAGACAATTTGCTTCGCTTTTTAGTTTGCTGGTTTGTTTGCGGCATCCGACAAAAGCATCGCGGGTCAGAGTGAGTTATGTGCTTTGCGCGCTCCTGGGTGTTTGAGCCGGCGGCAAGCATCGGCACAAACAAGTCAGAGAAAACGGGGGTGGCGGGCAGGGGGCCCGAGGAGTTCGTGTCGTAAAAAAAAAAAAGTCTTCCAAGAAGACCAGAGGGAAGCCTGGGCAGGGGCTACGGCATCCGGTCGTCCGAACGGGGGGTAACCGAACACCAAGAGTCGACGGGCACACCGCGGCAGTACGCTCGAATTCCGCGTCAAAAGGGGCGCTCTTCGAAGTAAGCCGCGGGAACAGCAAAAAGCCTGGACCTCACAATTTCGACCTCACACAATTACGGCCTCACTCAACCTCAAACTCACGCGTGAGGTTGAGGTCCAATTTCGTGACCTCACTCAAAATATTTTGAGCTATCGCCGACCTCACCTCAACCTCACCTCACTCCGTAAGGTTGAGGTCATTTTGAGGTTGAGGTCGACCTCATGAGGTCGAAACCTCATGAGGTTGCCCACCTCTGGTGTGTGTGTGTGCGTGTGTGTGTGTGTGTGTGTGTGTGTGTGTGTGTGTGCGCGCGCGCATTTGGCGGTAATATATGCACACACACATATATGCTCCTATCTCAGTACAATGGGTCTGAATAATTCGAGCCAACGCCGTCGTCATGGGCGTGCGCAGAGCTCTCCACACTGTGGATAGCGTTTCGCACTGGGCTAGTAGTTATTACCATCACCTTGTATCGCTGTGCGTCTTGAAACTTCAGCAGTATTCTGTGCTAGTCAGAGAAAAATGAACGTTGCCGAAAAGTCCGCACACCCTTTCTTCCTCTTTCCGATGTGCATGGCTAAACTGCGTAGCGGCTTTAGGGCCGCATTGTCACACGAGTGCCACTCCGTGCTCCTATTATAGAGACGTGTTGTGCCCATCGAATGGGCTTAACGCTGAAAAAAATGCTCTTTATTCGCTTCTGTCGTCTGAAAACTCCACTATCTTTTGTTAGTTTCGGCGCCTTTGTAGGAAGAAACCAAATATGCATGTAAGTATCCGGATGCCACAATTGCTAACAACGTATCATGTAATTTACGCATTGATAATATTTGTTCTTCGGCATTGCGTAAACTATATTGTTGCGGCATAAACTTAAATATTCTCCACCTAATGTACACTTGCTTGCTTATAGTTCAAAAATTAGACCTGAATTACCGGCATGTGTTGTTTTTACCCAATTAGGAAAGTTATGCGATTTATCCGAAATTCTCTATATATACGACTCTCCCTCACAAATAATACAGAATAACCTGGTTCGAACTTCTTGAGCAGCTGAAGAAAAACGTGTGAGTACGGTTGTTTTCACGCTTTTTGATGGAGATTTAGCGATTAACCCATCATCCTATCTGTTTCGTTCGACGTCTAGGGTTACTCGACACAATCATTTGAATCCACTAAAACTTTATTTTGCACAGACGGAGATATTCGTGTTTTCATTTTTTTTCCCTGCACCATAACAGACTGAAGTGATTCGCTGTTGCCTGTTTCCATCGACTGATCGATTCATTGTTTATTAGTATTGCTGTAGTACGCTGCTTGGACCTTAGCAAGGTCTGCTGTATGGAATAAATAAAATGAAGTAAATTAAAAACGCGCCTAGCAATTAGCTCGGTGTTTCTTTTTCACAGCGACAAGCTGTTATCGAGCTGTTCAACCGATAGACGACTGGCTTTATGTAGTCGCTTGAGAAGCTTACCGCGAACGTTGTGGGTGAAAAATCTCCAATCGGAATTCGAATCGTTGAGGGCGCAAACAGAGCAGCTTCATTTCCTGAGATGTCCACACCTACAGAAACCCTGGGAAAATTACGGCATGTCGTTATACGGAGCGCACCCTAATCCGTCGCGTGGCCGAAGTCCGTCCAACACCACCAATTGAGGTGACCATTTCTACAAAAGGTCCTATAATAGAATAACCTCATAAGGGAATTATTACAAACATCATCATAAGAAATCTATGAGAATCTGCGATTATATATGACATTATGTGACATCGTATAATAAATCATATATGAAGTTATTGTATCATAGAACTTTTTTAGTTGGGCAGGAAAGGTCACACTGCCTAGTTGGGCGGCCGGATAAGGGAAAGAATTAAGGGAAGGATTGAGGCGATAAAATGGAGGGACGTCTTCACACGTAGATAAAAAAGACAAAAACAAAGTAATCTGAATGCATCGGCGTTCCTCTTGTCGCTCTTGTACATGCATATCGATCGGCGCTTAATCGGGCTTATGAGGGACGAGATCAGTGACACTAGTGTATGCCGCCGAGATTTTATTGCTCTCAGGCTTCGGTAGCCGTTTTTAGCATTGTGTCTTCAGCATTGCTTCAGCATAACACTGCGTCACAGTAACTGGTTACGGCATGAAATGGCGTTGACGACGAGGTCCAACAGCACGTGAAGGGGAGCGCGAATGTGGTAGACTTCGTGGCTGAATCCAGCTTCTCGCTGTATTATTTGTGTCAAGCCAAGAGGTTACCGTTGCAATTGTTTTCTTAGGTATAATACGTCACATAGGTTCCTCGTTTGTTTTTTTAACGAAAAAGCTATGACGTGGCGTATGAACATAATGACATGAACACAAAAATAAAGATTCAAGGCATTGCCGGAGAAAGAAAGCTTGCGGTGCGCTTATGTTTGGTAATAGTATAGCTATAACATACGCTCATGTTCACACGGCCGGATCGATAACGCCGTTCACATCAACGGAGGCTATTTTCGTATATCCACTCGGCAGATTGCTTGGCGCTGCATTTTTGTCAACATCATCGATGTCGACAGCTGGTTTGGCAGAGCTAGCGGGCTGCCGTTGCTATACATTTGCGGTGAATGTGGCGTGTTTTTTGTTTTTTTTTTCTTTTAAGGTTGTTAATCAGCGCTGCAACCCCTGGACTGCGTTGTGTGACATAGCGAAGCCATTATGCTTTCAACATGTGGTAAAGAAAAAACTGTGAGGTTTAACTCTGCTATAAACCTAGTTTGGCGAAACGAAAGCGTCATTTTGCTTGGTTTTGCTTTGGTTAGGCTTAGGTTTAGATATAGGCAGACGTGTTTCGCAGCGATTAAATTGCCGAGATGATGGAGTCGAGGATGCCGTCAACTACAAGAGGGGATTTGTGAAGCTGTATCTGCTGTCAAAGGTCAAGGGGTGGTAAAAAATAGGTGGTATACCTTGATTAAGCTATATATAACCACACTCTCCCCTGGATCGTTGAAGGTCAAGCGGCCTGACAGGTTGACATTGGCTGATACAAGGCGTCGTGACCGCAGTCCGCACCACCGCACCAGTGACGAAGGACGAGGTCAATAATGCATTAGAAACTATGAAAAGGGGGAAATCAGCTGGAGAGGATCAGATAACTATACACATTTGTTGAAGGACGGGGAGGGGATATCGTGCTAGAAACACTGGCCACCCTGTATACGCAGTGCCTGCTGTCATCGACGGTACCGGAACCATGGAAGAATGTAAACATTATCCTCATTCATGAGAAAGGGAACTCTAAGGACTTTACAAATTACACAACAATCAGCTTACTGTCTGCTACGTATAAAGTATTTACTAAGGTAATCGCTAATAGAATCAGGACAGCCTTAGACTGCAATCAAGCAAAGGATCAAGCAGGTTTTCGGAAACGGTACTCTACTATCAATCATATCCATACCATCAATCAGGTGATAGAAAAATGCTCGGAATATAACCAGCCCTTATACATAGCATTCATTGATTACGAAAAAGCATTTGACTCAGTTGAAACCTTGGCGGTGATGCAGGCATTGTGAAATCAGGGGGTAGACGAGCCGTACGGGAAAGTGCTTTAAGATATATATAGTGGCTGCACAGCAACTATAGTTCTGCATAAAGAAAGCAACAAATTCCCATAAAGAAAGGTGTTAGGCAAGGAGACACGATCTCCCCAGTACTATCAACAGCTTGCTTAGAGGAAGTATTCAGAGACTTGGAATGGGAGCAGCTAGGGATAAGGGTAGATGGAGAATACCTCATTAATCTGAGATTTGCTGATGACATTGCCTTGCTAAGCAACTCGGGGGATGAACTGCAAATAATGATTGATGACCTAGACAGGAAAAGTAGAAAGGTAGGCTTGAAAATCAATATGCAGAAGACTAAGGTAATGTTCAACAGCCTCGGGAAGGAACAGCAGTTTACATTATAGGTAGCGAAGTACTGGAAGTAGTAGGCGAATATGTCTACTTCGGACAGGTAGTAACCGCAGTTCCGGACCATGAAAAGGAAATAACAAGAAGAATAAGATTGGGATGGAGCGCATTTGGCAAGCACTCGCAGATTATGACTAGCAGCTTACCAGTATCGCTCAAGAGGAAAGTATACAACAGTTACATCTTACCTGTACTCACCTATGGGGCTGAAACGTGGAGGCTAACCAAGAGAGTTCTACTTAAGTTGAGGACAACCCAGAGGGCTATGGAACGAAAAATGGTAGGGGTAACATTAAGAGATAGGAAGCGTGCAGAGTGGGTCAGAGAAATAACTCAAGTTACCGACATTCTAGTGGAAAATAAGGGAAATTAAGAAGAAGAAATGGGCATGGGCAGGACATGTAGTGCGAATAGGGGATAACCGATGTCGCTTAGGGAAACAAACTGGATTCCAAGGGAAGGAAAGCGTAGCAGGGGGAGGTAGAAAGTTAGATGGGCGGATGAGGTTAAGAAGTTCGCAGGGGCCAAGTGGATGCAGCTAGCACAGAACCGGGTTAATTGGAGAAATATGGGAGAGGCCTTCGCCCTGCAGTGGGTATAGTCAGGCTGATGATGATGATGATACAAGGCGTAGAGAGGCTTTCGCTTCAAAGGTGGACCGTGTGGAGTTCCAGTAGATCCCGGACCACTGGCTTCTACGGCTGCACGCGGTGTACCAAGTGCGGATACAACAGCAAAGAGCGCCCTCAGCGGTCGCGCACGATTAACGATTAATAGAAAATTATCAAGACCTCTTAATTGCCACCTGACCTGTGCTATGCACCAAGTGATCTCGGTTTACGTCCCACGAATATGGTAAAAAGAAGAGCCTTGATCGTGCGGCTATCGACATCAGGCCTTCATAGCGGCCATATCTCTAAAATGCTGGGAGACAGCGGGCAGGCAGTTCGCCATTAGTGACGCTATGCCGATCCCATCACCCTGTTTTGAACTCTTACTGCTATATAGTTTATTGAATGATTGGTTGACTGACTGTGTACCTGGCTCGGTAAAGGAGTATTTATATATTTTTTTAAACGGATGCTTCTCGCTCACTCTAGTGATCGGTCGTCAGCGTTAAATCTGACACAGCAGGGCAGACGGCACCGTCTATTCTTTCCTGGCCTCCGCTCGATCTAATGGCGCTGTATATGACACACCGTAGCAGCTAAATAATAACATAAACACTCGCCTTAGGTTGATTAGTGTTGTGTTTAATGGGGCCTAAGTAACTGAGGCTATCATGCACCAAGCACACTCGCCTCCAGGACCAGCAGAGTAGCTGTGCTTTTTTTTTTTTTTTTTGCCCTTGATTTCGACAGCCGCAGGCGTATTTTGCGCTTTAAGTGCGTACATCGCTCTCTTTGTGCACTATAATGCAGTTCTATTCCCCAGAAATCCTATGGTGTGTGTGTGTGTGTGCGTGTGTGTGTGTGTGTGTGTGTGTGTGTGTGTGTGTGTGTGTGTGTGTGTGTGTGTGTGTGTGTGTGTGTGTGTGTGTGTGTGTGTGTGTGTGTGTGTGTGTGTGTGTGTGTGTGTGTGTGTGTGTGTGTGTGTGTGTGTGTGTGTGTGTGTGTGTGTGTGTGTGTGTGTTTGCGCTCACACACGCGCGCGTTGTGTGAAGCCTCCAAACGCCAGAAGCGCCTCCTGGAGGACCTTCCGGTGCGTGCACCCACCAGCAAAACGCACTTGCAGCCTGCGAACCTTTACCCACCATTGGCAACTCTTCGTCCAGTACAAGCCCATTTAGGACCGCGGAACGAAATAATGTCGGTGAAATCCTACTTATAGACGCAACGGAAAGGTGACCTATGCTGTGATATCAGATAACTTGATCGCCTTGAATGTTTTATTATTATTATTATTATTATTATTATTATTATTATTATTATTATTATTATTATTATTATTATTATTATTATTATTATTATTATTATTATTATTATTCCTGACTAGCAGCCTAGCATCTCTGATCACGTTTCGTTTTCTGACCATTCCGCTGATCAAGGTGGAAGACCGCTGCGCTCGGTTTCCCTTTGTGCTGAATGGGAAAAAACGGGCAGGGCGCGAACAGGACTCGCTCCGACCGTGGAGTCATGTGACATCCGTAGATTGTCAGAGTTTCAAAGGTCAATCGTCATTTTATGCACCACTCGCTTCATTGCAAAAACTAGTACTTCGGTCGCCCATTGCAGTTGTCCACACATTACGTATTAGCATTGAACGTGGCCGCACTTTACATACAAGGCGACGATTATTCAGCATAGATTTGGTCGAACACGAATTGACTTCGAGAGAGTATATATTGGGTGGTGGTAATGATTCCCTCCAGGTGTTTCGCTTTTGTCCCACGTTTTTAGATTGTGCCATTTCCCGCGCGATCGCTGCGTTATATAGGGAACACTGGACTCCTCCTTCTCCCGCGCTTGATATCCCGCACGCGTGTTCCCCACTCTCCTTTTCTGATATATCTCTTCGACAGTGTAATCCACCGAATAGTTTCATCTATCTTGCACACTATAGTTTCATTTTACGCGTATGCTTTTGCTTTTTTCGACTGCACTGTACATCCAGCTCTTATAGCCGTAAAATGCGTACACACAGTTTTTGTTTACTTGTGCTTTGTGATCTGTTAAATGTATGAGGTGTGGCTGCATTTCTAAACGAGTGCCGTGGACTCACAACACCGAGTTTATAGGCGCATAGCTACATATTAGGTCTAGATATTTGTTGTTTTGTATCCTATATACGTTTTTTTTTTTTCGTTATCATCATATCACGTGGCGTAAGCTTCCTTCGTGTTTAGTGCCTTCTGATTCCTTTAAGGTAAGAATGAGGATCGAACAGTTGGCCCAATAGCAAGTTCTCTTTATCTATGCCGTCAAAACTGCCTGCACATATGTCTATTCAAACAAAGCCGTGCGAAATCCGGTGCAAACGAAACAAGGAATTTAAAAATTAGCTCGCTGGAGCGCGCCTTTGGTGAGTCCTCGGCTTCGAAGAGGCATATTTTTGCGTCGCATATGGTCGCACTGTTACGAGCCCGTGGCCGATCACGTCTGAAGGGCAATTGGTTTGGTAGGCTATATTGAAATTTCTTGGGCGAATTTGTGCTGATGCGATCGTGTTCGCTGACCAAGATCTACTGGCACGATGGGAGTAGCGTGGGGGAATCGGCAGACAGCTTTTACATAAAACATTTTACATCGTGAGACATGAACAAGCAGTCTGGTAGGATCAGAGCTTCCGGTGTGTACAATAATACTGCCTAAATACCGTCCTTGACCCCCGTTTCCCTAATTGGGGAGATGTTAATTTGGCACAGTTTAATGAGGGGGTGTCACAAAATCGGCGCACATATTCATCAAGTCGGCACGGCGCGAGGCCCGCGCGGCGTCGCGTGGAAAGCATGTAGAGAAAAGCTCCCTTCCCCGCGCGGGAGAGCGCGTAGCTTTGTACGCGTTGCCGTCACCCTCTTTCCCATTGCCCGGGGAAGACGGTGATTCATCGGACTGGAATCAGCCAGAAAAATCGAGAATCTTCTATGGGACCTAGCCAATGACGACGCGCGGCTCGACGGGAGGAGAAGTGGGAGCTATAACCAGCGAAGCTATGTGTGTGTGCGCGCTAGCTTTGGCGCATGTTAACAAACAGACGCGGCGCGCCCTATTTAAAGAGACCGCGCCGTTTGATGAGTGAGTCAGCGAGTCAGTCAGTTCGTCAAGTGTTTTGCGACGTGCTCGCCTGTGTTTCGACTGGACTCCCGGGGATCACCCGCTGCTGGCAAGCCCACGGACTTTCAAGGGAGCGGCGCTCGTCTCGTATGGCGGCCACATCGTGACTCTTGAGGCGTCGGACTGCAACAGTGCCCGGTGAACAATTTGGTGTTTGTTTATGTAACTCTCTCGTGTTTCATCTGTTGTAAAGCCTCTACGTTATTGGATACCTGTGTAATTGCATGCTTAGCGTTTGTATTCTGTGAACCTCTCGTCTGTTGTATTTCAAGTGATCTTGTGTATTCCTTTGTGTCGTCTCTTGCTGTGCATAGATTGTGTTTTGTTTGTTACTTCTGACTCCGATCCTTACTCTGGTTTGAACCGGCGACCGCTGGGCACCAAACGACCACCCCCTTCTGTCACTACAAGGTAGCTGAATTCCGGCTGAGCTTGCCACGCAGGTCGAGGGCATCTCCTTTGCGACCGGAACAGCTACCCCCACTCACTCTAAGGGTGTCTGGGAGTGTGCGCACCGTTAAGGGCGCATCGTTAATAATACCCCCTTAATTATTAACGGGTGACAATTACTCTGGCGTCCGCGACAGGACGTTTGGTGCATTCAAGCTCAGAGGACGGAGAACGAGTTGGAAGAGTTTACGAAGAGGTCGTAAACTGTGTAGCAGCAGAGCGATAGCGAGAGGTAGTGCCGCGCGGAAGCGTTTAGGCGAGGTTCGCTAAGCAGTGTTTAGGCTACACCCAGACGGTTCGCGCTTCAGAGATGAATCTGAAAGAGTTGATTGAGGCTGGCACCCAGCTGGGGTTGTCCGGTGCCGAACTGCGCAAATGGGTTAGCCAGAGAGAAAAAGAGGAAAAAGAGAGGGAAAAAGAAGAAAGAGAGAGAGAAGAAAAGGAACGAGAGAGGGCTCGAAAGGAAGCCGAGGAAGAAAGAGAGAGAGCAGAAAAAGAACGAGAGAGGGCTCGAAAGGAAGCCGAGGAAGAAAGAGAGAGAGCAGAAAAAGAGCGAGAGAAGGCTCGAAAGGAGCGTGAAGAGGAATTTCAGCGAGAAAAGGAATTACTTACTATGAAACTTCAGCTCCAAAACTCAGGGAACACCAACGGTTTAGCTGAAGTGCATAGCGCCAGTGAAGGACATAGCAGCTTGCGTATAGACGCAAGTAAATTGATTCCGAAATACGACGAGAGAAGAGACGATCTCGACGCGTTCCTCTTGCGTTTTGAAAGGGTCGCCATAAATGCAAATTGGACAGACAGTGAATGTGCTACCATCTTGAGCACTTGCCTCAGCGGCGAAGCATTAAGTGTGTTTGGAAGACTTCCTCCTGAGGATGCAGGCAGCTATAACAAAGTGAAAGCTGCATTACTTAAAAGGTTTAGATTTACGACGGATGGGTTTCGTGAGAAGTTCAGGACTGGAAAACCTATGGACGGTGAAACGGCAACACAGTATGTTGCGCGACTGAGTCATTATTTCGACCGCTGGACTGAACTCTCAAAAATTAAACTTGAGTATGGCGCACTTCGCGAACTCCTAATTAAGGAACAATTTCTGGGTAGCTGTCACCCTGGTTTGTCGCTTTATTTAAAAGAAAGAAAGGCACATACATTGGATGAAATGATGGAGCTCGCAGACCAGTATTTGGAAGCCCAGGGAGGCGAGAATTTGAGCAAAATTGTAAATTTGGAAACCCCTCGAAAGACCGAATTCCGACAGACACAACCTATTGTAAAGTCACCCCCGAGGTGCTATCTCTGCGGACAACTAGGCCACATCGCACCTAACTGCCGTAAACTCGTAACCAACAATCCATCCTCGTGTTGGAAATGCGGACAGAAGGGCCACAAAGCAATGTCGTGTCCCGGCGCTGACAAGGCAGCTCCGCAGGCGGCATGCGCGAGGACTCTGTCAGAGTCGGAATGTCGCCTGGAGGAAGAAGATGCCGATGGCTTTGTTGAGCTTAAGAACGGCAGGAAAGTCCGCGTGGTGCACGACCTAGAGGAGGAGGAAGCAGAGAAGGTGGTTAATCGGAAGAAGGACAAGAAAATCCGGGTGGTGAACGCCGTAGTACATGCACAACATGGATCTGCGGTGAATCGGATGCCGGTTTCGAGGGGAAAGATAAAAGGAAAGTCAGTGTCTGTGCTACGAGATACAGGTAGCAGTGCCGTAATCGTGAAACGAAGTTTGATTCAGGAGAATGATCTGACTGGTGAGAAATGCCCTGTGAGGCTGATTGACGGCTCAATTCAGCTGTTACCTGAGGCAAAAGTGGAAGTGCAGACGCAATACTATTCTGGGAAACTGACAGCCCTGTGCATGGAACGCCCTATCTACGATTTGGTGTTGGGAAATATCAAGGGCGCAAAATTTCCCGAGGATCCTGAACAAAGTCCCGCGCCTGTGCGCTGCAAGGAATCTAAAAGGAAAAAGGCAGGGCGAGGAAAGCAAGGCTATGAGAAGCCGGAAGAAGAGACTCGAGACATGAAGAACCAAAAGGGAGCACCCCAGGAGAAAACCGAAAAGAAAGAGACAACACGGGAAATAAAGTCAGCAATGCCTAGGCCTTCGTTGATGCAGGCAGCCCAAGTGTTCGTCCTACTTATGGGGGCGTTACTTGGGATATTTCACTTTCAACGGAAGGAATACCGGTGCCTAGGAAAGAACACTATTACAGTGATTCTTTTTGTTGGTCTGTGCGCGTTGGCACATGTTCCCGTGTATCCGTCAGCGCTACTGGTTGTAGGGGTAATTATCGGCACACCTTGGTTGTGTGATTTGCAAGTGGATAAGTCCTGCCTCAGGGAATTTTCAGTAGCCCGATCGGAGAACATAGAAGTGTCTCAAATGCGAGAGCCTAGAGCGAAGGCAGAATCTCTGGCGGACAGAAGCGTGTCACGCACTGATCGCGGGTTGTAATTACGCTCGGAATTTAGGTTTGTGCGCTTCGCATTTGAAGAGCTGTGTGTTGTTGATTCCTATGTGTATCTGACGACAGCGTGGTGCTATGTTTGTGAACATCATGGCATTGATGTGTAAATTTTGTAATGGGTTATTACCGTTTGTGAAATTTGTGCAATGTGTGTGATATGGTCATTTGCCCCATATATTTGTGAGCGCTTGCATGTGCGCGCGATGTTCGTGGTTGTTGTGAATATTGTGGGACAATATTCTTTAAGGGAGGGGCAGTGTCACAAAATCGGCGCACATATTCATCAAGTCGGCACGGCGCGAGGCCCGCGCGGCGTCGCGTGGAAAGCATGTAGAGAAAAGCTCCCTTCCCCGCGCGGGAGAGCGCGTAGCTTTGTACGCGTTGCCGTCACCCTCTTTCCCATTGCCCGGGGAAGACGGTGATTCATCGGACTGGAATCAGCCAGAAAAATCGAGAATCTTCTATGGGACCTAGCCAATGACGACGCGCGGCTCGACGGGAGGAGAAGTGGGAGCTATAACCAGCGAAGCTATGTGTGTGTGCGCGCTAGCTTTGGCGCATGTTAACAAACAGACGCGGCGCGCCCTATTTAAAGAGACCGCGCCGTTTGATGAGTGAGTCAGCGAGTCAGTCAGTTCGTCAAGTGTTTTGCGACGTGCTCGCCTGTGTTTCGACTGGACTCCCGGGGATCACCCGCTGCTGGCAAGCCCACGGACTTTCAAGGGAGCGGCGCTCGTCTCGTATGGCGGCCACATCGTGACTCTTGAGGCGTCGGACTGCAACAGTGCCCGGTGAACAATTTGGTGTTTGTTTATGTAACTCTCTCGTGTTTCATCTGTTGTAAAGCCTCTACGTTATTGGATACCTGTGTAATTGCATGCTTAGCGTTTGTATTCTGTGAACCTCTCGTCTGTTGTATTTCAAGTGATCTTGTGTATTCCTTTGTGTCGTCTCTTGCTGTGCATAAATTGTGTTTTGTTTGTTACTTCTGACTCCGATCCTTACTCTGGTTTGAACCGGCGACCGCTGGGCACCAAACGACCACCCCCTTCTGTCACTACAAGGTAGCTGAATTCCGGCTGAGCTTGCCACGCAGGTCGAGGGCATCTCCTTTGCGACCGGAACAGCTACCCCCACTCACTCTAAGGGTGTCTGGGAGTGTGCGCACCGTTAAGGGCGCATCGTTAATAATACCCCCTTAATTATTAACGGGTGACAGGGGGACACCCGCGGTCGCCAGAGAAGCCGCCCACTGCTGGAGGCGCTATTCAAACCTCCTCGCAAACCTCCCGGTGACGTGGGGGTGGTCTTGTGCCTCCGGCTGGCGAATTCCCATAGAAGGGGGAAAACAGGTCATCGGCTGAGGTCCGCCGAAAGAGCGTCTCCAGTAAGGTCAATGCACATTATCGTATAGCATTTCCTGAATGGCCTTCATTACTCAGTTCGGGGTAGAGGTTTAGTTTCGCCCCTGTCCCTCTCGTCAAGCCGGCTGGTCGGCGCTACTCATCAAATCGACAATAGGGATGAACCCCTCGCTCCTTTTCGCCCGACAGGATGCCGGCCGCCGCAGCAGCGGAAAAAAAATATTCCCCCACCGCCGCTTTGCTGCATCAGCAGAACACCCCCGCCGCTGTCACTGCCTTCCGTGTCGGCCGCCTTTGATGATGGTCGCACGTCAGCGCCCGCTTGGATAGCTCGTATGTTGTCAAACACACACACACACACACACACACACACACACACACACACACACACACACACACACACACACACACACACACACACACACACACACACACACACACACACACACACACACACACGCACACACACACTGACAATTTGTATTGGGGGAGGGTCGCGCCTTATAAGATATTGATATATGCCATGGCGCGCCGCCGCCGTGGTATTGGCACAGCATCTGTTGAGGCGAAACAATGGCGTTATCTTGTACACTCATTTGCACATTGATTGCGTCACCCAGCGGCTACTATAGTGTCACGTAGTGGTGGCAAGCCCGGTAGCCAAAAATGCATACACATAGCGTTGCACTTGAATAACACTCTTCATTGGGCTGACTTGCGCCCGAAAAAGTCGGCGGCGGAGATAACGGAAGGCGGCGAAGAAACATCTAGATAAAGCCGCTAACGATGACTAGCATAACCTGGAATATTGCCGAAACATACGTGAGTGGCTGAAATCTTCCAGATACATCTGGATGCATCTTGCGCGACAAAGAAATGATAAAGTCGCTTTCAGGCTTTAAGCAGAGCTGCTGAGTAGCCTGTTGGTGCAAGCGCACATAAACCTCCAGGGGCGCCAACTGCATAGCCGGACAAGCTCAGTGCAGTCTGCCAACAGGACTTGCCTGGCTTCATACTAAGTTACTGAATGGAGAGTCCTCTCTGGCTTCAGTTAATACATATATATATATATTTTTTTAATTGCAGTTTTTATCTTTTTTTTCAATGCGCTGCTTTTCGTTGCAGGAAGGCCTCACAGCTTCCTGGAACTACTGAGCAGCCGAAATCGCTTAAATCGCTCTAAAGCATGAACGGACGCACGCTCGTTTTCTGCCATTTTCCCCCCTAAATAAACCAGAGTGCTGGTATAGCGTTCCATTGTCATCAAACAGCGAATTTTGGATAAAACGACCACGTAGCATAAAACAAACCTTTCAATAGAGTCAGAGCTCTTAAATCTTACTTGGTTTGCTGTAAGGGAGTCGGAAAACCCGAAAATATCGGGAGATCGGAAGGGCTATGCATTTTGTAAAGCAGATACCACTTCACCAGTGCTACGCGGAGAGGACAGTGCTCTGTTCGGCTGCCCGCCATTATTGGCTGTAACTAAGGCTACTTCACGTGGCCAGTTTAGGATTCTAATTAATTGACGTTGCCAAGCCCCCACCCGCACAGTGTTTACCTCGAGGATATCAAAAGCTGGTCGAAAGGGACGTTAGCCGCGGGACATGTTGCGACAGTGTAATAAGCCGCGAAGATTAGAAAAACCAGAGGCGTCCTGTGTCCTGGCCTGTATGTGCAGGAACCGACGACGGTAACAGTTTTCAATCTAAGCGCAGTTGTTTCATAGCGACTGAAAGAATGCAAGGGGAGGGGGGGGGGGGGGGGAAGCAGCGTATAGAACCTTTTCCGGCGCCGCTCGGTATCTCCTTTTTGTTTTTTTACCCCCCCCCCCCCCCCCCCCTTTAAGCGGTATTATGAAATCCTGAGCAGCCAATTAGTAAGTCTTTCTTTCTACAACCTGATACTCCAGCTTTGAAACAGCATGTACAAAATATTCTAGAAGGATTGACAGTGACTATGAACATTACCAACGGTACGCTGGAACTTTGTAATCACTTGAGGGATGGCCGAGTAATATTCTAAGTCAAGAACTCCTCCGGAGAAATTATAAAGTTATAAGGGGGTCGGTTCAGCGCATATCGATCAGCAAAAGATGTTATGTTGGTGGTTTAGCCGTCTAACCGCACTCATTTCTTTACGTTTCTTATACGCAACGAAAGAAGAGAGTTTTATGATCGTAAAAGTGAACCGAAACCGCATCGTCGCTCTGTGCTGTGCTCCCCCTCTTGCTTGTCGTGGCCGTGAAGTACGCCAACATACCTGCCGGGTTGTTTTTGTGGCAACCACCTTCAGGTTGCGCATACCTCCGCTCGCATCGCAACCTTCTCCCCTACAAATGAAGAGGGAAGAGTGGTGAAGAGGGTATCGGAACCTTTGTCCTCGATAATGGGAGAATATTTTAGGCTTTTGAATTGGAATTGGATGCACCAGTAGTCCAGGCAAGCTTGGCTTGTGGTGGCGAGGTCCTGAAACCGGTGAATGGCCTTAGAGCGCGGGGGATATAAGCTTGCCGTCAAGATAGCAGTGCGAGGAGCCAGAGGGGACGATTATGTATTATTTGCCCGTGGTGCATGGAGGTTTCTTCAACATTTGTAGGGACAACGACACCGTAACACAGTAAGTGGTTGACAGCAGTCACGGTGGTCATCCTGTGATACCTCGGCGGACGCCAACTGTGTCCTTAGTACAGTGTTCGCCTATGCTCTTGAACCGGGTGTTCTATGCATTGCGTGATAATGGTGGGATATTGGTTCTCAAATGACTGGCCCCCTCTGAAGCCCCCCAGTACCCTCCCAGCTCAAGACAATGGCTGCCTTTATCAAATGAAGCTTCCTCATTACCGTGGTGATCGTGAAGTCTCGTACAAAAGCTATTGCCTACCGCTTGAGTGCGAAAAAGCTTCCTGATGCGAACTTTCCTGATACGAACTTTGCTGTCCCATATGGAAACAGGCCTGCGAAATTCATCGACTCCAGTGGCTTCAAGGCAGCGACCATGTCGTGTGTGCCCTGTCGAACACAGCGCACGTATGTCTGCCTGTTCGATCATTGTTTCCACCGGCACCGATTAAGTCCGCCGTGACGCGTTCTTTCTCCAGTGGTGTATCGCTGACCGCAGGCATCTCAAGGAGCGGAGCGTTTGAAATGGTTAATCCTCGAATCTCAGGGTACGCATGCTTTTCCCAAGGAGAGGCTCTCCCGTCGTCTTCACGAGAATGAGCAAGGCTTCGCGGCAGCGCGCTGGCTTCATGTCAGCTGTACGCAGACAACGTGGCACCGACGCGGTGTGCGTCAGCAGTGCCGCCGAATCACCGTCTGCGCGGAAAGCCGCGGTCCGTGGGATCGGCGCGTGTCGGAGAAGAAAGGTGCACAGGGCAGAAAGCGTGCGAGGTTTCTTCTGCCTGCCGCTACTGCCGTCGCAGTCTGGGACACGAACACACCCCGCAATCGGCGTCTTAGCACGCACACACGCAAATCCTTTCCGGAGCGAGCGGCAGTTGAGAGAAGAACCTGCCCTGCAGCACACTGCGAGGCGCGGCTTCTTCGCCAATCGATGACCCTCCTCCTCCTCCGGGCGACGAGCAGCGGGGGCGCGCTTCTCCTCCCGACTAGACGCCAGCTGGGCGGGCGTACATGCGCGCGTTGGTGCTGCAGCGGCAGCTTGTATGTGAGCTCTCTCGCGCGAGTGTTTGCCAAGTCGATGACACCAGGCCTGCTTTAATCGTCTGGAACGGGAGAGTCCAGTATCGTATGCGGAACCACATGTGGCACCACTCTATGCGGTGGTGCCGCCGGCCTCCGTTGTAGACAAGGAGCCTTTATTCACGGCCCGCCGCTGCCTTGCTTTGGCGGTTGACAACAAAGGCGAGAAATATGCGAGTGACTCAGCTGAGTGGTGTTTCCCGATGTCTTCCGTTTACGTAGCTTGCCGTGGCAGAAATCTCCCGCTTTCCCCAATGGCCCATGAGAATGTGAGGGTGAGATTGTGGAGCGACTTGATGTGGGGTCGCAGTTTGTTGTTGTTTGCCTCTTTAGACGTGGTGGCGCATACGCGAAAAGAGGGTGGGGTGAAGGGGGGGGGGGGGGGGGCGCCTCCAAGGTGCGTTGGTGAAATCCAATAAAATTCACACAGTGGTTGCTAGGAGAAAAAAAGTCATGCAGCGTGAATGTAAGACATTTTAACGCAATAAAACGAGAAAACAGCCAATTAAGTACCATAGAACAATTGTGAAGAACAAATACAGTACTATATGGAAAAATTCTGAATAGAGTTAGCAAGGAAAATTGCCAGCAGCAATAAAGCACTCGCGAAGGGTTCCACACGCCTATACTTAACGCAAATTCCTCAGCCAGCATTAATTTAGACACTGCAAAAGCATCATTGGATCCCAACATAAACAGACATTCCAGCGGTTAAGTTCATGAAAGGGTAGTTTGTTAAGACCCTTCTCATGATTGTTTTGTTCTACAATTGTTAATATAGCGGCTTGTGACGTCATGACTAACAGCTGTACAAGGAATGCCAATCGCCGTCTTCGATATCGGAGGAAGGGCTAACGATTGGTTTTGGAGCGATTGCGCGAAGCGGAGTGCCACGCCGGTTTCACCACATTGCGCCATGTTCTTGTATGCAGTATGGGCCGTGCTTCTTGTAACGGAGCTCTCTCAAGGGAGGATGTACTTTTTGAGGCTATCAGTCGTGCTTGTGTGGGCACTCCTCTGTTGACCGGCAGAGCTTATTTATTTATTTACATCATACTACTAGCACGACGCTGTAGGCTTTCACAGGACAGGAACAAGTTATATACTCACACATATATATACACACATGTATATATATATATATATACATATATATATATATATATATATATATATATATATGAAGGAAAGAAGCCAACAGTCGTATTCATGTATTATAACGAGCACCCTCATTTCCCCTTCATATATATATATATATATAGATATATATACACACATGTACGGTCAGATTACTGCTGAAAAGACAAACAAAAAAAATCTTGGTCCCAAATTTGCAAAAGCGATAGGATGCAATAAGATAAATTACGCACACAAAATCAAAACAAGGACATTAAGCAATTTCAAAGCAATACGCCTATTTATATTCTATATTTGACAAGCCGTCCCAACAACCATCTAAAGAATTGCAGGTGATAACCTTATTCGGCAACTTACTTTACACCTGTAGCTGTACTGGCGGGTGGTGGAGTGAGTGGTCAGGGAGCTCTACGACTGCGCCCGAGGATGCGGGATCGAATCTCGGCCGCGGCGGCCGCTTTTCGATCGATGGAAGCGAAAACCAAGACGCCCGTGCGCTGCGCAATGTCAATGCACGTTAAAGAACCACAGGTGGTCGAAATTTCCGGAATTTTCCACTACGGCTTCTCTCATAGTCGCTTTGGGACGTTAAACACTATAAACCAAACCAACCTGTACTGGTGAAACGGGCTCCATTCAAAGCCAATGTAATTCAGCGTTAGCTGTACGAGGGATGGCTGCCCGTATCACGACGTTCAGCGTCCACCCAAGTGTGGCTGTGCGCATTATGAGCAGATGCACATAGAAGGGGTGACTGACCTTTGCACTGGGGCACATCGGTGTGCCCGTGCCGACAGACAAAAATGAGTGGTCACGAGAGACCGCAGCGAGGGAGACCGGATGCGGTAAAGGCAAAATGCGACCCCACAAAGCAGCCCGTACGTGCACTAAATGTTGGCTCATATAGCGTACGTGCATCTACAATACAGCGCGTACAGTAATGCTAGGCGCGAGGCAGCCGAGCTTCAAACGAAGGCCCGAGTCACTCGAGCCGCAGATCGGAAGCCGGGGCGTCGCGTGACGCGCCGCCGAGGAGGCTCCGTTGAAGGCCCCTTGGGTGGCCAAGGACAGGTCGCAGCTTTCTACGAAGCTGCGGTGGCGGATCGCTTTGTCAGTGCGAATGGAAATGCTGAAGAAGTTGCAGGGGCCACTTAAGGGACTTAGGTGCCGATAATGAGAAAACAGTTGCTATGCAGCAATGATTTTTCAATAACTAGCACTCAATATCACTTCCACCAGCTGTCGCTCTCTCTCTCTCTCACGTGACCACACACACACACACACACACACACACACACACACACACACACACACACACACACACACACACACACACACACACACACACACACACACACACACACACACACACACACACACACACACACACACACACACACACACACACACACACACACACACACACACACACACACACACACACACACACGCACGCACGCACGCACGCACGCACGCACGCACACACGCACACACACACACACACACACACACACACACACACACACACACACACACACACACACACACACACACACACACACACACACACACACACACAGATTTAAATGCCGCTATTAAACCATCATTGTTCTATCTTAATTATTGGTAGTGGGCGCCACTTTTCGCGACCATATATTTTTACCACATTTAGGGTAAATCAGGGTTGATTTCGCGACGATGATGCATCTAAGGTTTTCGCATTAATAGCTGCAGGAGAAGAAACTCGGCATGCCAAACAGAGCAGATGATGAAATCGATTAAATGTTTGCTTATACACACTATTCATGGACATGCTTGTTAGCTGCGAAGTTATCCTAGAAGACAATAATCTTCATTTGAATGCATAACTAGTAGAGTGCGTAGTATTTCACCTACTTAGCAAGAACGAAAAAAGACGTTGACTTACAATGCAGGGGATAACGGCTTGAGCATGCACTCAGCGCACTCAACCTTCAACGATATGCTTCAATGGGCACTTAATTTCGGCGAATATGACAAGCGTAATGAGCCAACAGAGTCTGCCAGCCGTGTGTTTGAGGAAAGTTGCTCGCATTTTACCCCTCTTGTCATCACACCGTCGTTCTATACCTTAAACTACGTGTTTTTACATTTTTTTTTGTCTGCACTACTACAGCGAACGAAAAATGTGACAGACAACACATATTGCAAAGCGTGTTCTTCGTGTTTTCTGAAAACTATACCGACCTACTGGCACTGTTAGCCTCAGCTGCTTGTTGTCTTTTTACCAGCAAATAAAGTTTCAAAGGCGAGCTGCATTAAATACGTGGAAGGAAACGCCATGGTACTCTACAGACCTGTATCGGCACAGTGCATTCGCTCAACCAAGCTAAAAAAATATATATAGAGATGAAGAATTACTGAAAGCAAAATCTGGAATATCAGCCTAGATCTTCATACGTCTAACATACAGTTTATTTACCTCCAAGCGCGTTTAAGGAGGCATGCAGGTCATTTTTGTTTGTTTATTTGCTAGTCTCTCAAATAATTATGCTGGTTTTATAGCAAATAGGTGCCCTTAAGGCGAGTCAGGCTACGAGGAACACCGTAGCAGAGAGCCCCGGATACTACCTACCACCTGAGGCTTAGCGAGCGTTGGCATATCGCGATCGTCTTGCGTTTCGTCTCCATCGAAACTCGGCCGCTTCAGCCGGGATCTAACTTGGGTCTACCAGATTAGTACTGGTGTTTATCATATTGTGCGCTTTATCTGTGTGGCGGGCTACTAAAAAATATGTTGTGTTGCACCAAACTGCCCTAGTGAAAAAAAAAAAAACCGTATGAGTCACAATAACCTCATACAGATTTCTCATACTAAACTCATACTAAACTCATACAAATCTCATACACTCTCTTATATTTCTCATGCATTGAATGAGATTTGTATGAGATGATATGAGATTTGTACGAGTTTAGTACGAGTCTAGTATGAGAATTTGATATTTGTATGAGATGGTATGAGATTTGTACGAGTTTAGTACCGGTCTAGTATGATAATTTGTATGAGGTTATTGTGACTCATAGGGTTTTTTCACTATGATCAGGCTTCTCCTGTTCAGTCACCCTCCTACGAAGCAAACCGTGTTAAAACAACTATCACGGGAGTCCTCGATAGTCGAATGACTGGCAGTGTTGATTTTACTTTGAGTTGCTACAGTCCATCGCATCGTTGCGGGTGCACAGACCTTTATAAAAAGATACAATACAAGTGCAGGTGTTTGCATCGTTTAATGGAAATAAAACGTCACCACTCTATAAACAGCGCTAAGTCCTGCTTTCCACACGACATCAAAGTTGTTACCTACCTACCAACCTGACCCGTTTCATAGTTTTAAAGGCATAAAAAGGCGGTTTGTAATTGCGTCCGAGGAGCCGGTTATACAGCCGTTGAGCACCTGTCTCTCAGCTAATTAAAGTCGTCCCGCTTTGCTCAGTTTACATTTGGATCACTCCGATCGTGTTTGTTTTCGCGTCAATAGTCCAGGGGTCATTGACCATGGCAGCGCTCCTCACACACATACAGTTCTTGGCATACTTGCTGACCACATCTTGTGCATATGGGACACTCGCGAAGGCAGGACAAAGTTCGGCAACTGTACTGATAACAGCGTTCTCCCTTCCTTGCTGTCACTCCGCGCTTTCCAGAGCGCGGTTATCCAAGCGTGTCAACCATACACGAACGCACGCAAGCTGTGACGTCAAGGGATGCAAGAACGCACATCAATAAGGACGTTTCAATCAGACGCCGCCTTTGCTGTATTGAGTATAACGAACAAAATTTGCGTATTGTAGCAAAGTTGAAACGTACGTCGTCTTTATTAGTGTGCATTGGTGCGCCCCATATTATGTAATACAGCGTGTACACAAGGATAACAGCTATTGATTTCTCCCTTTTGGAACTCGCTGCAGATGAAACCGGTCGATGCTTTGTTCGCGGCAAACGGTAAGAAAAGCGTCATCTCCGCGTTGTGCAGAGTCGATACCAAGAAATGCGAGGGAGGCATCCAGTGGCGCGCAAGATAGAATCGCAGCCACTAACATAATATGAGTTGCGCTACCGGAACAGCAATGAATGGACGCGCTCAAATAAATAAATAAATAAATAAATAAATAAATAAATAAATAAATAAATAAATAAATAAATAAATAAATAAATAAATAAAGGGAAAAAAGAATGAAAAGAAATTGGGCGGCCTGGAAAGCTGCAAAAATGGTGGTGCGTTGTTCGCGTTGGTTTGTTGTATTTGTTTATTCATGGCACAACGTGACGAAATGGGATTCCTTCTGCCCTTGTTTTCCCTTTTCCTTCATGCGTATGTGAGTGTACGTGTGCTCGACCAGGCATAAACAGCGCGTTCGGTAGCGCCAACTGTCTGATTTAACAGTATGTCGCATTATTACTTTATCAACGGGTTGCAATTAATAATTCTTAATAGCACTTTAGATCCATTCATTCTGGCGTGCCGCAAGGCAGTATTCTTGGGCATACACTGTTCAACATTTATATTAACGACATTGTGAACATTAACAACAGCGCTAAATGTATCATGCATGCAGATGACGTCAGCATATGTTTTAGGGCTAAAACACAAAGCGACTTGACATTGATTGCTAATGAAACTCTGCGCAAATTGGCCGAATGGAGTACGGAGTCTTTATTGAAAATTAACACGTCCAAAACTAAAGCAGTACTTTTTAGACCTAAGAACAAACCACTAGAACATTTACCTACACTAACGAAAAGCTAATTACTACTCGACACGTAACAACGACACTAATTACGGTCGTCAAATGCTTGGACATATAACTCCAATTTTTCTTAACCGGCGTAATGAGCCCTTGAGGACCTCATGACACGGTTTTTGCTTGCTTCCGGCTTTTGTTTTTTCCTCCCTTCTTCTTTTTCGTCTCCTATTACAATTCTCGTTTTGCATTTTTCAGTGTTTCTGAGTTTTTCGTGTTAATTTTGCCGACCTCACTTATTTATTACTGCAAGAGCATGCTCACTGATTTTTATTGAATATGATGTTAACTGTGCACTGTAGCCTTTTCTATTTAATTTTTATTGTTCTGTCGTATTTTGTTGCTGCCGGCTTTTCTGTGCGTGTGGGTGTGCCCCTCTGTCAAGCCAATCATAGGCTTTTTGGGTGCACCGCTAGCATCTGTGATGCTGAAATAAAGGTATTTGTATTTGTATGCTGGTCCGGTGGTCCGGTGGTCCGGGCAACACGACCTCGAAGTCTGTCTCTCTCTGAGCTGCTTCCTGTGATGGTATATTCGTGGCTTTCGGCTTGGAATACCTTCACTATCGCGTTATCAGACCTGTACAGGTATCGCCTTTGCAAAACATTCAGAAGCCAACAAAAATATGAATTAAACTTGCTGACACATAGAGCATGCTTAAACGCTAACAGTCATTATTACTCAACGCGTCATCCCAAATTTTGGTTTGTGCCTCGTTCAAGGACCAATTACGGAAATGAAATGTTGAGTGTAGCCGTTCCGACTGTGTTGAATGCTTTCAGGAAGGAGGGAATCACCATAGAGAACCTGACCTTAAGATAACTGAACAGATTGTTTTTGTCATGTTCCTCTTCATATCCATGAAATTATTGACGTACTCTCATATGACAATTTTTCCTGTTATTTCTGTGCTTTTGTTTTCTCAATTCACTGTGAAGAATTCCCATGCTCTGTTTTCTATTCATTGTAAATGTCATTTTTTTTTTACTTTATTGATTGTAGTTCAGTCATGTATTTATCATTTGCTTCATTGATACATTGTGAATTTGTGGCTGTTGCTGTGCTCAAGTATTGGGGGTGGGAGCCTAGTCAAGCTGCATGATTGCAGCTTTTTCTCCTATCTCCTCATGTATGTACTCGTAATACATGAAAATAAATCTATTCCATTCTATTCTATTGCCTACTTCCATTTCGTAGACGCATGTACCGTCTTTTCCAAAAGTAACCAGGCTGCTCCGAAGGCTGGCGGAGCAAGCGCGCGGCCGTGTGGCGGCGTTGCGTTCGCTTTGGCTTATCGGTGCTCGTCAGCTCCGAGGGTGCAACAGCTGACGTAACTTCGCACTCTCACTCTCGCCCGTTGGATGATAAAAACTAGGCGCGTATGATGTGCCGGTTGCGGTTTCATGTGTGCGAAGCTTGGTTGTGCCCAGCGAGGGCGCTCAGTATAGCGACGGGACTATTTGCTTTTCTCAGCAACTTCCCTGAAGCAGATATTATGCCGCATTTCTCGCTATATAATATTACGTGCTTGTGTTCTGTAATCCGCTGCCTAAACGCAACAGCAGTATTGCACGTTCCTGCGTGTTTGATGCGCCTGTGCATTAAATAATGATAACACACCTCGAAATTTCAATATGCTTTCTCCAAGATGCCTTGCGTAGTGCCACATTACGGATCGTATCTCCGGTACAAAGATATGGGAAAGCTTGTGAACCCTTTCAAGCCACCGTATCTCTCTTTTATGCTTGCGAAATTGTGTTAGCCCCTTGGGGAGCGTGTTTAAAAATAAGTACAAGAATTGATTCTAACAAATTTTTGTATTGGCTTTTAGGTAAGTTTTGGTTTAAGTAACGAACTAAAATGAAACCTTCCTCGCGCTTAGCCATTACATGCACATGATTGCTTACTCGTTCGCGGAACTTATTTCAGGACGACATTGTCTGGCACACGTAGCACATATTCGTCCTAGAAACAAGAGCTCACCGTGTCTACTATCATCTGCTTTTCTGTTTTCCGCAGTTGCCGAGAAGAGCGAATAGCCCCGTCGCTATACTGAGCGCCCTCGCTGGGCACAACCAGGCTTCGTACGCCTGAAACCGCAACCAGCACATCATACGCGCCTAGTTTTTATCATCCAACGGGCGAGAGTGAGGGTGCGAAGTTACGTCAGCTGTTGTACCCTCGGAACTGACGCGCACCGATAAGCCACAGCGAACGCAACGCCGCCACACGGCCGCGCGCTTGCTCCGCCAGCCTTCGGAGCTGCCTGGTTATTTTTGGCAAAGACGGTACATGGCCAATAAAGTATAGCTGTAAGTACTTATCAATGCCTAGATAAGTACTGTCTCCTATCGTTTAGGTCCGTATCGCGCGTGTGCTCTTTGTGAAAAGATAATCGTGGTGGAAGTGCGTGCTTGCGTGCATTCATCGCAGAACACGCACGCCGAACCACCGATACGGATAATCCTCCGCCACATTTTGCAGCGGCCTTTCCTCACGCGACCTGCTTTAACGTGAGTACACGAGCGTATCTTGTCTTTCGCAAATGCAAAGCAGCAATCACGCAATGGTATTGCTTCAGTCGTGCAAGCGTTGGTTTCGTTGTGTTGGTTTTGTGATACTTCAGTGGTTTTTCAACCCGACAGAAATCGGGCTTCGTGAGCGAGCGAGTGAGTGAGTGAATAAACACACTTTGCTGAATTAAGACAAAAAGAGAAATCATACTCTTTCTCTGGCCCGGCGTTGCTCTGGCAGGTGGTAGTTTACCGAGCGTTAATTGGCTACCCGGTTGTGTGACGTCACGACGAGACCACGTGACACGGTTTTTCCGTTCGAATTGCAATCACGCCTTCTATGTTGGAGATAAGAAAACATTACTTGTCCACTTGAAAGCGCACTGGTGTACCGGTTTGTGACCCACTAGTCATGACTCATGACTTTTGTAACGCCCAGCAATAACCCTTAACGATGTCTTTAGTCATGACTCTGATCATTACTCATGACTTAAACTACAATGACTCACACGACCTGACATTGGCATACCGTTTATGCACCACAGGTCATACACATTCATCCGTGACTACTGACTCCACCATCTGATATGACTTCATGTCATACGTTACATTTTGCTTCTACTTTTCGCGGGAAGATTTGGTGCCAACATAGCCTCGTAAGTCTTTCGCCTTAATAAGCGAGTAAACGATCCAGTGTCAAAGCACGTGTAAGCGATTAAGGACTCGCAAAGGGGGCAACAGAGGGGGAGCATTGACGCCTCCCAGCTTTGTGAGGTACAGTGTTTGTCAAAAATGTAGAGTCCAGGACGTCTTCTTACGAGCCACTTCGTGCGGCTCGTAATGCACTCCCAGTGTTCCTAATCTCTTGAAGGTCAGATTTTTTTTTTTGTCCTACCCTCTCCAATGGGAAGGACCTCCACTAATGCTAAATCAGCGTCATTACACTGCTCAGAAGCAGACCCCATGGGCTATGCACTTTTGACAAAGGTTGTACGACTACGCAGTAAGGCTACCTTGAAGCTTCGGCTTGCTTCTTTGCGTGCATAAATTAATAGAGAGGTAGAAAAAAATACGGGCCAATCACGTGTCTGATGCAGCAGTTCTGATAATGCAGTTTGATTTACTCTAGATGATTACCTCCATGCTTTTGCTTTGAACCGAGTTTCAAACACGCGGGCAAATTTTTATAGAGAGTGGCGGAGGATGAATGTGGAGCGGATCGAGGGTGAGCCGATGGGCAGCTTCCTACTTAGAGGGATGGCAGGGCGGTTGGCGCTTCCGGATTTTACACCGTTTCTGAACACAATTTCGGTGTCGCTTTTTCATCCTAAAGCTGCGCTGGCTTCTTGTGGGTGTAAAGCCTCGCTGGACTAGGCAGATGGCTGGAAGGATGGTGGGTGCCACTTTGGAAGATGAAGGTGTGAATGCGTATCGAGGGTGGATATTACCTACGTAATAGGAAGAGAGGGCACAACGGTGAGATGGGTGGTGCTTCTGTAAGGTGGATGCTTCGCTCTCAGAAACTAGCAAGTGCTGGTCATGCAGTTAAAGAACTTCCGCAGGTCTTAGAAATTCTCGACTAAGTGCAAAGGGCCGAGAACTGTTCCGCCCAAACCAGCCCACGTTGCATACCGCCTACTTGATTCTCGCTAAGCGCCACGGGCAGACGTTTCGTGCGCTAGCCTGCTAGCCTGGGAGCCGTGACTGCTTGCTCAACACGCATGCTACCTTCGTAACTTGTTGAGTGCGCGCAGACACGCTTTTTGAACGTTCTCCGTTGAACAGCGCTCTACGCAGGAAGAAAAAGCATGCGCAGAGAGCGGCGTGCGCTTGCCGCGGCGACGACCGACCTACAGCGTTTGTAAATAAAACGGATGCACGCAGATACAAAGGAAGCGTCGCTTGTGGCAGCGTCCGTGGCGGCGCTCTCTCTCCTCCCCTTGACTCCTCTTCCATGGCGGCGGCGGCGCATGCCCGGAAAGGCGGTCGGTCACGTGATGTTTTTCCTGCGCTCCCCTGCAGAGGCGAGCAGCAGCAGCGACGGCCTCCCCCCCGGGGCCGACCGACCCCCTTTGCTCGGCGTCGTAGCTGGTCGTCGGCAAGCGCTGCCCAGAATAAGGAAAAGCTATGTGTCACAGTACGCGGAGGGCACTTCCTCGGAAGAACACGACTGGGCCGCGGGCGACGGACCTCCGCTTTCTGTGGTACCGGACTGCTTTGGAATAACTGCGGCTGGGGCGTTGTCCCTCTTCGTGTTAGCAGACACTCACTATTTTCCTATAAAGGCTCTTACTTGCGCAAATACATGTTCAAACGAAGTAATAAGTAGCGCGAAGAGAGCGCACTATTTTAATTTTTGTTTTGGCGGGAGGAGGGTGGGGGTTGGTGTTTGTGCGTGTGTGCGGGGGGGGGGGGGGGGCGGAGGGATTAAAACGATGTGCTTTAGTGCCAAATAGCGGCACTTGAAAGAGTGCTCAAATAATCCTATCGTTGGTAGAAGCTGGTTCGAGGCATAATCCTAACCTGCAATGTCGTGTTAAAGTGTAATTGTGGTCAAGTCGTGCACAACATTTCTAGATAAATAACATTTGCAAACAGCGTAGTAGTACCACGTTACACAGATGAATCGGTATGATGAAGTGTGGCTGTCTGCCCTAAATGTACGGGGAAAAAAATCTAGAACCTGGCTCGCAACTCCAGCGCAACAGGAGTAAAGATTCAGCGCGCGCACGCAGGCAGGCCACACAGGGACTTAGCTCGATCATGTTGAAAGCAGTCGAATACCATACATAATGGCAGTGGTAGGAAACAGCCAAAGTTACGTCACGTACGAAGGTGCACACTCTGCGTCGCACTTGAGCTTAGCGCTCCAGTAATGAGTAGAAGGCAACAAAAAGGAGAATGCGGACAGCACCTGATAGTTTTCTGGCAAAGTGTTCGCGCCCACCTGACCCACAGGCCTTTGTAGATCGACTTGCGCGCGAGAGTTGCTTCCAAAACTTAGTTGCTTGTGATATCCCTCCGCGGTGCGGAAGGCGGCTTGGGCGCCCTAATTTGGGTATATACGTCCGATGTGGAGAGCACGCTTATTTCGCCACTGACAATGCGTCGCACTTGCCCACCGGGTCAAAGGTTTTTCATATCTCTAGAGGCTCTAGCGACTACTTGGAACAGTCGGTTCGATCGATGTATTGCGTGCGTATTTCACTCCGGAAACATGGCGCATTCCCCCCCCCCCCCCCGCTTCTCACACACACATACACCTTTCTTTCAAGCGCACGTTTGGTGTGCCAGATCCACAGAGCGCGGTGCACGCGCACGTGTTGAGTGCATATAGGGACCATCAAGCTCTTTGCCTGACTTGATCGAGAGCTGCGGCGACACGGGCCAACGCTAAAGTGTACCTTTAAACGTTGGCCTGGGCAGCGTGGCTACGTATATGACGGTCGTATATATGAGGCCCAAAGCTGTAGCAAAGATTTGATTTGATATACAATTCGGCCATCGCTTAGAGACCCGATAAATAATAATAATAATAATAATAATAATAATAATAATAATAATAATAATAATAATAATAATAATAATAATAATAATAATAATAATAATAATAATAAAAAATAAATCAATCTTTATTTAATGTGCACAGGAACAACCGTGTGCTCTTCGTGCTGCAGCACAAATAAAAAAAGGAAACAAAAATGAAAATGCACAAACAAGTTTACGCACACAGAGAGAACACGAAAGAGGAAATAAATAACATATGAAATGAAACTGAGACGAAAAGTATCACGGAAAGAAAGCAATCAATGAGTAGGATCACTTATATACACAGTGAGAGGATTGTTGAGCACATTAAGAAAGAAAAAAAAAAAAGAACGGTAGATAGAGAGAAAAAAACAACAACAAATAACTGACATTGATAATAGTAATATAGAAATATACATAAAATAAACAACTATTCCAGGCGCAACAAGTGCGTGGTACTTAAAACACAGACTAGAAATACAGAATAATACAATAAAGAGATAGAATTGAACACGGTACAGTAAGATTCGAGTATAAAGTTTAAAGTTGAAATATAAGTAAGAAACGGATAAAAAGCAGTTCAAGATACGGACAGCACTGAACAGGAGAAAAAGCAAAAAGTGAAGTAAATACAATATTTTAAGCTGGAAAGTGGGAGTTATATGTGATAAAGTACTATTTAGAATACAACGCTACGAACATCCAATATAAATGAACAGAGCGAGTTTTGGAAGATGTCAAGGTGAGAACAACAATAATAATAATAATAATAATAATAATAATAATAATAATAATAATAATAATAATAATAATAATAATAATAATAATAATAATAATAATAATAATAATAATAATAAAATTACGAGGGACTTTAGCGACTAAATTAGTGAGAGGCGAACGCCTGAGTGCCGCATTCTGCTACGCAACTGGCACTAATCAGTAAATAATTACCAATTAAACGAGCAATTGATTAATTACTTCAATTAACTGATCAGTTTATTACTGAATTACTTAGTCAGTCAGAATTAATTAATTAGTAATTGATCATTGATTGCCATATGGCCATATAAGGCGCGCATTCGCGCATACTGTGGTGGTGCCTGTGATTGGTCGATACCTCTATGACGTCATCCCGCCGCGTTCAATCAGAGCCGCTGCAAAAGCGGGACACATTTTGCCCACGACAGCATGAGCAATTAAAGGCTTCCACCTTAAGGAATACCAATTCTCGCGCAAGAGTTCTTCCGCTGTGAAGTCTGATTTCATATCATCCTCAGAGCCTACGCAGAACATTAAATAGGGAGTGTGTGTGGGGGGGGGAGGGGGGGGGGAGACATCCTAACACAAGTACAAACTTTATTCAGAGTGCAAGACAACCACACTAATTTGTAAGTATATAAAATGAAGGAAACAAACAAACAAACATGAAAGCTCATCACCTGTGCTGCAGTGATATGTAGCCTTCATTTGAAGGCTGCCGAGGAGAGCTGAATTTGGTTAGTAAAAATGTGAAGCAATGAGAAAAGAAACACTTCTAGCATGCCGGCAGCTTCAGATTCCCGAGTACTGTGACCTATGATTTTATTCAAATAGCCTTTCTTCGCGCGAACAAAGGAAACGCAAACCAGGTTCTCCAACATGAATTAAGTGTCATCTTTTACATCATGGACACTGCGCACGTTTCTCTCTCTCTCTCTCTTTTTAGGCAGCAGTAAACGCAAAGCGAGAAATTAACATAAAAGGCATTGCGCTGATGGCTAGCTGAGCACTTTTCTTTGCGGGCCGCAATTCATACCGCTCGCTACACCGAAACAGGTTTAAATGCCATAATGCTTTCTTATGCTTTCTGCCATCGGAGTCACAAGGGCGAAAGCAGACGAGGCGGTAAAGCCGCAAAATATTATATATAGGTATAGAGTTTTTGCGTGGCTGTGTTAAAAATTATTTTCGTCTGTTTTGTCGACTTTGGTCGAAGACAGCCTGGTTTAGATATAAATTCCCCTTAACCATGCTGTCTTCACCAAAGTCGGCAAAACAGACGATCTTTAATACAGCCTCGCAAAAACTCTATCCCTGCTCACCTAACCAGCTTTCCAAGCGAGAGGCCGCACTCCATGCACCTGCAGTTTTGACGAGGTCTTGCAGAAGAAGACCTTCTATAATGGTTGGGTAAATCGTTAGGCTAAACTAGTATTAAACAAAGCCCATCGGCCGACGTCACATTTATAGGTGTGTGAATTGCTAGCTCTGCCAAAACACCAGTCCATTAAAAAAAAAAAAAAAAAGAATCAGTTAAGGCTGTCTCTCTAAGCGACTTAGCGGCCGGTGCATTTGCGAAAGTAACAGAAAGGACGACAGATACAAAATCAAATAAAACGTCGAAAGGTTCTTTTTTTTTTTTAGTTTCGTGCCGTCTCTGGCGCACGGTTTTCTGGCATGGAGCGTGTGGAGTACCACACGCATTGGACATACACCTGGCGAGCTTGTGCAACATTAACCGTGCGCGGGCGCTTCTACTCCACACTCTCTCACCGCCTTCCGCGTGCAGCGCAGAAACGATGCCGCGTTCGGGATCGCCGGCGAACGGAAGAAAGCCACCGCCGAGTGTCCGCAATGCCGAGGGCTGAGAGCCACTGTTCCACTGTGCACGTACGTCCGACCATCCGATTCGGTCGACACAGAAAAAAAAAAAGATAATAATAAGCCATGAATGAACGCTTTCGCGCTCTGCTGATTTCGACAGGCGCAGCAGCTACGCACTGCGCCGCAGCCCAGGCAGAGCGGTAAATGCGTGCGCAGAAAGCTGGGCGCAGCTGAAAGAAGCTAAGTAGTGCTTGTGGTGCATTGTTCCTGCTCCTATTGCATTCGTGTCGCGTTCGACTTTCTTCATTTTTTTTTTCTGGAGTGATTGACGCACTACCTACTCATTTCTAGTGCAGTTTTCTTTGTCAGTACCATGTGGCGGTGTTTCTGCTGACCCCTAGGACGCGGTATCGAATCCCTCGTTCGGCGGCCGCCTTCGCTGATGGTGGAACGCAAGGGTTGTCGTTTGCTGGGCGATGTTAAACAACTGCAGGTAGTCGAAATCAAAATGAAGCCCTCCGCTATTAGAGCACAGCACGAGTCGCATTCTGAGGCCCGTGTCAGGCCCGAGCCTAGCCCGAGCCCGCAACTTGAAGCTCGGCCAGGAAGAGCCCTTGCAAAACAGTATATTTCCCGAGTTTGCTATGACATGACTGTGACGTGATGTGATGTGGCGTGTCTGTTATGTGACTGTACTAACTTCAACTATATCCCTCTCTCACAACTTTTATATCCGCTCATCCCCTTCCCCAAGTGCAAGGTAGCAAACCGGTTGCTTTTACTGGTTGACCTCCCTGTCTTTCCTCCTCATCTTCCTCCTCCTCCTCCCGGCCCGTGACCGAGCTTAAGCCCGCGCACTTCTCTATTCACTATAGTTCCATTTTCTCTTCTTCTATATCACTTCATTTGTTGATTTGCTCCCTCATAGTGCGGCTCGAGTGTCTACCCTCAAAAGAAATTTCCTACTCTTTTCCTCTACCTATCGCCGACGAACAATTACCATCAGTTGATGCGCTGTCGACAGAATGGCAAAATAATTTATTGATCCGTGCAGCAGATGCCTTTTTAGAGTCGCAGAAAGTGGTCGAATATACGTGTAACCTGCTTTCCCATGAATCGTCTCCCTTGCTACGCATGCGAGGAGCAGCTCTGTTCAGTGCGGAAGAAATGAGAGAGAGAGAGAGAGAGAGAGAGAGAGAGAGAGAGAAAGAGAGAGAGAGAGAGAGAGAGAGAGAGAGAGAGAGAGAGAGAGAGAGAGAGAGAGAGAGAGAGAGAGAGAGAGAGAGAGAGAGAGAGAGAGAGAGAAGGGGTGACTGGCTACAAAAAAAGAAAAAGAAAGGAACACGGGCCGTGCCTGAGAGCGAACCGAGAGCGGCTCGCCGCTGGGCAATTACGACCGGAGTTGAATTCACCGGCAGCTAAAATTGAATTTCGCTCTCAAAAACGCACTGAATGCCTTGGTAGGATACCATCATCTGCAGCGAACAACCGGCTGCACGACCTAGCCCCACAAAGTGACGGGGGTGAAGTGCGGTATATATGTGTTTCGTGGGTCCGAAATGGGATTACACCGACAGTGCTCTGAAAGGAAAGGAAATAAACGCGCATTACCCTGGAATTCAAAGAAAAGGCTGATTACTCCAGTGTTCTGCTCTGATTTCATCATTTTCGATCCACCGTTGTTTATCTTTTAATCGTTGAACGATGGCCGCATTTATATTTCGTATACACCTGTAATTGGCTAGCCCAAAACAGGGTTATGCGTTACATCACTGCTAGGACGATGACCGAAACCCGCCGGCCGGATTCGGCGGCTGCGTTTCGTCATAGGCGAAATGCAGTACATAAATAAATGGTTGGTTGGTTGGTTTGTGAGGTTTAACGTCCCAAAGCGACTCAGGCTATGAGAGACGCCGTAGTGGAGGACTCCGGAAATTTCGACCACCTGGGGTTCTTGAATGAATGAATAAATAAATAAATAAAAAATAATCCGGGGTCTAACTCTGCTTAACCCGATTAAAACGAGCGAAAGGTCAAGGGTCATTTAAAGGCCAGGTGGTCATTACTGTGGATATAGATGTAACTTAGTACCACATGTTACATATGACTAGATGTTGCGACTTAGCATCATATTATTCTTGGCTATTATAGGTTGGGCTATATGCATCACAGTTGCTATGGCAACTAGCGAGGCACATGTAGTTCTTTTGTTCCGGCTCCGACAACCGCACAAGCGCCTTCACAGTAAAAGACGGCTGTGCGATGTGCCATGTGCCAGTACTACGCTCAAGAAACTCCGATGGTCAGAATTAACCAGAGCCCCGCAGCGGGGATTAAAAGTCATTAGCGGTCGACTACTGTGTCGATAATCATAATGTGATATGTAATCGGAACGGATATGTAATCTGGGGAAAGCATATGTGTCAGTTCCGCATCAATCACTCTCTCCGAAAAAGAACTAACCTATTTGCGAATGCGTTGACGATGACGCACGTGAATCATTCGCAATAAAAGTTGTTGGAAGTTCCTGCCCCTTTTGCTTTGCCATATGTTCGTGAAAAATATGACTATTCAAAGGTACATAAGTCTGCGTGCTTCTTCTCAGTCAGAAAAAAAAAGAACAGAATAAAAATGTAAGACCGGGGCACTTAATCTCCGCATTTAAAGGTATAAACGCGACAAACCTGTATTGTCCTATCATTCCGCACATTCAAAACTCGTAAAAGAAGCCATCGTCAACATGTGTTTTTAGAACTCCCTCAAAAAATCGTGTACGCACAAGCTGAACGGAAGTTTTAATCAACAATCCACAAGGTTGAGTAAAGCTGCAGGATACCCTGCCGAGGTCCAGGTATACCTGTTGCCGAGAAGCTTGTGAGAAAATTCAATGGTGATCACCAGCCTCCGTTGCTCGATGGAAGAAAACGCTTTGTTGTAATGCCGTATATGCACAGAATTTCCCATAAAAGGCTCGCTTCTTTGTGCAAGATTGGCAAAACAAACAGTAACGGCGCATGTGCTTGCACGACTCGTCATCAGAAGCCTGACGTATGTTGCATTGAAGTAGTCGTGTATCAGATACCTTTATCATGCGGTGGCCACCATCGGACAGACAGGACGATGCCTAAATGAGCGATTAATGGAGCACGCACGTAACGTCAAGAACGGGAAGTTCACTTGTGGATCACATTCTTTCTTGTAAATCGAGAACTTGCAAGCCATACTTTGAACAAACTGCTGTGCTAGCAAGAAGTTTTAATATGACCACACGTGTAATAATTGAAGCGGAGAGGATAAATGCTTCCGGAGAGAGATGTGTTAGCACTCCGTCGATTTGTTTATGTGATAAGGAACTGTCTTTTCTCCGGCGACGATTCTGTTAGCACAAGTGATATCTTTATCTTTGGCGTATAAATGTGCTGCATGTGTGTAATAAGATTTTGTTGGAAGTTAGAGCTCGTGTTGTTCGGTCTTCTCATGTGTCTTGTCCGTTTTGCGCTACAATATCGCCATGTTCACACACCAACAAGGCCAAAAAGCTACGCTTTTGATCACGATAGCGCAGGCAATCAGTCCGCGTATAAAGCCCGCTCTAACAAAGCCGCATTAACGTGCCATAAGGGCAACGTGAATGCAATGCATGGTCCTGGCTGGCTGATTCTGATATCACCCTCCTATATGGAAGGAGAGGCCCAAGTTGGCAGATCCTGCCAAACTTATCGTCAGGCAACCCTATATGTCCAGTTATAGAGCTCGGCCATGTCAGCTGCGCTAGCGTCACGCTCGTGATTTGTTTGCTCACAACGCCAACGCCAGCGCGGGATTTTGGGTGAACGGGGCCTTTAACGCTAACACGATAAGAAGGAAAAAAAAGACGTCAAAACTATCGCGCGCAGCACTTTTGGCCACTCCGCACTGCAGTCTGGCCCCTCTTGCTGTGAACTGCGTCCGCTACACTACCTGTGGCACGGAATCGTTCACAATATGCACGGTAGATTTAGGGGGATCCGGAAAGCAGCGAGTCACCTCGGCAATGGCTGAGACGAAGCTTGCAGATGCGCACCTGTCGATAGTCCCGGCTGCGTGGAGCAGACATCTACGTCCGAACCAAAAGATAAACGGACGCCATCTTTTCGCGCAGATCTGTTGCTTGTATACCTTCGAAATCAATTGCGTCGGTGCGGCGGGAACGCGAGAACACCGTCGTTGCTGAGCAAGGTCAGTGCGAAACAAGGCCGCCTCCTTGGGCGCCATGCTTGCCGCTGTGATTGCTGTACACGTTGTCAGGTTTCGTGGAATATTTAAAACCAATTCCTGATGCGGCAAACAAATAAAAACGACTACGAAAACGAAATGTCATTTTGGCAATATACCGGCTTCGCATGTGTCTAGAATTAGCGACTCGGATTGCTAAGAATGAGCCACGCCGTCGCTCAATTGAACGATTTCAAAGGGCGTGCATGGTAAGCAAAGAGGAAACGCGCAGGAAAACGCAGCGGGCCCTGCACACGCAGGGAGCTGCGCGTTGCCATGTCAACTGTGACGCCTATGCTAAGCCTAACCTGGGTTACACCTCGCATGCTACAAGGCAGATTGTGCAGCAGAATTAAACTTACGCAGTTTCCAACTATGTCGACCGCAAGACCATCTTAATTCCTGAATTTAAAGCCTATAAAGCATGCAATAAAGACGTTTGACTCTTTTCCAAACTTTGTGCCAGTCTCTCATTGCTAAACCGCCAAACAAAACCATGCAATGTTTTCGCACATCTATATGCGGAGTCAAGCCCCGGCCAGTGCCCCGCCGCGGTGGTGCAGTGGTTAAGATGCCCGACTACTGTGCCGGAGTACGTACCGGGTTCGAACCCGACCGCCGGCGGCTGCGATTCGACGGAGGCGAACGGATTGTCATCCATGTGCTGTACATTATATCAGTGCACGTGGAGAGCCTCAGGAAGTCGAAATTTCCGGAGCCCCCCACTACGGCATCTCTCATGGCCTGAGTCGATTTGGGACGTGTCAAACCATACAAACCAAACCTTAAACCCTGGCTTGTTTTTGCCAGGAGCGCTGGCCAAGTGGGTCATCGTCCTGCGTCCAGTAACCTGCTATAAACCCCGTTATGCTAAATATTTCTTGTTGAAAGCAAAGATACCCAGAATCGCACCTCTTCAAGTGCGTTGGCTGCGCGACATCCTCGGCAGCGTCATAGCGTCCTTTGTGTGAAAGTAGCGTGATCGCGGGCAGCTGTGCCGGCTGATGACGCCACGCACGACCTTCCCAGTTGGCCTGTTTCGTGTGAAACGCTGCTTTGTAGATAGCGAAGATCTAAATTTAGAAACAGAAGAGCGATAAACAGCTCTCGACAAGGTGCGTTAATTTGGCACTGCTCGCTCATTGTTTCATACACGGCTAATGGACCACAGGACAGCGCGAAGCGCCAACCTTCAAATATTTATTCGAGCATTAAAATGTGGGAATCTCCTTGCGAACATCGTATTGTTCATAAGCCAGGTGGTGCGCTGAAATACGAGTTTTCGAAACAACACGCGGAAGGCTGACCGCTTTGAATACAAAAATGAGAAAAAGGAATAAATGCGAAAATAAAAGCGACTCAATGCAACCGATGGCTGTTCAAATTGTGAGCACCATTTCTGTTCAACTGAATTCACTCAAATTGACGACATTAAAATTGCACGATATTCAGCGAAAGCTTCACAGCATGTTTAGGCTTGGTAGGACCTTCTCGTAGCCCGATTGAACTGGCATCACTACGACGTGCCAAGCGTAGCATCATAGCCACTGGCTTCCATGGCTGGTTCGGAGTCGAGGCGTGGTTGATCCTCGTTCTTTACCTATCGATTGAATGGCTATTTCCATCGCGCGATGACTCGACGTCATCCACGTGATTAATCACGTGCTCCTCTCCTTGCACTCCCTCCTCAGCTCCAAGTTTGATTGGTCAAAGGTCACCCAAATGTGAAGGGATCAAGGCCATGACCTTGTGGTGCGACATCAAGGTGGTCCATGAGGTTACACTTCTAGGTCGGGGGTGGCTGCTCCTAGCCCTACGGGGCAGGGACTGTAGGTCTCTGCCGCTTGCGGCGGGGGCAAGCCTGCCACCATATTTTTATCTGTTGTAGGCCGTCATTGCTCCCACTACCGTTTCGGTGGTGGACGATGGCTGTTGTTGTTCTCCTCTAATTTGTGACGTGCGTCTTTCTCTTCCTCTTCGTTTTCCTTCTCTATTGCTCTTCTGTCCGCACGAGGCACCGGGGTACATGGCTGGGACTGGTAGATCAGCGCCGCTTACTGCGGGGGCTAGCCTTCCACCGAATTTTTAATTGTTTTAGGCCGACAGTGCACCCGCCACGGCTTAAGTGGTGGACGATGGCAAGCGTCTTTCTCTCCCTCTTCTGTTTCTTTCTTCTCTACTTTCTCTTTTCTGTCCGCACTACTGTGCCGAAGTACCCGGGTTCGAACCCGACCTCGGCGGCTGCGTTTCCATGGAGGCGAAACGAAGAGGCGTCCGTGTGCTGTGCGATGTCAGCGCACGTTAAGGTGGTAACAACTTTTATTGCCACGAAATGAAAGGAATTATTTCGGGCTGGGGCGAGTCTAGGGTGGCCTCCAGTCGGGAGCGACCTCTTGAGCTCGCGTGACGAGGGCCAGTTGCGTAGTTTTCCTTGGGCTGGCCAACAGCTTGTCCCATTCCTCCGCTGAGGGAGCTGGCAAGAGTGTCTTTGGAGGGGGATTGCTGGCGCATTCCCACAGTATATGGTCTTGAGTGGCCTGCGTCCCGTCACCGCAGTGCCGGCATGCAGGGTTGAATTCTCCGTTTGTAATTAACGATAGTCGGTAGGGGCTAAGAATGGCCTTTGTTTGTAGGCGTCTGAGTGTCGTGGCTTGCGCCCGGTCGAGGTCGGGGTGAGGGGCGGGGTACATGCATCTTAGCTCGCGATAAAAGTTTGTTACCTCCGCGTATGTGCGCGGTGCCTCCACAGGCGCGTCCGTTCCCGATAGATCTCCCGTCTCCCGGTTGGTTAAGCCTCGGGCTAGACGGTCGACCCCTTCGTTTCCGGAGTTACCCGCGTGAGCCGGAACCCATACGAGATTGATGTTGTGATTGAGAGATCGGTTGCGCAGAATTCGCGCCGCGAGTGCGCTTACAGAATTTTTGGCGAAATTTTGAACGGCGCTTTTTGAGTCGCTTAGAATAGTTTTGGTGTGGGGATCCGCGATGGCCAGTGCGATAGCTACTTCCTCTGCCTCGCATATGGAGCTAGCATGAAATGTTATAGCGTTAATGAAGGTTGACTTTGGAGTGGCCATACATGCCACGTATGCTCCGTTTTTGATGTGCTGAGCTGCATCCACGTACACTGCTTGTGGATCGTCCTCGTACTGTTTTTCAAGGGTCTGTGCCCTTGTCTTCCTGCGGGCATCATGTCTACCTGGTAGCATGTTTTTGGCTATTGGTTTAACAACTAGTCTACTAGTTATGTCAGCCGATAAATGGGATGTTGCGCACACCTCCTCAGTGGGGTGGATGTGGAGCTTGTCGAGAATTACGCGTCCCGCAAGGCTGCGTGACAGGCGGGTCACTTGTGCTGTCTTATGGGCTTCAATTAGTTCAGATAGTGTGTTAAAAATTCCTAACTGCAGTAGTCGATCTGAGTTAGCGTATACTGGTAAGCTAAGGGCCGCTTTGTATGCTGTTCTAATTATGCTATTAAGTGCATGTTCGTCCCTACGACGCAGATGATAGTACGGGCAAGCGTACATGATTCTGCTTATCATAAAGGCTTGGATAATCCTGCACAGGTCGGCTTCTCTCATACCCCTGCGACGTGTGGCAATGCGTCTCACCAGCCCACCTATCTGGTGCGCCGTGACGCGTAGCCGGCGTATAGCTTCTGTGTTCTGCGTATTATTCTGAATCAACATTCCGAGAACTCTGATCGTGGCTACCGGGGGTATCGGATGGTTGTCAATGTGTAACTGGATAGGTTCTCGAGAATCTGGCTTTACCTGTGAAGCTTGTTTGTTCCTTATAACTAATAGTTCTGATTTAGCCGGTGAACAGGTAAGGCCGTTTTCCTGCACATAAGACTGTACCGTGTCGATAGCTCGTTGTAATGAATCTGTAATATCTCCATCGGAGCCAGAATTGGTCCATATGGTGATGTCGTCGGCGTATATGGAATGATGTATGTGTGGGATATCATCTAACAGACGCGGGAGGCCGCTCATAACGATGTTGAAGAGAAAAGGTGAAAGTACGGCGCCTTGCGGTGTTCCTCTCGTCCCTAGTGTAATTTTGTCGCTAACTTTGTCAACGAAATGGAGCGTAGCCGTACGCGCATTCAGAAAGGCAGCGATGTAGTCGTATGTCCGTTTGCCTACGTGTAACTGTGAGAGGTGATTGAGGATGGAAGCGTGTGACACATTGTCGAAGGCCTTACTCACATCGAGTCCCAGGATGGTTCGCGTGGCTCTTATGCGATTTGTATCTAGAATGTCTTGTTGAATTTGCCACATAATGTCCTGAGTCGAAAGACCTGCTCGAAACCCAATCATGGACGGGGGAAACGTGCCTTCCGCATCGGTGTGCATAAGGAGCCTGTTTAAGACAACGTGTTCCATTACCTTCCCGAGACATGACGTTAGCGAGATTGGGCGGAGGTTCCCCATCTCGAGTCTTTTGCCCGGTTTAGGTATGAAAATAATTTTAGCGTGCTTCCATTCCTCAGGGACGCTGCCCTCTGTCCAGTACCTGTTGAAGAGGTCCGTAAGAGCCTCTACTGACTGGTCTTCTAAATTGCGCAACATCTTATTGGTGATGCAATCTTCCCCCGGTGCCGAGGTGGTGTTAATTTTGTTAAGAGCAGCCCTAATCTCTGCTACGGTAAAGACGCTATCCATGCGAGGATTATCCAATCCTGAGTACCCATCTGGCGTGGGTATATCCTGGGAGGTGTTAATGTATTTATCTTTTAAAGTGGTCATGAGCTCTTCGTCGGTGCCTTGGAAAGATTGCGAGATCCTATGTAGGTTCTTGTGGGAATCTGCCTTAGTTCTCGTAGGGTCCAGTAAATGTCTAAGTAAAAACCACGTGTTCTTGTTGCCCAGTTGCCCATTAAGGCGGTCGCAAGTCTGATGCCACTGTTCTCGGCTAAGTTCCCACGAGTAAGCCTCGATTTCCTTTTCAAGCCGGGTTAGCCGAATTTTTAAACGTCGGTTATGCTTATTTTTACGCCATCGAGCATGGATACTTCCTTGTGCTTCAATCATGTGCACTAGCTTAGCGTCCGGACTGGGGCTGCTGTCCTCAAGGGCAACAGTTTTTGAAGTGTTTGCGGCGTCTTGCAACAGACGCTCCGTCCATTGTCTTAAATCTACTATACTTTCCGCTGGCCTTTGCGAGCGGACATATCTAAAGGCGTCCCAGTTCGTGTGCTTCACTTCCTGGCGACGCATTTTGCAATGCGTAGCTCGGAAAGTGGTACATAGTACATAGTGGTCGCTTCCTATGTTTGTATTTAGGTTTTCCCATCTCGCATCGGGGATATTTCTGGCAAAGGTAAGGTCAGGGCACGTATCCCTGGTTACACTGTTACCAATGCGCGTAGGTTTATCAGGGTCGACGAGTAAGGTATGCCCTAGCGCCTGGGCTGTCTCCCATAATTTAGTTCCCTTTCTACTGTTAACTGAGTAGCCCCATTCTGCATGGGGTGCGTTAAAGTCTCCAACAGTCAGCAACATTCCATTATGAGCGGCTACATGCGCCTTACGGAAGAGTGTGGCTATTTTCGTGCTGTTGTCTTTAGGTGGACTATATACGTTTAGAATGTAAAGGGGAGATTCTGTTCGTTTGTTCGGCAGGATTTGTATAAATGTATGAGAGACCTCCGGTATTTCCAAATCTAATTGGTTTGCAGTTAGATTACGGTGTACAAGTGTAGCTGTGATCGGCCGGCACTCAGCCGACACTTTCTCATTGTATGCTGTATACCCTGCAAGCTTTACTTCTGTATTCGTCTCTTGAAGTGCTATGACTACCGGCCTGTTTGTTTGGGCCAAAACTGCATATTCCAGAGCCTTGCGCTTGGCTCGGAATCCCCTGCAGTTCCATTGCCACACTATAACAGGTGTACTAGCCATCGCGTATCGGGTAAGGTTCCGCTCGCGCGGGTTGCAATACGCTGGGTCGGAGAATGCTGCTGGGGGACGGACGCGCCGAAGCACCGTCAGCTGGGCGTGAGAATGCTGTGTTGGCGGGAGGCAAAGAGCCTGCATTTGGCGTTGGAGATACCAGATTGCTAGGGGATGCTAGTGCGTTAACCCTGGTTGTAAGCGTGTCGAGTTTAGCTAGGACAGTTTCGAAAGTAGTCGGAAACTTTTCCATTGTGTCAGTTACTTTGTTAAGCTGTGGTATTAATTTCTGGATAGTTTCCTCCACCTTGGCTAGTCTTTGGTCTATTTTTGCAAATCTCTCTTCATAATTACTCTCTAAGTCATCTGTATCTGGCCGAGGTACCGAAGGTGCCTTTCGTTTGTTACGGCGGTTTTGATCTACTTCCATGTCCTCATTGCGGCTGACTTCAAGGCGAGCGCAAGCCACAGACGACTGTTCATTTTTTGATTGCGCATTTGCAGTTTCTAGCTGTTTGATTTTTGCGTTAGACTGAGCTAACTGTTGTTGCAGTTGTCGGACTAACTCTGCCAGCTCCCTCACCTGTGGGTCGGGTGCTCGGCGTTGCTTGTCTGTAAGTGGAGTCTTCCATGCCAAATGTTTGGCAGGTCTTCCTTCTTCTCCGGAGTTGGAGTTGATCCGCGAGCTGCGTCTCTGGGACGATGACCTGCTCCTATCTCTGCTCCCACTGCGTCCACGTAGAGGGGGAAAAGAGTCATCTCTTGGTTCCTGCAGCTGAAGTGGTGGACTTGTGGCGAGGTCAGTTGGGGGACTGCTGCTTTGCAGTGGCGGGAAGGATTCATCCCTTGGAGGTGGTTGTTGGTGGCCGCGTTCTCGGGGACGGGACTGGCGGCCGCTTGGCGAACTGTCTGGGTCAGTGGCAGTGTCCGTGGGGGACTGTGAAGATTTGCGCCTGTGGCTAGACACGAAGCGGTATTTGCAGCTTCTGCTGCCTGTTGGATGTGAGCCTTTGCATACGATGCACATGGCTTGGCAGGTAGGTGGTTGGCCGGCTGGTGAGGAGTCGTGAGCGACGCCGCAGCGGCGGCATGTAGGTATTCGTGGTTGGGGGCACACGTCAGCTCGGTGACCCAGCTTGCGACAGTTGAAGCACGCCTCCGGACGAGGCTTCAAAGGGAAGACTTCGAAAGTAAACCCCAAGTACCGCACGTATCGGGGCAGCTCGGTGTTGGCGAACGTAACGACGAAGTGCTGCGTCTTGCCCATACGACGCGCAGCAACGATGGGGAGATCGGGATTTCGAGCGCGGAGCTCAGCCAGGATCTCGGCATCGTTTTCGTAACTGTAGGCTCGGTACAAAATCCCCCGTACGGAATTGTCCGGGGCTGGGGCGTAGGCGGCAACCGGGACTACTGTCTTGTCGATGGTGATGGTGCCGATCTTGGCGTAAGACACTGCACGGGCATTGTCAGGCGTGCTCACTGTGATGGTGTTGTTAGTGGGGTGTATGCGGACTTGGTCGGCAGTAACCGCTAGGCGGTGGTCGACGTTGGCGGCTGCGTAGATAGCGAGTGCAAGTCGTGCGGGGCCTACGGTGTGAAGGTTCAGCGTGCCCTGTGGACGGAGGACGATCTTGAGGTGTTCCGAGGGCAGGCGGGGCAGAGGACGCTTTTTGGTCAAAGGTGGAGGGCGTCCGCGTGTCCGCGGATTCGGTACAGTCGATGTCGTGGCCGGCGTCTGGGCCTCGGCAGGTTGTTTCTTGGGCGGAGATGGTCTTCGGTACCGGCGTTGCATCTCGAATGCCGTCCATGAGCCATCGGATAACTCCGCGGCGGTAATGTCGGTGCTTTCCACAGTGTAAGGCATAGTCAAGGCGGTGTTGGGCTTGGCGGGACGCGACGTCGCCACCGCCGCTGCGCGCGAACGCGCCGATGTCGTGAGGCAGCGATAGGCTTAGCTGTCGCAGCTGTTGCGGCCAAAAATATTTGGTCGAAAAATCATCAAACTGCTTGCCTTGGTCTGGAAATCAGCACACCGGGTCCGGAGCGATAGACGAACGTCCAGGGCAAAGTTGGTGAACGCAAGTCCGCACGTTAAAGATCCCCAGGTGGTCGAAATTACTCCGTAGCCCTCCACTATACGGCTCCTCTTTCTCTCTTTCCACTTTCACTCCCACCTTCCTCCCTTCCCTTACGGCGCGGTTGCGGTGTCCACAGAAAACAAGTGAGACAGTTACCTCGCCTTTCCCTTCCTATAAATAAATCAGGCAGCGGGGGTAGTGGTGGTAGAAACATTTTATTGCCATTTGCAACAAATATTGGGGGCGAAGCCCCGTACATGGCAATTGGGTGCTCCCTTACTACATCGAAGACACCCTCATAAGGCAAAAGAAAGTCCTTGAAGAGCAATCCTCCTCACAACACTGGAAATGATCTTCCGTTGGTCTTGACTTGAGGTGCTCTTTATGAGAGACTCCCAGTAGGACTGTGCTAACTTCGGTGATGGGGGATGAGGAAAGGTGGGGCATGTAAGAAGGATGTGTAAGTTTTCATCATCATGCAGGCTCTGTGGAAAACCAGGCAGCGGAGGTGGCTCAGCTGGGAGGTGGTGAATGGTGGCTGTTCCTGGCCCTATGGGGCTGGGACGGTAGGTCAACGCCGCATGCGGCGGGGGCTAGCCAGCCGCCCAATTTTTATCTTTTGTAGGCCGTCATTGCGCCCACCACCGCTTAGGTGGTGGGCGACGGCTGTTGCGGCGCGCGTCTTTCTCTCCTTCTTTTTCTTTCTTCTCTACTTTCTCTCTTCTGTCCGCACAAGGCAGCGGAGGTGGCTCAGCTGGAAGGGTGGCAGTTCCTGGCTCTACGGGGCTGGGACTAGGGTGCCTCGATGTAGCGCGCCGCCGTACGGCGACGCTGATATCGAGGCCCCTAGCTGAGACGGAAGGTCAACGCCGCTTGCCACCGAATTTTTATCTGCTGTAGACCGTCATTGCACCCGCCACCGCTTAGGTTGTGGACGACGGTTGTTTTTCTCTCTCTCTTCTTCGTTTTCTTTCTTCTCTACTTTCTCTCTTTTGTCCGCACGAGGCAGCGGAGGTGGCTCAGCTACAGAGCCAGTGGCAGGACCGTGCATTTTCTTTTCCTTTATCCTACAGCCACAACAGCAGCGGAGGTGGCTCAGCTAGAAAGCCAATAGCAGGCCCAGGCATTTTCTTTTCCTTCTTCCTAAAGTCGCCTGCTTCTGGGAAAGAGAACCATGGCTAGCCTTGATCGCCTAGTAAAGAGCAGAGACATTAGACTACCAACCAAGATCCGTATAATTCGTGCTATGGTCTTTCCAGATGTGATGTATGGATGCGAGAGTTGGACTGTGAAGAAGGCTGACCGCCGAAGAATTGACGCGTTTGAATTGTGGTGCTGGCGGAGACTCTTGAGAGTTCCTTGGACTGCCAGATCAAATCAGTCGATATTGTCGACCATAAACCCTGACTGATCATTGGAGGGTCAAATTCTGAAGTTAAAGCTCAGCTACTTTGGTCATCTGATGAGAAGAGAGGAGTCGCTGGAGAAAGATTTGATGTTTGGAAAGGTTGAGGGTCACCGGAGAAGGGGTAGGCAGCGAACGCGATGGTTAGATGGCATCCTCGAGGCGCTGCAGATGAAGTTATGTAATGTTAGGAAGATAGTAAGAGACCGGAAAGTGTGGCGTGATATGGTCCATAGGGTCACGAAGAGTCGGACACGACTGAACGACTGAACTGAACTGAAAGTCGCAACAACAACCAGATGCTTTGGGGAAGGAAGGCACACTACCTCCTGCGGCTCCTTGAAGGTCAATGACTAGCCTACGCTGACATTGTGTATTGGTTTATGTAAAAGTGAAGACACAGTATGACACATTTTAAAACGAAAGCTTCACTACGCCAGGTTTTCAAACTTTGACCTTCAAATGACCTTGACCTAAATAAGTGTGGGTGTTCACGATTCTGTGGTGTTCACCCAAATATATACTGCACCTTCCTTTCCCCAAACCTAACTTAAACGGGGAGGCAGCCCCGTCGCAGTGGTACAGTAGTAAGACGCCCGAATACTGTGCCGGAGTTCCCGGGTTCAATCCCGACCGCCGGCGGCTGCGTTTCGATGGAGACGAAACGAAGAGGCGTGTGCTGTCAGCGCATATTACGCGACAGCGTTAAGGGCCCCGTGTCGCAGAAAAGTCAGTGTCGTCGTCGGCGGCCGCCGTCCCGCGTCGTCCGGCGTTGGCAGTGAGCGAAAAATCCCAGAAGAATTAATAAATAAAAACGAGTAGGAAAAATCGCCGACTGAGGAATCGAACGTGGGCATCCCTGGTGCGAGACGAGCACGTTAACCACTCCACCACGCCAGCTAGATGGTTTGAAATGGACAAAGGCGCGTCTATTGATTGCGGTAAATAAAAATGAGTATAGCAAGTTGCTCGATAACGCTATCGCGTTCCATTCTTGAAAGGCGGTAGCGTTAAGGGCCCCGTGTCGCAGAAAAGTCGGTGTCGTCGTCGGCGGCCGTCGTCCCGCGTCGTCCGGCGTTGGCCGTGAGCGAAAATTCCCAGAAGAATTAATACATAAAAACGAGTAGGAAAAATCGCCGACTGAGGAATCGAACGTGGGCATCCCTGGTGCGAGACGAGCACGTTAACCACTCCACCACGCCAGCTAGATGGTTTGAAATGGACAAAGGCGCGTCTATTGATTGCGGTAAATAAAAATGAGTATAGCAAGTTGCTCGATAACGCTATCGCGTTCCATTCTTGAAAGGCGGTAGCGTTAAGGGCCCCGTGTCGCAGAAAAGTCGGTGTCGTCGTCGGCGGCCGTCGTCCCGCGTCGTCCGGCGTTGGCCGTGAGCGAAAATTCCCAGAAGCATTAGTAAATTAAAACGAGCAGGAAAAATCGCCGACCGTGGGATCGAACGTGGGCCTCAGGGGTGCGAGACAAGCACGCTAACCACTCGGCCACGCCAGCTTTTCTTTTCTTTTTTGCCTGACTTTTGCAAGACAAAACAAATACACACAAGACATTGATATAATAAGCCTGCGAGGGGCTGGCTTATCTAAAATTCCTTAAGATCCATCAAAGGTTCTACCTTTGGCAACCATTCAGGATTATCATCGTCAAACTTCACAATCTCAATAAACCAATGGAGAGCCTCGCGGAAAAAAATCCGTGCAGGACGTGCATTAGGATCACAGTGATATCCTGCCATGCGTGAACGCCATATACTGTGGAGGCTCATTAGCATGATTGAATCATATGGAACCCCCTCCTCATTTTGCGTGGGTAAGTACCGTATTCCGTAAGGTTTAATAGGTAAATCTTTCTTTATGGTTCTTTGAAGTACGTCCCAAAATTAAACTCCTTCCTAACAGTGAAGAAATACATAATCTATCGTTTCTGGCTGTTTACAAATTAAGCAATGTGCACCCCACGGAATAAATAACCCTTTTTCTTGCAAAAACACTTTTACTGGCAAAGTTCCAGTATGCAACTTGAAAAAAGAAAGTTTTAGCCTCTGCCGTCACTTTCATTCTCTTTACCCTCTTCAGTACATTCCTGCCAGGGCCTTCCCTGCATATGGCCCTATAGATGGGCTCCGGAAGAACAACGTCGCACAAATCTTTGTACAACTTTTTCTTTTTCACAGTTGATAAATATTCTTTTGAAAATTTTGGAGAAAGAAATCGCACACTTTGAACAACTTCTCTAAAGTCACCAAAACTACCTCCCGTGTAACATTCGGTTAGCACAACAAAGTCTGGCAGTGCACGTCCAAGCCTGCCAAGGTACTTTGGGATATTCTGCATTTACATTGAAAACTCGGCCACGCCAGCTAGATGGTTTGAAATGGACAAGGGCGCGTCTATTGATTGCGGTGTTGTCTCAGAAATGTCCTTTAGAAGAGTGTATTGGGGCGTATAATAATAATTATGAGCATGTAAATTACAGAATTACAGAACACGCAGTTAAGCGAGTGGCAAATTACTTTTCCGCTGTACTTCCTCTTCGCTTGGCGTGCACGTAACGCCATCATGCGTGTGGCGCACGGAATAAGATAGACAAGGCATGGCCTCCGAGATCTTCATCGCTCACTCAAAAGCGCGGGAAGTAAATGAGTAGACGGTGCGAATGGGGCGCGATAACGGTATCGCGTTCCATCCTTAAAGGCGAAGCTTAAGCATCCTCCAAATTTTTTAAATAAAGTTAAATTGGTTCACAGGAAGGGAAAGGCGCAGTAACTGTCACACTTGCTCTGTGGACACCCGAACCGCGCCGTAAGGGAAGGGAGGAAGATGGGAATGAAAGTGGAAAGAGAGAAAGAGGAGCCGTAGTGGAGGGCTACGGAGTAATTTCGACCACCTGGGGATCTTTAACGTGCGCTGACATCGCACAGCACACGGACGCCACTTCGTTTCGCCTCCATCGAAACGCAGCCGCCGCGGTCGGGTTCGAACCCGGGAACTCCGGCACAGTAGTCGGGCGTCTTACCACTGCACCACCCCGGCGGGGCCCAAATTTTTTAAATTTTGGAGGACGCGTCAAAATTACTCCGCAGCCCTCCACTACGACTCCTATTTCTCTTTCCACTTTCACTTCCATTTCCTCCCTTCCTTCACGGCGCGGTTCAGGTGTCCACAGAAACAATCGTGACAGATACTGCGCCTTTCCCTTTCTGTGAACCATTTTTTTATTTATAACGGGGAGGCAGCCCTGGGGTTGTGCGATATCACCTTGAACAACAATTGGTCAAAGACAGACTGTGCCTTCCTTTATATGAAAACATGATCTTGACCTGGTTAGGTGTCCATAATTCCGTGGCGTCCACCTAAAGTATAAGGCTCCTCCATTTCTCCAAACCCTACTTTAAATAAGAATTACGAAAAAATCGGCAGTGGTTTAGCTCAGCTTTGCCAGGATATACGTAGCGAGAGGTACAGTCGTTCACACACATCACACGCAAAGGCAATGAAGCGGCACACGAGTTAGCCCGAGCTATCTACTTCCGGGTAACCATAGAACCACCGGATTTCCAGAACCTGGATGAACGCGCGCAAACATATTGTGAAATCGTTGAGAATTATAGATTAAACAGAAAACTGCTGCCACCACCGGATATGACACTAAGTAATAGAGAGGCGACCGCATGGCGGCGACTGCAAGCTGGAAATATCGTTAACCCAGTATTGGCCTTTCACATACTACCAGGGGAACAGGAAAATGATCTTTGCAAAGCATGTGGGGAGAGGGGTATAGATAGATAGATGGATTTATTGAAAGGAAAAGCAGATAGGTTGTGGAAAACCAGTTTTCTCCCCCTTCGCCGCGATCGACCACCACCACCCCAACGAGCTTCATGGCAGCGCCGACTGGGAGAGGAGGTAAATACCTCCCCTTGGGGGAAGGAGACCCTTAAAACCCCACAAGGTTGGCCGGAATAATTCAAATTAAGAGAGGGGTACTCTCGACCACATTATATGGGAATGCGTCGACTCCCCTGGAGTCGAGGAAAATATCAATAGCAGAGAGAGCTGGGAAGCCCTGCTGCGGAGCGAAGACCCTGCTCGGCAGCAACAAGCCGTCCGCCTGGGTGCCGAGGCCGCGAAGAGACAAAATCTCTTTCTTAGCCTTTAGCCGTGGAGGCTCCAGCCCCCATCCCCTAGGCCTGAGTGCCGGGGATGGGGAGTAAGGACATTTAAGGTGGACAAAAAAGTTGTTATCCATCCATACAAATGGGTTGCTCGTGAAGTCCGCTTCAAACTCACGCGTGGCACTGGAAGTGTCACTTAGCTTGATCACGTGGGTGGTCATGCGACGGCCCTTCACGTCCTCTTTTTCGGACTACTCCATCTCTTCGCTCCGGTCTTCCAGTAGGGCCAGAGCACGCCGCTGTTTCCACTTCACGTCCTGGCATCGATGGGCTTGGCGATGCGCTCTTCTCTTTGCTCCGGCGTCTCCGCATCTATCTTGGCCTTGCGCCACTCGTTCTTCCTTGCCTCGACGGCTAACTGCCAGGCCACAACCTCGGGGTCCGACGACTCGAGTTTCTCCCTTCTACGCCGCGCAGGTAGATAGGTAAAAACATTTAATGCCAATGATATGAATAGTGTGGGCGAAGCCCCCTACATGACACTTGGGTGCTCCCTCACTGTGAGGAGGGCACCCTTACAAAGCGAAGGATAGCCCTTGGAGCTCTATCCTTCTCATAGCACTGGAGATGATCCGGCGCTGGTCTTGAGCAGAAGTGCTGGTCAGTAGAGTTTCCCAGTAAAACTCCGCCACGGTCGGTGATGGGGGATGAGGGAAGGGGGGGGCATGTGAGGAGGGTGTGTAGGAAATCTCCTGGTTTGCCGCAAAGTTTGCATGAGGAGGGAAATTGGTCTGGGTATCTGGCATGTAGTAGTATGGGGTATGGAGCAGTGCGAGTTTGTAGTCGTCGCCAGTGTGCGGCCTGCGCTATGGTACGGGCCGGGGCTGGGGATGCGTATTCTCTTCGTTTGTCCCGGTAATGTGAGAGAATATCGCGGAAGGAGAGCAGACGCTCCTCGGCCTGTAGAAGGGGCTCATCTCCTCCTGCCCGGAATGTGAGACCTCGGGCTAGAGAATGAGCCTCTTCGTTGTCAGGGAGGCCGGCATGTGCTGGCGTCCAGATAAGGGTTACAGGGTGCCGGGGCTGCCAGAAGCGTAGTAAGCGAGCAGCGGTGCGAGATATGTAGCCATTGGCATAGTTGAGAATGGCAGATTTGGAGTCAGAGATAATTATGTTGGGAGATGTAGAGGTCAGAGCAAGCGCGATGGCTGCCTCTTCTGCCTCTATGGCCGAATTGGTGATGATTGAGCTGGAGGTTAGAAGTTTTGCTTGATTGTCGGCTACCGCCAGGGCCATACGGTGGCCTGAAGTATTCCGCTGCGTCCACATAGACAACCGCATGGTCCTCGCTATACTGTTTGTGGAGGGCCCGAGCCCTTGCTATTCTGCGGTTCCCATCTCGCTCAGGGTGCATGTTCTTGGGGAGGGGGGGGGTATATTGAGGTTAGAGCGGAAGATAGAAAGGGCGACGCCCTTGGTAGTGTGTGTAATTGGGTTTAGGTTTAATTTGGATAATAGAGCACGGCCAGCCTCTGAGTTCGATAGACGGTATATTTGTGCCGTAAAGGTGGCTTCTGTAAGTTCCTCAAAGGTGTTGTGGACACCGAGTTTGAGAAGCCGATCGTTGGATGTGCTGGGGGAAGGCGTAGAGCCATCTTCGTGCAACTCCGCAGGAGCGCGTTACCCGGTCTCTCTCCTTCTGTCGGAAGGGTAGGTATGGAAGGGCATATACGGTGCGGCTTATGATGTAAGCCTGGGTGAGGCGAAGGGTGTTTCGCTCGCGTAGGCCAGCCCGGCGGTTCGCTATGCGGCGAATCAGTCGGGTGGCCTGTTAAGCGTGTGTTTGGAGAGCCTTTATGACTTCTCCGTGCGCGCCATGGGAGTGGAGCATTAGCCCTAGCAATCGGATTTTGGATACTAGTGGGATGGAATGGGTACCTAGCGTGAGGGAGATGGGAGGATTGACGTTGTCCTGTTGCTTGGGGCGGTAGAGAAAGAGTGATTTTGAAGGGGAGCAGGTCAGGCCACGCTCCCGTAAGTATGTGTCGATGGTAGTTAGTGCCAATTGTAGGTGCTTTTCTATTTCGGCGTCACTGCCGTGATTTGTCCAGACAGTGATGTCGTCGGCGTAGAGGCTGAAATGGGTGTCGGGGATTTGAGCTAGTTTTTGGGGTAGGTGAAGAAGTGCTATATTGAATAAAATAGGGGAGAGGACGGCACCCTGGGGCGTACCTCGTGCTCCCAGCGTGATTCTTGGGAGGCAGGCGGTGGTCGCCGAAGGTAAGTGTGGCTGTGCGGTGGTTGAGGAAATCTCGGATGTAGTTGTACATCCTGGCGCCGACTCCCAGGGTTCTAAGGTTCTGTAGGATAGCTGAATGCGTAACGTTATCGAATGCCTTAGTGAGGTCCACACCTAGGATAGCTTTGGTGTCGTTGGTTTGGGAGTCGAGAATGTGCTGTTTGAGCTGTAGAAAGACGTCCTGTGTGGAAAGCCCAGGACGAAATCCAAACATACAAGTGGGCATAAGATTGTTGCCTTCTAGGTACTGGCACAGCCTAGTCTGGAGTACATGCTCCATGAGCTTTCCAACAGAAGAAGTGATGGAGATGGGTTAGAGGTGAGCAGAGGTTTCCCATGATTGGGTATGAAGACGATTTTGGCCTCTTTCCATTGCGGTGGGAGGGTGCCCATTTGCCAGCACTCGTTAAAGTATTCAGTAAGGGCGGCAACAGATTGAGCGTCGAGATTCCGGAGTGCCTTGTTATGAACCCCGTCTGGACCGGGGGCTGAGGATGTGTTAAGTTTCTGGAGTTCAGTCTGAACCTCTGCTTCTGTAATGGGTTGGTCGAGGAGGTCGTTAGGGGGGCCTGCATAATCAGGGTGCGTTACAGGAGGGTATGTAGGGAAGTACTGATGTCTAAGTTTTTGGAGAAGTTCCAGTGGAGGTGTATCGGAAGAATGCATGAGTTTGGTGAGGTTATGTCTTTGGGTAGTCTTTGACTGCGTGGAGTCTATTAAGTGTCGAAAGAGGTTCCAGGTCCGAGGTAGACTCATGTTGCCATCTAGCTTGTTGCATAGTGATTCCCAGTTTTGTCGTGAAAGAGTCGCTGCATGCGCCTCTATCTCTTTGTTAAGACGGGCGAGGCGGCGTCTAAGTGTGCGGTGCCAACGCTGCTTTTGCCAGCGTCGTTCTAAGCCTGATTTAGCTTCCCATAAATGTAGGAGGTGGGAGTCAACTGTGTCGCTTGGGAAGTCCTCTTGTAGGGGAAGAGTTACGGATAGGACATCACTTTGTAGTTGTTTGGACCATTCAGTGATGTCCGTGATGGGAGCGAAGGCGCGGGCTGCTCTACGTGATCGGAAAGAGTCCCACTTCGTGAAAGTGGAGCCTCTGGGAGGCCTGCGGGTAGTTGAATGTGTAAGAGAATTTCGATGGTGCAATGGTCGCTACCTAGGTTCTCTTGTGTGTTGCACCATGTGGCATGAGGGAGGCGATGTGCGAACGTAAGGTCTGGTGTAGTCTCTCTGCAGACACTGGTTCCCGTGCGCGTAGGAAAGGTAGGGTCGGTGAGCAGAGAGAGACCGGTTTGTTGCGCGGCTAACCACACCCGCCGTCCTTTTGGTGTGTCGTGCGGGCAACCCCAGGAACTATGTGGGGCGTTAAAGTCTCCTACGACGAGTAAAGGGCACTTGTTTGCTATGCGCTTCGCAAGTGTAAAGAGGCGTTCGAAGTTGCTATTGAGGCACTTAGGGTGGCTACATACATTCAGAACGAAGAGGCTGTTCGCTCGAGCGTGTTGCGGAACAAGCTCAATTAAAAGGTGATCAATATCTTGAATTGCTAGGGGATGGGAGATGGTGGTAATTGAGCTACTAACTAGAAACGCTACGCGAGGGGGTGTGGCTGATGTGGGCAGAATAGGAGTATAGCCGGGGAGGGTGAGCGGGTTGGAGGGTTCCTGCAGGGCAAGGATGTCAGGTCCCGTAGCGCAGGACAGCAATTGGTGGACCACATGACGCTTCTGGCCAAAGCCCCGGCAGTTCCACTGCCAGAGTGTAAGGTTACGGTTCGGAGATGCCATCATGAGAGTCGATATGGGGAGAAGCCATAACGGGTGGGTGGGAGTCACGAGCTACGGCAGGGATAGGATTGTCTTGTCCTTCCGGTGTTTTGGGCTTCTTTCGTCTATTTGGGGTGGGGTCCCGCTTTGGGAGGCACGTTGCGTAAGAATTGAGCCGGGATTCAAGATCGTTATAGCGGTCAGAGAATCCTTGCGTTAGCACGTCGAATCAGTGATTAAGAGTAGCATTGTCTTGTGTTTTGTGGATTACAGCGTCTTTGAGGGTTGCACATTCCTGGTTGATGTGAGTGACAGCGTCTCGGCCCCGCTTTCCTTGTTTTCCATGACAGCGGTTACGCCGCGGCCATCATCCCCACGCTCGCCGCGAACACTACCCTTTGCGCATGCCAGACCCCTCGGTGACGCGCACATGCGCAGTGGACCGCGAAACTCCTTGGTCGAAGGCAGGCGGCGTCTGCTCCTCTGCTCCGCGGTCGACGCGCGCGCCGGCCTGCGCAGCTCTGACGTCACTTGGCTCCTCGCGCATGCGCAGTACTGGTGAAGCGAGAGCCACAGCGAAACGGCGAAACTGCAGGTAGCTCTCGCTACAAAACCACTGATTGAAACGCGGGTGTTAAAGAGGCTATCACTGCGGCACTCACAGCTTTCGGTATATCACTAGGTTGAAGCCATGCTTAAATACCCACAATTTTTCTGTCAGCTGAACCGCACAGAAACAGTTTGTCCCCCTGCTTCTTGATGGTCAAATGATGGCCAAATGATGGCCAAATGATGGTCAAATTAAAGCCCATGCGAAAACTGGCTCTCCTAGCGCAGTGAAGCTTTCGCTTCAAAAGATGCGCGTTGTAATAGCCGTCGCACGCCACCGATATTCGAAGAGGCGGTGAGTGCAATGACGGCATGTTCAACAGATACCAAAAACACTGGTGACGAAGGAGCCTTCGCCGCAAAGGCAGAATGCCCTTAGGTTCCTGGTTCCGTAGGGCCGGGAGCAGCCCCCCCCCCCCAACCTCTTCCCTCTTCAGCGCACATTAAAGGCCCACTGTCTACTCTCCGGTCGAAACTATTTTCTTCCCCGGTGACTGAGACTTCACCCCCAGAACGCATGGCCGCAAAATGTTTTTGAAAAGAGTAACTAATAACGCAGTTACAGCCACCACAATCGCCCGATTCTGTCGTGCTTCTCTCCTTCCGTTCCCTCGCAAAGGTTTTTCACTCTCCTGCCCGAGGTCGTTTAGCCTCCGCAAGCCAAATTCCCCTTCCTCCTCCGCGTTTGGCGCGAGGTGGAGCGTGGCACTCCGCGTGCGCGAAAAAAAAAAAAAAAAAACGGGCGAGGGTGCGCGCGCCGCTGGATTCAGTCTGGCCGTGGCGAGGGAAAAGCGCGCAGCGAGCGGTGGACACCCATCCTTCACCCTCAGACAGCGAGACGGACCAATGGACATCGTTCGCGATAAATACGTCACAGCTGCGGCTCGACGGGCCAGCGCAGGGAACGGGAAAGCTGGCTTCCCGAAGGAGAGCATGAGAGAGCTTTGATTTGTATTTTCGTTGCTTTGTGGCGCGCGTGTCACTGTAGCATTTTGCACAGACTATCTCCGGTACCTGATCGAAACACTGGGCTCCTTTGCTTAAAAGGTCTTTCCCTGGACAGTGGACCTTTAAAGATCCCCAGGTGGTCGAAATTACTCCGAAGGCCTTCACTACCGTACATATCTTTCTCTCTTTCCACTTTCACTGCCACTGTAATAATAATAATAATAATAACTGGTTCACAGGAAGGGAAAGGTGCAGTATATGTCACACTTGTTTCTGTGGACACCTGATCCGCGCCGTAAGGGAGGGGATGAGGGTGGGAGAGAAAGTGGAAAGAGAGAAAGAGGAGCCGTAGTGGAGGGCTATGGAGTAATTTCGATACCCTGGGGATCTTTAACGTGCGCTGACATCGCACAGCACACAGACGCCCCTTCGTTTCGCCTCCATCGAAACCGCAACCTTCTGGCCGTCCCTCACCGCGCCAGATGACAGATATCGCGCCTTTCCTTTCCTATAAACCAATTTGCAATTTGTAATCGGTATTCCATCAGTCGCTTTACAGCCTGGGTAAGGTGTTCACAGAAAAAGTGTGTTCGATACTATAATCTATTTTTTTATTTAATTCCATCACTCACCTATCGCAATGCAAAATTAGCAATGGTTAAATGGGGTTAAACAGTTTGACGAGCGGTAGCTGTTTTGCTAATACCAGGTGTTAAACCGACGTCATCGCGTGCCTATCACTTGATTTCTGATGTTATTGAGAATAATCACCTTTAAAGGTCAAATAACAGCCATGATCATGTACCAGCATGCCACAGCATAACACACTGGGCGAGACTTGTCGCTCGATTCCAGTTTGACCTTGGCTCAGCTTCAATATCACCCAGACAGATCCAAGCGCGTCCTCGCGTTTGTCGAGAGGGAGTACAGCTATACCTTTAAAATATGCAAGATAGCTTCGCTACCATCAAAGGTGTCGGCGACGAAAAATGATGCGACTTCCCGCTCTCAATTAAACGCACGTCAACGCGCAAAGAAAACAGGTCGCGTCGACGACACCCCATACCACCACACCTCCGCAAGCGTCACTTGGGCGCTCCCAATGGGAAATCACATTCAGACAGCTCAGTTTATTCCGATTGATTGAAAAACTTTATTTTTCACCAGAAGAAACCGATCACCCCCGCCTCCGGCATGCAGGCCTGGGAGACGGGGGTAGGCCTTGGCCCATGGCAGCCTCCTCCACCAGGTGGACGATGTTCCGCTGGAGCTCTGGGTCCGAGCTTTGCAGCAGGGTCTCCCAGTTCTCTCTACTAACTATATTTTGTTCCACCCTGGGAGAGTGCTTTCGTTGTCATGTTTTAGTATGCATTTTGTTTTCGTCAGCCTTGCATTTTTGCGTTTGTATTTTGCATTTTCACATTGTAATAATCCCGTTTTTGACGTACTAAGGTGTGTGTGTGTGTGTGCGTGCGTGTGTGTCACGTAGTGTTTTTAAATTTGACCCGAATACTCGCAAAGGCCACCCCTACACATCTGTCGCATTAGAATATGAGCACAGATATATATCCTATCTCTGCCTTCTCTCTTAGCCGCACTTTCAGCAATGGTACTGCGCGCCGCAAATGTTTGACGTCGAATGCACATTACGCTCGAAACATGCAACGACGTCTACGAAGTTCGGCCCATAGAGATGTATAGGGACAATAGGACCGCGTTCATGGTCATCCTTCCCGGCGTCCTCCCCGTCGGCGCACGCTAAGCGTCAAGCATAACAAACGACTGCGCCGTCAGAAGCCTAACGGCGCTTAACTGCTTAAGGAGCAAGGATCCAGACGACACGACAGCGCCGGCAATGAACACATGTCATGCTTATAGATAACACTTCCTCTCAATCACCGCGCTTCTCTGCGCACAAATTTCGCTCTCTTTTAGCAACGCTGATGCTGGTCGAACCACAAGCTAACCGAGTGTCTCTTGCGTAAGCATCCATTAGTCGCTTGCGTGGTTGTCACAGCTGCTGCTACGCACTATATTTATCAACCTGTTTTTCTTGCCGAATTTGTAGGTATCTGAAGCTGCAGCAATCGCTTGGGTGGACGTGGTTGCTGCGACGGGGCTGTTTTTATTGATCTTCTCGTTATCAGCAATTTGTTTCAAACCACTTCTACTGTGCCGGAGTACTCGGGTTCGAACCCGATCGCTGGCTCTGCGTTTCGATGGAGGTGAGACGAGGTGGCGTCCATGAGCTTTGCGATGTCACTGCAAGAACCCCAGGTGGTCGAAACTTCCGGAGTCCTCCACTACTGCGTGTCTCATAGCCTGAATTTCTTTGTGACGTTAAACCCTACAAACCAAACCAAACTTTTCTTTGCACACGGCAGTGATAGCGGCTCAGAAGGGGTGGGCATTTCTCCGCGGTATACGAACAAACGAAAGAAGGAAGAGAAAATGCAGCCGTTAAATGCATTCATGCATAAAGATTTGACAACCAAAGTATGAGTCGGTGGGGGCTCTATTATCCTCGACACAGAAAACAGCGCAGTATATAACCAGCAAGCCCGAGAGAAAACAAGTGCTCGCTCCAACTTGTCACTATACGGGATGTTGTCGTTCGTCCAAATATATTCACTATACTATATAGACTCGACCTCGCGGATAGTGAGTTACATTGGTTACGGAGGCTGCGCTAATGCCGTACAAAGCGTTTTCCGCAGGATTAACATGACAACAAACAAGACCTACATTATTATCATACCCCGGAGTCCTTGAACGAAGGTGAACCAGAATATTTAAATACAGGCTTTTTGAGATATACGCATGACGTCACTGACGCCACAATACGCTGCTACTATATGCAGTGTCGGCTGATATAAAAAAACAGGCGAATCATGCTGATTAAATAAATTTTAACAGCTTTCTTTTGCCTATTAGACTTGGGCGTTTGAATGTAATGGGAGGTTCGTCAATAATAGTCGCATAGTAATATAACTTCTATAAGGTTTCAAAAACGCGACTTCCCTTAGCGCTGTGGATCATTGAATTTCATCCCGCGCGCCCTTTTCAAAAAGCGCGCCTATGAGTGGCCGCGAGCGAAGCGACGTGCAACCCTTGGAATGAAGCTGCCCACAACACAGCTCGAGCGCACGTCAACCGACCAGGGCCAGCTACAGACCCAGGCAGTGCACGCGAACGCCTGGTTACCTATAACGAAATTACTCTCCACTACAGGGAGCAACGACTCCAGTATCCGCCCCCACACCAATCACTATCTGAACTCGAGCAGGTGACCGGGCTCCAGCTCCAGGCCCGTGCCTTCCTATCTCCAGCACACCTTGCCCATATCTACCCCGGCCTTTTCTCCCCTGTATGCCTCCTCTGCGGGGCACCCAAAGCAGACTTTCATCACATCCTCTACGTGTGCTCTGAGCTCCAGCCAGCCCGCAATTTGCAACTAACAGACATAGAGCGATGGGAGATCGCGGTGTCCAGCTCGGACCCAGCTGCACAAAAGGAGCTGGTGGGCTGGGCTCTAAGAATCGCTGAGAGCCACAAGCTCCCGGCCACCCTACGCGATATCGAGCCGACCCATCAAAACAATCAATAAGGCTCAAAATTCAATAAACGTTTTCACCACCACCATCGTCCCTACTCATCACTGCGTGCGCACCTGTAACCCGTACCCTAAAGTCACTAGAACACGTATGGTGCCCATGGCAAAATCACAAATGAGGTGGTACAGGGAGATATGAGCTGGGCCTTTCGAAGCACGGGAAGCTCAGAGAAAAAAAAAAAAAAAATGGGAAGCTCAGAGGAAAGTGGAAAGTAATAGGTGGGCTGCCAAAGTACTTAAATACCCGTACCTAAAAAGCGTTGGCTCAAAATGGAAGAAACGAACTAGGCAACTAACCGCTAAGTATAGAGAACACACGGACGGAGAAATAAAGAGCGTTAAAAAGCAGGTAAAAACATATTTAGAAGGTAAAAAATGGATAAATTTTATAGAAATGAAGCAGATTGTAGCAATATGTCGAAACTGGAAAAGGCAGATGAGAAGGGAATCTTTCTTCGATAACTCACTGGGCTGTGCCCTACTGTTTGAATCTAGATCAGGGTGCCTTAAAACGCGCAGTTACAAAAAAAGAAAAGCAATTAACCGAGAAGGTGACAATGTGCAGTGTGCAGTAAATCCGAAGAAACAATTGAACACCATATACTTACATCTTCTTAACATCTTGCACTGGATGTGGGTGCAGGTGTAAGATGTAAGACTCTCGACACCAGGCGCCATATTTCTGGCGCGGGCGGCCCGGGAACTGGGGGTTGCGCGGGCGGCTCGCGTATAATGCGTGTTCGTGAGCAAGCGTTTTTCAATTATGTCGTTAACGTGCATTACCATCTATGCATTTAGGTGCGTGTTGTGCATCATTTTCCCTCTTCTAGGGAGTACTGCAGTAATTTGAAGCGGTCTCTTCCCTCGTTTACGCGATATCCGAGGGTACTCTACCATGCAGGTTGCGAACTGGAAATCATCGTTTATTAGCAGTAATGCGCCGGAGCCTTTATTATTTTTTTTGTGTGTGTGGCTGCCCTTCACTCCTATTACTTCATTCTTATCCAACTGCTTTCTTTGCACCATCCTGCTCCAAAACGCAATATTGCTCCAGAACTGCTTCAAACCGATTGCCGCGGGGTTTTACTATCAAACTTAGCTAAACACAATAATGATGGCAGTGCACTGGTGGCAGAGGTATAGCACACCTTGCACTGTGCTTAATACAAGCAAAATTTTCGCTAGCTAGGGAAGTGTGGAGCATAATTTAACATTTGTTTGCAAGTAAATTTAATATAACTCACAAACGATTGGAGGTAATTGTGAAAAACCTCACTGCATGCGCATAGCACATTATCCCAGGCGTTTTATTCGCTGGTGAAGAGAGAATCGAGAGCAGCAAGGGTAGCGCTGTCTATCACGTTAGTGTTGTAGGAACTGTTAGAAATCTTGTTCAGAGGCAAAATAATAAATAATTGCTTCATAGGAAATGAAAGCCGCAGTATCTGTCACACTTGCTTCTGTGGACACCTGAACCGCGCCGTGAAGGAAGGGAGGAAGGTGGGAGTTAAAGTGGAAAGAGAGAAAGAGGAGCTGGTAGTGGAGGACTGCGGAGTAACTTCGACCACCTGGGGACCTTTAACGTGCGCTGACATCGCACAGCACACGGACAATGTTCTAGCTTTAAAAACAAGCAGGTACTTCCCCATCGAGTATATTGGTCAATGACAAGAACATCAAGTCTATGACAGACAAAAATATACTTGAAGTGTTATGAGGTGATGCGCCAAGGGTGCCATTCAACAGGAGACTTCCCAGGGGTGTTGGAAATCCACACAGGGCCTATCGCCCACTTGTTAAAACTAAAATTCCAGCATTGTTTAAGGAACTACATGATGAGCTACATGTAGAAGGAAGAGCTGGAGGATGAAAAGGCTACCACCGCGAACAGCGCTTGGCAGTTTATCAGTACAGGCACATGAAAAAGGATATGCACAAGATTGAGGGTGGAAATGTGCATGCCCATTATTACGAACGCCAAAAACTAGTGGCATTGCTCGAGCCTATCTAAATGATAGACTCCACGTTTGAATGTATGAAGTCAAAATAGGCAAGAACTTAGGTCAAACTTGGTATTCGTTTGTGAGGTGCATAAGCAGACGTTCCGTTGCTGCAAGTCTGTTCCAGGTGGTGGCTTAGGTCAGCCTGTGCTGTTTTAAACATCGTTACATGTTTTGGCCATTTGTCTTGTCTTGTCAGAGGTGTGTGCATAGTCGTCAAAATCACTGAACGTTGCACAAAAATGAATAAAAGTAGAGATTTTGTATTTCACGAATAGAAAACTGAAATTAATAATGGCGTTTCGCCATGGAAACGCGCTCTAAAACATAATTCGAATGCTCCGAAACTCTTGTATGATTGCTCCAAAGCTGCTCCAAAATGGCATTATAACTGCTCCCCGAGCTGCTCCAAAATGCTCGAGCCTGTTTCCACCCCTGTAAATGCACGTTTTTTGTTTGTTTTTTTTTTTACCTTTTGATTTTGTGCATGAGAATACACATTATCCTTTTTTTTTTTTAAATTGTAACTGGATCCGTGAGCGTCGCGCTGAAGGTTGCTTACGCAAAACGCTTACGTTTTCGGTCATCATTGGTTCTTCTTTGGCTTTCTTTTACCGTTCCTTTACGGGAATATAAGCAAGGCCACCAGCAATACAAATTTTTATTTGCGTATTTCAGAGAGGCGTCGGCGTGGAGAACGGTTGAGCGCAGTTAGTATCTGCCTGAGACGCACAAATAAGCACGATTTCATCACAGGCTGATGCTGGCCCAAACGGCTGCGCAGTGCTTTCCCACGTACCAATAGCTTCGAAATAAAATTTACTCGTCATCTAGAGGCATAAGTCGCGAGATCTCTCTACTATGTTATCATTTGTTCAAGACGCCGGTAGACATAGTGGAATGGAGCAGCCGGTGAATGAATTCGACGATCGCGCTTGCTGTGGCGTCGAGCTCTCTCCAAATTTTCTTCCTAGCACAAGTGAAATTGATTGCAGTTTATTGTTGAAGTTCGTCAACCTGTCTGACTGCCTTCATACCATCACACGCGGCAGCGCGTGGTGACACTTCTGTGGCAGTAGGCAGTCAAACATGTCATTTATCTGCCCGTCATTAAGTGCATTGGTACTCGCATTACACATGTATTGGAAGCTTCAGCATTCTGACAAGTGGCAGTGGCACTGGTTCAGAGTCTTCAGACCTAAACAAGAGCAGTCCAAAACCGAAAAAAAAAAGAAAATACCAGCAAAAGTACAAGCAAGTTTGAGAGCATGAGAAAGCGTTTCAAAGTTGGCTGCAAGCAGGGCTGCCTTTTTCTTTATCTCAGTTTCGAGCTTAAGCCCTTTCAGCTCTGCTTCTAACCTATTCATTTTTCCCGACGTTCTTTCTTTTTTCCGAATTCTTCTTTCTCCATTTGGACAATTTCCGGCGCAATTTGAATAGCGTCTTCATCCTCATTGAAATTTGCTATCGCTTAAGTTGTTCATTCTTTCGCATCCACGCCTAACTCGCCACACAGCAACAACAGCTCGCCCTTGGCTAAATACCTAAGGTCCATGATCGCTGCTTAAAATTCTCACTTTACTCACTCTCGAACGGTACTGTGCAAATACCACTGTGTGACAGACACTGGATTCCCAGACACTATTCACACACACACCAGACACTACTAACCCAGAGTTTAAACACTGGCGAATCTCAGACCAAGACGAAGCGCTCACCCAGACATGCAGACGATGTCACCTGATCCATCCCAAGCGCTGCCAACCAGTTGTTGGAAGTGGGGGTCATGCCACGTCACGATATCCCACCTCTGACAGCGCCAGCCAGGAAGAAGCCGCCACGTCCCCTCCGGCCGAGGGGCACAACTACCCGGTCAACTCTCACGACGGTCTCCCTCGACCGTTGTTAGCGTTGCCACGACGCATAAAAAATAGTACTAGATTTTTTGCGAAAAAATCAGTAGAAATCAGTAGATTTTTAATCTTAATTTTTGCAGTCACTTTATTAGCCCACGAATTCAGCGCTTATATTATTAGTATTCTGTTTTAGTATTGTATCTTCTAAGAAATATAGTACAAAAATTGACCCCGAGATTCTTGATGATACTTTTGAAAAACCCAGGGATGCAGAGAGCCATTGTCAAGCACGAATTTAGAAGCAGTGAAGCCCTCCGATGACCTATTCAAAGACGTCAGATGGTAGCTAGTACCCGAACGCTTTATTTAGAGTGTAGTATCTTCCAGATAAGGGCAATTAGAGATCGCTGGGAGAGGCCTACCGTGCTGAAGTGGACATCATGATGATGATGATCCAGAAATGAGAAAGCATGAGTCCCTTGTAGCTTACGCAAATAAACTTTATTGCGCGTGAACAGGCAACTTCAAAATGGTCATGTATATGACTAGATAGGCTGTAAAATTCCACAAGTGGCTGTGCCAGCAAAAAGCATTAAATGCACTCGTGCTTATCCTTGTGCCATTTTTTCATTCTCCTTATCAGTGGCCTGTCAATGTTGAAGCTGTGGCATGCTGAGGACGTCCTTAGGCGTTTCGTGTGCAGAAGGCCACATATAGTCTTAGGTTGCTTACAGCAGAAAATGCCCGCTCAACTGCTGCGCTAGAGTGTGGCAAGCACAGCATAGCAGTCACAAAGTCGGTCAATGCAGGAAAAGCGGTGCTTCCATCACAATGTTTTTGAGTAAATACGACTGCCCAGAGCTCGTACAACGAGGTATTTTTGCTTGTCGGGATATCAGCGTTTCTTAAATATCGCCATTCGGTGTTCAAAGATTTCAAGGCTTTGCCGGAGACTAAATTCGGAAAGGCTTGCGCTAGTGGTGCAAGAGACGCTGCCTTCCCTGTCATGGACACAGTAGGATCTAGGAGTTCTAGATGTTTTAAAACCGGCGGATGTTTTAAAACATGTCCGGTGGTTTACAGATATAGAAACTCATGGCAGTGACCATATCCCAACCTACCTCAACATTACTGACCATTCGACATCTCTCACAGCGACACGTATGCGGCGTATTGATTGGACACTTTTTAAAACTATTATGGAAGATACTTGCACCCAAGACTTGTCCACAAGTCTCGAACAAAAAATTAAGGACGCTATGGAGAGTGCAACCTGTACCTTTAACCCTGTCGCAAACTACACAGATTTTGACTTTGAACTATAGCGACTACGATCGCTTCGGCGCAGGGCGGAACGTAGATACCGGCGCACAAAGTCTCGCCTAGACCTCACATACGCAAGGCGCATACAGAAAAAAATCCAGCGCAAAATTCAATCCCTGGAGTCTAACCGCTGGAGGACATTTTGTGAAACTCTCGACCCACGGAAGTCATTGTCACGTATCTGGACTGTCATTCGCGGCCTTCGTACACCACCTCAACAACGACACCCTTTCAAATCAATCGCGCTTCACCTTAGATGCAGTGAGGTCGACGTAGCCGAAGAATTCTGCACAAGAATAACAGGACCTTCAAACACACTCGCGCCACAGCAGTGTAGTGATGTTCCGCCATCGAGGGATTCACGGATGGATCTACTGTTCACACTGGAAGAACTTGACGCTGCTCTCGCTTGTTGTAAAAGGTCATCTTCGCCAGGACCAGATGGTGTGACGTACTCTGCGCTTGCCAATCTAGGCCAAGAGGCTCGACAGGCTCTCTTGCAGACATACAACAGGTCATGGAGCGACGGCAAAGTTCCTAGTGAATGGAAGACAAGTCGTATCATTCCACTTCTAAAACCCGGAAAATCACCGCTCGATATTAATTCATACCGCCCCATTGCGCTCTCCAGCTGCGTCGGCAAAGTAATGGAAAGGATGCTATTAACACGCATTGAGTGGTACTTGGAACGACACGAAAAATATCCAGATTTCATGTCTGGGTTTCGACGCGGCCGCTCCTCTATAGATAATGTCGTAGACCTGGTTACGTCAGTCAATGTCCAAAAGAATCTGAAAAGATTGACTGCGGCATTATTTTTAGACATTAAAGGTGCCTACGACAATGTAACGCATGAAGCCATCCTATATGCACTGGAAACTGCTGATATCGGAGGACGAACTTATAGCTGGATACGCAGTTATTTGTCAGACAGGTCACTGTTCATCCAGACAGAGGACGGACGAACATCCTCACATAGAACCTCTCGCGGAGTTCCGCAGGGTGGGGTACTGAGCCCCACTCTATTCAATCTTGTGCTCATCGGCCTAGTCGACCTGCTGCCTCAGTCAGCTCAGATCTCCATATATGCGGATGATATTTGCATTTGGGCCTCAAGCGTGACTCGACCCCAAGTTCGTGCAAGACTACAAAAAGCGGCATCTATTATGACGTCATATCTTCGTGTACAGGGTCTTACTATCTCAACAGAGAAGTGTTCTGTGGTGGCCTTTACACGGAAATCAATGTCGCAATACGCAGTATACATAAATGGCAAAGCTATTCCTTATGAAAAGAGTCATCGCTTCCTTGGAATCGTCATCGATAGGAACCTCTCGTGGAGTCCACATATCAGTGGTATGAAGAAGAGACTGACGGCGATTGCCCATGTTCTCTCCTTTCTAGGAGGCAAGTCCCGGGGCGCGTCAGTGCACTCTATGCTGCAACTATACCGTTCACTTTTCCTGGGTTACATGCGGTACAGCTTTCCAATATTCAATAATATTAGGAAGACGAACATCGAGATCCTCCAAAGCGTGCAAGCTCAAGCTCTCCGCATCTGCCTTGGACTGCCAAAATGCACCTCAACGGCAGCAACGGTTCTTCTCTCCCGCGAGCATCCCATAGCTACATATATTGCTGTTGAAACCATGAGGACACATATACGACACCTCACCCGGGTTTCCCGTCACCACCTGGCAACTATCCCAACAATTAGACCACATACTGCATTTGCCAAAACCATAGCAGCTCATCGCACCTACCTTCCTTCACAGTTCACTCCAGCTTCAAGACCGAGTTTACCCATATGGAGCCTGCATGAACCGAAAGTTTACCTATCTTTCCGGGAGTAAAAAAGAAAACGGGTGTACCATTGCCTGCCTTGAAGCAAATGACGTTGGGTCACCTGTATTCTATGCACAATAATCGTGAACACGTCTACACTGATGGCTCAGTTGCTTCAACAAGCTCCGCGGGGTCCGTAGTGATACCGTCGAGGTCCATCGTGCTGAGGATCAAGACGACGTACCCCACCTCTTCAACTGGTGCTGAACTGGCTGCCTTACGTGCAGCTATTGAATACATCGGCCAGGAACTTCCAGGTGTCTGGTCCATTTTTACGGACTCGAAAGCAGCGCTTCAAGGCGTTCAAGCTGCGCTACGTCGTGGATCACATGAACAACTAACTGCAGAGATCCGCGTGCTATACCACGACGCTACATCAAAAGGTCATGATATAATTTTCCAGTGGCTACCTGGACATTGCGGTATTAAGGGAAACCACCAGGCAGACTAAGTTGCCCGTTCTGCACACAACGACGGAACTACAGTGAAGATTCCTATATCTAGAGTTGACGCAGCTTGTCGACTTCGTTCCTTAGCGGCGGAGCTAACGCTTTCAGCCTGGAACAAAGGAGAATTCTTCAATCGACGCCTCAGGGAACTAGACCCTGGGCTGCGCCTTCGTGTTCCCCCTAACAAAGGGCGGCCCGAAACAACACTGATGTGCCGTATGTGGCTCGGTGTTGCATTCACCAAAAAATACGCTAATGTGATGAGAATGGCGGATAGCCCTAACTGCGAAAGATGCGGCTGCGAAGAGACCACACAGCATCTCCTTTGCGAGTGCCCTGCTTTTTCAAGCGAAAGACATGCGCTGCGTTCGGCTCTGGACCATCTTGACAGCCGTCCTTTCACAGAGGAGAAAATACTCGGCCCATGGCCACAGAAGGCGTCTAACGGCAAAGCCTTCAAAGCACTTATGTGTTTTATGAGAGACACAAACTTGATTGAGAAACTGTGACTGTGCTCCTCGCCGCCTTACCTTTCCTATCATTCTCTTCTATCTTTCTCCTTTAAACTCCTCATTCCCCTTCCCCAGTGCAGGGTAGCAAACCGGAAGCTTTCCTGGTTAACCTCTCTGCCTTCTCTCTCTTTCTCTCTCTCTTTTTTTAAAACCGGCTCTTGAAAGGGGCTACGCTTCAAAATTTGGTCGACACTCTCAATGTAAATACCATGGCATGTTAAGCGGAAGAACTGACGATGCTCAGTAGTAACTGAACATTCTCTGGATGACAAGAATACAGCTGCTTGAACGGCGACGTACATGTCTTCCAAAGAAACAAAGCATTCGGGGTTCTCGAGTTCACTTTTTGTCACCTCAACTTCATGTGTGCAGGATCGCTTGAGATAAGTATTATTAGGTTTGGGTCGCGCGCCGGGTATCGCACCGCTGCCAGCAGTTATTACGTGCGGCTCGCGACCCCTCGGTAGCGTTGGCCTGGCGGCTCCGTGGCTCGGCGGACGGCATCAACGGTCCCAGCAAAGATGAGACGTCTTCTAACACAACAACCTTTACTACAACATCATGAAAAAAACGGGCAGAGAAGCTGACCCGGAGAGAATACAGACACGTTCACACAGCTGGTGTCTGGCGTCGTCACAGCGACGCCTTCCAAAGTAGGCTCTGGCTCAGCGGAGTCGGCCGCTGCTTTTTATAGGCTTGTCAGTTCACAGGGAAAGGGGGGCCCTCACAGGGAAGAGAGAGCCCAACACGTTTGGACAAGACGGGATGACTCAATCGCGGGTGGCCCGACCGCATCTCCTCCACCTCCTGCAGACGGGCGAGGGCGACGCACTCTCCCTCGAGCTCCGGGCTTGGCCGGCGTTTGCACACACACGCACGCACGTACATTTGGCGCGTGGCAGGATCACGTCGAGACTTGCCCGCGGGAGGAAGCGTTGGGCGGCCGATGAACGGCACCGAAATGGCCGATCCGCTATTCTGCCTGTTGCTATATGCGGTGGCCACGTCAGCTGTCACACTTGTCGATGGCGAAACGTAACAGTATACATAATTGTCCTCACCCAGGATTCTGCACTTCTCAAGAGCTTGTGCAACTGTGGAGCATCACTTTGCATTTATTTGTTCAAATTGTTCAAGAAGAGGCAGAACGAAGCTGACGAACATCAAAAACAACTTGTTCAGAGGGCCTTTTAACCTCTGGTAGATTGTTTCCGATGCCAAAAGCCTGTATGTGGAAACAGCAGACGCAAAATATGCCTACAGGGCATCATACTGCTCTAGAAAGCGGTCGACTGCAGCAAGCAATTAGAGCCACCTTGTTTGACTTGGATGAAGAAGCTTCTGCGGCTTCAGTCAAGAAGAGCCTGAAATTTCTTCAACGTGCCCTCTCGTTTAAGACTTGAGTTGAAGTAACCATAGATGTCCCGCACGAGATCTTCAACAACACGTGGAAGTTTCGAACAAGCGTACGATGCGCACAAGTGAAATGAATGACACGTGCACTTAAGAATGAACAAGCCGAGAATCTCCTTCAGCAGTACCATTACAGAATACTCCCATTATGACACTTGCACCGTCCGCAGAAAAGCCAACTAAATTGTCCTTATAAGGAACACCCGGTCGCTCTCTGAAAAGTACCAGTAAGGACACTATAAAGGCCATTGGCACCCACATCCGCCACAAGGATGAGATCAAAGAAGGGGACAGTTACTTAGCTTTTTCTAAAACCCTTGTAACAACACACAAGTGTTTGTTGCGACTGATGTCCTTTCAATCGTGACCCATGACTGAAAATTTCTTTAATTTCTTTTCTCAAAGGAGCCTCCACAGCCGCGATTTGCTCTACTCGCCTGTTACAACCTTTGTTATCACTGATGTTTTTGTTCCGCTGCAGGAAATCTGCTTTGCAATATCGGAGTCTCAGGAAAGATTTTTTCACGAGCTTTGACAGATGGTCCGTGACAGTAAAGGGTGGGTTGTGCTTGGCGACAAACAAAGTCATTCTTCAGCTTCTTTTACTTGTGAGGAGATAGCAATTCTAGGCATTTGCTTGTATCAGCGTTGGCTGAGGCAAGCTTTCTTGTATTTTCTTGATGTTTCGAGGATTTCATGTGCTGTTCAAACAGTATCTTGCCAGCAATTATGTTAATATCGCATGTTTTGTAGTACGCATAACGGTTTAACTTCTTGCTATGGAAAACAAGAAAAGGGCGACAGCGTACCTTAATTAGTCCGAAATGAAACGGCCGGCGCCGTGGAGCCGCGCCTTGCTTTCTCCCTTCACGCCGCGACAGATCAACAGACAGATCAACACCACCTAGACTTGGTGGTGTTGGACAGATCCGCGACAGCAGACCAGCGCGCTCTTGGCCCGCGGCCAACTATATCCGGATCGGGGAATTCCACCGGTATTCTGGCCTATGAAAGAAGACGCTTGGCCAGTCAGTAGTCGAGACAGATCGTCGCGAGAGTTCACCGCGTGTTGTGCACCTCGGCCGGAGGGGACGTGGCGGCTTCCCCTTGGGCGAAGTCATTTGGTTTGTTCACGTCGTCTAGTCACAAGATGGTCTAAGCGGCACCGGCTCCTGACATCTAACAACAAGCGTCAGCGCCTCTGAAGACCTCGGCCCCTCATCGACGCCCTTTCGAGATACCACGCGGCCACTACGTGGTAGCTACCGACCATGGTTTCGTCCTGCCTGGCGGCCAACACAGCCGAGTGCTATTGGTGGTCCCCGACCGTGGAGACCTCTCTTCATGGGTGGGCCCACTCCTACTATGCAGCCGCCCTACAGGTTCCAGCGAGGGCAGGGCTGCAGAATGCCCTTCACTGGTCAGTATTATCGCGGCCGAGGTGGCTGGCAACAGCACACGATCCGCGCTCCACAAGCTCAACTGCCGCTTGACGGCCCATGCAGCTCCTCGGCCACTTGTGGCGTTCAAAATCTTCGATTTCACAGACGCCAAGAAAACATCGTGACGTTGCAGCACACGTCATCGCAGAATTCACAGTACTGTCGTCCAGAAAACTCCCCACCGCGACCCCAGGAGCGGCGACGTTACCTGCAATACCAGTCACATGCGCAGAGCGGCCCAGGGAGTTCTCAAGAGCAGTAGCGTCGCATTATGCACAGGACGCTTCCACTATACAAGCCAGCTAGTGTCATCGGCAAATGAAAGGATTAGTGGCGGCCTACGCAAAGAGCAACAGCATCGCCTTCTGCACAGAACTCACAAGTTACGCAAGCCAATGTTAACGGCAAATGAAAGGACTATCAGCGGCGCAAACGAGGAGCACCAGCGTCACCTGCTGCAAAGGACTCTCCAACTAAGCAAGTCAGTGCCATCGGCAAATGAACGGATTAGCGGCGACGCAAGCAAGGATAAGCGGACGCACAACTTGCGGCGCGGCGTCCATAGTAAGGCTAGCAACAAGCGAAAGAGTACGCATCGAAGCGAAGGCGACGAAAGGCGTCGAAGGCGCAGTGAATCTCCAACGAGACGTCGCAGTACATCGAGGACGAGACGTCGGAGTGAATCTCGGACCAGAAGGCGCCGTGTATCGGAAACTAGGCTGCACACTTCCGCGACTGCTGCAATGCATATTAATAGAGCCACGGATGCACCATCCGTTTCTGGCGCCATGACGAAGGACAACAAAGGTCGCACTAAATCGCATGACAAGTCGAAACGTTGCGCCCACAAGCGCAAGAGGGAGCGCAGCCATTCAGAAGCTGCCAAGTCTCATGCACCTGCTCACTTAAAAACCGACAAGCATCTCAGCAGTGGGCATCAGGTCAAATCAAGGCGCACAGGCAGAATGGAGAAGGGGATCTACTCACACTCTGACGCTGCTTCAAAGCAAGTGGTAGTAAAGAAAGAACCAAAAGATGACTGGTCCCTTACGAAGGTAAAAGCACCTAACCGGCCCTCTGGTCGACAAGGTTTAACTGTTCCGCTCCCCACTGCGGACGATGAGAAGACTGGAATGAATGAAATCGAACTTGGCTCACAGTTTCATGAAGCAAATGAGTGTGCTTCTCGCCCAGAATGCAAGACTGCTCTTGGTCCACCAATGGTCTCATTTATACGAGAGGAAGTTAATAACAAGGTCACTCAGTGGTTAATGAGGCATTCTGGCGGAAATAGTGCAAGTCCAAGCAGCATGCGCGAAGTTCAAGGAGAGAACGTTGTGCAAGCTTTTGGTCTTAACACAGGGACCAGCGGTGAGGAAGGGCTGGCGCCTGCTGCTCAGAGCGCAGAATTAAATTTCTGGGAGAGATAGACTGAGTCAATGCCACCGACACCGTATGGCTATGACGATGACAGCGTACTCAGTGAAAGCAGGTCTGCGCATGCTGATCAGTGTACAGAACTGAATTCCTGTGAGCGAGAGACTGTATCCATGCCATCGACACCATCTGACGATGACGACGTAATTGTCGTGAATGAGTTCTTTCCCGATCGGCAAGAGGTGCCCCTTCAAGCCAGTGCGGGATTTGTGCCCGATTATTTACCTCCGGTACAGGTACGAACGGAATATAAGGCACAGAACATGCAGCAGTCGGCTGTAGCTAGCTTTCCCGTGCCCGCCATGAACAGCGCTGATGGTACGCCACTGGACTGCCTGACACTAGCCACTTAAACAGCGCTGTATATAATAAGTTTTTGCAGAAACGAGGAAGCGGAGAGGCGGGTCCATGATATATACGCAGTGGGACAACTAAACAGTCACCTTGCGCTGGCATGCGGGGTGCAGGCGCTCAGAGAAGCCCTTGGCGCTGTTAACCGAAACCGCACCGAACTAAAGGGCTCGGTCCGCTTGGGTAGCGAAGCTTTCTTGGGTGACTCCAGAGGTAGTGTCTGCCACAGGTCGAGAGATTGAGAAACTACGGGAGCTTGTGAGTGAGCAAGTGTATTAATGCATACTCCGCTTTTAACGCATTTTGCATATTAAAAGCAACGAATCCCCCCCCCCCCCCCCCGCCCTCTTTTTCTACTGTGCATGCACTCTTTTATGCGTATGGTTCAGTTTGCTGTATTTTCTTAATGACGGCGAATATTTTAGAGGAAATATAGTGCATGCTATATCCAGTGCTATTTTCTCAATTTGCTTTTAGTTATATCTGTTGATGTCAGCAAGCACATTAAATGTTGACGCTGTGATCGAAAAATAATTAACAGGCAACGGCAGTAATTCTGAAATCAATATACGTTGCAATTGCGTTTCAGTTATCCAGGCTATATGGGCATGGCATGTCGGGTGCCAGCTTTTTAATAAAGTGCCAATGCGCTTTTGCTTTTCCCTTGCGAAAAGTATATACTTTTCTAAAGCTATTTATTATTGCATATGCATATAAAGTATATGGGCAAAGGTTCTGCACGTTTCACAATGATGTGAAAAGTTGTCTTCTACTTTTCGGGCTTACTGAATTCATCTGCTCAGGACGGCGGTCGCGTCGACAGCTCAGAGCATCCATATACCTCTTATGCTTTCGACACTGCCGAGCTGTGTTCATCTGGCGATGTTCGGTTTGAGCGAGAGGCCATCTCTGGATTTTGCGGTAGCCGAAGTTTCTTGCGCTCATGAACACGCCAAACGTTAGCTGCTGAGTGATCCTAGACTGCTACACGCTAAGTCTCAGAATATGAAGCGGCCACAGGCGCCTGAGAATGTGTCGCTCAGCGTGCAAGCTGTGCTCCGAGTTGGCTGCGTTCACGTATTTGTCTGCGTATGCTTTGTCTAGATTGCGGCGCGCGTCATCGTAGCTGCAACTTCTCATCGTTATCCTCGTTTCAGCTCGGCTGTTGTCAGAAGTGTTCGGAACGTCGTTTGAAAAAATTGCGGATTCTTATCTCAAGCGATCCTGCGCACAGGTAGTTTGGTTGGCAAAAATTGAACTCAAGAACCCCAAATGCTTTGTTTCTTTGGAAGACATGTACGTCGGCGTTCAAGCAGCTGTATTCTTGTCATCCAGAGAATGTTCAGTTACTGCTGAGCATCGTCAGTTCTTCCGATTAAGGTGCCTTGATTTTTACATTGAGAGTGTCGACCAAATGCTGAAGAGCTTTCAGGAGCGCGTTTTAAAACATCTCGAACTCCTTGATCTTACTGTGTCCATGACGGGGAGGCAGCGTCTGTTGAACCACTGGCGCAAGCCTTTCCGAATTTAGTCCCCGGCCAAGACTTGAAATCTTTGAATACCTAATGGCGATATTTAAGAAACACTGATATCCCGGCTAGAAAAAATACCTCGTTGCACGAGCTGTGAGCATTCGTATTTACTCAAAAACATTGTGATGGAAGCACCACTTTTCCTGCATTGACCAACTTTGTGACTGCAAAGCTGTGCTTGCCACACTCTAGCGCAGCAGTTGAGCGGGCATTTTCTGCTGTAAGCAACCTAATATTATATGTGGCCTTCTGCTCACGAAACGCCTAAGGACGTCTTCAGCATGCCACAGCTTCAACATTGACAGGCCACTGATAAGGAGAATGAAAAACTGGCACAAGGATAAGCACGAGTGCATTTAATGCTTTTTTGCTGGCACAGCCGCTTGTGGAATTTTACAGCCTACCTAGTCATATACATGACCATTTTGAAGTTGCCTGTTCACGCGCAATAAAGTTTATTTGCGTAAGCTACAAGGGATTCATGCTTTCTTATTTCTGAATAATCATCATCATGATGTCCTCTTCAGCACGGTAGGCCTCTCCCAGCGATCTCTAATTGCCCTTATCTGGAAGATACTACACTCTAAATAAAGCTTTTGGGTACTAGCTACCACCTGACGCCTTTGAATAGGTCATCGGAGGGCTTCACTGTTTCTAAATTCGTGCTTGACAATGGCTCTCTGCATCCCCGGGTTTTTCAAAAGTGTCGCCAAGAATCTCGGGGTCAATTTTTGTACTATATTTCTTGGAAGATACAATACTAAAATAGAGTACTAATAATATAAGCGCTGAATTCGTGGGTTCATAAAGTGACTGCAAAAATTAAGATTAAAAATCTACCAATTTCTACACATTTTTGCGCGAAAAATCTACTACTATTTTTTATGCGTCGTGGCAACACTAACAACAGTCGAGGGAGACCGTCGTGAGAGTTGTCCGTGTGGTTGTGCCCCTCGGCCGGAGAGGACGTGGCGGCTTCTTCCTGGCTGGCGCTGTCAGAGGTGGGATATCGTGACGTGGCATGACCCCCACTTCCAACAACTGGTTGGCAGCGCTTGGGATGGATCAGGTGATATCGTCTGCATGTGTGGGTGAGCGCTTCGTCTTGCTCTGAGATTCGCCAGTCTTTATTCTCTGGGTTAGTAGTGTCTGGTGTGTGTTAATAGTGCCTAGGAATCTAGCGTCTGTTGCACAGTGGTATTTGCACAGTACCGTTCCTGAGTGAGTAAAGCGAGAATTTTAGGCAGAGATCATGGACCTCAGGTATTTAGCTAAGGGCGAGCTGTTGTTGTTGTGTGGCGAGTTAGGTGTGGATGCGGAAGAAGGAATGAACAACTTGGAAATTGCTGAAGCGAAAGAAAATTTTAATGAGGATGAAGAGGCTATTCAAACTGCGCTGGAAATGGTCCAAAATGAAAAAGAAGAATTCGGAAAAAAGAAAGAACGTCGGGAAAAATGAATAGGTTAGAAGCAGAGCTGAACAGGCTTAAGCTCGAAACTGAGATGAAGAAAAAGGCAGCCCTGAATAATATGGGCCAAACTTCGGGGGAAGGAGAGAGCGAGAAAGTAGACGTCAAGAGCAAGTGCGAGAAAAAAGTAGTCGGAGTCTATGCGATGAGGAGATAGATGACTGCTTCTATGTTCCGGCGTTTCCCAGTTGCGAGCCAGTGCCTAAATGGCAGGAGGAGTTGTGACCGTAGGGTGAAGCGCGATGCGACCCTTATCGAGCTTAAAGGGTCAGACTATCGCCGAGCTGCCAACTCGCAGAGCTGAGGATAATAAAAGAGCGTTTAATCGTTTCAAGTGGAAAGGAAATGCTAGAACTCTAAACAGAGAGCCGGAAGAGGTGAAAGAAGCCGCTTTGCATCCGCGTCGGCATGTTGACAGGACGGGAAACCTCGTGCAAGTGTCCGGTGGGCGTGGAGGGAAAACAGGAAAAGGGGGACAGCGTACCTTAACTTAGTCCGAAATGAAACGGCATGCGAGACCGCGGCTTAGTTGGATAGGTGCGACACAGTGAGTGCGAAGTTTGTCCAACCACTCAACCAGCACGGACGCGTAAAAGGAATATTAGATGTGCTCAAGGTCGCAGCTCCCAAAGATAGGGTTGGAGTGGGAAAGTGTAGTGCACAAAAGTGCTACTATAAAGTGCGTGTGACACAGATCAGCCTGGCAAACCATTGTGGGCAGTCAGGACGATGCGCAAACCCCAAAGGACAGCCCTCAGATGAGTGAGTTGCGCAACTCTGACGCAGCGAGATGTCCTTCAGATGGGTATGGCAAGTTTTCCGCCAGCTGCGACGTCACTAAGAGTGCTGTTTGCAAACTGGGAGAGCAGTGTACCCGCAATTCCTATAGGAATCCCGGAGAGTTAGTTGACGAACACGAAGTGCACGCAAAAGACACACAGCCGAGAGAAAGAAAAAAAAAAACGCCTGCCTTTTGAGTTAGCGGCGCTAACAGTCAACGATGGAAACAGAGGTGGAGTTAATTCCAAGCCCTATAGGAAAAGCACTACCGCACTGCGTATCAGAAAAACAGATTCTAATCGTGCGACGCGTGCGGATACTTCACACACTAAGCTCAAAAAGAGGGAAGGGAAATTGTACTATAAGGGAACAAAACTAGCAGACTTGACTTGTAGTCAAGGTAAGGCCCTCGAGTGTTAACACAGCAAGTGCGCTTCTCCTTTGAGCCCCATGGAAGCAAGCAGCCGCCAATGGTTGTTCATCCGCATTTGCCAGAGCAGCTCATGTTGGCGGGCGATCAGGAAGGCACAGTAGAGCACAAGTGGCAACGTAATGTGCCCAGGTAATCGTCAGAGGCTTGAGTTCAGCAAATTGTTCTCGAAGCGGCGATGCTGCTCTGCTAAGCGAAGATAGAGTTCTCTGCGAGTCATGAGAAGGTTTGTATCCGCAATTAATTTCGAAAGCGGGATGAAGCTGATGCTTTTCGAACGGCGTCGGCCTGCGAAAGCAGCTAAACCACATCGCCGTGCCAACAGAGAAAGGCGAGGCGGCCCGAGAGAGCAAAAGTGGCCACATCTCGCGACGCCCAGCGTAGGCATGCGAATGGCTCGAGCGACAAAGGCCGCATGTGCAGGCAAATCAACCAAAAACACTGGAAGAGGCGTCCTTCCCCTCCGAAGCTACTTTCTTGGAATTTGGAGACGAGAGACACAACAATGGAGCGACTAGACAGGTTTCAGACCGGAGACGTGTTGTGCAGCTTCCCGTCACGAGGGTACCACGCTCCACAAAAGTTCTGAGCGTTGGGGAAGCAGGGAAACGGCACTGTCAATCAAGGAGGAACTTGTGCCCTTCCCTTTTTGGCACGTCTCGACAAAAGTGAAAAGAGGCAGGCGACGGCCACGAAGGGCGCGCCTAAATGCCTAATGGTTTCAAAACTGTAGAGGGGATACACCCCACAGTCGCCATTCAGGGTTGTTGTTTTTGCTTCGTATTTTGGTTCAGTTTTCTCTTTCGTCAGTGGATGTTATACGTCACAACCGCGGTTGAGATATAACAGCTTGCCGCGTTGCGGCAATTAAAGCGAGCCATTGCGGAGCAAAAAAAAAAACGTAAATTGAAAGATTTAATTTCTGGATTTTTGTAGGTGTGTTGTGTAAGCCTGGTGTGTTTTGGGGCGAAGTCGGGACGTTTACTCGTCGTGTAGTGTGGTGTTACTGCAGCCGACCTTGCTGCCGTTGGCCATGGTGAAGTTGTTTTAGTGCTCGCAGAGAAGAGCAAGCCATCCCACGAGTGGAGCCGTCTCGCCGCGGCAAGTGATTGACGCCACATGGCCGGTCGAAATTTTTCCCCATATCAAGCACGCAACATCTGCCTCATGCAAGGTATTGGAGGAAGCGTGCACCCCCTCCCCTCCCACCCTCAGCTGTTTGGTTTGGTTTAGTTTGTGGGGTTTAACGTCCCAAAGTGACACAGGCTATGAGAGACGCCGTAGTGGAGGACTCCGGAAATTTCGACCACCTGGGGTTCTTTAACGTGCACTGACATCGCGCTGGTCTGCATTCTTATGGACAAAGCTGGGGACCGAAGACTAGCCCAGCTGACACGGTCTCCTCAGGGGACACGTAGGAGAGGTGCGCCCCCTTTCGAGACCTCTTCAGTCGGCGGACGAGCCGTTAGGATCGGGCTCCCAGCTGCGGTTCGCACCGGCTCCTGTAGCGGCCGACGACTGGAGTCGAGCGGTTGCAGGCGAGCGGCGTCTGCCCTTTTTCAAGCCCCGGTGCTGCTCCGCATAGCACCAGCGCATTGAGCATCCTCCGCGTCAGGCGTGTCCGGACAAGACGACCAGACAACATGGCGCCTCAGCGACCACTGGCTACCCCGCCGGCGCCGTGGAGGAGAACCCTCCTCTCCCCCCTCGCGCCGCAACAGATCAACAGACAGATCAACACTACCTAGACTAGGTGGTGTTGGACAGATCCGCGACAGCAGACCAGCGCGCTCTTGACCCGCGGCCAACTACTGCGTCCGGATCGGAGAATGCCACCGGTGTTTTGACCCATGTAAGAAAATGCTTGGCAGTCAGTGGTCGAGACAGATCGTCGTGAGAGTTCACCGCGTGTTGTGATCCTCGGCCGGAGGGGAGGTGGCGGCTTCTCCCTGGCCGAAGTCATTTGTTTTGTTCACGTCGTCTCGTCGCAAGATGGTCTAAGCTGCACCGGCTCCTGACATCTAACAGGCAGAAACAACAAAAATCTCAGAAGAAGACTGGCGCGTCATAACAAAGAAATAGAAGATTACGCCTTTAAACTATGTGAACAAAATTGGACTAACAAATGTGGCGACATGGAAAGGAATATAAACCTCCCGCAGACGTGGAATATCCTAAGACATTTAATAGACCCTTAAACGTCCAAAACACAAGCACGAGTCAAAATGGCTAAGGTTAGACACGCATGCGAAGAGCAGGACGATGACATATTCATGAAGAAACTCGTCGAGACATACATAGGGGACACCGAAATTAGAGAGCTACCCGACTACCAGGGAATTCCAAATGAGAAGTTAGATGCGCCCATCACGAGAGCTGAAGTAAGGGCGGAGATAGCGAAACTCAAAACCAAGTCAGCTCCAGGGCCAGATGGAGTCACGAATAAGATGCTCAGGAATTTAGATGACAACTCGATAGAGGCCCTTACCAGCTACATGCAGAAATGCTGGGAAAAAGGGGAGATCACCGCTGTGGAAAGAGGCTACCGTGATCCTGATCCCAAAGCCCGGGAAGCAACCGAAACTGGAAAATCTTCGGCCTATATCGCTCACGTCATGTGTAGGAAATTTAATGGAACACATAATTCAGACAAGAATTTCAAATTATATGGAGGAAAAAGAGAAATGGCCAGACGAGATGTATGGCTTCAGGCCCCATCTGAGCACACAGGACGTCATGCTGCGGCTGCAGGAAGACATAATTAATTCCAGAACCAAAGATGCGAAAGTCATTATGGGACTGGACCTAAAAAGGGCCTTCGACAACGTCAAGCACGAAGCCATCTTGGAAGGGCTCCAGCAGGCAAGAATAGGGCTAAAAACTTATTGCTATGTCAGAAATTTCTTAACGGACCGCACGGCGGTTATAACTTTCCGGGAAATACAATCTCGGGTGATCAGGCTAGGTAACAGGGGGACACCTCAGGGATCGGTACTGTCACCCACCCTTTTCAACATGGCCATGAGAGGGCTCCCGAAGGAATTGCGGAAAATTGGGAATTACAACCTAAATTACAGCCTGTACGCGGACGATATCAATCTCTGGATCAACAGAGGGAGCGACGCAGAGATCAATGAAACGCTGCAGGCGGCAGCAGATGTCATCTCTAAGTACGCGGCGGACAGAGGACTTAAATGTTCGCCTGAAAAATCAGAAATATTCGTGTATAATGACAAGGCACTCAGGAACAAACCTCCCTCTGACCCACAGGTGTACGTGGAAGGAAGGGAGATACCAAAAGTAGAGACAATACGAATATTGGGACTCCACTTACAAACACACGGAAGGAACACGATCACCATTAAAAAGTTAGAAAACCACGCGACCCAGACATTAAACCTCATCAGGAGGGTCTCACGTAACGGAGGCGGCCTCAAGGAAAAAAACCTCCTGAGATTGGTACAAGCCTTCATCATTAGCAGAGTGGGCTACGCCACGCCATACCTGAACCTAAAGGCAGATGAGAGGAGAAAGATAGACGCGCTCATCAGAAAATGCGTTAAAAAGGCCCTAGGCCTCCCAACATGTACATCGACGGAGCAGCTACTGGCCCTATAACTGCACAATACGATTTCAGAAATCACGGAAGCGGTTAAAACCTCGCAACTTGAAAGACTCAGCACGACGCGAGTGGGAGGAGCTACGTTAAGTAACCTTGGAATAGCCACAGACAGGGGGCAAAAGGAAAGGGTTGACATTGACAGGAAAATCAGGGCGCGCCTAAGAATCCCTCCCCTACCCAAAAACATGCACCCTGAGTTTAATAGGGAAAGGCGACAGAAAAGGGCGGAAGCGATAGAAACAATATATCGGAGCAAAGCCCCAAATGAAGTTGCCTACGTAGATGCGGCAGGAAACAGACACGGTCGATACATGACTATAGCGGCGGTAGATGGGGGTCGCACCCTCATCACGGTGGCTACCGTACTAGGGAAAGAAACCGAGATAGCGGAGGAAGCTGTGATAGCGATCGCTTGCGTTGGCACCAAAGCTAGATATATTATTAGCGACAGTAAAACTGCAATCAAAATTTCAGTAGGGGGAGGGTAAACCCCCTCACCACCAAAATTTTAACACAAGGAGTGATTGATAGGACGATCAACATCATCTGGATCACGGCACACGAATCTGTCAGTCGTAACGAGGCGGCCCACAGTGCAGCTCGAGATCTCTACCTCCGAGCTGTACAGGATGGCTCGGCTCAGGCAGAACATAATAGAGAAGGGCGATTAATCTCGTATCAAGACATTACAGAACACTACAGGCAATGCCGGAGGCGTTTTCCCCCACCAAACACGGCGTTAAATAGAGGTCAGGCAATGGCGTGGAGACGCGTGCAGACTGGAGTATACCCAAACCCAGTACTAAATAAACATATCCGATCGGACTGCGAGGACGATAAATGTAAAAAGTGTGGGGCGAGAGGAACCCTCGACCATATAATTTGGGAGTGCGCTTACTCCCCAGGCAGGGCGCAAAACATTAGCAGTAGGGAAGCCTGGGAAACCTTATTGCGAAGCTCGGACCCTGAGCTCCAACTCACCGCCGTCCAACTGGCAGCAGAGGCCACCGGCGAAACCAAACCGGCCAGCATCTAATGCGACCATCCCGCACGGCTGGGCCGCTAAGTCCCCTCCCCCTTACAGGGGGGTGAGACAGAGCGGCCCAGGCGGTGTGGTCCTTCTCTGTTGGACAATAAAAGTTTTCAACAACAACTGGTGTCAGGGATGGGATTGGGATGCGACATGATCCCCACATCTAACACGCCGCAACTGATATTGTAATACTGTTGCAGTTATTATTTAGATATAGACTGTGGGCTAACGTTGCTAACATTTTCCCCCTCGGCCCCTGGCAGAGACGAACACAAGAGTGAAACGTGCCGTCTCCGTCCCTCTGAGAAAGAAAGAAAACACGAAGAAATCAAAGGAGGCAGACGTTCAGATTGCCAAGCTGTCACAAAACAATAGTAGAAACTATCATACATGCAACAGTTAAAGAACGATCATATTTTAAACATCTTCAGCCTCCCCTACACATAGCTACAGCGGCGCTTAATTCTCCAGGTAAACCTTGTTTAGGATTGAGATTCTGGAAGCAGCTCTCAAATTGTGGTCATCTGTGGGAACACTTGGCGTCTCTCGGCGCCCGTTACGATTCGATCCATACAAGTAATTTTTGTTGCAGGTTTTGGCTGCGAGACCACCTGAATCGCAGTGCTGCCAAAACTCCGCAAGCTAACGAAGAGGAAGACGACTTCCGCTCGCAGCGCATGGCGGGTACGTGCCAATGCTGCGAGCACGCGCGGCCTGATTTGCTCTCGGTAGATGCAGGCAGAACGGGTGACGTGGAAGCCATTCACGGAACCCAGCAAACCACGCCCGAGTACCGCAACGATTGCCATGGAGAGTGAGGACGCTCGCACGTGTCCACGTCAGAGCTTCACAACACCGAGCGTGGACAGCGAAGTCGCTCCTGCTGAAGTGCAGCGCTACCTCAGCTCTGCTGCCGATTTCTTCGACGTTGGTCGTAGCGTCAGCGCTTCTGAAGACTCCGGTCCCTCATCGACGTCCTTTCGAGATACCACGCGGCCACTACGTGGTAGCTACCGACCATGGTTTCGTCCTGCCTGGCGGCCAACACAGCCGAGTGCTATTGGCGGTCTCCGACCGTGGAGACCTTCCTTCATGGGTGGGCCCACTTCTACTATGCCGCCGCCGTACAGGTTCCAGCGAGGACAGGGCTGCAGAATGCCCTTCACTGGTCAGTATTATCGCGGCCGAGGGGGCTGGCAACAGCACACGATCCGCGCTCCACAAGCCCAACTGCCTCTTGACGGCCCACGCAGCTCATCGGCCCCTTGTGGCGTTCAAAATCTTCGATTTCACGGACACCAAGAAAACATCGTGACGTCGCCGCACACGTCATCACAGAATTCACAGTACCGTCGTTCCGCAAACTCCCCACCGCGGCCCCAGGAGCGGCGACGTCACCTGCAGTACCAGTCACAAGCGCAGAGCGGGCCGGGCAGTACCCCAGGGTGTTCTCAAGAGCAGCAGCGTCGCATTATGCACATGTCTCTTCCACTAAGCAAGCCAGTGTCATCGGCAAATGAAAGGATTAGCGGCGGCGTACGCAAAGAGCAACAGCATCGCCTGCTGCACAGAACTCACAAGTTACTCAAGCCAATGTCATCGGCAAAGGAAAGGACTATCAGCGGCGCAAACGAGGAGCACCAGCGTCACCTGCTGCAAAGGACTCTCAAACTAAGCAAGCCAGTGTCATCGGAAAATGAAAGGATTAGCAGCGGCGCAGGCGAAGACAAGCGGACGCACAACTTGCGGCGCAGCGTCCATAATAAGACTTCCAACAAGCGACAGAGTATGCACCGAAGAGAAGGCGAAGAAAGGCGTCAAAGGCGCAGTGAATCTCCAACCAGACGTCGCAGTAAATCGAGAAGGAGACGTTGCAGTACATCGAGGACGAGACGTCGGAGTGAATCTCGGACCAGAAGGCGCCGTGTATCGGAAACTAGGCTGCACACTTCCACGACTGCTGCAATGCATATTAATGGAGCCACGGATGCACCATCCGTTTCTGGCGCCATGAGGAAGGAGAACAAAGGTCGCACTAAATCGCATGACAAGTCGAAATGTTGCGCCCACAAGCGCAAGAGGGAGCGCAGTCATTCAGAAGCTGCCAAGTCTCATGCAGCTGCTCACTTAAAAACCGACAAGCGTCTCAGCAGTGGGCATCAGGTCAAATCAAGGCGCACAGGCATAATAGAGAACGGGATCTACTCACACTCTGACGCTGCTTCAAGGCAAGTGGTAGTAAAGAAAGAACCGAAAGATGATTGGTCCCTTACGAATGTAACAGTGGAAGCCAGCCTAACTCCTGATCACCCACTGCCTTCACCTATGGCTGATATTAGCACGGGTATAACGGAAGAGTGTCCTCCTGATGTTTCTGATGGTAGAGCACAAGTTCAAGAAGCCGACGCACCTAACCGGCCCTGTGGTCGACAAGGTCCAACTGTTCCGCTCCCCACTGCGGACGATGAGAAGACTGGAATGAATGAAATCGGACTTGGCTCACACTATCATGAAGGAGATGAGCGTGCCTCTCGCCCAGAATGCAAGACTCCTCTTGGTCAACCAACGGTCCCATTTATACGAGAGGAAGTTAATAACAAGGTCACTCAGTGGTTACTGAGGCATTATGGTGAAAATAGTGCAAGTCCAAGCAGCATGCGCGAAGTTCAAGGAGGGAACGTTGTGCAAGCGTTTGATCTTAACACAGGCACCAACGGTGTGGAAGGGCTGGCGCCTGCTGCTCAGAGCGCAGAATTAAATTTCTGGGAGAAAGAGACTGAGTCAATGCCACCGACAACGTATGACTATGACGATGACAGCGTACTCAGTGAAAGCAGGTCTGCGCATGCTGATCAGTGTACAGAATTGAATTCCTGTGAGCGAGAGACTGTATCCATGCCATCGACACCATCTGACGATGACGACGTAATTGTCGTGAATGAGTTCTTTTCCGATCGACAAGACGTGCCCCTCCAAGCCAGTGCGGGATTTGTGCCCGATTATTTACCTCCGGTACAGGTACGAACGGAATATGAGGCACAGAACATGCAGCAGTTGCCTGTTACTAGCTTTCCCGTACCCGCCATGAACAGCGCTGACGGTACGCCACTGGACTGCTTGATTCTAGCCACTTATACAGCGCTGTATATAATAAGTTTTTGCAGAGACGAGGAAGCGGAGAGGCGGGTCCATGATATTTATACAGTGGGACAACTAAACAGTCACCTTGGGCTGGCATGCGGGGTGCAGGCGCTCCGAGAAGCCCTTGGCGCTGTTAACCGAAACCGCACCGAACTAAAGGGTTCGGTCCGCTTCCTTCGAAAGTTAGCGAAGCTTTCTTGGGTGACTCCGGAGGTGGTGTCTGCCACAGGTCCAGAGATTGAGAAGCTACGGGAGCTTGTGAGTGAGCAAGTGTGTTAATCCATACTCCGCTTTGAACGCATTTTGCATATTAAAAGCAACGAATCCCCCCCCCCCCCCCCCCCTCCGCCCTCTTTTTCTACTGTACATGCACTCTTTTCTGCGTATGCTTCAGTTTGCTGTATTTTCTTAATGACCGCGAATATTTTAGTGAAACTATAGTGTATACTATATCCAGTGCTATTTATTTTCTGAATTTGCTATTAGTTATACCTATTGGTGTCAGCAAACACATTAAATTTTCACGCTGTGATCGAAAAATAATTAACTAAATTAACTAGCAACGGCAGTAATTCTGAAATCAATATACGTTGCAATTGCGTTTCAGTTATCCAGGCTATATGGGCATGGCATGTCGGGTGCCAGATTTTTAATAAAGTGTGCCAATGCGCTTTCGCTTTTCCCTTGCGAAAAGTATATATTCTTCTGAAACGGTTTGTTACTTGCATTTGCATATAAAGTTCTGCACGTTACAATATGGTGTGAAAAGTTGTCTTCTACTTTTCGGGCTTACTGAATTCACCTGCTCAGGACAGCGGTCGCGTCGACAGCTCAGAGCATCCATATACCTCTTATGCTTTCGACACTGCCGAGCTGTTTTCAACTGGTGATTTTCGGTTTGAGCGCGAGGCCATCTCTGGATTTTGCGGTAGCCGAAGTTTCTTGCGCTCATGAACACGCCAAACGTTAGCTGCTGAGTGATCCTAGACTGCTACACGCTAAGTCTCAGAATATGAAGCGGCCACAGGCGCCTGAGAATGTGTCGCTCAGCGTGCAAGCTGTGCTCCGAGTTGGCTGCGTTCACGTATTTGTCTGCGTATGCTTTGTCTAGATTGCGGCGCGCGTCATCGTAGCTGCAACTTCTCATCGTTATCCTCGTTTCAGCTCGGCTGTTGTCAGAAGTGTTAGGAACGTCGTTTGAAAAAATTACGGATTCTTATCTCAAGCGATCCTGCGCACAGGTAGTTTGGTTGGCAAAAATTGAACTCAAGAACCCCAAATGCTTTGTTTCTTTGGAAGACATGTACGTCGGCGTTCAAGCAGCTGTATTCTTGTCATCCAGAGAATGTTCAGTTACTGCTGAGCATCGTCAGTTCTTCCGATTAAGGTGCCTTGATTTTTACATTGAGAGTGTCGACCAAATGCTGAAGAGCTTTCAGGAGCGCGTTTTAAAACATCTCGAACTCCTTGATCTTACTGTGTCCATGACGGGGAGGCAGCGTCTGTTGAACCACTGGCGCAAGCCTTTCCGAATTTAGTCCCCGGCCAAGACTTGAAATCTTTGAATACCTAATGGCGATATTTAAGAAACACTGATATCCCGGCTAGAAAAAATACCTCGTTGCACGAGCTGTGAGCATTCGTATTTACTCAAAAACATTGTGATGGAAGCACCACTTTTCCTGCATTGACCAACTTTGTGACTGCAAAGCTGTGCTTGCCACACTCTAGCGCAGCAGTTGAGCGGGCATTTTCTGCTGTAAGCAACCTAATATTATATGTGGCCTTCTGCTCACGAAACGCCTAAGGACGTCTTCAGCATGCCACAGCTTCAACATTGACAGGCCACTGATAAGGAGAATGGACAACTGGCACAAGGATAAGCACGAGTGCATTTAATGCTTTTTTGCTGGCACAGCCGCTTGTGGAATTTTACAGCCTACCTAGTCGTATACATGACCATTTTGAAGTTGCCTGTTCACGCGCAATAAAGTTTATTTGCGTAAGCTACAAGGGATTCATGCTTTCTTATTTCTGAATAATCATCATCATGATGTCCTCTTCAGCACGGTAGGCCTCTCCCAGCGATCTCTAATTTCCCTTATCTGGAAGATACTACACTCTAAATAAAGCTTTTGGGTACTAGCTACCACCTGACGCCTTTGAATAGGTCATCGGAGGGCTTCACTGTTTCTAAATTCGTGCTTGACAATGGCTCTCTGCATCCCCGGGTTTTTCAAAAGTGTCGCCAAGAATCTCGGGGTCAATTTTTGTACTATATTTCTTGGAAGATACAATACTAAAATAGAGTACTAATAATATAAGCGCTGAATTCGTGGGTTCATAAAGTGACTGCAAAAATTAAGATTAAAAATCTACCAATTTCTACACATTTTTGCGCGAAAAATCTACTACTATTTTTTATGCGTCGTGGCAACACTAACAACAGTCGAGGGAGACCGTCGTGAGAGTTGTCCGTGTGGTTGTGCCCCTCGGCCGGAGAGGACGTGGGGGCTTCTTCCTGGCTGGCGCTGTCAGAGGTGGGATATCGTGACGTGGCATGACCCCCACTTCCAACAACTGGTTGGCAGCGCTTGGGATGGATCAGGTGATATCGTCTGCATGTGTGGGTGAGCGCTTCGTCTTGCTCTGAGATTCGCCAGTCTTTATTCTCTGGGTTAGTAGTGTCTGGTGTGTATTAATAGTGCCTAGGAATCTAGCGTCTGTTGCACAGTGGTATTTGCACAGTACCGTTCCTGAGTGAGTAAAGCGAGAATTTTAGGCAGAGATCATGGACCTCAGGTATTTAGCTAAGGGCGAGCTGTTGTTGTTGTGTGGCGAGTTAGGTGTGGATGCGGAAGAAGGAATGAACAACTTGGAAATTGCTGAAGCGAAAGAAAATTTTAATGAGGATGAAGAGGCTATTCAAACTGCGCTGGAAATGGTCCAAAATGAAAAAGAAGAATTCGGAAAAAAGAAAGAACGTCGGGAAAAATGAATAGGTTAGAAGCAGAGCTGAACAGGCTTAAGCTCGAAACTGAGATGAAGAAAAAGGCAGCCCTGAATAATATGGGCCAAACTTCGGGGGAAGGAGAGAGCGAGAAAGTAGACGTCAAGAGCAAGTGCGAGAAAAAAGTAGTCGGAGTCTATGCGATGAGGAGATAGATGACTGCTTCTATGTTCCGGCGTTTCCCAGTTGCGAGCCAGTGCCTAAATGGCAGGAGGAGTTGTGACCGTAGGGTGAAGCGCGATGCGACCCTTATCGAGCTTAAAGGGTCAGACTATCGCCGAGCTGCCAACTCGCAGAGCTGAGGATAATAAAAGAGCGTTTAATCGTATCAAGTGGAAAGGAAATGCTAGAACTCTAAACAGAGAGCCGGAAGAGGTGAAAGAAGCCGCTTTGCATCCGCGTCGGCATGTTGACAGGACGGGAAACATCGTGCAAGTGTCCGGTGGGCATGGAGGGAAAACAGGAAAAGGGGGACAGCGTACCTTAACTTAGTCCGAAATGAAACGGCATGCGAGACCGCGGCTTAGTTGGATAGGTGCGACACAGTGAGTGCGAAGTTTGTCCAACCACTCAACCAGCACGGACGCGTAAAAGGAATATTAGATGTGCTCAAGGTCGCAGCTCCCAAAGATAGGGTTGGAGTGGGAAAGTGTAGTGCACAAAAGTGCTACTATAAAGTGCGTGTGACACAGATCAGCCTGGCAAACCATTGTGGGCAGTCAGGACGATGCGCAAACCCCAAAGGACAGCCCTCAGATGAGTGAGTTGCGCAACTCTGACGCAGCGAGATGTCCTTCAGATGGGTATGGCAAGTTTTCCGCCAGCTGCGACGTCACTAAGAGTGCTGTTTGCAAACTGGGAGAGCAGTGTACCCGCAATTCCTATAGGAATCCCGGAGAGTTAGTTGACGAACACGAAGTGCACGCAAAAGACACACAGCCGAGAGAAAGAAAAAAAAAAAACGCCTGCCTTTTGAGTTAGCGGCGCTAACAGTCAACGATGGAAACAGAGGTGGAGTTAATTCCAAGCCCTATAGGAAAAGCACTACCGCACTGCGTATCAGAAAAACAGATTCTAATCGTGCGACGCGTGCGGATACTTCACACACTAAGCTCAAAAAGAGGGAAGGGAAATTGTACTATAAGGGAACAAAACTAGCAGACTTGACTTGTAGTCAAGGTAAGGCCCTCGAGTGTTAACACAGCAAGTGCGCTTCTCCTTTGAGCCCCATGGAAGCAAGCAGCCGCCAATGGTTGTTCATCCGCATTTGCCAGAGCAGCTCATGTTGGCGGGCGATCAGGAAGGCACAGTAGAGCACAAGTGGCAACGTAATGTGCCCAGGTAATCGTCAGAGGCTTGAGTTCAGCAAATTGTTCTCGAAGCGGCGATGCTGCTCTGCTAAGCGAAGATAGAGTTCTCTGCGAGTCATGAGAAGGTTTGTATCCGCAATTAATTTCGAAAGCGGGATGAAGCTGATGCTTTTCGAACGGCGTCGGCCTGCGAAAGCAGCTAAACCACATCGCCGTGCCAACAGAGAAAGGCGAGGCGGCCCGAGAGAGCAAAAGTGGCCACATCTCGCGACGCCCAGCGTAGGCATGCGAATGGCTCGAGCGACAAAGGCCGCATGTGCAGGCAAATCAACCAAAAACACTGGAAGAGGCGTCCTTCCCCTCCGAAGCTACTTTCTTGGAATTTGGAGACGAGAGACACAACAATGGAGCGACTAGACAGGTTTCAGACCGGAGACGTGTTGTGCAGCTTCCCGTCACGAGGGTACCACGCTACACAAAAGTTCTGAGCGTTGGGGAAGCAGGGAAACGGCACTGTCAATCAAGGAGGAACTTGTGCCCTTCCCTTTTTGGCACGTCTCGACAAAAGTGAAAAGAGGCAGGCGACGGCCACGAAGGGCGCGCCTAAATGCCTAATGGTTTCAAAACTGTAGAGGGGATACACCCCACGGTCGCCATTCAGGGTTGTTGTTTTTGCTTCGTATTTTGGTTCAGTTTTCTCTTTCGTCAGTGGATGTTATACGTCACAACCGCGGTTGAGATATAACAGCTTGCCGCGTTGCGGCAATTAAAGCGAGCCATTGCGGAGCAAAAAAAAAAACGTAAATTGAAAGATTTAATTTCTGGATTTTTGTAGGTGTGTTGTGTAAGCCTGGTGTGTTTTGGGGCGAAGTCGGGACGTTTACTCGTCGTGTAGTGTGGTGTTACTGCAGCCGACCTTGCTGCCGTTGGCCATGGTGAAGTTGTTTTAGTGCTCGCAGAGAAGAGCAAGCCATCCCACGAGTGGAGCCGTCTCGCCGCGGCAAGTGATTGACGCCACATGGCCGGTCGAAATTTTTCCCCATATCAAGCACGCAACATCTGCCTCATGCAAGGTATTGGAGGAAGCGTGCACCCCCTCCCCTCCCACCCTCAGCTGTTTGGTTTGGTTTAGTTTGTGGGGTTTAACGTCCCAAAGTGACACAGGCTATGAGAGACGCCGTAGTGGAGGACTCCGGAAATTTCGACCACCTGGGGTTCTTTAACGTGCACTGACATCGCGCTGGTCTGCATTCTTATGGACAAAGCTGGGGACCGAAGACTAGCCCAGCTGACACGGTCTCCTCAGGGGACACGTAGGAGAGGTGCGCCCCCTTTCGAGACCTCTTCAGTCGGCGGACGAGCCGTTAGGATCGGGCTCCCAGCTGCGGTTCGCACCGGCTCCTGTAGCGGCCGACGACTGGAGTCGAGCGGTTGCAGGCGAGCGGCGTCTGCCCTTTTTCAAGCCCCGGTGCTGCTCCGCATAGCACCAGCGCATTGAGCATCCTCCGCGTCAGGCGTGTCCGGACAAGACAACCAGACAACATGGCGCCTCAGCGACCACTGGCTACCCCGCCGGCGCCGTGGAGGAGAACCCTCCTCTCCCCCCTCGCGCCGCAACAGATCAACAGACAGATCAACACTACCTAGACTAGGTGGTGTTGGACAGATCCGCGACAGCAGACCAGCGCGCTCTTGACCCGCGGCCAACTACTGCGTCCGGATCGGAGAATGCCACCGGTGTTTTGACCCATGTAAGAAAATGCTTGGCAGTCAGTGGTCGAGACAGATCGTCGTGAGAGTTCACCGCGTGTTGTGATCCTCGGCCGGAGGGGAGGTGGCGGCTTCTCCCTGGCCGAAGTCATTTGTTTTGTTCACGTCGTCTCGTCGCAAGATGGTCTAAGCTGCACCGGCTCCTGACATCTAACAGGCAGAAACAACAAAAATCTCAGAAGAAGACTGGCGCGTCATAACAAAGAAATAGAAGATTACGCCTTTAAACTATGTGAACAAAATTGGACTAACAAATGTGGCGACATGGAAAGGAATATAAACCTCCCGCAGACGTGGAATATCCTAAGACATTTAATAGACCCTTAAACGTCCAAAACACAAGCACGAGTCAAAATGGCTAAGGTTAGACACGCATGCGAAGAGCAGGACGATGACATATTCATGAAGAAACTCGTCGAGACATACATAGGGGACACCGAAATTAGAGAGCTACCCGACTACCAGGGAATTCCAAATGAGAAGTTAGATGCGCCCATCACGAGAGCTGAAGTAAGGGCGGAGATAGCGAAACTCAAAACCAAGTCAGCTCCAGGGCCAGATGGAGTCACGAATAAGATGCTCAGGAATTTAGATGACAACTCGATAGAGGCCCTTACCAGCTACATGCAGAAATGCTGGGAAAAAGGGGAGATCACCGCTGTGGAAAGAGGCTACCGTGATCCTGATCCCAAAGCCCGGGAAGCAACCGAAACTGGAAAATCTTCGGCCTATATCGCTCACGTCATGTGTAGGAAATTTAATGGAACACATAATTCAGACAAGAATTTCAAATTATATGGAGGAAAAAGAGAAATGGCCAGACGAGATGTATGGCTTCAGGCCCCATCTGAGCACACAGGACGTCATGCTGCGGCTGCAGGAAGACATAATTAATTCCAGAACCAAAGATGCGAAAGTCATTATGGGACTGGACCTAAAAAGGGCCTTCGACAACGTCAAGCACGAAGCCATCTTGGAAGGGCTCCAGCAGGCAAGAATAGGGCTAAAAACTTATTGCTATGTCAGAAATTTCTTAACGGACCGCACGGCGGTTATAACTTTCCGGGAAATACAATCTCGGGTGATCAGGCTAGGTAACAGGGGGACACCTCAGGGATCGGTACTGTCACCCACCCTTTTCAACATGGCCATGAGAGGGCTCCCGAAGGAATTGCGGAAAATTGGGAATTACAACCTAAATTACAGCCTGTACGCGGACGATATCAATCTCTGGATCAACAGAGGGAGCGACGCAGAGATCAATGAAACGCTGCAGGCGGCAGCAGATGTCATCTCTAAGTACGCGGCGGACAGAGGACTTAAATGTTCGCCTGAAAAATCAGAAATATTCGTGTATAATGACAAGGCACTCAGGAACAAACCTCCCTCTGACCCACAGGTGTACGTGGAAGGAAGGGAGATACCAAAAGTAGAGACAATACGAATATTGGGACTCCACTTACAAACACACGGAAGGAACACGATCACCATTAAAAAGTTAGAAAACCACGCGACCCAGACATTAAACCTCATCAGGAGGGTCTCACGTAACGGAGGCGGCCTCAAGGAAAAAAACCTCCTGAGATTGGTACAAGCCTTCATCATTAGCAGAGTGGGCTACGCCACGCCATACCTGAACCTAAAGGCAGATGAGAGGAGAAAGATAGACGCGCTCATCAGAAAATGCGTTAAAAAGGCCCTAGGCCTCCCAACATGTACATCGACGGAGCAGCTACTGGCCCTATAACTGCACAATACGATTTCAGAAATCACGGAAGCGGTTAAAACCTCGCAACTTGAAAGACTCAGCACGACGCGAGTGGGAGGAGCTACGTTAAGTAACCTTGGAATAGCCACAGACAGGGGGCAAAAGGAAAGGGTTGACATTGACAGGAAAATCAGGGCGCGCCTAAGAATCCCTCCCCTACCCAAAAACATGCACCCTGAGTTTAATAGGGAAAGGCGACAGAAAAGGGCGGAAGCGATAGAAACAATATATCGGAGCAAACCCCCAAATGAAGTTGCCTACGTAGATGCGGCAGGAAACAGACACGGTCGATACATGACTATAGCGGCGGTAGATGGGGGTCGCACCCTCATCACGGTGGCTACCGTACTAGGGAAAGAAACCGAGATAGCGGAGGAAGCTGCGATAGCGATCGCTTGCGTTGGCACCAAAGCTAGATATATTATTAGCGACAGTAAAACTGCAATCAAAATTTCAGTAGGGGGAGGGTAAACCCCCTCACCACCAAAATTTTAACACAAGGAGTGATTGATAGGACGATCAACATCATCTGGATCACGGCACACGAATCTGTCAGTCGTAACGAGGCGGCCCACAGTGCAGCTCGAGATCTCTACCTCCGAGCTGTACAGGATGGCTCGGCTCAGGCAGAACATAATAGAGAAGGGCGATTAATCTCGTATCAAGACATTACAGAACACTACAGGCAATGCCGGAGGCGTTTTCCCCCACCAAACACGGCGTTAAATAGAGGTCAGGCAATGGCGTGGAGACGCGTGCAGACTGGAGTATACCCAAACCCAGTACTAAATAAACATATCCGATCGGACTGCGAGGACGATAAATGTAAAAAGTGTGGGGCGAGAGGAACCCTCGACCATATAATTTGGGAGTGCGCTTACTCCCCAGGCAGGGCGCAAAACATTAGCAGTAGGGAAGCCTGGGAAACCTTATTGCGAAGCTCGGACCCTGAGCTCCAACTCACCGCCGTCCAACTGGCAGCAGAGGCCACCGGCGAAACCAAACCGGCCAGCATCTAATGCGACCATCCCGCACGGCTGGGCCGCTAAGTCCCCTCCCCCTTACAGGGGGGTGAGACAGAGCGGCCCAGGCGGTGTGGTCCTTCTCTGTTGGACAATAAAAGTTTTCAACAACAACTGGTGTCAGGGATGGGATTGGGATGCGACATGATCCCCACATCTAACACGCCGCAACTGATATTGTAATACTGTTGCAGTTATTATTTAGATATAGACTGTGGGCTAACGTTGCTAACATTTTCCCCCTCGGCCCCTGGCAGAGACGAACACAAGAGTGAAACGTGCCGTCTCCGTCCCTCTGAGAAAGAAAGAAAACACGAAGAAATCAAAGGAGGCAGACGTTCAGATTGCCAAGCTGTCACAAAACAATAGTAGAAACTATCATACATGCAACAGTTAAAGAACGATCATATTTTAAACATCTTCAGCCTCCCCTACACATAGCTACAGCGGCGCTTAATTCTCCAGGTAAACCTTGTTTAGGATTGAGATTCTGGAAGCAGCTCTCAAATTGTGGTCATCTGTGGGAACACTTGGCGTCTCTCGGCGCCCGTTACGATTCGATCCATACAAGTAATTTTTGTTGCAGGTTTTGGCTGCGAGACCACCTGAATCGCAGTGCTGCCAAAACTCCGCAAGCTAACGAAGAGGAAGACGACCTCCGCTCGCAGCGCATGGCGGGTACGTGCCAATGCTGCGAGCACGCGCGGCCTGATTTGCTCTCGGTAGATGCAGGAAGAACGGGTGACGTGGAAGCCATTCACGGAACCCAGCAAACCACGCCCGAGTACCGCAACGATTGCCATGGAGAGTGAGGACGCTCGCACGTGTCCACGTCAGAGCTTCACAACACCGAGCGTGGACAGCGAAGTCGCTCCTGCTGAAGTGCAGCGCTACCTCAGCTCTGCTGCCGATTTCTTCGACGTTGGTCGTAGCGTCAGCGCTTCTGAAGACTCCGGTCCCTCATCGACGTCCTTTCGAGATACCACGCGGCCACTACGTGGTAGCTACCGACCATGGTTTCGTCCTGCCTGGCGGCCAACACAGCCGAGTGCTATTGGCGGTCTCCGACCGTGGAGACCTTCCTTCATGGGTGGGCCCACTTCTACTATGCCGCCGCCGTACAGGTTCCAGCGAGGACAGGGCTGCAGAATGCCCTTCACTGGTCAGTATTATCGCGGCCGAGGGGGCTGGCAACAGCACACGATCCGCGCTCCACAAGCCCAACTGCCTCTTGACGGCCCACGCAGCTCATCGGCCCCTTGTGGCGTTCAAAATCTTCGATTTCACGGACACCAAGAAAACATCGTGACGTCGCCGCACACGTCATCACAGAATTCACAGTACCGTCGTTCCGCAAACTCCCCACCGCGGCCCCAGGAGCGGCGACGTCACCTGCAGTACCAGTCACAAGCGCAGAGCGGGCCGGGCAGTACCCCAGGGTGTTCTCAAGAGCAGCAGCGTCGCATTATGCACAGGTCTCTTCCACTAAGCAAGCCAGTGTCATCGGCAAATGAAAGGATTAGTGGCGGCGTACGCAAAGAGCAACAGCATCGCCTGCTGCACAGAACTCACAAGTTACTCAAGCCAATGTCATCGGCAAAGGAAAGGACTATCAGCGGCGCAAACGAGGAGCACCAGCGTCACCTGCTGCAAAGGACTCTCAAACTAAGCAAGCCAGTGTCATCGGAAAATGAAAGGATTAGCAGCGGCGCAGGCGAAGACAAGCGGACGCACAACTTGCGGCGCAGCGTCCATAATAAGACTTCCAACAAGCGACAGAGTATGCACCGAAGAGAAGGCGAAGAAAGGCGTCAAAGGCGCAGTGAATCTCCAACCAGACGTCGCAGTAAATCGAGAAGGAGACGTTGCAGTACATCGAGGACGAGACGTCGGAGTGAATCTCGGACCAGAAGGCGCCGTGTATCGGAAACTAGGCTGCACACTTCCACGACTGCTGCAATGCATATTAATGGAGCCACGGATGCACCATCCGTTTCTGGCGCCATGATGGACAACAAACGTCGCACTAAATCACATGACAAGTCGAAACGTTGCACCCACAAGCGCAAGAGGGAGCGCAGTCATTCAGAAGCAGCCAAGTCTCATGCACCTGCTCACTTAAAAAGCGACAAGCATCTCAGCAGTGGGCATCAGGTCAAATCAAGGCGCACAGGCAGAATGGAGAAGGAGATCTACTCACACTCTGACGCTGCTTCAAAGCAAGTGGTAGTAAAGAAAGAACCAAAAGATGACTGGTCCCTTACGAAGGTAACAGTGGAAGCCACCCTAACTCCTGATTATCCACTGCCTTCACCTATAGCTGATATTAGCACGGGAATAACGGAAGGGTGTCCTCCTGATATTTCTGATGGTAGAGCACAAGTTCAAGAAGCCGACGCAACTAACCGGCCCTGTGGTCGACAAGGTCCAACTGTTCCGCTCCCCACTACGGACGATGAGAAGACTGGAATGAATGAAATCGAACTTGGCTCACACTATCATGAAGGAGATGAGCATGCCTCTCGCCCAGAATGCAAGACTCCTCTTGGTCAACCAACGGTCCCATTTATACGAGAGGAAGTTAATAACAAGGTCACTCAGTGGTTACTGAGGCATTATGGTGAAAATAGTGCAAGTCCAAGCAGCATGCGCGAAGTTCAAGGAGGGAACGTTGTGCAAGCGTTTGATCTTAACACAGGCACCAACGGTGTGGAAGGGCTGGCGCCTGCTGCTCAGAGCGCAGAATTAAATTTCTGGGAGAAAGAGACTGAGTCAATGCCACCGACAACGTATGACTATGACGATGACAGCGTACTCAGTGAAAGCAGGTCTGCGCATGCTGATCAGTGTACAGAATTGAATTCCTGTGAGCGAGAGACTGTATCCATGCCATCGACACCATCTGACAATGACGACGTAATTGTCGTGAATGAGTTCTTTCCCGATCGGCAAGACGTGCCTCTCCAAGCCAGTGCAGGATTTGTGCCCGATTATTTACCTCCGATAGAGGTACGAACGGAATATGAGGCACAGAACATGCAGCAGTTGCCTGTTACTAGCTTTCCCGTACCCGCCATGAACAGCGCTGACGGTACGCCACTGGACTGCTTGATTCTAGCCACTTATACAGCGCTGTATATAATAAGTTTTTGCAGAGACGAGGAAGCGGAGAGGCGGGTCCATGATATTTATACAGTGGGACAACTAAACAGTCACCTTGGGCTGGCATGCGGGGTGCAGGCGCTCAGAGAAGCCCTTGGCGCTGTTAACCGAAACCGCACCGAACTAAAGGGTTCGGTCCGCTTCCTTCGAAAGTTAGCGAAGCTTTCTTGGGTGACTCCGGAGGTGGTGTCTGCCACAGGTCCAGAGATTGAGAAGCTACGGGAGCTTGTGAGTGAGCAAGTGTGTTAATCCATACTCCGCTTTGAACGCATTTTGCATATTAAAAGCAACGAATCCCCCCCCCCCCCTCCGCCCTCTTTTTCTACTGTACATGCACTCTTTTCTGCGTATGCTTCAGTTTGCTGTATTTTCTTAATGACCGCGAATATTTTAGTGAAACTATAGTGTATACTATATCCAGTGCTATTTATTTTCTGAATTTGCTATTAGTTATACCTATTGGTGTCAGCAAACACATTAAATTTTCACGCTGTGATCGAAAAATAATTAACTAAATTAACTAGCAACGGCAGTAATTCTGAAATCAATATACGTTGCAATTGCGTTTCAGTTATCCAGGCTATATGGGCATGGCATGTCGGGTGCCAGATTTTTAATAAAGTGTGCCAATGCGCTTTCGCTTTTCCCTTGCGAAAAGTATATATTCTTCTGAAACGGTTTGTTACTTGCATTTGCATATAAAGTTCTGCACGTTACAATATGGTGTGAAAAGTTGTCTTCTACTTTTCGGGCTTACTGAATTCACCTGCTCAGGACAGCGGTCGCGTCGACAGCTCAGAGCATCCATATACCTCTTATGCTTTCGACACTGCCGAGCTGTTTTCAACTGGTGATTTTCGGTTTGAGCGCGAGGCCATCTCTGGATTTTGCGGTAGCCGAAGTTTCTTGCGCTCATGAACACGCCAAACGTTAGCTGCTGAGTGATCCTAGACTGCTACACGCTAAGTCTCAGAATATGAAGCGGCCACAGGCGCCTGAGAATGTGTCGCTCAGCGTGCAAGCTGTGCTCCGAGTTGGCTGCGTTCACGTATTTGTCTGCGTATGCTTTGTCTAGATTGCGGCGCGCGTCATCGTAGCTGCAACTTCTCATCGTTATCCTCGTTTCAGCTCGGCTGTTGTCAGAAGTGTTCGGAACGTCGTTTGAAAAAATTACGGATTCTTATCTCAAGCGATCCTGCGCACAGGTAGTTGGGGTGGCAAAAATTGAACTCAAGGACCACAAATGCTTTGTTTGTTTGGAAGACATGTACGTCGGCGTTCAAGCAGCTGCATTCTTGTCATCCAGAGAATGTTCAGTTACTGCTCAGCATCTTCAGTTCTTCCGCTTAAGGTGCCTTGATTTTTACATTGAGAGTGTCGACCAAATGCTGAAGAGCTTTCAAGAGCGCGTTTTAAAACACCTCGAACTCCTAGATCCTACTGTGTCCATGACGGGGAGGCAGCGTCTCTTGAACCACTGGCGCAAGCCTTTCCGAATTTAGTCCCCGGCCGAGACTTGAAATCTTTGAATACCTAATGGCGATATTTAAGAAACACTGATATCCCGGCAAGCAAAAATACCTCGTTGCACGAGCTGTGAGCGGTCGTATTTACTCAAAAACATTGTGATGGAAGCACCGCTTTTCCTTCATTGGCCGACTTTGTGACTGCTATGCTGTGCTTGCCACACTCTAGCGCAGCAATTCAGCGGGCATTTTATGCTGTAAGCAACCTAAGACTATATGTGGCCTTCTGCACACGAAACGCCTAAGGACATCTTCAGCATGCCACAGCTTCAACATTGACAGGCCACTGATAAGGAGAATGGACAACTGGCACAAGGATAAGCACGAGTGCATTTAATGCTCTTTGCTGGCACAGCCGCTTGTGGAATTTTACAGCCTATCTAGTCATATACATGACCATTTTGAAGTTGCCTGTTCACGCGCAATAAAGTTTATTTGCGTATGCTACAAGGGACTCATGCTTTCTTATTTCTGGATCATCATCATCATGATGTCCACTCGAGCACGGTAGGCCTCTCCCAGCGATCTCTAATTGCCCTTGTCTGGAGGATACTACACTCTAAATAAAGCTTTCGGGCACTAGCTACCATCTGACGCCTTTGAATAGGTCATCGGAGGGCTTCACTGTTTTTAAATTCGTACTTGACAATGGCTCCCTGGATCCCCGGGTTTTTCAAAAGTATCGCCAAGAATCTCGGGGTCAATTTTTGTACTATATTTCTTAGAAGATACAATACTAAAACAGAGTACTAATAATATAAGCGCTGAATTCGTGGGCTCATAAAGTGACTGCAAATATTAAGATTAAAAATATACCGATTTCTGCTGATTTTTTTCGCAAAAAATCTACCACTATTTTTTATGCGTCGTGGCAACACTACCAACGGTCGAGGGAAACCGTCGTGAGAGTTGACACCGTGTGATTGTGCCCCTCGGCCGGAGGGGACGTGGCGGCTTCTTCCTGGCTGGCGCTGTCAGAGGTGGGATATCGTGAAGTGGCATGACCCCCACTTCCTACAACTGGTTGGCAGCGCTTGGGATGGATCAGGTGATATCGTCTGCATGTGTGGGTGAGCGCTTCTTGCTCTGAGAATCGCCAGTCTTTAAACTCTGGGCTAGTAATGTCTGGTGTGTGTGAATAGTGTCTGGGAATATGGTGCCCGTCGCACAGGGGTATTTGCACAGTACCGTTCCTGAGTGAGTAAAGCGAGAATTTTAGGCAGAGATCATGGACCTCAGGTATTTAGCCAAGGGCGAGCTGTTGTTGCTGTGTGACGAGTTAGGCGTCGATGAGGAAGAAGGAATGAACAACTTGGAAATTGCTGAAGCGATAGAAAATTTTAATGCGGATTGAGGAGGCTATGCAAATTGCGCTGGAAATGGTCCAAATGGAGAATGAAGAATTCGGAAAAAAAAAGAAAGAACGTCGGGATCGAAAAATTAACAGGTTAGAAGCTATGGGGGTTCATTCTCGTAAAGAATGCGCCACGGGGGGGCTAGACGCTACAGTCGCCTTCTAGCCCCGACGTGCCAGCCCTAGCAGACAGAGCTGTGACCCCCAACCCGCGGTGCGAGAAATCGCCACTGCGGCGGGTTCGGGCCAGAGGGGACAAACACCGAGTTACGTACTCGAACAGAGTTTATTGCACTGCTCGAGTACACGGCAAAGAAATAGCAATTAAGAACAACCACCGTGTAGCGAGCGAACGCCGCGTACGGGGGTGAAATAAAAACCACCTAATAGGGAAGCGCGCCAAGGAGGTGAGAGGAAGAGTCTTCTCACCTGACACAGCTTCTCGCTCACATCCCGTTGCGGTAAGTGCCTACGGTCAATGGGCGATTCTCGGTGACGGCGGTGGTCTCCTCGGCGGAAATCATGAACCGCGCGCGTGCGCGCCCATTCGCCGAAGAACCCCGAGCGAGTTGCTACAGTCGCGCTCCTCGACACGGAACGGGAGAGGAGGTCTCCCGGTTACGCCGGCAGGAAAGAGGGAAGCCCGCGGCAGCGTCGCCGCAGGCCCGGGAGGCGGCGGGGGGGTGGCCAGCACGCCCTCTCCTCCGCCAACCTCTCTGCCAGCGCGCGTAATCACGCGTGTTAATTACGCGCGGGCGTTATAATGGAGGAAGGGGATTGTGAATCCCCACAAAGCAGAGCTGAACAGGCTTAAGCTCGAAACTGAGATGAAGAAAAAGGCAGGCCTGAATAATATGGGCCAAACCTACGCGGAAAGAGAGAGCGAGAAAGTAGAGCGTCAGGAGCAAATGCGAGAAGAAAGTAGTCGGAGTCTATCCGATGAGGAGATAGATGACTACTATGTTCCGGCGTTTCCCAGTTGCGAGCCAGTGACTAAATGGCAAGAGGAGTTGTGACCGTAGAGTGAAGCGCGATGCGACCCTTATCGAGCTGAAAGGGTCAGACTATCGCCGAGCTGCCAACTCGCAGAGCTGAGGATAATAAAAGAGCGTTTAATCGTTTCAAGTGGAAAGGAAATGCTAGAACTCTAAACAGAGAGCCGGAAGAGGTGAAAGAAGCCGCTTTGCATCCGCTTCGGCATGTTGACAGGACGGGAAACCTCGTGCAAGTGTCCGGCGGGCATGGAGGGAAAACAGGAAAAGGGGGACAGCGTACCTTAACTTAGTCCGAAATGAAACGGCATGCGAGACCGCGGCTTAGTTGGATAGGTGCGACACAGTGAGTGCGAAGTTTGTCCAACCACTCAACCAGCACGGACGCGTAAAAGGAATATTAGATGTGCTCAAGTGAGCAGCTCCCAAAGATAGGGGTGGAGTGGGAAAGTGTAGTGCACAAAAGTGCCACTATACAGTGCGTGTGACACAGATCAGCCTGGCAAGCCATTGTGGGCAGTCAGGTCGATGCGCAAACCCCAAAGGACAGCCCTCATATTAGTGAGTTGCGCAACTCTGACACTGCGAGAAGTCGTATGGTAAGTTTTCCGCCAGCTGCGACGTCACTAAGAGTGCTGTTCGCAAACTGGGAGAGCAGTGTACTCGCAATTCCTATAGGAATCCCGGAGAGTTAGTTGACGAACACGAAGTGCACGCAGAAGACACACAGCCGAGAGAAAGAAAAAAAAACGCCTGCCTTTTGAGTTAGCGGCGCTAACAGTCAACGATGGAAACAGAGGTGGAGTTAATTCCAAGTCCACTGCGTATCAGAAAAACGGATTCTAATCGTGCGACGCGTGCGGATAGTTCAAACACTAAGCTCAAAAAGAGTGAAGGGAAATTGTACTCTAAGGGAACAAAACTAGCAGACTTGACTTGTAGTCAAGGTAAGGCTCTCGAGTGTTAACACAGCAAGTGCGCTTCTCCTTTGAGCCCCATGGAAGCAAGCAGCCACCAATGGTTGTTCAGCCGCATTTGCCAGAGCAGCTCATGTTGGCGGGCGATCAGGAAGGCACAGTAGAGCACAAGTGGTAACGTAATGTGCCCAGGTAATCGTCAGAGTCTGGAGTTCAGCAAATTTTTCTCGAAGCGGCGATGCTGCCTTGCTACTGCGAAGATAGGGTTCTCTGCGAGTCATGAGAAAGATTGTATCCGCAATTAATTTCGAAAGCGGGATGAAGCTGATGCGCACGCAGAACACTCTAAGCGCAGAAAAAGGAATAGAGCAAAGGCTAGGTGGAGACAGGCCAAATGCCAGGCTATTCATTCGGTGGTACTGACGGCAGCTAGTGATAACAAAGAAAGAAATGCTGCAGACCTGAGCTGAAACAATTCACGCGGTGCGCCAGATAAACCCGCGGACACATTTCATGGCCACGCGAAGCACGCGGGTGGTTCGCGTGTTCACAAGAGCGACGAAAAAAAAAAGCGGTTTTTCCAACCCCGTCAGAAGAGTGAGGTACAGGCCGGGTTTAAGCGGGCAGGATGTCATGCTCAGATTAAAGCGCGACATCATGGACGCTACCGAGGACGATGCATCATATAGAGCCATCCTGGGATTTGATATCACTAAGGAATTTGATAATGTTGAGCACAGAGCGGTTCTCGAAGGCCTCAACTCGGCTGGAGTGGGAAGCAAGTGCTTCAACTATGTCAAAGATTTCCTCACCTGCAGGAAAACTGAAGTTAGCTTCATGGGACTTAGGTCCGAGCCCATCAGTACCGGGGGCAGAGAAACGCCCCAGGGATCTGTCCTCTCCCCGGTACTCTTCAATTTTGCAAAAAAAGATCTCTCGTCCCATCTTAATAAGATAGAAGGCATCAAACATAGCATCTATGCAGACGATAAAACAATCTGGACCGAGAGAGGCTCCGGCGCCGATATATCGCATAGGCTGCAGGAAGCGGCGTATATAGTTGAAAACTACGTCCTAGATAGAGGACTATCTTGCTCTCCTCACAAATCTGAACTTTTCTCATTGTGCAGCAAATCACAACTAACCAGAGAATCCCACCTACCGCACCTACACAAACCAGTGGAGGTATACGTGGGAGGAAGAATGGTACCGAGAGTCAGCACCATTAGGATCCTGGGGTATTTCCTACAGCAGAATAGGAAAAACACCACCCTCCTGAAAAACCTTCAGACGTATGTTGACCAGGTAACGGGGATATTCAGACGAATCTCTCTCAGGAACAAAGGCCTCAGAGAACACTGCCTCATAAAACTGCTTCGTGCCTTTGTAATCAGCAGGATAGCTTATGCCACCCCCTTTCTCATTCTCATTCCTGGTGAAGTAGAGAAGTTAGAGAAAATGATCAGAACGTCATTCAAAAGGGCTTTAGGCATCCCTCCACAACTCGTCGACAGAGAAGCTTCTAGCTATGTGAATGCATAATACCTGGGAAGGGATTGCTAAAGCGGTCAGGGAGGCCCAGATTTGGCGGCTCAACTCCACTGTAGTGGGCCGAAAAATACTGCAAGAACTTGAAGCTTCAGTCAGGTGAGCCACCCTATGTCGCTGAACTCCTGGAGCTTGAGACGCGGAAACTATTCAAAATTGCACCGATCCCTAAGAATATGCACCCGATTCATGACAAGGAACGAAGACAGCATAGAGCAAAATTTATTCAAAGCAAACTAATAAACGACCCTCCTGTGGAATCAGCCTATTGCGATGCTGCCTGCGGGCTAGAAGGGGCCGCGGTCATAGCAGTGGTAGATGGGAACCACTCCCAGAAAGTAATTGGATCCATTAATACGCGTAACGCTTTAATAGCTGAAGAGGCTGCCATAGCGCTAGTATGTACAGGCACTAAAGCCAGAACTATCTTTTCAGATAATAAGGCGGCTGTTAGGAACTTCGGCAAAGGCCTAATTCCAAGCAGGCGGCCAGTCTACTGAGAAAGCACTCGCTAAACCGGGAGGTTTCAGTCATCTCGGTTCCAGCTCACGAAAGTCTACCAGGCAATGAGGCTGCCCATCGCCTCGCTCGAGATGTATACACCTGAGCGGCCATAGAGACCCCGCTACCCGGAGACAAAGAGCCGCTCATCACCTACAAGGAGCTCTCTGAGACTCCCAGACTAAACAGAAGGATCTATCCACCACCAGACTACGACTACGACTCACTTCACTTCACCAATACGTGGCCTGGCGAAAAATTCAGGCCAATCGTTTCTTTCCTCATGTTACTCTGCATAATGAGTTGACAGGGGACCAAGAGGATTGCAATCTCTGCAACGTACCTCTGAGTCAAAACACCTAATCTGGCAATGCCCCGATTCTCCGGGAGCTAAAGAAACTGATCCCCTTGATCAAATTACCTGGGAGTCCTACATTCGCAGCCCAAATGTGGATGAACAAAAGATCGTCCTACGCCTGGCGGAGGAGGCTTACTTGAAGACCTTCTCTGCGGCCACGGCACAAGAGAGCCGGCAAGGAGACCCTCCCCGTGGCTGAGCCCCTGCCCCGAGGTCCATGTGAGTGTAAATAAAGTTTTCTCACTCACTCACTCACTCACTCACTCACTCACTCACTCACTCACTCACTCACTCACTCACTCACTCACTCACTCACTCACTCACTCACTCACTCACTCTGGAAAGGGCGGCGGCCCTCAGGAAAGAGTTCAAGCGCATCGTCTTGGATCAAAAACGACAGAAGCGAAAGAGCAGTCGTCTCGTGGAACGCGTAGGAAATCTGTGGACGATGGTCAAGCAGCGCGCGTAGTTGATTTGAATAAGGACCGCCTTAAAGGGACACTGCAGCACATTTTGCAAAGGTTGGGCTTTATATCAGATTAAAATTAGGCAGAAGAAAGCAGAAATAGCCTTTTTTTCGGCAGAAATACGCAGCCCGCGCGACGGGGCTCACCGCGGGTCGCGCCGCCGCCCGTGATTGGCCATGACGTCGCGTGACGACATTCTGAGGACCGGGGAAGCTGCTGATGCGGCTCCTTCGCTGCGCTGGGTTGATCGCAGCTCTCTGCGGCTTTGTGAATGTCATTTCCACACGAATGAGCATCGGGATTTTTACCGCATGTATACGTACCAGATACGCCCACAAACGATGCAGCACTTCCGTTGTGGGGACCGTAGATTTAGCATGAAAACTTGCTTTGGTTACAGTGAGACATTTTGAAAAGTAGTGTGCGTCATTATTAGCAGAAACTACATGGCCCTCAGTGAAGCCTCGGCCCGCATATTCCTGAGAAGGAAGGGCAACGAATAATGCCCTAGCCGACTACCTCCGTCTCAGGCCTCTCGCCCCGCCCGAAAGGTCATTGTTTTGAAAAACGAACCCAAAGCTTGGTGTACCAAATCCTGCTTTGAGTGCCAGTCGTGGTACCTTGGGGAAACGAAGAATTTTATAGAAAGGGTGAAGCAGTAGGCAGCTGCCACCAAACAAATCAACGATAAGCAAAGCGCGGTTGCGGAGCTCTGCAATGCATTCGAGGCATTGACGGGGCCATTGCGCTGGAGACCAAGTCAATTGCGCGCAGAATGCTGCTTGAGTCATACGACATTTAGTAGACGTTGAAAGCCTTCCCTTTTTATCGTACTGTCACAATACACGTTTTGTGAATTGACGGCTGACGAATGTTGAAAGCCAAGCTGCAGCTGCGCCGCGCCCATACCTTCATGAAAAAACCTTGTTCCGAAATGTGTTTTCTCATAAGAGCTTCGTCGTTTTCATTCTCAACTTAATGTGCATCCCCAAACAAGACAGGGCTATGCAAAATGACGAGGCAGCAACGGGTGCAAAATCACAAGGTAATGTATGAACAACTTCGATAATTGATTGCTTGGACGCACTGAAGGAAACCTCGCTCTTTGGGCCCCTTACCTGAATGCGCCTATACCCAGCTGAGCGGTACACTCCTTATCTTCTAATAATGCTCCCGTAAGGGTTCCACGAACATATCAGGCACGTGCCGTGCTGGAATAGGTCTCGCAGTCTTCACACCCAGCTTCGACACAGCAGTGGACTCTTAATCATCTGCTTGCTCGCAAAAATCATCAGCGCGTACTACTAATGAGTTGTCCATGTTTAGCAGAGAAGCCGTTGCGCGAAGCTTTTGCGCAAAAAAAAAAAAAGAAAGAACGAGACACGCGAATACAACCATGCGCCAATGCTGTCTGACCGTCCCATCGAGAGATTGCAGTCCATGAACGGATCGCAGATGACTGTCCTGACTGGCCCCTGGCAGAGACGAACACAAGAGTGAAACGTGCCGTCTCCGTCCCTTTGAGAAAGAAAATAAAAACATGAAGAAATCAGAGGAGGCAGACGTTCAGATTGCCAAGCTGTCACAAAACAATAGTATAAACTATCGTACATGCAACAATTAAAGAATGATCATATTTTAAACATTTCCAGCCTCCCCTACACATAAGATACAGCGGCGCTTAATTCTCCAGGTAAACATTGTTTAGGATTGAGATTCTGGAAGCAGCTCTCATATTGCGGTCATCTGTGGGAACACTTGACGTCACTCGGCACCCGTTAAGATTCGATCCAAAGAAGTAATTTTTTGTTGCAGGTTTTGGCTGCGAGGCCGCCTGAATCGCAGTGCTGACAAAACTCCGCAAGCTAACGAAGAGGAAGACGACCTCCGCTCGCAGCGCATGGCGGGTACGTGCCAATGCTGCGAGCACGCGCGGCTTGATTCGCTCTCGCTAGATGCAGGAAGAACGGGTGACGTGGAAGCCATTCATGGAACCCAGCAAACCACGCCCGAGTACCGCAACGATTGCCATGGAGAGTGAGGTCGCTCGTACGTGTCCACGCCAGAGCTTCACAACACCGAGCGTGGACAGCGAAGTCGCTCCTGCTGAAGTGCAGCGCTACCTCAGCTCTGCTGCCGATTTCTTCGACGTTGGTCGCAGCGTCAGCGCCTCTGAAGACCCCGGCCCCTCATCGACGCCCTTTCGAGATACCACGCGGCCACTACGTGGTAGCCACCGACCATGGTTTCGTCCTGCCTGGCGGCCAACACAGCCGAGTGCTATTGGCGGTCCCCGACCATGGAGACCTTTCTTCATGGGTGGACCCACTCCTACTATGCCGCCGCCGTACAGGTTCCAGCGAGGACAGGGCTGCAGAATGCCCTTCACTGGTCAGTATTATCGCGGCCGAGGTGGCTGGCAACAGCACACGATCCGCGCTCCACAAGCCCAACTGCCACTTGACGGCCCACGCAGCTCATCGGCCACTTGTGACGTTCAAAATCTTCGATTTCACAGACGCCAAGAAAACACCGTGACGTCGCCGCACACGTCATCGCAGAATTCACAGCACCGTCGTCCCGAAAACTCCCCACCGCGGCCCCAGGGGCGGCGACGTCACCTGCTATACCAGTCACAAGCGCAGATCGGCCCTGGCAGTACCCCAGGGTGTTCTCAAGAGCAGCAGCGTCGCATTATGCACAGGACTCATCCACTACGCAAGCCAGTGTCATCGGCAAATGAAAGTATTAGCGGCGCTGTAAGTACAGAGCAGCAGCGTCGTCTGCCGCACAGGACACTCCAACCACGCAAGACAGTGTCATCGGCAAATGAAAGGATTAGCGGCGGCGTACGCAAAGAGCAACAGCATCGCCCGCTGCACAGAACTCACAAGTTACGCAAGCCAATGTCATCGGCAAAGGAAAGGACTATCAGCGGCGCGAACGAGGAGCACCAGCGTCACCTGCTGCAAAGGACTCTCAAACTAAGCAAGTCAGTATCATCGGAAAATGAAAGGAATAGCGGCGGCGCAAGCGAAGACAAGCGGACGCACAACTTGCGGCGCAGCGTTCATAGTAAGACTTGCAACAAGCGACAGAGTATGCACCGAAGAGAAGGCGAAGAAAGGCGTCAAAGGCGCAGTGAATCTCCAACGAGACGTCGCAGTAAATCGAGAAGGAGACGGTTCAGTACATCGAGGACGAGACGTCGGAGTGAATCTCGGACCAGAAGGCGCCGTGTATCGGAAACTAGGCTGCACACTTCCGCGACTGCTGCAATGCATATTAATGGAGCCACGGATGCACCATCCGTTTCTGGCGCCATGATGGACAACAAACGTCGCACTAAATCGCATGACAAGTCGAAACGTTGCGCCCACAAGCGCAAGAGGGAGCGCAGTCATTCAGAAGCTGCCAAGTCTCATGCACATGCTCACTTAAAAACCGACAAGCATCTCAGCAGTGGGCATCAGGTCAAATCAAGGCGCACAGGCAGAATGGAGAAGGGGATCTACTCACACTCTAACGCTGCTTCAAAGCAAGTGGTAGTAAAGAAAGAACCGAAAGATAACTGGTCCCTTACGAAGGTAACAGTGGAAGCCAGCCTAACTCCTGATCACCCACTGCCTTCACCTATAGCTGATATTAGCACGGGAATAACGGAACAGTGTCCTCTTGATATTTCTGATGGTAGAGCACAAGTTCAAGAAGCAGACGCACCTAACCGACCCTGTCGTCGACAAGGTCGAACTGTTCCGCTCCCCACTGCGGACGATGAGAAGACTGGAATGAATGAAATTGAACTTGGCTCACACTATCATGAAGGAGATGAGCGTGCCTCTCGCCCAGAATGCAAGACTCCTCTTGGTCCACCAATGGTCTCATTTATACGAGAGGAAGTTAATAACAAGGTCACTCAGTGGTTAATGAGGCATTCTGGCGGAAATAGTGTAAGTCCAAGCAGCATGCGCGATGTTCAAGGAGAGAACGTTGTGCAAGCTTTTGATCTTAACACAGGCACCAGCGGTGTGGAAGGGCTGGCGCCTGCTGCTCAGAGCGCAGAATTAAATTTCTGGGAGAAAGAGACTGAGTCAATGCCACCGACACCGTATGGCTATGACGATGACAGCGTACTCAGTGAAAGCAGGTCTGCGCATGCTGATCAGTGCACAGAATTGAATTCCTGTGAGCGAGAGACTGTATCCATGCCATCGACACCATCTGACGATGACGACGTAATTGTCGTGAATGAGTTCTTCCCCGATCGGCAAGACGTGCCCCTCCAAGCCAGTGCGGGATTTGTGCCCGATTATTTACCTCCGGTACAGGTACGAACGGAAGATAAGGCACAGAACATGCAGCAGTCGCCTGTAGCTAGCTTTCCCGTGCCCGCCATGAACAGCGCTGATGGTACGCCACTGGACTGCCTGACACTAGCCACTTATACAGCGCTGTATATAATAAGTTTTTGCAGAGACGAGGAAGCGGAGAGGCGGGTCCATGATATATACGCAGTGGGGCAATTAAACAGTCACCTTGCGCTGGCATGCGGGGTGCAGGCGCTCAGAGAAGCCCTTGGCGCTGTTAACCGAAACCGCACCGAACTAAAGGGTTCGGTCCGCTTCCTTCGAAAGTTAGCGAAGCTTTCTTGGGTGACTCCGGAGGTGGTGTCTGCCACAGGTCCAGAAATTGAGAAGCTACGGGAGCTTGTGAGTGAGCAAGTGTGTTAATGCATACTCCGCTTTTAACGCATTTTGCATTTTAAAAGCAACGAATCACTCCCCCCCCCCCCCCCCCTTCACTTTTTCTACTGTACATGCACTCTTTTCTGCGTATGCCTCAGTTTGCTGTATTTTCTTAATGACCGCGAATATTTTAGTGAAATTATAGTGTATGCTATATCCAGTGCTATTTTCTCAATTTGCTCTTATATCTATTGGTGTCAGCAAGCAGATTAAATTTTCACGCTGTGATCGAAAAATAAATAATTGGCAACGGCAGTAATTCTTAAATAAATATACGTTGCAATTGCGTTTCAGTTATCCAGGCTATATGGGCATGGCATGTCGGGTGCCAGCTTTTTAAGCAATTCGCAGCGTAAATTGTGCCAATGCGCTTTTGCTTTTCCCTTGCGAAAAGTATATACTCTTCTAAAACTTTATTATTGCATATACATATAAAGTATATGGGCAAAGGTTCTGCACGTTTCACAATGATGTGAAAATTTGACTTCTACTTTTCGGGCTTGCTGGTATCACCTGCTCAGGACAGCGGTCGCGTCGACAGCTCAGAACTTCCATATACCTCTTATGCTTTCGACACCTCCGAGCTGTGTTCATCTGGTGATGTTCGGTTTGAGCGCGAGGACATCTCACATATGCCTGGATTTTGCGGTAGCCGAGGTTACTTGCGCTCATGAACACGCCAAACGTTAGCTTCTGAGAGATCCTAGACTGCTGCAAGCTGAGTCGCAGACTATGAAGCGGCCGCAGGCGCGTGAGAATGTGTCGCTCAGCGTGCAAGCTGTGCTCCGAGTAGGCTGCGTTCACGTATTTCTCTGCGTATGCTTTGTCTAGATTGCGGCGCGCGTCATCGTAGCTGCAACTTCTCATCGTTATCCTCGTTCCACCTCGGCTGTTGTCAGAAGTGTTCGGAACGTCGTATGAGTGAGTGAGTGAGTGAAAAACTTTATTGAGGTCTTTTGGTTAGTCTCGGAGAGTCTTCCTGCAGCCGCTTCTTCGCCACCGTTGGAGACTCCTTAGCACGGGTGGTTCCCTCATTCCAGGGCTCCACTGGTCCTGGCTACCTCGCATGCGTGCTGCACCAATGCTCTTTGGGCGGTGAGCTCGCAGCTGGTTAGCAGGCCCTCCCGGAACGTCTTGTGAAAAAATTATGGATTCTTATCTCAAGCGATCCTGCGCACAGGTAGTTGGGGGGGGGGGGGGGGGGGGGGGGGCAAAAATTGAACTCAAGAACCCCAAATGCTTTGTTTCTTTGGAAGACATGTACGTCGGCGTTCAAGCAGCTGCATTCTTGTCATCCAGAGAATGTTCAGTTACTGCTCAGCATCGTCAGTTCTTCCAAATTCTTCCAGTTCTTCCAGTTCTTCCAGTTCGACCAAATGCTGAAGAGATTTCAAGAGCGCGTTTTAAAACATATCTCGAACTCCTAGATCCTACTGTGTCCATGGCGGGGAGGCAGCGTCTCTTGAACCACTGGCGCAAGCCTTTCCGAATTTAGTCCCCGGCCAAGACTTGAAATCTTTGAATACCTAATGGCGATATTTAAGAGACACTGATATCCCGGCTAGCAAAAATACCTCGTTGCACGAGCTGTGAGCAGTCGTATTTACTCAAAAACATTGTGATGGAAGCACCGCTTTTCCTGCAGTGGCCGACTTTGTGACTGCAAAGCTGTGCTTTCCACACTCTAGCGCAGCAGTTGAGCGGGCATTTTCTGCTGTAAGCAACCTAAGACTATATGTGGCCTTCTGCGCACGAAACGCCTAAGGACGTTCTCAGCATGCCACAGCTTCAACATTGACAGGCCGCTGATAAGGAGAATGAAATCTGGCACAAGGATAAGCACGAGTGCATTTAATGCTTTTTGCTGGCACAGCCACTTGTGGAATTTTACAGCCTATCTAGTCATATACATGAAGTTGCCTGTTCACGCGCAATAAAGTTTATTTGCGTATGCTACAAGGGATTCATGCTTTCTTATTTCTGGATCATCATCATCATGATGTCCACTTCAGCACGGTAGGCCTCTCCCAGCGATCTCTAATTGCCCTTATCTGGAAGATACTACACTCTAAATAAAGCTTTCGGGTACTAGCTACCACCTGACGCCTTTGAATAGGTCATCGGAGGGCTTCACTGTTTCTAAATTCGTGCTTGGCAATGGCTCTCTGCATCCCCGGGTTTTTCAAAAGTGTCGCCAAGAATCTCGGGGTCAATTTTTGTCCTATATTTCTTGGAAGATACAATACTAAAACAGAGTACTAATAATATAAGCGCTGAATTCGTGGGCTCATAAAGTGACTGCAAAAATTAAGATTAAAAATCTACCAATTTCTACAGATTTTTTCGCAAAAAATCTACTACTATTTTTTATGCGTCGTGGCAACACTAACAACGGTCGAAGGAGACCGTCGTGAGAGTTGACACCGTCTGGTTGTGCCCCTCGGCCGGAGGAGACGTGGCGGCTTCTTCCTGGCTGGCGCTGTCAGAGGTGGGATATCGTGACGTGGCATGACCCCCACTTCCAACAACTGGTTGGCAGCGCTTGGGATGGATCAGGTGATATCGTCTGCATGTGTGGGTGAGCGCTTCGTCTTGCTCTGAGATTCGCCAGTCTTTAATCTCTGGGTTAGTAGTGTCTGGTGTGTGTGTGAATAGTGCCTAGGAATCTAGCGTCTGTTGCACAGTGGTATTTGCACAGTACCGTTCCTGAGTGAGTAAAGCGAGAATTTTAGGCAGAGATCATGGACCTCGGGTATTCAGCCAAGGGCGAGCTTTTGTTGTTGTGTGGCGAGTTAGGCGTGGATGCGGAAGAAGGAATGAACAACTTGGAAATTGCTGAAGCGAAAGAAAATTTTATTGAGGATGAAGAGGCTATTCAAACTGCGCTGGAATTGGTCCAAAATGAAAAAGAAGAATTCGGAAAAAAGAAAGAACGTTGGGAAAAATGAAAAGGTTCGAAGCAGAGCTGAACAGGCTTAAGCTCGAAACTGAGATGAAGAAAAAGGCAGCCCTGAATAATATGGGCCAAACTTCGGGGGAAGGAGAGAGCGAGAAAGTAGACGTCAAGAGCAAGTGCGAGAAGAAAGTAGTCGGAGTCTATCCGATGAGGAGATAGATGACTACTATGTTCCGGCGTTTCCCAGTTGCGAGCCAGTGACTAAATGGCAAGAGGAGTTGTGACCGTAGAGTGAAGCGCGATGCGACCCTTATCGAGCTGAAAGGGTCAGACTATCGCCGAGCTGCCAACTCGCAGAGCTGAGGATAATAAAAGAGCGTTTAATCGTTTCAAGTGGAAAGGAAATGCTAGAACTCTAAACAGAGAGCCGGAAGAGGTGAAAGAAGCCGCTTTGCATCCGCGTCGGCATGTTGACAGGACGGGAAACCTCGTGCAAGTGTCCGGCGGGCATGGAGGGAAAACAGGAAAAGAAGGACAGCGTACCTTAACTTAGTCCGAAATGAAACGGCATGCGAGACCGCGGCTTAGTTGGATAGGTGCGACACAGTGAGTGCGAAGTTTGTCCAACCACTCAACCAGCACGGACGCGTAAAAGGAATATTAGATGTGCTCAAGTGAGCAGCTCCCAAAGATAGGGGTGGAGTGGGAAAGTGTAGTGCACAAAAGTGCCACTATACAGTGCGTGTGACACAGATCAGCCTGGCAAGCCATTGTGGGCAGTCAGGTCGATGCGCAAACCCCAAAGGACAGCCCTCATATTAGTGAGTTGCGCAACTCTGACACTGCGAGAAGTCGTATGGTAAGTTTTCCGCCAGCTGCGACGTCACTAAGAGTGCTGTTCGCAAACTGGGAGAGCAGTGTACTCGCAATTCCTATAGGAATCCCGGAGAGTTAGTTGACGAACACGAAGTGCACGCAGAAGACACACAGCCGAGAGAAAGAAAAAAAAACGCCTGCCTTTTGAGTTAGCGGCGCTAACAGTCAACGATGGAAACAGAGGTGGAGTTAATTCCAAGTCCACTGCGTATCAGAAAAACGGATTCTAATCGTGCGACGCGTGCGGATAGTTCAAACACTAAGCTCAAAAAGAGTGAAGGGAAATTGTACTCTAAGGGAACAAAACTAGCAGACTTGACTTGTAGTCAAGGTAAGGCTCTCGAGTGTTAACACAGCAAGTGCGCTTCTCCTTTGAGCCCCATGGAAGCAAGCAGCCACCAATGGTTGTTCAGCCGCATTTGCCAGAGCAGCTCATGTTGGCGGGCGATCAGGAAGGCACAGTAGAGCACAAGTGGCAACGTAATGTGCCCAGGTAATCGTCAGAGTCTGGAGTTCAGCAAATTTTTCTCGAAGCGGCGATGCTGCCTTGCTACTGCGAAGATAGGGTTCTCTGCGAGTCATGAGAAAGATTGTATCCGCAATTAATTTCGAAAGCGGGATGAAGCTGATGCGCACGCAGAACACTCTAAGCGCAGAAAAAGGAATAGAGCAAAGGCTAGGTGGAGACAGGCCAAATGCCAGGCTATTCATTCGGTGGTACTGACGGCAGCTAGTGATAACAAAGAAAGAAATGCTGCAGACCTGAGTTGAAACAATTCACGCGGTGCACTAGATACATCCGCGGACACATTTCATGGCCACGCGAAGCACGCGGGTGCTACGCGTGTTCACAAGAGCGACGAAAAAAAAAAAGCGGTTTTTCCAACCCCGTCAGAAGAGTGAGGTACAGGCCGAGTTTAAGCGGGCAGGATGTCATGCTCAGATTAAAGTGCGACATCATGGACGCTACCGAGGACGATGCATCATATAGAGCCATCCTGGGATTTGATATCACTAAGGAATTTGATAATGTTGAGCACAGAGCGGTTCTCGAAGGCCTCAACTCGGCTGGAGTGGGAAGCAAGTGCTTCAACTATGTCAAAGATTTCCTCACCTGCAGGAAAACTGAAGTTAGCTTCATGGGACTTAGGTCCGAGCCCATCAGTACCGGGGGCAGAGGAACGCCCCAGGGATCTGTCCTCTCCCCGGTACTCTTCAATTTTGCAAAAAAAGATCTCTCGTCCCATCTTAATAAGATAGAAGGCATCAAACATAGCATCTATGCAGACGATAAAACAATCTGGACCGAGAGAGGCTCCAGTGCCGATATATCGCATAGGCTGCAGGAAGCGGCGTATATAGTTGAAAACTACGTCCTAGATAGAGGACTATCTTGCTCTCCTCACAAATCTGAACTTTTCTCATTGTGTAGCAAATCACAACAAACCAGAAAATCCCACCTACCGCACCTACACAAACCAGTGGAGGTATACGTGGGAGGAAGAATGGTACCGAGAGTCAGCACCATTAGGATCCTGGGGTATTTCCTACAGCAGAATAGGAAAAACACCACCCTCCTGAAAAAGCTTCAGACGTATGTTGACCAGGTAACGGGGATATTCAGACGAATCTCTCTCAGGAACAAAGGCCTCAGAGAACACTGCCTCATAAAACTGCTTCGTGCCTTTGTAATCAGCAGGATAGCTTATGCCACCCCCTTTCTCATTCTCATTCCTGGTGAAGTAGAGAAGTTAGAGAAAATGATCAGAACGTCATTCAAAAGGGCTTTAGGCATCCCTCCACAACTCGTCGACAGAGAAGCTTCTAGCTATGTGAATGCATAATACCTGGGAAGGGATTGCTAAAGCGGTCAGGGAGGCCCAGATTTGGCGGCTCAACTCCACTGTAGTGGGCCGAAAAATACTGCAAGAACTTGAAGCTTCAGTCAGGTGAGCCACCCTATGTCGCTGAACTCCTGGAGCTTGAGACGCGGAAACTATTCAAAATTGCACCGATCCCTAAGAATATGCACCCGATTCATGACAAGGAACGAAGACAGCATAGAGCAAAATTTATTCAAAGCAAACTAATAAACGACCCTCCTGTGGAATCAGCCTATTGCGATGCTGCCTGCGGGCTAGAAGGGGCCGCGGTCATAGCAGTGGTAGATGGGAACCACTCCCAGAAAGTAATTGGATCCATTAATACGCGTAACGCTTTAATAGCTGAAGAGGCTGCCATAGCGCTAGTATGTACAGGCACTAAAGCCAGAACTATCTTTTCAGATAATAAGGCGGCTGTTAGGAACTTCGGCAAAGGCCTAATTCCAAGCAGGCGGCCAGTCTACTGAGAAAGCACCCGCTAAACCGGGAGGTTTCAGTCATCTCGGTTCCAGCTCACGAAAGTCTACCAGGCAATGAGGCTGCCCATCGCCTCGCTCGAGATGTATACACCTGAGCGGCCATAGAGACCCCGCTACCCGGAGACAAAGAGCCGCTCATCACCTACAAGGAGCTCTCTGAGACTCCCAGACTAAACAGAAGGATCTATCCACCACCAGACTACGACTACGACTCACTTCACTTCACCAATACGTGGCCTGGCGAAAAATTCAGGCCAATCGTTTCTTTCCTCATGTTACTCTGCATAATGAGTTGACAGGGGACCAAGAGGATTGCAATCTCTGCAACGTACCTCTGAGTCAAAACACCTAATCTGGCAATGCCCCGATTCTCCGGGAGCTAAAGAAACTGATCCCCTTGATCAAATTACCTGGGAGTCCTACATTCGCAGCCCAAATGTGGATGAACAAAAGATCGTCCTACGCCTGGCGGAGGAGGCTTACTTGAAGACCTTCTCTGCGGCCACGGCACAAGAGAGCCGGCAAGGAGACCCTCCCCGTGGCTGAGCCCCTGCCCCGAGGTCCATGTGAGTGTAAATAAAGTTTTCTCACTCACTCACTCACTCACTCACTCACTCACTCACTCACTCACTTACTCACTCACTCACTCACTCACTCACTCACTCACTCACTCACTCACTCACTCACTCACTCACTCACTCACTCACTCACTCACTCACTCACTCTGGAAAGGGCGGCGGCCCTCAGGAAAGAGTTCAAGCGCATCGTCTTGGATCAAAAACGACAGAAGCGAAAGAGCAGTCGTCTCGTGGAACGCGTAGGAAATCTGTGGACGATGGTCAAGCAGCGCGCGTAGTTGATTTGAATAAGGACCGCCTTAAAGGGACATTGCAGCACATTTTGCAAAGGTTGGGCTTTATATCAGATTAAAATTAGGCAGAAGAAAGCAGAAATAGCCTTTTTTTCGGCAGAAATACGCAGCCCGCGCGACGGGGCTCACCGCGGGTCGCGCCGCCGCCCGTGATTGGCCATGACGTCGCGTGACGACATTCTGAGGACCGGGGAAGCTGCTGATGCGGCTCCTTCGCTGCGCTGGGTTGATCGCAGCTCTCTGCGGCTTTGTGAATGTCATTTCCACACGAATGAGCATCGGGATTTTTACCGCATGTATACGTACCAGATACGCCCACAAACGATGCAGCACTTCCGTTGTGGGGACCGTAGATTTAGCATGAAAACTTGCTTTGGTTACAGTGAGACATTTTGAAAAGTAGTGTGCGTCATTATTAGCAGAAACTACATGGCCCTCAGTGAAGCCTCGGCCCGCATATTCCTGAGAAGGAAGGGCAACGAATAATGCCCTAGCCGACTACCTCCGTCTCAGGCCTCTCGCCCCGCCCGAAAGGTCATTGTTTTGAAAAACGAACCCAAAGCTTGGTGTACCAAATCCTGCTTTGAGTGCCAGTCGTGGTACCTTGGGGAAACGAAGAATTTTATAGAAAGGGTGAAGCAGTAGGCAGCTGCCACCAAACAAATCAACGATAAGCAAAGCGCGGTTGCGGAGCTCTGCAATGCATTCGAGGCATTGACGGGGCCATTGCGCTGGAGACCAAGTCAATTGCGCGCAGAATGCTGCTTGAGTCATACGACATTTAGTAGACGTTGAAAGCCTTCCCTTTTTATCGTACTGTCACAATACACGTTTTGTGAATTGACGGCTGATGAATGTTGAAAGCCAAGCTGCAGCTGCGCCGCGCCCATACCTTCATGAAAAAACCTTGTTCCGAAATGTGTTTTCTCATAAGAGCTTCGTCGTTTTCATTCTCAACTTAATGTGCATCCCCAAACAAGACAGGGCTATGCAAAATGACGAGGCAGCAACGGGTGCAAAATCACAAGGTAATGTATGAACAACTTCGATAATTGATTGCTTGGACGCACTGAAGGAAACCTCGCTCTTTGGGCCCCTTACCTGAATGCGCCTATACCCAGCTGAGCGGTACACTCCTTATCTTCTAATAATGCTCCCGTAAGGGTTCCACGAACATATCAGGCACGTGCCGTGCTGGAATAGGTCTCGCAGTCTTCACACCCAGCTTCGACACAGCAGTGGACTCTTAATCATCTGCTTGCTCGCAAAAATCATCAGCGCGTACTACTAATGAGTTGTCCATGTTTAGCAGAGAAGCCGTGGCGCGAAGCTTTTGCGCAAAAAAAAAAAAAAAAGAAAGAACGAGACACGCGAATACAACCATGCGCCAATGCTGTCTGACCGTCCCATCGAGAGATTGCAGTCCATGAACGGATCGCAGATGACTGTCCTGACTGGCCCCTGGCAGAGACGAACACAAGAGTGAAACGTGCCGTCTCCGTCCCTTTGAGAAAGAAAATAAAAACATGAAGAAATCAGAGGAGGCAGACGTTCAGATTGCCAAGCTGTCACAAAACAATAGTATAAACTATCGTACATGCAACAATTAAAGAATGATCATATTTTAAACATTTCCAGCCTCCCCTACACATAAGATACAGCGGCGCTTAATTCTCCAGGTAAACATTGTTTAGGATTGAGATTCTGGAAGCAGCTCTCATATTGCGGTCATCTGTGGGAACACTTGACGTCACTCGGCACCCGTTAAGATTCGATCCAAAGAAGTAATTTTTTGTTGCAGGTTTTGGCTGCGAGGCCGCCTGAATCGCAGTGCTGACAAAACTCCGCAAGCTAACGAAGAGGAAGACGACCTCCGCTCGCAGCGCATGGCGGGTACGTGCCAATGCTGCGAGCACGCGCGGCTTGATTCGCTCTCGCTAGATGCAGGAAGAACGGGTGACGTGGAAGCCATTCATGGAACCCAGCAAACCACGCCCGAGTACCGCAACGATTGCCATGGAGAGTGAGGTCGCTCGTACGTGTCCACGCCAGAGCTTCACAACACCGAGCGTGGACAGCGAAGTCGCTCCTGCTGAAGTGCAGCGCTACCTCAGCTCTGCTGCCGATTTCTTCGACGTTGGTCGCAGCGTCAGCGCCTCTGAAGACCCCGGCCCCTCATCGACGCCCTTTCGAGATACCACGCGGCCACTACGTGGTAGCCACCGACCATGGTTTCGTCCTGCCTGGCGGCCAACACAGCCGAGTGCTATTGGCGGTCCCCGACCATGGAGACCTTTCTTCATGGGTGGACCCACTCCTACTATGCCGCCGCCGTACAGGTTCCAGCGAGGACAGGGCTGCAGAATGCCCTTCACTGGTCAGTATTATCGCGGCCGAGGTGGCTGGCAACAGCACACAATCCGCGCTCCACAAGCCCAACTGCCACTTGACGGCCCACGCAGCTCATCGGCCACTTGTGACGTTCAAAATCTTCGATTTCACAGACGCCAAGAAAACACCGTGACGTCGCCGCACACGTCATCGCAGAATTCACAGCACCGTCGTCCCGAAAACTCCCCACCGCGGCCCCAGGGGCGGCGACGTCACCTGCTATACCAGTCACAAGCGCAGATCGGCCCTGGCAGTACCCCAGGGTGTTCTCAAGAGCAGCAGCGTCGCATTATGCACAGGACTCATCCACTACGCAAGCCAGTGTCATCGGCAAATGAAAGTATTAGCGGCGCTGTAAGTACAGAGCAGCAGCGTCGTCTGCCGCACAGGACACTCCAACCACGCAAGACAGTGTCATCGGCAAATGAAAGGATTAGCGGCGGCGTACGCAAAGAGCAACAGCATCGCCCGCTGCACAGAACTCACAAGTTACGCAAGCCAATGTCATCGGCAAAGGAAAGGACTATCAGCGGCGCGAACGAGGAGCACCAGCGTCACCTGCTGCAAAGGACTCTCAAACTAAGCAAGTCAGTATCATCGGAAAATGAAAGGAATAGCGGCGGCGCAAGCGAAGACAAGCGGACGCACAACTTGCGGCGCAGCGTTCATAGTAAGACTTGCAACAAGCGACAGAGTATGCACCGAAGAGAAGGCGAAGAAAGGCGTCAAAGGCGCAGTGAATCTCCAACGAGACGTCGCAGTAAATCGAGAAGGAGACGGTTCAGTACATCGAGGACGAGACGTCGGAGTGAATCTCGGACCAGAAGGCGCCGTGTATCGGAAACTAGGCTGCACACTTCCGCGACTGCTGCAATGCATATTAATGGAGCCACGGATGCACCATCCGTTTCTGGCGCCATGATGGACAACAAACGTCGCACTAAATCGCATGACAAGTCGAAACGTTGCGCCCACAAGCGCAAGAGGGAGCGCAGTCATTCAGAAGCTGCCAAGTCTCATGCACATGCTCACTTAAAAACCGACAAGCATCTCAGCAGTGGGCATCAGGTCAAATCAAGGCGCACAGGCAGAATGGAGAAGGGGATCTACTCACACTCTAACGCTGCTTCAAAGCAAGTGGTAGTAAAGAAAGAACCGAAAGATAACTGGTCCCTTACGAAGGTAACAGTGGAAGCCAGCCTAACTCCTGATCACCCACTGCCTTCACCTATAGCTGATATTAGCACGGGAATAACGGAACAGTGTCCTCTTGATATTTCTGATGGTAGAGCACAAGTTCAAGAAGCAGACGCACCTAACCGACCCTGTCGTCGACAAGGTCGAACTGTTCCGCTCCCCACTGCGGACGATGAGAAGACTGGAATGAATGAAATTGAACTTGGCTCACACTATCATGAAGGAGATGAGCGTGCCTCTCGCCCAGAATGCAAGACTCCTCTTGGTCCACCAATGGTCTCATTTATACGAGAGGAAGTTAATAACAAGGTCACTCAGTGGTTAATGAGGCATTCTGGCGGAAATAGTGTAAGTCCAAGCAGCATGCGCGATGTTCAAGGAGAGAACGTTGTGCAAGCTTTTGATCTTAACACAGGCACCAGCGGTGTGGAAGGGCTGGCGCCTGCTGCTCAGAGCGCAGAATTAAATTTCTGGGAGAAAGAGACTGAGTCAATGCCACCGACACCGTATGGCTATGACGATGACAGCGTACTCAGTGAAAGCAGGTCTGCGCATGCTGATCAGTGCACAGAATTGAATTCCTGTGAGCGAGAGACTGTATCCATGCCATCGACACCATCTGACGATGACGACGTAATTGTCGTGAATGAGTTCTTCCCCGATCGGCAAGACGTGCCCCTCCAAGCCAGTGCGGGATTTGTGCCCGATTATTTACCTCCGGTACAGGTACGAACGGAATATAAGGCACAGAACATGCAGCAGTCGCCTGTAGCTAGCTTTCCCGTGCCCGCCATGAACAGCGCTGATGGTACGCCACTGGACTGCCTGACACTAGCCACTTATACAGCGCTGTATATAATAAGTTTTTGCAGAGACGAGGAAGCGGAGAGGCGGGTCCATGATATATACGCAGTGGGGCAATTAAACAGTCACCTTGCGCTGGCATGCGGGGTGCAGGCGCTCAGAGAAGCCCTTGGCGCTGTTAACCGAAACCGCACCGAACTAAAGGGTTCGGTCCGCTTCCTTCGAAAGTTAGCGAAGCTTTCTTGGGTGACTCCGGAGGTGGTGTCTGCCACAGGTCCAGAAATTGAGAAGCTACGGGAGCTTGTGAGTGAGCAAGTGTGTTAATGCATACTCCGCTTTTAACGCATTTTGCATTTTAAAAGCAACGAATCACTCCCCCCCCCCCCCCCTTCACTTTTTCTACTGTACATGCACTCTTTTCTGCGTATGCCTCAGTTTGCTGTATTTTCTTAATGACCGCGAATATTTTAGTGAAATTATAGTGTATGCTATATCCAGTGCTATTTTCTCAATTTGCTCTTATATCTATTGGTGTCAGCAAGCAGATTAAATTTTCACGCTGTGATCGAAAAATAAATAATTGGCAACGGCAGTAATTCTTAAATAAATATACGTTGCAATTGCGTTTCAGTTATCCAGGCTATATGGGCATGGCATGTCGGGTGCCAGCTTTTTAAGCAATTCGCAGCGTAAATTGTGCCAATGCGCTTTTGCTTTTCCCTTGCGAAAAGTATATACTCTTCTAAAACTTTATTATTGCATATACATATAAAGTATATGGGCAAAGGTTCTGCACGTTTCACAATGATGTGAAAATTTGACTTCTACTTTTCGGGCTTGCTGGTATCACCTGCTCAGGACAGCGGTCGCGTCGACAGCTCAGAACTTCCATATACCTCTTATGCTTTCGACACCTCCGAGCTGTGTTCATCTGGTGATGTTCGGTTTGAGCGCGAGGACATCTCACATATGCCTGGATTTTGCGGTAGCCGAGGTTACTTGCGCTCATGAACACGCCAAACGTTAGCTTCTGAGAGATCCTAGACTGCTGCAAGCTGAGTCGCAGACTATGAAGCGGCCGCAGGCGCGTGAGAATGTGTCGCTCAGCGTGCAAGCTGTGCTCCGAGTAGGCTGCGTTCACGTATTTCTCTGCGTATGCTTTGTCTAGATTGCGGCGCGCGTCATCGTAGCTGCAACTTCTCATCGTTATCCTCGTTCCACCTCGGCTGTTGTCAGAAGTGTTCGGAACGTCGTATGAGTGAGTGAGTGAGTGAAAAACTTTATTGAGGTCTTTTGGTTAGTCTCGGAGAGTCTTCCTGCAGCCGCTTCTTCGCCACCGTTGGAGACTCCTTAGCACGGGTGGTTCCCTCATTCCAGGGCTCCACTGGTCCTGGCTACCTCGCATGCGTGCTGCACCAATGCTCTTTGGGCGGTGAGCTCGCAGCTGGTTAGCAGGCCCTCCCGGAACGTCTTATGAAAAAATTATGGATTCTTATCTCAAGCGATCCTGCGCACAGGTAGTTGGGGGGGGGGCAAAAATTGAACTCAAGAACCCCAAATGCTTTGTTTCTTTGGAAGACATGTACGTCGGCGTTCAAGCAGCTGCATTCTTGTCATCCAGAGAATGTTCAGTTACTGCTCAGCATCGTCAGTTCTTCCAAATTCTTCCAGTTCTTCCAGTTCTTCCAGTTCGACCAAATGCTGAAGAGATTTCAAGAGCGCGTTTTAAAACATATCTCGAACTCCTAGATCCTACTGTGTCCATGGCGGGGAGGCAGCGTCTCTTGAACCACTGGCGCAAGCCTTTCCGAATTTAGTCCCCGGCCAAGACTTGAAATCTTTGAATACCTAATGGCGATATTTAAGAGACACTGATATCCCGGCTAGCAAAAATACCTCGTTGCACGAGCTGTGAGCAGTCGTATTTACTCAAAAACATTGTGATGGAAGCACCGCTTTTCCTGCAGTGACCGACTTTGTGACTGCAAAGCTGTGCTTGCCACACTCTAGCGCAGCAGTTGAGCGGGCATTTTCTGCTGTAAGCAACCTAAGACTATATGTGGCCTTCTGCGCACGAAACGCCTAAGGACGTTCTCAGCATGCCACAGCTTCAACATTGACAGGCCGCTGATAAGGAGAATGAAATCTGGCACAAGGATAAGCACGAGTGCATTTAATGCTTTTTGCTGGCACAGCCACTTGTGGAATTTTACAGCCTATCTAGTCATATACATGAAGTTGCCTGTTCACGCGCAATAAAGTTTATTTGCGTATGCTACAAGGGATTCATGCTTTCTTATTTCTGGATCATCATCATCATGATGTCCACTTCAGCACGGTAGGCCTCTCCCAGCGATCTCTAATTGCCCTTATCTGGAAGATACTACACTCTAAATAAAGCTTTCGGGTACTAGCTACCACCTGACGCCTTTGAATAGGTCATCGGAGGGCTTCACTGTTTCTAAATTCGTGCTTGGCAATGGCTCTCTGCATCCCCGGGTTTTTCAAAAGTGTCGCCAAGAATCTCGGGGTCAATTTTTGTACTATATTTCTTGGAAGATACAATACTAAAACAGAGTACTAATAATATAAGCGCTGAATTCGTGGGCTCATAAAGTGACTGCAAAAATTAAGATTAAAAATCTACCAATTTCTACAGATTTTTTCGCAAAAAATCTACTACTATTTTTTATGCGTCGTGGCAACACTAACAACGGTCGAAGGAGACCGTCGTGAGAGTTGACACCGTCTGGTTGTGCCCCTCGGCCGGAGGAGACGTGGCGGCTTCTTCCTGGCTGGCGCTGTCAGAGGTGGGATATCGTGACGTGGCATGACCCCCACTTCCAACAACTGGTTGGCAGCGCTTGGGATGGATCAGGTGATATCGTCTGCATGTGTGGGTGAGCGCTTCGTCTTGCTCTGAGATTCGCCAGTCTTTAATCTCTGGGTTAGTAGTGTCTGGTGTGTGTGTGAATAGTGCCTAGGAATCTAGCGTCTGTTGCACAGTGGTATTTGCACAGTACCGTTCCTGAGTGAGTAAAGCGAGAATTTTAGGCAGAGATCATGGACCTCGGGTATTCAGCCAAGGGCGAGCTTTTGTTGTTGTGTGGCGAGTTAGGCGTGGATGCGGAAGAAGGAATGAACAACTTGGAAATTGCTGAAGCGAAAGAAAATTTTATTGAGGATGAAGAGGCTATTCAAACTGCGCTGGAATTGGTCCAAAATGAAAAAGAAGAATTCGGAAAAAAGAAAGAACGTTGGGAAAAATGAAAAGGTTCGAAGCAGAGCTGAACAGGCTTAAGCTCGAAACTGAGATGAAGAAAAAGGCAGCCCTGAATAATATGGGCCAAACTTCGGGGGAAGGAGAGAGCGAGAAAGTAGACGTCAAGAGCAAGTGCGAGAAGAAAGTAGTCGGAGTCTATCCGATGAGGAGATAGATGACTACTATGTTCCGGCGTTTCCCAGTTGCGAGCCAGTGACTAAATGGCAAGAGGAGTTGTGACCGTAGAGTGAAGCGCGATGCGACCCTTATCGAGCTGAAAGGGTCAGACTATCGCCGAGCTGCCAACTCGCAGAGCTGAGGATAATAAAAGAGCGTTTAATCGTTTCAAGTGGAAAGGAAATGCTAGAACTCTAAACAGAGAGCCGGAAGAGGTGAAAGAAGCCGCTTTGCATCCGCGTCGGCATGTTGACAGGACGGGAAACCTCGTGCAAGTGTCCGGCGGGCATGGAGGGAAAACAGGAAAAGAAGGACAGCGTACCTTAACTTAGTCCGAAATGAAACGGCATGCGAGACCGCGGCTTAGTTGGATAGGTGCGACACAGTGAGTGCGAAGTTTGTCCAACCACTCAACCAGCACGGACGCGTAAAAGGAATATTAGATGTGCTCAAGTGAGCAGCTCCCAAAGATAGGGGTGGAGTGGGAAAGTGTAGTGCACAAAAGTGCCACTATACAGTGCGTGTGACACAGATCAGCCTGGCAAGCCATTGTGGGCAGTCAGGTCGATGCGCAAACCCCAAAGGACAGCCCTCATATTAGTGAGTTGCGCAACTCTGACACTGCGAGAAGTCGTATGGTAAGTTTTCCGCCAGCTGCGACGTCACTAAGAGTGCTGTTCGCAAACTGGGAGAGCAGTGTACTCGCAATTCCTATAGGAATCCCGGAGAGTTAGTTGACGAACACGAAGTGCACGCAGAAGACACACAGCCGAGAGAAAGAAAAAAAAACGCCTGCCTTTTGAGTTAGCGGCGCTAACAGTCAACGATGGAAACAGAGGTGGAGTTAATTCCAAGTCCACTGCGTATCAGAAAAACGGATTCTAATCGTGCGACGCGTGCGGATAGTTCAAACACTAAGCTCAAAAAGAGTGAAGGGAAATTGTACTCTAAGGGAACAAAACTAGCAGACTTGACTTGTAGTCAAGGTAAGGCTCTCGAGTGTTAACACAGCAAGTGCGCTTCTCCTTTGAGCCCCATGGAAGCAAGCAGCCACCAATGGTTGTTCAGCCGCATTTGCCAGAGCAGCTCATGTTGGCGGGCGATCAGGAAGGCACAGTAGAGCACAAGTGGCAACGTAATGTGCCCAGGTAATCGTCAGAGTCTGGAGTTCAGCAAATTTTTCTCGAAGCGGCGATGCTGCCTTGCTACTGCGAAGATAGGGTTCTCTGCGAGTCATGAGAAAGATTGTATCCGCAATTAATTTCGAAAGCGGGATGAAGCTGATGCGCACGCAGAACACTCTAAGCGCAGAAAAAGGAATAGAGCAAAGGCCAGGTGGAGACAGGCCAAATGCCAGGCTATTCATTCGGTGGTACTGACGGCAGCTAGTGATAACAAAGAAAGAAATGCTGCAGACCTGAGTTGAAACAATTCACGCGGTGCACTAGATACATCCGCGGACACATTTCATGGCCACGCGAAGCACGCGGGTGCTACGCGTGTTCACAAGAGCGACGAAAAAAAAAAGCGGTTTTTCCAACCCCGTCAGAAGAGTGAGGTACAGGCCGGGTTTAAGCGGGCAGGATGTCATGCTCAGATTAAAGCGCGACATCATGGACGCTACCGAGGACGATGCATCATATAGAGCCATCCTGGGATTTGATATCACTAAGGAATTTGATAATGTTGAGCACAGAGCGGTTCTCGAAGGCCTCAACTCGGCTGGAGTGGGAAGCAAGTGCTTCAACTATGTCAAAGATTTCCTCACCTGCAGGAAAACTGAAGTTAGCTTCATGGGACTTAGGTCCGAGCCCATCAGTACCGGGGGCAGAGGAACGCCCCAGGGATCTGTCCTCTCCCCGGTACTCTTCAATTTTGCAAAAAAAGATCTCTCGTCCCATCTTAATAAGATAGAAGGCATCAAACATAGCATCTATGCAGACGATAAAACAATCTGGACCGAGAGAGGCTCCAGCGCCGATATATCGCATAGGCTGCAGGAAGCGGCGTATATAGTTGAAAACTACGTCCTAGATAAAGGACTATCTTGCTCTCCTCACAAATCTGAACTTTTCTCATTGTGTAGCAAATCACAACAAACCAGAAAATCCCACCTACCGCACCTACACAAACCAGTGGAGGTATACGTGGGAGGAAGAATGGTACCGAGAGTCAGCACCATTAGGATCCTGGGGTATTTCCTACAGCAGAATAGGAAAAACACCACCCTCCTGAAAAAGCTTCAGACGTATGTTGACCAGGTAACGGGGATATTCAGACGAATCTCTCTCAGGAACAAAGGCCTCAGAGAACACTGCCTCATAAAACTGCTTCGTGCCTTTGTAATCAGCAGGATAGCTTATGCCACCCCCTTTCTCATTCTCATTCCTGGTGAAGTAGAGAAGTTAGAGAAAATGATCAGAACGTCATTCAAAAGGGCTTTAGGCATCCCTCCACAACTCGTCGACAGAGAAGCTTCTAGCTATGTGAATGCATAATACCTGGGAAGGGATTGCTAAAGCGGTCAGGGAGGCCCAGATTTGGCGGCTCAACTCCACTGTAGTGGGCCGAAAAATACTGCAAGAACTTGAAGCTTCAGTCAGGTGAGCCACCCTATGTCGCTGAACTCCTGGAGCTTGAGACGCGGAAACTATTCAAAATTGCACCGATCCCTAAGAATATGCACCCGATTCATGACAAGGAACGAAGACAGCATAGAGCAAAATTTATTCAAAGCAAACTAATAAACGACCCTCCTGTGGAATCAGCCTATTGCGATGCTGCCTGCGGGCTAGAAGGGGCCGCGGTCATAGCAGTGGTAGATGGGAACCACTCCCAGAAAGTAATTGGATCCATTAATACGCGTAACGCTTTAATAGCTGAAGAGGCTGCCATAGCGCTAGTATGTACAGGCACTAAAGCCAGAACTATCTTTTCAGATAATAAGGCGGCTGTTAGGAACTTCGGCAAAGGCCTAATTCCAAGCAGGCGGCCAGTCTACTGAGAAAGCACCCGCTAAACCGGGAGGTTTCAGTCATCTCGGTTCCAGCTCACGAAAGTCTACCAGGCAATGAGGCTGCCCATCGCCTCGCTCGAGATGTATACACCTGAGCGGCCATAGAGACCCCGCTACCCGGAGACAAAGAGCCGCTCATCACCTACAAGGAGCTCTCTGAGACTCCCAGACTAAACAGAAGGATCTATCCACCACCAGACTACGACTACGACTCACTTCACTTCACCAATACGTGGCCTGGCGAAAAATTCAGGCCAATCGTTTCTTTCCTCATGTTACTCTGCATAATGAGTTGACAGGGGACCAAGAGGATTGCAATCTCTGCAACGTACCTCTGAGTCAAAACACCTAATCTGGCAATGCCCCGATTCTCCGGGAGCTAAAGAAACTGATCCCCTTGATCAAATTACCTGGGAGTCCTACATTCGCAGCCCAAATGTGGATGAACAAAAGATCGTCCTACGCCTGGCGGAGGAGGCTTACTTGAAGACCTTCTCTGCGGCCACGGCACAAGAGAGCCGGCAAGGAGACCCTCCCCGTGGCTGAGCCCCTGCCCCGAGGTCCATGTGAGTGTAAATAAAGTTTTCTCACTCACTCACTCACTCACTCACTCACTCACTCACTCACTCACTCACTCACTCACTCACTCACTCTGGAAAGGGCGGCGGCCCTCAGGAAAGAGTTCAAGCGCATCGTCTTGGATCAAAAACGACAGAAGCGAAAGAGCAGTCGTCTCGTGGAACGCGTAGGAAATCTGTGGACGATGGTCAAGCAGCGCGCGTAGTTGATTTGAATAAGGACCGCCTTAAAGGGACACTGCAGCACATTTTGCAAAAGTTGGGCTTTCAGAAGAAAGCCATAGTTTTGCATACTGCGAACTCGAATATCAGATTAAAATTAGGCAGAAGAAAGCAGAAATAGCCTTTTTTCGGCAGAAATACGCAGCCCGCGCGACGGGGCTCACCGCGGGTCGCGCCGCCGCCCGTGATTGGCCATGACGTCGCGTGACGACATTCTGAGGACCGGGGAAGCTGCTGATGCGTCTCCTTCGCTGCGCTGGGTTGATCGCAGCTCTCTGCGGCTTTGTGAATGTCATTTCCACACGAATGACCATCGGGATTTTTACCGCATGTATACGTACCAGATACGCCCACAAACGATGCAGCACTTCCGTTGTGGGGAGCGTAGATTAAGCATGAAAACTTGCTTTGGTTACAGTGAGACATTTTGAAAAGTAGTGTGCGTCATTATTAGCAGAAACTACATGGCCCTCAGTGAAGCCTCGGCCCGCATATTCCTGAGAAGGAAGGGCAACGAATAATGCCCTAGCCGACTACCTCCGTCTCAGGCCTCTCGCCCCGCCCGAAAGGTCATTGTTTTGAAAAACGAACCCAAAGCTTGGTGTACCAAATCCTGCTTTGAGTGCCAGTCGTGGTACCTTGAGGAAACGAAGAATTTTATAGAAAGGGTGAAGCAGTAGGCAGCTGCCACCAAACAAATCAACGATAAGCAAAGCGCGGTTGCGGAGCTCTGCAATGCATTCGAGGCATTGACGGGGCCATTGTGCTGGAGACCAAGTCAAATGCGCGCAGAATGCTGCTTGAGTCATACGACATTTAGTAGACTCACTGTCACAATACACGTTTAGTGAATTGACGGCTGACGAATGTTGAAAGCCAAGCTGCAGCTCCGCCGCACCCATACATTCATGAGAAAACCTTGTTCCGAAATGTGTTTTCTTATAAAAGCTTCGTCGTTTTCATTTACAACTTAATGTGCATCCCCAAACAAGACAGGGCTATGTAAAATGACGAGGCAGCAACGGGTGCAAAATCACAAGGTAATGTATGAACAACTTCGATAATTGATTGCTTGGACGCACTGAAGGAAACCTCGCTCTTTGCGCCCCTTACCTGAATGCGCCTATACCCAGCTGAGCGGTACACTCCTTATCTTCTAATAATGCTCCCGTAAGGGTTCCACGAACATATCAGGCACGTGCCGTGCTGGAATAGGTCTCGCAGTCTTCACACCCAGCTTCGACACAGCAGTGGACTCTTAATCATCTGCTTGCTCGCAAAAATCATCAGCGCGTACTACTAATGAGTTGTCCATGTTTAGCAGAGAAGCCGTTGCGCGAAGCTTTTGCGCAAAAAAAAAAAAAGAAAGAACGAGACACGCGAATACAACCATGCGTCAATGCTGTCTGACCGTCCCATCGAGAGATTGCAGTCCATGAACGGATCGCAGATGACTGTCCTGACTGGCCCCTGGCAGAGACGAACACAAGAGTGAAACGTGCCGTCTCCGTCCCTTTGAGAAAGAAAATAAAAACATGAAGAAATCAGAGGAGGCAGACGTTCAGATTGCCAAGCTGTCACAAAACAATAGTATAAACTATCGTACATGCAACAATTAAAGAATGATCATATTTTAAACATTTCCAGCCTCCCCTACACATAAGATACAGCGGCGCTTAATTCTCCAGGTAAACATTGTTTAGGATTGAGATTCTGGAAGCAGCTCTCATATTGCGGTCATCTGTGGGAACACTTGACGTCACTCGGCACCCGTTAAGATTCGATCCAAAGAAGTAATTTTTTGTTGCAGGTTTTGGCTGCGAGGCCGCCTGAATCGCAGTGCTTCCAAAACACCGCAAGCTAACGAAGAGGAAGACGACCTCCGCTCGCAGCGCATGGCGGGTACGTGCCAATGCTGCGAGCACGCGCGGCTTGATTCGCTCTCGCTAGATGCAGGAAGAACGGGTGACGTGGAAGCCATTCATGGAACCCAGCAAACCACGCCCGAGTACCGCAACGATTGCCATGGAGAGTGAGGTCGCTCGTACGTGTCCACGCCAGAGCTTCACAACACCGAGCGTGGACAGCGAAGTCGCTCCTGCTGAAGTGCAGCGCTACCTCAGCTCTGCTGCCGATTTCTTCGACGTTGGTCGCAGCGTCAGCGCCTCTGAAGACCCCGGCCCCTCATCGACGCCCTTTCGAGATACCACGCGGCCACTACGTGGTAGCCACCGACCATGGTTTCGTCCTGCCTGGCGGCCAACACAGCCGAGTGCTATTGGCGGTCCCCGACCATGGAGACCTTTCTTCATGGGTGGACCCACTCCTACTATGCCGCCGCCGTACAGGTTCCAGCGAGGACAGGGCTGCAGAATGCCCTTCACTGCTCAGTATTATCGCGGCCGAGGTGGCTGGCAACAGCACACGATCCGCGCTCCACAAGCCCAACTGCCACTTGACGGCCCACGCAGCTCATCGGCCACTTGTGCCGTTCAAAATCTTCGATTTCACAGACGCCAAGAAAACACCGTGACGTCGCCGCACACGTCATCGCAGAATTCACAGCACCGTCGTCCCGAAAACTCCCCACCGCGGCCCCAGGGGCGGCGACGTCACCTGCTATACCAGTCACAAGCGCAGATCGGCCCTGGCAGTACCCCAGGGTGTTCTCAAGAGCAGCAGCGTCGCATTATGCACAGGACTCATCCACTACGCAAGCCAGTGTCATCGGCAAATGAAAGTATTAGCGGCGCTGTAAGTACAGAGCAGCAGCGTCGTCTGCCGCACAGGACACTCCAACCACGCAAGACAGTGTCATCGGCAAATGAAAGGATTAGCGGCGGCGTACGCAAAGAGCAACAGCATCGCCCGCTGCACAGAACTCACAAGTTACGCAAGCCAATGTCATCGGCAAAGGAAAGGACTATCAGCGGCGCGAACGAGGAGCACCAGCGTCACCTGCTGCAAAGGACTCTCAAACTAAGCAAGTCAGTATCATCGGAAAATGAAAGGAATAGCGGCGGCGCAAGCGAAGACAAGCGGACGCACAACTTGCGGCGCAGCGTTCATAGTAAGACTTGCAACAAGCGACAGAGTATGCACCGAAGAGAAGGCGAAGAAAGGCGTCAAAGGCGCAGTGAATCTCCAACGAGACGTCGCAGTAAATCGAGAAGGAGACGGTTCAGTACATCGAGGACGAGACGTCGGAGTGAATCTCGGACCAGAAGGCGCCGTGTATCGGAAACTAGGCTGCACACTTCCGCGACTGCTGCAATGCATATTAATGGAGCCACGGATGCACCATCCGTTTCTGGCGCCATGATGGACAACAAACGTCGCACTAAATCGCATGACAAGTCGAAACGTTGCGCCCACAAGCGCAAGAGGGAGCGCAGTCATTCAGAAGCTGCCAAGTCTCATGCACCTGCTCACTTAAAAACCGACAAGAATCTCAGCAGTGGGCATCAGGTCAAATCAAGGCGCACAGGCAGAATGGAGAAGGGGATCTACTCACACTCTGACGCTGCTTCAAAGCAAGTGGTAGTAAAGAAAGAACCGAAAGATAACTGGTCCCTTACGAAGGTAACAGTGGAAGCCAGCCTAACTCCTGATCACCCACTGCCTTCACCTATAGCTGATATTAGCACGGGAATAACGGAACAGTGTCCTCTTGATATTTCTGATGGTAGAGCACAAGTTCAAGAAGCAGACGCACCTAACCGACCCTGTCGTCGACAATGTCGAACTGTTCCGCTCCCCACTGCGGACGATGAGAAGACTGGAATGAATGAAATTGAACTTGGCTCACACTATCATGAAGGAGATGAGCGTGCCTCTCGCCCAGAATGCAAGACTCCTCTTGGTCCACCAATGGTCTCATTTATACGAGAGGAAGTTAATAACAAGGTCACTCAGTGGTTAATGAGGCATTCTGGCGGAAATAGTGTAAGTCCAAGCAGCATGCGCGATGTTCAAGGAGGGAACGTTGTGCAAGCTTTTGATCTTAACACAGGCACCAGCGGTGTGGAAGGGGTGGCGCCTGCTGCTCAGAGCGCAGAATTAAATTTCTGGGAGAAAGAGACTGAGTCAATGCCACCGACACCGTATGGCTATGACGATGACAGCGTACTCAGTGAAAGCAGGTCTGTGCATGCTGATCAGTGCACAGAATTGAATTCCTGTGAGCGAGAGACTGTATCCATGCCATCGACACCATCTGACGATGACGACGTAATTGTCGTGAATGAGTTCTTTCCCGATCGGCAAGACGTGCCTCTCCAAGCCAGTGCAGGATTTGTGCCCGATTATTTACCTCCGATAGAGGTACGAACGGAATATGAGGCACAGAACATTCAGCAGTCGCCTGTAGCTAGCTTTCCCGTGCCCGCCATGAACAGCGCTGATGGTACGCCACTGGACTGCTTGACACTAGCCACTTATACAGCGCTGTATATAATAAGTTTTTGCAGAGACGAGGAAGCGGAGAGGCGGGTCCATGATATATACGCAGTGGGGCAATTAAACAGTCACCTTGCGCTGGCATGCGGGGTGCAGGCGCTCAGAGAAGCCCTTGGCGCTGTTAACCGAAACCGCACCGAACTAAAGGGTTCGGTCCGCTTCCTTCGAAAGTTAGCGAAGCTTTCTTGGGTGACTCCGGAGGTGGTGTCTGCCACAGGTCCAGAAATTGAGAAGCTACGGGAGCTTGTGAGTGAGCAAGTGTGTTAATGCATACTCCGCTTTTAACGCATTTTGCATTTTAAAAGCAACGAATCACTCCCCCCCCCCCCCCCTTCACTTTTTCTACTGTACATGCACTCTTTTCTGCGTATGCCTCAGTTTGCTGTATTTTCTTAATGACCGCGAATATTTTAGTGAAATTATAGTGTATGCTATATCCAGTGCTATTTTCTCAATTTGCTCTTATATCTATTGGTGTCAGCAAGCAGATTAAATTTTCACGCTGTGATCGAAAAATAAATAATTGGCAACGGCAGTAATTCTTAAATAAATATACGTTGCAATTGCGTTTCAGTTATCCAGGCTATATGGGCATGGCATGTCGGGTGCCAGCTTTTTAAGCAATTCGCAGCGTAAATTGTGCCAATGCGCTTTTGCTTTTCCCTTGCGAAAAGTATATACTCTTCTAAAACTTTATTATTGCATATACATATAAAGTATATGGGCAAAGGTTCTGCACGTTTCACAATGATGTGAAAATTTGACTTCTACTTTTCGGGCTTGCTGGTATCACCTGCTCAGGACAGCGGTCGCGTCGACAGCTCAGAACTTCCATATACCTCTTATGCTTTCGACACCTCCGAGCTGTGTTCATCTGGTGATGTTCGGTTTGAGCGCGAGGACATCTCACATATGCCTGGATTTTGCGGTAGCCGAGGTTACTTGCGCTCATGAACACGCCAAACGTTAGCTTCTGAGAGATCCTAGACTGCTGCAAGCTGAGTCGCAGACTATGAAGCGGCCGCAGGCGCGTGAGAATGTGTCGCTCAGCGTGCAAGCTGTGCTCCGAGTAGGCTGCGTTCACGTATTTCTCTGCGTATGCTTTGTCTAGATTGCGGCGCGCGTCATCGTAGCTGCAACTTCTCATCGTTATCCTCGTTCCACCTCGGCTGTTGTCAGAAGTGTTCGGAACGTCGTATGAGTGAGTGAGTGAGTGAAAAACTTTATTGAGGTCTTTTGGTTAGTCTCGGAGAGTCTTCCTGCAGCCGCTTCTTCGCCACCGTTGGAGACTCCTTAGCACGGGTGGTTCCCTCATTCCAGGGCTCCACTGGTCCTGGCTACCTCGCATGCGTGCTGCACCAATGCTCTTTGGGCGGTGAGCTCGCAGCTGGTTAGCAGGCCCTCCCGGAACGTCGTATGAAAAAATTATGGATTCTTATCTCAAGCGATCCTGCGCACAGGTAGTTGGGGGGGGGGGGGGGGGGGGGGGCAAAAATTGAACTCAAGAACCCCAAATGCTTTGTTTCTTTGGAAGACATGTACGTCGGCGTTCAAGCAGCTGCATTCTTGTCATCCAGAGAATCTTCAGTTACTGCTCAGCATCGTCAGTTCTTCCGCTTAAGGTGCCTTGATTTTTACACAGAGTGTCGACCAAATGCTGAAGAGATTTCAAGAGCGCGTTTTAAAACATATCTCGAACTCCTAGATCCTACTGTGTCCATGGCGGGGAGGCAGCGTCTCTTGAACCACTGGCGCAAGCCTTTCCGAATTTAGTCCTCGGCCAAGACTTGAAATCTTTGAATACCTAATGGCGATATTTAAGAGACACTGATATCCCGGCTAGCAAAAATACCTCGTTGCACGAGCTGTGAGCAGTCGTATTTACTCAAAAACATTGTGATGGAAGCACCGCTTTTCCTGCAGTGGCCGACTTTGTGACTGCAAAGCTGTGCTTTCCACACTCTAGCGCAGCAGTTGAGCGGGCATTTTCTGCTGTAAGCAACCTAAGACTATATGTGGCCTTCTGCGCACGAAACGCCTAAGGACGTTCTCAGCATGCCACAGCTTCAACATTGACAGGCCGCTGATAAGGAGAATGAAATCTGGCACAAGGATAAGCACGAGTGCATTTAATGCTTTTTGCTGGCACAGCCACTTGTGGAATTTTACAGCCTATCTAGTCATATACATGAAGTTGCCTGTTCACGCGCAATAAAGTTTATTTGCGTATGCTACAAGGGATTCATGCTTTCTTATTTCTGGATCATCATCATCATGATGTCCACTTCAGCACGGTAGGCCTCTCCCAGCGATCTCTAATTGCCCTTATCTGGAAGATACTACACTCTAAATAAAGCTTTCGGGTACTAGCTACCACCTGACGCCTTTGAATAGGTCATCGGAGGGCTTCACTGTTTCTAAATTCGTGCTTGGCAATGGCTCTCTGCATCCCCGGGTTTTTCAAAAGTGTCGCCAAGAATCTCGGGGTGGTCAATTTTTGTACTATATTTCTTGGAAGATACAATACTAAAACAGAGTACTAATAATATAAGCGCTGAATTCGTGGGCTCATAAAGTGACTGCAAAAATTAAGATTAAAAATCTACCAATTTCTACAGATTTTTTCGCGAAAAATCTACTACTATTTTTTATGCGTCGTGGCAACACTAACAACGGTCGAAGGAGACCGTCGTGAGAGTTGACACCGTCTGGTTGTGCCCCTCGGCCGGAGGAGACGTGGCGGCTTCTTCCTGGCTGGCGCTGTCAGAGGTGGGATATCGTGACGTGGCATGACCCCCACTTCCAACAACTGGTTGGCAGCGCTTGGGATGGATCAGGTGATATCGTCTGCATGTGTGGGTGAGCGCTTCGTCTTGCTCTGAGATTCGCCAGTCTTTATTCTCTGGGTTAGTAGTGTCTGGTGTGTATTAATAGTGCATAGGAATCTAGCGTCTGTTGCACAGTGGTATTTGCACAGTACCGTTCCTGAGTGAGTAAAGCGAGAATTTTAGGCAGAGATCATGGACCTCAGGTATTCAGCCAAGGGCGAGCTTTTGTTGTTGTGTGGCGAGTTAGGCGTGGATGCGGAAGAAGGAATGAACAACTTGGAAATTGCTGAAGCGAAAGAAAATTTTAATGAGGATGAAGAGGCTATTCAAACTGCGCTGGAATTGGTCCAAAATGAAAAAGAAGAATTCGGAAAAAAGAAAGAGCGTTGGGAAAAATGAAAAGGTTCGAAGCAGAGCTGAACAGGCTTAAGCTCGAAACTGAGATGAAGAAAAAGGCAGCCCTGAATAATATGGGCCAAACTTCGGGGGAAGGAGAGAGCGAGAAAGTAGACGTCAAGAGCAAGTGCGAGAAGAAAGTAGTCGGAGTCTATCCGATGAGGAGATAGATGACTACTATGTCCCGGCGTTTCCCAGTTGCGAGCCAGTGACTAAATGTCAAGAGGAGTTGTGACCGTAGAGTGAAGCGCGATGCGACCCTTATCGAGCTGAAAGGGTCAGACTATCGCCGAGCTGCCAACTCGCAGAGCTGAGGATAATAAAAGAGCGTTTAATCGTTTCAAGTGGAAAGGAAATGCTAGAACTCTAAACAGAGTGCCGGAAGAGGTGAAAGAAGCCGCTTTGCATCCGCGTCGGCATGTTGACAGGACGGGAAACCTCGTGCAAGTGTCCGGCGGGCATGGAGGGAAAACAGGAAAAGGGGGACAGCGTACCTTAACTTAGTCCGAAATGAAACGGCATGCGAGACCGCGGCTTAGTTGGATAGGTGCGACACAGTGAGTGCGAAGTTTGTCCAACCACTCAACCAGCACGGACGCGTAAAAGGAATATTAGATGTGCTCAAGTGAGCAGCTCCCAAAGATAGGGGTGGAGTGGGAAAGTGTAGTGCACAAAAGTGCCACTATACAGTGCGTGTGACACAGATCAGCCTGGCAAGCCATTGTGGGCAGTCAGGTCGATGCGCAAACCCCAAAGGACAGCCCTCATATTAGTGAGTTGCGCAACTCTGACACTGCGAGAAGTCGTATGGTAAGTTTTCCGCCAGCTGCGACGTCACTAAGAGTGCTGTTCGCAAACTGGGAGAGCAGTGTACTCGCAATTCCTATAGGAATCCCGGAGAGTTAGTTGACGAACACGAAGCGCACGCAGAAGACACACAGCCGAGAGAAAGAAAAAAAAACGCCTGCCTTTTGAGTTAGCGGCGCTAACAGTCAACGATGGAAACAGAGGTGGAGTTAATTCCAAGTCCACTGCGTATCAGAAAAACGGATTCTAATCGTGCGACGCGTGCGGATAGTTCAAACACTAAGCTCAAAAAGAGTGAAGGGAAATTGTACTCTAAGGGAACAAAACTAGCAGACTTGACTTGTAGTCAAGGTAAGGCTCTCGAGTGTTAACACAGCAAGTGCGCTTCTCCTTTGAGCCCCATGGAAGCAAGCAGCCACCAATGGTTGTTCAGCCGCATTTGCCAGAGCAGCTCATGTTGGCGGGCGATCAGGAAGGCACAGTAGAGCACAAGTGGCAACGTAATGTGCCCAGGTAATCGTCAGAGTCTGGAGTTCAGCAAATTTTTCTCGAAGCGGCGATGCTGCCTTGCTACTGCGAAGATAGGGTTCTCTGCGAGTCATGAGAAAGATTGTATCCGCAATTAATTTCGAAAGCGGGATGAAGCTGATGCGCACGCAGAACACTCTAAGCGCAGAAAAAGGAATAGAGCAAAGGCCAGGTGGAGACAGGCCAAATGCCAGGCTATTCATTCGGTGGTACTGACGGCAGCTAGTGATAACAAAGAAAGAAATGCTGCAGACCTGAGTTGAAACAATTCACGCGGTGCACTAGATACATCCGCGGACACATTTCATGGCCACGCGAAGCACGCGGGTGCTACGCGTGTTCACAAGAGCGACGAAAAAAAAAAAGCGGTTTTTCCAACCCCGTCAGAAGAGTGAGGTACAGGCCGGGTTTAAGCGGGCAGGATGTCATGCTCAGATTAAAGCGCGACATCATGGACGATACCGAGGACGATGCATCATATAGAGCCATCCTGGGATTTGATATCACTAAGGAATTTGATAATGTTGAGCACAGAGCGGTTCTCGAAGGCCTCAACTCGGCTGGAGTGGGAAGCAAGTGCTTCAACTATGTCAAAGATTTCCTCACCTGCAGGAAAACTGAAGTTAGCTTCATGGGACTTAGGTCCGAGCCCATCAGTACCGGGGGCAGAGGAACGCCCCAGGGATCTGTCCTCTCCCCGGTACTCTTCAATTTTGCAAAAAAAGATCTCTCGTCCCATCTTAATAAGATAGAAGGCATCAAACATAGCATCTATGCAGACGATAAAACAATCTGGACCGAGAGAGGCTCCAGCGCCGATATATCGCATAGGCTGCAGGAAGCGGCGTATATAGTTGAAAACTACGTCCTAGATAGAGGACTATCTTGCTCTCCTCACAAATCTGAACTTTTCTCATTGTGCAGCAAATCACAACTAACCAGAGAATCCCACCTACCGCACCTACACAAACCAGTGGAGGTATACGTGGGAGGAAGAATGGTACCGAGAGTCAGCACCATTAGGATCCTGGGGTATTTCCTACAGCAGAATAGGAAAAACACCACCCTCCTGAAAAAGCTTCAGACGTATGTTGACCAGGTAACGGGGATATTCAGACGAATCTCTCTCAGGAACAAAGGCCTCAGAGAACACTGCCTCATAAAACTGCTTCGTGCCTTTGTAATCAGCAGGATAGCTTATGCCACCCCCTTTCTCATTCTCATTCCTGGTGAAGTAGAGAAGTTAGAGAAAATGATCAGAACGTCATTCAAAAGGGCTTTAAGCATCCCTCCACAACTCGTCGACAGAGAAGCTTCTAGCTATGTGAATGCATAATACCTGGGAAGGGATTGCTAAAGCGGTCAGGGAGGCCCAGATTTGGCAGCTCAACTCCACTGTAGTGGGCCGAAAAATACTGCAAGAACTTGAAGCTTCAGTCAGGTGAGCCACCCTATGTCGCTGAACTCCTGGAGCTTGAGACGCGGAAACTATTCAAAATTGCACCGATCCCTAAGAATATGCACCCGATTCATGACAAGGAACGAAGACAGCATAGAGCAAAATTTATTCAAAGCAAACTAATAAACGACCCTCCTGTGGAATCAGCCTATTGCGATGCTGCCTGCGGGCTAGAAGGGGCCGCGGTCATAGCAGTGGTAGATGGGAACCACTCCCAGAAAGTAATTGGATCCATTAATACGCGTAACGCTTTAATAGCTGAAGAGGCTGCCATAGCGCTAGTATGTACAGGCACTAAAGCCAGAACTATCTTTTCAGATAATAAGGCGGCTGTTAGGAACTTCGGCAAAGGCCTAATTCCAAGCAGGCGGCCAGTCTACTGAGAAAGCACCCGCTAAACCGGGAGGTTTCAGTCATCTCGGTTCCAGCTCACGAAAGTCTACCAGGCAATGAGGCTGCCCATCGCCTCGCTCGAGATGTATACACCTGAGCGGCCATAGAGACCCCGCTACCCGGAGACAAAGACCCGCTCATCACCTACAAGGAGCTCTCTGAGACTCCCAGACTAAACAGAAGGATCTATCCACCACCAGACTACGACTACGACTCACTTCACTTCACCAATACGTGGCCTGGCGAAAAATTCAGGCCAATCGTTTCTTTCCTCATGTTACTCTGCATAATGAGTTGACAGGGGACCAAGAGGATTGCAATCTCTGCAACGTACCTCTGAGTCAAAACACCTAATCTGGCAATGCCCCGATTCTCCGGGAGCTAAAGAAACTGATCCCCTTGATCAAATTACCTGGGAGTCCTACATTCGCAGCCCAAATGTGGATGAACAAAAGATCGTCCTACGCCTGGCGGAGGAGGCTTACTTGAAGACCTTCTCTGCGGCCACGGCACAAGAGAGCCGGCAAGGAGACCCTCCCCGTGGCTGAGCCCCTGCCCCGAGGTCCATGTGAGTGTAAATAAAGTTTTCTCACTCACTCACTCACTCACTCACTCACTCACTCACTCACTCACTCACTCACTCACTCACTCACTCACTCACTCACTCACTCACTCTGGAAAGGGCGGCGGCCCTCAGGAAAGAGTTCAAGCGCATCGTCTTGGATCAAAAACGACAGAAGCGAAAGAGCAGTCGTCTCGTGGAACGCGTAGGAAATCTGTGGACGATGGTCAAGCAGCGCGCGTAGTTGATTTGAATAAGGACCGCCTTAAAGGGACACTGCAGCACATTTTGCAAAGGTTGGGCTTTCAGAAGAAAGCCATAGTTTTGCATACTGCGAACTCGAATTTCAGAATAAAATTAGGCAGAAGAAAGCAGAAATAGCCTTTTTTCGGCAGAAATACGCAGCCCGCGCGACGGGGCTCACCGCGGGTCGCGCTGCCGCCCGTGATTGGCCATGACGTCGCGTGACGACATTCTGAGGACCGGGGAAGCTGCTGATGCGGCTCCTTCGCTGCGCTGGGTTGATCGCAGCTCTCTGCGGCTTTGTGAATGTCATTTCCACACGAATGAGCATCGGGATTTTTACCGCATGTATACGTACCAGATACGCCCACAAACGATGCAGCACTTCCGTTGTGGGGACCGTAGATTTAGCATGAAAACTTGCTTTGGTTACAGTGAGACATTTTGAAAAGTAGTGTGCGTCATTATTAGCAGAAACTACATGGCCCTCAGTGAAGCCTCGGCCCGCATATTCCTGAGAAGGAAGGGCAACGAATAATGCCCTAGCCGACTACCTCCGTCTCAGGCCTCTCGCCCCGCCCGAAAGGTCATTGTTTTGAAAAACGAACCCAAAGCTTGGTGTACCAAATCCTGCTTTGAGTGCCAGTCGTGGTACCTTGGGGAAACGAAGAATTTTATAGAAAGGGTGAAGCAGTAGGCAGCTGCCACCGAACAAATCAACGATAAGCAAAGCGCGGTTGCGGAGCTCTGCAATGCATTCGAGGCATTGACGGGGCCATTGTGCTGGAGACCAAGTCAAATGCGCGCAGAATGCTGCTTGAGTCATACGACATTTAGTAGACTTTGAAAGCCTTCGCTTTTTATCGTACTGTCACAATACACGTTTAGTGAATTGACGGCTGACGTATGTTGAAAGCCAATCTGCAGCTCCTCCGCACCCATACATTCATGAGAAAACCTTGTTCCGAAATGTGTTTTCTTATAAAAGCTTCGTCGTTTTCATTTACAACTTAATGTGCATCCCCAAACAAGACAGGGCTATGTAAAATGACGAGGCAGCAACGGGTGCAAAATCACAAGGTAATGTATGAACAACTTCGATAATTGATTGCTTGGACGCACTGAAGGAAACCTCGCTCTTTGCGCCCCTTACCTGAATGCGCCTATACCCAGCTGAGCGGTACACTCCTTATCTTCTAATAATGCTCCCGTAAGGGTTCCACGAACATATAAGGCACGTGCCGTGCTGGAATAGGTCTCGCAGTCTTCACACCCAGCTTCGACACAGCAGTGGACTCTTAATCATCTGCTTGCTCGCAAAAATCATCAGCGCGTACTACTAATGAGTTGTTCATGTTTAGCAGAGAAGCCGTTGCGCGAAGCTTTTGCGCAAAAAAAAAAAAAGAAAGAACGAGACACGCGAATACAACCATGCGCCAATGCTGTCTGACCGTCCCATCGAGAGATTGCAGTCCATGAACGGATCGCAGATGACTGTCCTGACTGGCCCCTGGCAGAGACGAACACAAGAGTGAAACGTGCCGTCTCCGTCCCTTTGAGAAAGAAAATAAAAACATGAAGAAATCAGAGGAGGCAGACGTTCAGATTGCCAAGCTGTCACAAAACAATAGTATAAACTATCGTACATGCAACAATTAAAGAATGATCATATTTTAAACATTTCCAGCCTCCCCTACACATAAGATACAGCGGCGCTTAATTCTCCAGGTAAACCTTGTTTAGGATTGAGATTCTGGAAGCAGCTCTCAAATTGCGGTCATCTGTGGGAACACTTGACGTCACTCGGCGCCCGTTACGATTCGATCCAAACAAGTAATTTTTTGTTGCAGTTTTTGGCTGCGAGGCCGCCTGAATCGCAGTGCTGACAAAACACCGCAAGCTAACGAAGAGGAAGACGACCTCCGCTCGCAGCGCATGGCGGGTACGTGCCAATGCTGCGAGCACGCGCGGCCTGATTCGCTCTCGCTAGATGCAGGAAGAACGGGTGACGTGGAAGCCATTCATGGAACCCAGCAAACCACGCCCGAGTACCGTAACGATTGCCATGGAGAGTGAGGACGCTCGTACGTGTCCACGACAGAGCTTCACAACACCGAGCGTGGACAGCGAAGTCGCTCCTGCTGAAGTGCAGCGCTACCTCAGCTCTGCTGCCGATTTCTTCGACGTTGGTCGCAGCGTCAGCGCCTCTGAAGACCCCGGCCCCTCATCGACGCCCTTTCGAGATACCACGCGGCCACTACGTGGTAGCTACCGACCCTGCTTTCGTCCTGCCTGGCGGCCAACACAGCCGAGTGCTATTGGCGGTCCCCGACCGTGGACACCTTTCTTCATGGGTGGGCCCACTTCTACTATGTCGCCGCCGTACAGGTTCCAGCAAGGACAGGGCTGCAGAATGCCCTTCACTGGTCAGTATTATCGCGGCCGAGGTGGCTGGCAACAGCACACGATCCGCGCTCCACAAGCCCAACTGCCACTTGACGGCCCACGCAGCTCATCGGCCACTTGTGACGTTCAAAATCTTCGATTTCACAGACGCCAAGAAAACACCGTGACGTCGCCGCACACGTCATCGCAGAATTCACAGTACCGTCGTCCCGAAAACTCCCCACCGCGGCCCCAGGGGCGGCGACGTCACCTGCTATACCAGTCACAAGCGCAGATCGGCCCGGGCAGTACCCCAGGGTGTTCTCAAGAGCAGCAGCGTCGCATTATGCACAGGACTCTTCCACTACGCAAGCCAGTGTCATCGGCAAATGAAAGTATTAGCGGCGCTGTAAGCACAGAGCAGCAGCGTCGTCTGCCGCACAGGACACTCGAACCACGCAAGACAGTGTCATCGACAAATGAAAGGATTAGCGGCGGCGTACGCAAAGAGCAACAGCATCGCCTGCTGCACAGAACTCACAAGTTACGCAAGACAATGTCATCGGCAAAGGAAAGGACTATCAGCGGCGCAAACGAGGGGCACCAGCGTCACCTGCTGGAAAGGACTCTCCAACTAAGCAAGTCAGTGTCATCGGCAAATGAACGGATTAGCGGCGGTGCAAGCAAGTACAAGCGGACGCACAACTTGCGGCGCAGCGTCCATAGTAAGACTTGCAACAAGCGACAGAGTATGCACCGAAGAGAAGGCGAAGAAAGGCGTCAAAGGCGCAATGAATCTCCAACGAGACGTCGCAGTAAATTGAGAAGGAGACGTCGCAGTACATCGAGGACGAGACGTCGGAGTGAATCTCGGACCAGAAGGCGCCGTGTATCGGAAACTAGGCTGCACACTTCCGCGACTGCTGCAATGCATATTAATGGAGCCACGGATGCACCATCCGTTTCTGGCGCCATGAGGAAGGAGAACAAACGTCGCACTAAATCGCATGACAAGTCGAAACGTTGCGCCCACAAGCGCGAGAGGGAGCGCAGTCATTCAGAAGCTGCCAAGTCTCATGCACCTGCTCACTTAAAAACCGACAAGCATCTCAGCAGTGGGCGTCAGGTCAAATCAAGGCGCACAGGCAGAATGGAGAAGGGGATCTACTCACACTCTGACGCTGCTTCAAAGCAAGTGGTAGTAAAGAAAGAACCGAAAGATAACTGGTCCTTTACGAAGGTAACAGTGGAAGCCAGCCTAACTCCTGATCACCCACTGCCTTCACCTATAGCTGATATTAGCACGGGAATAACGGAACAGTGTCCTCTTGATATTTCTGATGGTAGAGCACAAGTTCAAGAAGCAGACGCACCTAACCGACCCTGTCGTCGACAAGGTCGAACTGTTCCGCTCCCCACTGCGGACGATGAGAAGACTGGAATGAATGAAATTGAACTTGGCTCACACTATCATGAAGGAGATGAGCGTGCCTCTCGCCCAGAATGCAAGACTCCTCTTGGTCCACCAATGGTCTCATTTATACGAGAGGAAGTTAATAACAAGGTCACTCAGTGGTTAATGAGGCATTCTGGCGGAAATAGTGTAAGTCCAAGCAGCATGCGCGATGTTCAAGGAGGGAACGTTGTGCAAGCTTTTGATCTTAACACAGGCACCAGCGGTGTGGAAGGGGTGGCGCCTGCTGCTCAGAGCGCAGAATTAAATTTCTGGGAGAAAGAGACTGAGTCAATGCCACCGACACCGTATGGCTATGACGATGACAGCGTACTCAGTGAAAGCAGGTCTGTGCATGCTGATCAGTGCACAGAATTGAATTCCTGTGAGCGAGAGACTGTATCCATGCCATCGACACCATCTGACGATGACGACGTAATTGTCGTGAATGAGTTCTTTCCCGATCGGCAAGACGTGCCTCTCCAAGCCAGTGCAGGATTTGTGCCCGATTATTTACCTCCGATAGAGGTACGAACGGAATATGAGGCACAGAACATTCAGCAGTCGCCTGTAGCTAGCTTTCCCGTGCCCGCCATGAACAGCGCTGATGGTACGCCACTGGACTGCTTGACACTAGCCACTTATACAGCGCTGTATATAATAAGTTTTTGCAGAGACGAGGAAGCGGAGAGGCGGGTCCATGATATATACGCAGTGGGGCAATTAAACAGTCACCTTGCGCTGGCATGCGGGGTGCAGGCGCTCAGAGAAGCCCTTGGCGCTGTTAACCGAAACCGCACCGAACTAAAGGGTTCGGTCCGCTTCCTTCGAAAGTTAGCGAAGCTTTCTTGGGTGACTCCGGAGGTGGTGTCTGCCACAGGTCCAGAAATTGAGAAGCTACGGGAGCTTGTGAGTGAGCAAGTGTGTTAATGCATACTCCGCTTTTAACGCATTTTGCATTTTAAAAGCAACGAATCACTCCCCCCCCCCCCCCCTTCACTTTTTCTACTGTACATGCACTCTTTTCTGCGTATGCCTCAGTTTGCTGTATTTTCTTAATGACCGCGAATATTTTAGTGAAATTATAGTGTATGCTATATCCAGTGCTATTTTCTCAATTTGCTCTTATATCTATTGGTGTCAGCAAGCAGATTAAATTTTCACGCTGTGATCGAAAAATAAATAATTGGCAACGGCAGTAATTCTTAAATAAATATACGTTGCAATTGCGTTTCAGTTATCCAGGCTATATGGGCATGGCATGTCGGGTGCCAGCTTTTTAAGCAATTCGCAGCGTAAATTGTGCCAATGCGCTTTTGCTTTTCCCTTGCGAAAAGTATATACTCTTCTAAAACTGTTTATTATTGCATATACATATAAAGTATATGGGCAAAGGTTCTGCACGTTTCACAATGATGTGAAAATTTGACTTCTACTTTTCGGGCTTGCTGGTATCACCTGCTCAGGACAGCGGTCGCGTCGACAGCTCAGAACTTCCATATACCTCTTATGCTTTCGACACCTCCGAGCTGTGTTCATCTGGTGATGTTCGGTTTGAGCGCGAGGACATCTCACATATGCCTGGATTTTGCGGTAGCCGAGGTTACTTGCGCTCATGAACACGCCAAACGTTAGCTTCTGAGAGATCCTAGACTGCTGCAAGCTGAGTCGCAGACTATGAAGCGGCCGCAGGCGCGTGAGAATGTGTCGCTCAGCGTGCAAGCTGTGCTCCGAGTAGGCTGCGTTCACGTATTTCTCTGCGTATGCTTTGTCTAGATTGCGGCGCGCGTCATCGTAGCTGCAACTTCTCATCGTTATCCTCGTTCCACCTCGGCTGTTGTCAGAAGTGTTCGGAACGTCGTATGAGTGAGTGAGTGAGTGAAAAACTTTATTGAGGTCTTTTGGTTAGTCTCGGAGAGTCTTCCTGCAGCCGCTTCTTCGCCACCGTTGGAGACTCCTTAGCACGGGTGGTTCCCTCATTCCAGGGCTCCACTGGTCCTGGCTACCTCGCATGCGTGCTGCACCAATGCTCTTTGGGCGGTGAGCTCGCAGCTGGTTAGCAGGCCCTCCCGGAACGTCGTATGAAAAAATTATGGATTCTTATCTCAAGCGATCCTGCGCACAGGTAGTTGGGGGGGGGGGGGGGGGGGGGGCAAAAATTGAACTCAAGAACCCCAAATGCTTTGTTTCTTTGGAAGACATGTACGTCGGCGTTCAAGCAGCTGCATTCTTGTCATCCAGAGAATCTTCAGTTACTGCTCAGCATCGTCAGTTCTTCCGCTTAAGGTGCCTTGATTTTTACACAGAGTGTCGACCAAATGCTGAAGAGATTTCAAGAGCGCGTTTTAAAACATATCTCGAACTCCTAGATCCTACTGTGTCCATGGCGGGGAGGCAGCGTCTCTTGAACCACTGGCGCAAGCCTTTCCGAATTTAGTCCCCGGCCAAGACTTGAAATCTTTGAATACCTAATGGCGATATTTAAGAGACACTGATATCCCGGCTAGCAAAAATACCTCGTTGCACGAGCTGTGAGCAGTCGTATTTACTCAAAAACATTGTGATGGAAGCACCGCTTTTCCTGCAGTGGCCGACTTTGTGACTGCAAAGCTGTGCTTTCCACACTCTAGCGCAGCAGTTGAGCGGGCATTTTCTGCTGTAAGCAACCTAAGACTATATGTGGCCTTCTGCGCACGAAACGCCTAAGGACGTTCTCAGCATGCCACAGCTTCAACATTGACAGGCCGCTGATAAGGAGAATGAAATCTGGCACAAGGATAAGCACGAGTGCATTTAATGCTTTTTGCTGGCACAGCCACTTGTGGAATTTTACAGCCTATCTAGTCATATACATGAAGTTGCCTGTTCACGCGCAATAAAGTTTATTTGCGTATGCTACAAGGGATTCATGCTTTCTTATTTCTGGATCATCATCATCATGATGTCCACTTCAGCACGGTAGGCCTCTCCCAGCGATCTCTAATTGCCCTTATCTGGAAGATACTACACTCTAAATAAAGCTTTCGGGTACTAGCTACCACCTGACGCCTTTGAATAGGTCATCGGAGGGCTTCACTGTTTCTAAATTCGTGCTTGGCAATGGCTCTCTGCATCCCCGGGTTTTTCAAAAGTGTCGCCAAGAATCTCGGGGTGGTCAATTTTTGTACTATATTTCTTGGAAGATACAATACTAAAACAGAGTACTAATAATATAAGCGCTGAATTCGTGGGCTCATAAAGTGACTGCAAAAATTAAGATTAAAAATCTACCAATTTCTACAGATTTTTTCGCGAAAAATCTACTACTATTTTTTATGCGTCGTGGCAACACTAACAACGGTCGAAGGAGACCGTCGTGAGAGTTGACACCGTCTGGTTGTGCCCCTCGGCCGGAGGAGACGTGGCGGCTTCTTCCTGGCTGGCGCTGTCAGAGGTGGGATATCGTGACGTGGCATGACCCCCACTTCCAACAACTGGTTGGCAGCGCTTGGGATGGATCAGGTGATATCGTCTGCATGTGTGGGTGAGCGCTTCGTCTTGCTCTGAGATTCGCCAGTCTTTATTCTCTGGGTTAGTAGTGTCTGGTGTGTATTAATAGTGCATAGGAATCTAGCGTCTGTTGCACAGTGGTATTTGCACAGTACCGTTCCTGAGTGAGTAAAGCGAGAATTTTAGGCAGAGATCATGGACCTCAGGTATTCAGCCAAGGGCGAGCTTTTGTTGTTGTGTGGCGAGTTAGGCGTGGATGCGGAAGAAGGAATGAACAACTTGGAAATTGCTGAAGCGAAAGAAAATTTTAATGAGGATGAAGAGGCTATTCAAACTGCGCTGGAATTGGTCCAAAATGAAAAAGAAGAATTCGGAAAAAAGAAAGAGCGTTGGGAAAAATGAAAAGGTTCGAAGCAGAGCTGAACAGGCTTAAGCTCGAAACTGAGATGAAGAAAAAGGCAGCCCTGAATAATATGGGCCAAACTTCGGGGGAAGGAGAGAGCGAGAAAGTAGACGTCAAGAGCAAGTGCGAGAAGAAAGTAGTCGGAGTCTATCCGATGAGGAGATAGATGACTACTATGTCCCGGCGTTTCCCAGTTGCGAGCCAGTGACTAAATGCCAAGAGGAGTTGTGACCGTAGAGTGAAGCGCGATGCGACCCTTATCGAGCTGAAAGGGTCAGACTATCGCCGAGCTGCCAACTCGCAGAGCTGAGGATAATAAAAGAGCGTTTAATCGTTTCAAGTGGAAAGGAAATGCTAGAACTCTAAACAGAGAGCCGGAAGAGGTGAAAGAAGCCGCTTTGCATCCGCGTCGGCATGTTGACAGGACGGGAAACCTCGTGCAAGTGTCCGGCGGGCATGGAGGGAAAACAGGAAAAGGGGGACAGCGTACCTTAACTTAGTCCGAAATGAAACGGCATGCGAGACCGCGGCTTAGTTGGATAGGTGCGACACAGTGAGTGCGAAGTTTGTCCAACCACTCAAGCAGCACGGACGCGTAAAAGGAATATTAGATGTGCTCAAGTGAGCAGCTCCCAAAGATAGGGGTGGAGTGGGAAAGTGTAGTGCACAAAAGTGCCACTATACAGTGCGTGTGACACAGATCAGCCTGGCAAGCCATTGTGGGCAGTCAGGTCGATGCGCAAACCCCAAAGGACAGCCCTCATATTAGTGAGTTGCGCAACTCTGACACTGCGAGAAGTCGTATGGTAAGTTTTCCGCCAGCTGCGACGTCACTAAGAGTGCTGTTCGCAAACTGGGAGAGCAGTGTACTCGCAATTCCTATAGGAATCCCGGAGAGTTAGTTGACGAACACGAAGTGCACGCAGAAGACACACAGCCGAGAGAAAGAAAAAAAAACGCCTGCCTTTTGAGTTAGCGGCGCTAACAGTCAACGATGGAAACAGAGGTGGAGTTAATTCCAAGTCCACTGCGTATCAGAAAAACGGATTCTAATCGTGCGACGCGTGCGGATAGTTCAAACACTAAGCTCAAAAAGAGTGAAGGGAAATTGTACTCTAAGGGAACAAAACTAGCAGACTTGACTTGTAGTCAAGGTAAGGCTCTCGAGTGTTAACACAGCAAGTGCGCTTCTCCTTTGAGCCCCATGGAAGCAAGCAGCCACCAATGGTTGTTCAGCCGCATTTGCCAGAGCAGCTCATGTTGGCGGGCGATCAGGAAGGCACAGTAGAGCACAAGTGGCAACGTAATGTGCCCAGGTAATCGTCAGAGTCTGGAGTTCAGCAAATTTTTCTCGAAGCGGCGATGCTGCCTTGCTACTGCGAAGATAGGGTTCTCTGCGAGTCATGAGAAAGATTGTATCCGCAATTAATTTCGAAAGCGGGATGAAGCTGATGCGCACGCAGAACACTCTAAGCGCAGAAAAAGGAATAGAGCAAAGGCCAGGTGGAGACAGGCCAAATGCCAGGCTATTCATTCGGTGGTACTGACGGCAGCTAGTGATAACAAAGAAAGAAATGCTGCAGACCTGAGTTGAAACAATTCACGCGGTGCACTAGATACATCCGCGGACACATTTCATGGCCACGCGAAGCACGCGGGTGCTACGCGTGTTCACAAGAGCGACGAAAAAAAAAAAGCGGTTTTTCCAACCCCGTCAGAAGAGTGAGGTACAGGCCGGGTTTAAGCGGGCAGGATGTCATGCTCAGATTAAAGCGCGACATCATGGACGATACCGAGGACGATGCATCATATAGAGCCATCCTGGGATTTGATATCACTAAGGAATTTGATAATGTTGAGCACAGAGCGGTTCTCGAAGGCCTCAACTCGGCTGGAGTGGGAAGCAAGTGCTTCAACTATGTCAAAGATTTCCTCACCTGCAGGAAAACTGAAGTTAGCTTCATGGGACTTAGGTCCGAGCCCATCAGTACCGGGGGCAGAGGAACGCCCCAGGGATCTGTCCTCTCCCCGGTACTCTTCAATTTTGCAAAAAAAGATCTCTCGTCCCATCTTAATAAGATAGAAGGCATCAAACATAGCATCTATGCAGACGATAAAACAATCTGGACCGAGAGAGGCTCCAGCGCCGATATATCGCATAGGCTGCAGGAAGCGGCGTATATAGTTGAAAACTACGTCCTAGATAGAGGACTATCTTGCTCTCCTCACAAATCTGAACTTTTCTCATTGTGCAGCAAATCACAACTAACCAGAGAATCCCACCTACCGCACCTACACAAACCAGTGGAGGTATACGTGGGAGGAAGAATGGTACCGAGAGTCAGCACCATTAGGATCCTGGGGTATTTCCTACAGCAGAATAGGAAAAACACCACCCTCCTGAAAAACCTTCAGACGTATGTTGACCAGGTAACGGGGATATTCAGACGAATCTCTCTCAGGAACAAAGGCCTCAGAGAACACTGCCTCATAAAACTGCTTCGTGCCTTTGTAATCAGCAGGATAGCTTATGCCACCCCCTTTCTCATTCTCATTCCTGGTGAAGTAGAGAAGTTAGAGAAAATGATCAGAACGTCATTCAAAAGGGCTTTAAGCATCCCTCCACAACTCGTCGACAGAGAAGCTTCTAGCTATGTGAATGCATAATACCTGGGAAGGGATTGCTAAAGCGGTCAGGGAGGCCCAGATTTGGCGGCTCAACTCCACTGTAGTGGGCCGAAAAATACTGCAAGAACTTGAAGCTTCAGTCAGGTGAGCCACCCTATGTCGCTGAACTCCTGGAGCTTGAGACGCGGAAACTATTCAAAATTGCACCGATCCCTAAGAATATGCACCCGATTCATGACAAGGAACGAAGACAGCATAGAGCAAAATTTATTCAAAGCAAACTAATAAACGACCCTCCTGTGGAATCAGCCTATTGCGATGCTGCCTGCGGGCTAGAAGGGGCCGCGGTCATAGCAGTGGTAGATGGGAACCACTCCCAGAAAGTAATTGGATCCATTAATACGCGTAACGCTTTAATAGCTGAAGAGGCTGCCATAGCGCTAGTATGTACAGGCACTAAAGCCAGAACTATCTTTTCAGATAATAAGGCGGCTGTTAGGAACTTCGGCAAAGGCCTAATTCCAAGCAGGCGGCCAGTCTACTGAGAAAGCACCCGCTAAACCGGGAGGTTTCAGTCATCTCGGTTCCAGCTCACGAAAGTCTACCAGGCAATGAGGCTGCCCATCGCCTCGCTCGAGATGTATACACCTGAGCGGCCATAGAGACCCCGCTACCCGGAGACAAAGACCCGCTCATCACCTACAAGGAGCTCTCTGAGACTCCCAGACTAAACAGAAGGATCTATCCACCACCAGACTACGACTACGACTCACTTCACTTCACCAATACGTGGCCTGGCGAAAAATTCAGGCCAATCGTTTCTTTCCTCATGTTACTCTGCATAATGAGTTGACAGGGGACCAAGAGGATTGCAATCTCTGCAACGTACCTCTGAGTCAAAACACCTAATCTGGCAATGCCCCGATTCTCCGGGAGCTAAAGAAACTGATCCCCTTGATCAAATTACCTGGGAGTCCTACATTCGCAGCCCAAATGTGGATGAACAAAAGATCGTCCTACGCCTGGCGGAGGAGGCTTACTTGAAGACCTTCTCTGCGGCCACGGCACAAGAGAGCCGGCAAGGAGACCCTCCCCGTGGCTGAGCCCCTGCCCCGAGGTCCATGTGAGTGTAAATAAAGTTTTCTCACTCACTCACTCACTCACTCACTCACTCACTCACTCACTCACTCACTCACTCACTCACTCACTCACTCACTCACTCACTCACTCACTCACTCACTCACTCACTCACTCACTCACTCTGGAAAGAGCGGCGGCCCTCAGGAAAGAGTTCAAGCGCATCGTCTTGGATCAAAAACGACAGAAGCGAAAGAGCAGTCGTCTCGTGGAACGCGTAGGAAATCTGTGGACGATGGTCAAGCAGCGCGCGTAGTTGATTTGAATAAGGACCGCCTTAAAGGGACACTGCAGCACATTTTGCAAAGGTTGGGCTTTCAGAAGAAAGCCATAGTTTTGCATACTGCGAACTCGAATTTCAGAATAAAATTAGGCAGAAGAAAGCAGAAATAGCCTTTTTTCGGCAGAAATACGCAGCCCGCGCGACGGGGCTCACCGCGGGTCGCGCTGCCGCCCGTGATTGGCCATGACGTCGCGTGACGACATTCTGAGGACCGGGGAAGCTGCTGATGCGGCTCCTTCGCTGCGCTGGGTTGATCGCAGCTCTCTGCGGCTTTGTGAATGTCATTTCCACACGAATGAGCATCGGGATTTTTACCGCATGTATACGTACCAGATACGCCCACAAACGATGCAGCACTTCCGTTGTGGGGACCGTAGATTTAGCATGAAAACTTGCTTTGGTTACAGTGAGACATTTTGAAAAGTAGTGTGCGTCATTATTAGCAGAAACTACATGGCCCTCAGTGAAGCCTCGGCCCGCATATTCCTGAGAAGGAAGGGCAACGAATAATGCCCTAGCCGACTACCTCCGTCTCAGGCCTCTCGCCCCGCCCGAAAGGTCATTGTTTTGAAAAACGAACCCAAAGCTTGGTGTACCAAATCCTGCTTTGAGTGCCAGTCGTGGTACCTTGGGGAAACGAAGAATTTTATAGAAAGGGTGAAGCAGTAGGCAGCTGCCACCGAACAAATCAACGATAAGCAAAGCGCGGTTGCGGAGCTCTGCAATGCATTCGAGGCATTGACGGGGCCATTGTGCTGGAGACCAAGTCAAATGCGCGCAGAATGCTGCTTGAGTCATACGACATTTAGTAGACTTTGAAAGCCTTCGCTTTTTATCGTACTGTCACAATACACGTTTAGTGAATTGACGGCTGACGTATGTTGAAAGCCAATCTGCAGCTCCTCCGCACCCATACATTCATGAGAAAACCTTGTTCCGAAATGTGTTTTCTTATAAAAGCTTCGTCGTTTTCATTTACAACTTAATGTGCATCCCCAAACAAGACAGGGCTATGTAAAATGACGAGGCAGCAACGGGTGCAAAATCACAAGGTAATGTATGAACAACTTCGATAATTGATTGCTTGGACGCACTGAAGGAAACCTCGCTCTTTGCGCCCCTTACCTGAATGCGCCTATACCCAGCTGAGCGGTACACTCCTTATCTTCTAATAATGCTCCCGTAAGGGTTCCACGAACATATAAGGCACGTGCCGTGCTGGAATAGGTCTCGCAGTCTTCACACCCAGCTTCGACACAGCAGTGGACTCTTAATCATCTGCTTGCTCGCAAAAATCATCAGCGCGTACTACTAATGAGTTGTTCATGTTTAGCAGAGAAGCCGTTGCGCGAAGCTTTTGCGCAAAAAAAAAAAAAAGAAAGAACGAGACACGCGAATACAACCATGCGCCAATGCTGTCTGACCGTCCCATCGAGAGATTGCAGTCCATGAACGGATCGCAGATGACTGTCCTGACTGGCCCCTGGCAGAGACGAACACAAGAGTGAAACGTGCCGTCTCCGTCCCTTTGAGAAAGAAAATAAAAACATGAAGAAATCAGAGGAGGCAGACGTTCAGATTGCCAAGCTGTCACAAAACAATAGTATAAACTATCGTACATGCAACAATTAAAGAATGATCATATTTTAAACATTTCCAGCCTCCCCTACACATAAGATACAGCGGCGCTTAATTCTCCAGGTAAACCTTGTTTAGGATTGAGATTCTGGAAGCAGCTCTCAAATTGCGGTCATCTGTGGGAACACTTGACGTCACTCGGCGCCCGTTACGATTCGATCCAAACAAGTAATTTTTTGTTGCAGTTTTTGGCTGCGAGGCCGCCTGAATCGCAGTGCTGACAAAACACCGCAAGCTAACGAAGAGGAAGACGACCTCCGCTCGCAGCGCATGGCGGGTACGTGCCAATGCTGCGAGCACGCGCGGCCTGATTCGCTCTCGCTAGATGCAGGAAGAACGGGTGACGTGGAAGCCATTCATGGAACCCAGCAAACCACGCCCGAGTACCGTAACGATTGCCATGGAGAGTGAGGACGCTCGTACGTGTCCACGACAGAGCTTCACAACACCGAGCGTGGACAGCGAAGTCGCTCCTGCTGAAGTGCAGCGCTACCTCAGCTCTGCTGCCGATTTCTTCGACGTTGGTCGCAGCGTCAGCGCCTCTGAAGACCCCGGCCCCTCATCGACGCCCTTTCGAGATACCACGCGGCCACTACGTGGTAGCTACCGACCCTGCTTTCGTCCTGCCTGGCGGCCAACACAGCCGAGTGCTATTGGCGGTCCCCGACCGTGGACACCTTTCTTCATGGGTGGGCCCACTTCTACTATGTCGCCGCCGTACAGGTTCCAGCAAGGACAGGGCTGCAGAATGCCCTTCACTGGTCAGTATTATCGCGGCCGAGGTGGCTGGCAACAGCACACGATCCGCGCTCCACAAGCCCAACTGCCACTTGACGGCCCACGCAGCTCATCGGCCACTTGTGACGTTCAAAATCTTCGATTTCACAGACGCCAAGAAAACACCGTGACGTCGCCGCACACGTCATCGCAGAATTCACAGTACCGTCGTCCCGAAAACTCCCCACCGCGGCCCCAGGGGCGGCGACGTCACCTGCTATACCAGTCACAAGCGCAGATCGGCCCGGGCAGTACCCCAGGGTGTTCTCAAGAGCAGCAGCGTCGCATTATGCACAGGACTCTTCCACTACGCAAGCCAGTGTCATCGGCAAATGAAAGTATTAGCGGCGCTGTAAGCACAGAGCAGCAGCGTCGTCTGCCGCACAGGACACTCGAACCACGCAAGACAGTGTCATCGACAAATGAAAGGATTAGCGGCGGCGTACGCAAAGAGCAACAGCATCGCCTGCTGCACAGAACTCACAAGTTACGCAAGACAATGTCATCGGCAAAGGAAAGGACTATCAGCGGCGCAAACGAGGGGCACCAGCGTCACCTGCTGGAAAGGACTCTCCAACTAAGCAAGTCAGTGTCATCGGCAAATGAACGGATTAGCGGCGGTGCAAGCAAGTACAAGCGGACGCACAACTTGCGGCGCAGCGTCCATAGTAAGACTTGCAACAAGCGACAGAGTATGCACCGAAGAGAAGGCGAAGAAAGGCGTCAAAGGCGCAATGAATCTCCAACGAGACGTCGCAGTAAATTGAGAAGGAGACGTCGCAGTACATCGAGGACGAGACGTCGGAGTGAATCTCGGACCAGAAGGCGCCGTGTATCGGAAACTAGGCTGCACACTTCCGCGACTGCTGCAATGCATATTAATGGAGCCACGGATGCACCATCCGTTTCTGGCGCCATGAGGAAGGAGAACAAACGTCGCACTAAATCGCATGACAAGTCGAAACGTTGCGCCCACAAGCGCGAGAGGGAGCGCAGTCATTCAGAAGCTGCCAAGTCTCATGCACCTGCTCACTTAAAAACCGACAAGCATCTCAGCAGTGGGCGTCAGGTCAAATCAAGGCGCACAGGCAGAATGGAGAAGGGGATCTACTCACACTCTGACGCTGCTTCAAATCAAGTGGTAGTAAAGAAAGAACCGAAAGATAACTGGTCCCTTACGAAGGTAACAGTGGAAGCCAGCCTAACTCCTGATCACCCACTGCCTTCACCTATAGCTGATATTAGCACGGGAATAACGGAACAGTGTCCTCTTGATATTTCTGATGGTAGAGCACAAGTTCAAGAAGCAGACGCACCTAACCGACCCTGTCGTCGACAAGGTCCAACTGTTCCGCTCCCCACTGCGGACGATGAGAAGACTGGAATGAATGAAATTGAACTTGGCTCACACTATCATGAAGGAGATGAGCATGCCTCTCGTCCAGAATGCAAGACTCCTCTTGGTCCACCAATGGTCTCATTTATACGAGAGGAAGTTAATAACAAGGTCACTCAGTGGTTAATGAGGCATTCTGGCGGAAATAGTGCAAGTCCAAGCAGCATGCGCGAAGTTCAAGGAGAGAACGTTGTGCAAGCTTTTGGTCTTAACACAGGCACCAGCGGTGTGGAAGGGCTGGCGCCTGCTGCTCAGAGCGCAGAATTAAATTTCTGGGAGAAAGAGACTGAGTCAATGCCACCGACACCTTATGGCTATGACGATGACAGCGTACTCAGTGAAAGCAGGTCTGCGCATGCTGATCAGTGTACAGAACTGAATTCCTGTGAGCGAGAGACTGTATCCATGCCATCGACACCATCTGACGATGACGACGTAATTGTCGTGAATGAGTTCTTTCCCGATCGGCAAGACGTGCCCCTCCAAGCCAGTGCGGGATTTGTGCCCGATTATTTAGCTCCGGTACAGGTACGAACGGAATATGAGGCACAGAACACGCAGCAGTCGCCTGTAGCTAGCTTTCCCGTACCCGCCATGAACAGCACTGATGGCACGCCACCTGACTGCTTGACACTAGCCACTTATACAGCGCTGTATATAATAAGTTTTTGCAGAGACGAGGAAACGGAGAGGCGGGTCCATGATATTTACACAGTGGGGCAATTAAACAGTCACCTTGCGCTGGCATGCGGGGTGCAGGCGCTCAGAGAAGCCCTTGGCGCTGTTAACCGAAACCGCACCGAACTAAAGGGTTCGGTCCGCTACCTTCGAAAGTTAGCGAAGCTTTCTTGGGTGACTCCGGAGGTGGTGTCTGCCATAGGTCCAGAGATTGAGAAGCTACGGGAGGTTGTGAGTGAGCAAGTGTGTTAATGCATACTCCGCTTTGAACGCATTTTGCATATTAAAAGCAACGATTCCCCCCCCCCCCCCCCCCTCCGCCCTCTTTTTCTACTGTACATGCACTCTTTTCTGCGTATGCTTCAGTTTGCTGTATTTTCTTAATGACCGCGAATATTTCAGTGAAAATATAGTATATGCTATATCCAGTGCTATTTTCTGTATTTGTTGGTGTCATTAAGCACATTAAATGTTCACGCTGTGATCGAAAAATAATTAACTGGCAACGGCAGTAATTCTGAAATCAATATACTTTGCAATTGCGTTTCAGTTATCCAGGCTATATGGGCATGGCATGTCGGGTGCCAGCTTTTTAATAAAGTGTGCCAATGCGCTTTTGCTTTTCCCTTGCGAAAAGTATATACTCTTCTGAAACGGTTTATTACTTGCATTTGCATATAAAGTATATGGGCGAAGGTTTTGCACGTTTCACATTGGTGTGAAAAGTTGTCTTCTACTTTTCGAGCTTACTGAATTCACCTGGTCAGGACAGCGGTCGCGTCGACAGCTCAGAGCATCCATATACCTCTTATGCTTTCGACACTGCCGAGCTGTGTTCATCTGGTGATTTTCGGTTTGAGCGCGAGGCCATCTCACATATGCCTGGATTTTGCGATAGCCGAAGTTTCTTGCGCTCATGAACACGCCAAACGTTAGCTGCTGAGTGATCCAAGACTGCTACACGATGAGTCGCAGACTATGAAGCGGCCACAGGCGCGTGAGAATGTGTCGCTCAGCGTGCAAGCTGTGCTCCGAGTTGGCTGCGTTCACGTATTTGTCTGCGTATGCTTTGTCTAGACAAAGCGCGCCGCAATTTAGATTGCGGCGCGCGTCATCGTAGCTGCAACTTCTCATAGTTATCCTCGTTCCAGCTCGGCTGTTGTCAGAAGTGTCCGGAACGTCGTATGAAAAATGGAAGGCTGTGGATGAAGCTGTACGGTATAGCAGCGGCAGCCGCTGGAGTCCCGGATTTGACCCCGCTCACACATACCCCTTCCTTATGTCTCTTTATTCAATCAGTCAGTACTCGGCGAAAAAAAAAAAAACGAAGCACATTGTACAAGAATGAAAGGACAACTGAACTAACAAATTTTATGTAAAAGAAAAGTGAACCCGTATTTAAAAGGTGCACAATCAGGCCACATGACTACGGCAGTCGTAAAAGGAAAGTAATAAAATTTACCAAAATGATTATAACACAAAGACATCTGGTAAGGTGAAGCAAGAAATTAAAAGACGTTATATAGTTCAGTGCTCCGTCCCGCCATCCCTCTTGTTCTTGTGCTCCACGTTTTTTGTGCGCAGAGTCCTATACGAGCATGAAAACAAACTATAGCCCAGCAGCAAGTATTGCTCCTTTACGGTGCAGTTCAATTGTCCATCTAGAACTGTGACAGAGAGCTGATCGGTCGCAAATCAGTGACGTCAGGGATTGAGTCGGATACGGGCTTTCTAGGTATAAAGACAAGGTTGACTTAACGCAGTGAAGGCGGGAGTAGCTTTAAATTCGAGACGTTTTTGAATACTGCCACCAGGATTGCGTTTAGTTCGTCACTGAAGGCCTGATAAAATTGTGCAATTATCGAATGCTATCAGATCCAGGAGCTTTTGTTCTTAGTTTTGAAGCGAAAGCTTCCACGTAGAGCCGATCTTCTCGTAGGCTTCAATTTAACCTTCATTTGACCTTCATGGAGTAGGAGGACACACTTGCTACACGATTCAGGGGTTCACAGAAAAAATGTAACTGATAGTATGCCTTTCTTATAAACCAACACACAATGTCAGCATGGGCTATCCATTGACCTCCAAGGAGCCACAGGACGAATTGTGGCTATAAATATACTGTACATTCGTTTCCCAAAACATCCGACCGCTTGCGTACATACCCTTGTGGACCACCTTTCTCATTTGGGTGACTTTCAGCCTTTCAGACTTGGAGCTGAGAGGAGTGTGGAAGGGGTGGAACACGTGATTAATCACGTGGGCCGTCGTCACGCCGCGCCATCGCGCACTGGAATTAGCCATGATGTCAATCGATGGATAAAGAACGAGGAGGAGCAACCATGCCTTGACTCAGAGCCAGTTATGGACAGCAGTGGTGAAGATGTTGTGCTTAGCGCGTCGTACACTGAAATCGAGCTACGAAACAGTTCTATTAAGCGTAACCATGCTGTGAAGTTTTTTCTGAATACCATATGTGTAACTACTAAACCTCGCTATTTTTTTTTTATTGTGCATCTACAGTTTTCCGTGCTGATTGGGCCGTTAATTTCGTCCCGAATTCTCTGAAGTAATTCCTTATGGTGTGTAATCTCATCTTCTAGCTCAAAGAGGTCGGCGTAGTATCGAATACGGCTCCAGCAATCTCTTCGCGCCAGATGACACCCACAAGCCTGGCCGACTTGGTTGATGAAGTTGCGGGCCGCTCGCTCTTTCAATTTAAAGGCGCGCAGAAGAGCGAATGCTGGAAACAGCGTCATATTTTGCTTTTCTACGCAATTACATTCTTTCCAACTGTGCGTTTTTTTTTTTTTTTTTTTTTTTCAGGTGTTTATAAAAGGAGGTCGTATAGCAATAGCCGATTGCCCTCTAAGAATATGCTCAATCGTTTTGCTGGCCATAAGGAGGTGTCATCAACGTCCCGCATCTTTATTACGCACCCCCCCCCCCCCCCCTTTTTTTTTTTTCTTTTTGCGAACACGTTGCAGGATATTCAGGCAAATTCATCGGCGCTACCTCTTGTGCCTTTTTTATCAGAACGCATGGAATATCTGGCGCAATAATGCATGTCATATTGCGTCCTTTAGGAGTAGTGCCACTAATACTTTTTTTTGCGATTGGGCCTTGTGTAAACAATCAGGGAAGCGTTTGACAAACGGCAGTTCGATCGGCTCTTAATAACTGCTTCGGCGAATGAAACAGAAGCAATTGTGACGCGCTTTACTTCTTAACTTCGTACTGCATGGTTCATGCTTTACTGCAATTTCTATAAAGCTGTTTCCACTTGGCCAGCTTAAAGAGATAATGTTATTCTTCATAGATACTGTGATGGCTAGCTGCCTGTGCCGGAACATGGGATCCGGCCGGGTCTTGCGGTGAGCCGGGAGCCATCAACCTCTCCACGACTTTGCCTGTTTATGTCGCCTTTTGCCCGAAAACTGGCGACGAATGGTCGATGTAAGACGAGCTGGAATGCTCGGACGACGTGCTAATGTAGGCTACACGGGCGCTGTTGCAAGGATGACGAGCCGGTTCCGAGAACGGGAAGAAAAGACCCGAGGTAACAAGGAAAGCCGCAGAAGGACGTAAAGAACGGTTCGCAAAGAAGATGACTTCGCGGCTCTGCAAGCAGTCTTTTGTTAAGAGCTGGTGCACTATATTTTAAGACCACGAATCTCTGTAACCCCCACGTGTAGGAAAAGAGATGCCACAGCGGCTTTTTTTTTTTTTTTTTTTTTTTGTGAACGTCTTGTATCGCGCCCCGATATTATGTTGCATGGCGGAAGTAAAAAAAAAAAAAACAAAAACAATCCAAGGGCTGGCGACCCAGAGGAACCGCGTAAGGCAGTAATGATGCCGTCAAGACATGTTTCATTTAGAGGGATAAAACACAAAATAACGGGCACGACGTCATTGCATTCTGAAAACATCAATCGTGGCTAAGTAGAGGCTAATCGTGGCTAATTCATCTCAGCTTTTAAGGTTTCATGCATACTCATGCATACAAGGTGTCAACAGATTTCGCCCGTATGTATACGTCCAGGTATCCAGATAGAACAGGTTTCGTCACTTCAAAGGCGCCAGACTGCTCTGTTAAATTCCAGCGCGATATTCTAACGTCTTTACGCATTCGATTCATCGATGAATTTAATATAGTCGACTACGTCCAGGCTTCAGTTGCTGAGATGCGTCTCCAGAACACGACTTGCAAAAGAAATGATTCAGGCTATGTGAATGCAGAAACTGCCCCTACCGTTTGGATGCTCTCGTTTACCGCGAGTTCGCATGATGTTGTTGCTATAGTGATGGCGATCACCACGCTGTTTGCTTTTTTCTTATTAGTGCGAGATCTAATTTTTTTCTGCGAGTTGTGTGAGGTGCATCGAAAAGGAGTTAGGAACACGCCAGTTTTCTTTTCTCCTAACCATATCACTGAATAATGCCGGCCATTTCATCGTTTAACCTTCATGGCGAGCCATGAAAACAGTGTAATGAGGCAGGGATTGAAACTGTCAACCATTTGACACTATCCACAGAGCAATATGGTTTGTAGCGAGCCTTACCGCGCTTAGCAGTGAGGTTTGCTACTGCGGCTATGGCAGTATAGGAGCAAGAATGAGCGCACACGTCTTCCAGCTTTATTTTGTCTAAAAGTACCCGGCCCTATACATGTATGCATCATATGTTCTGATGCCCATTGCTTGGTACATTCTACTACTTCCCTGAATTGCTGCTAGAAAATAATGTTGTTTTGCAATATGGCACAAAAAAAAAAAAAAAAAATCCCATGCATCACAGCTCCACACTGAAAACATTTGCGTTCTTTCAGGTGTCAACTGACTGGACGCCCCATAAATTCGGACTTTGCAAAATATGTTCGGCAGCTATAAAAAGAAAACCGCCATTTAACATTAGACAGCCCGTATACGTTCTCAACTTTTTCGCAAAACGATTTCGTGATGAATGTCACTAGTGTCGAAGATTGCATGAGAACGCAGTGCGATTAGTTTTTGCATTCAATATCTTCACAAGCAAACGGTCACCCCCTTCTGTTACTACAGGTAGGTGACCCGGCTGAGCTTGCCACGCAAGTAGAGGGCACCTCGTTAAAATTTCCGGAGTCCTCCACAATGGCGTCTCTCATAGCCTAGTCGCTTTGGGACGTTAAACCCCACAAACCAAACCTTTGAGACCGGAACAGCTACGCACCAATAGTGGCGTATCGTATAATAATGTACAATTATTAACGGGTGACAAGGGGATATGCTAAAGGTAGGGTACATTGTACAGATGCGGACATAAGTAAACAGAGCGCTTTTCCGCTCAAATTACAATCACGGAAAATATCATTTGTCTGAGTGAAAGCGTACTGGCATCTAGTACGAGCTCACATATTTAACGACTGCAGGTTCAAATATGCGATGCGAGAAAAATGTTAGGAGGAAATAGCGTGCTCCGTTTACTTTTGTCCTCACCGGTACATGCTAAAAGTATATTAAGCAAAAGACAAGCGACGCGTATTCCCTGTTTATAAGTGCCCAAAACAGCGGAAAACTGTGCTGACGTTTGTCAGGGGCTGCCAAATCAGGACGCTCCTTTCATATGGGAGGGTGATATCAGAATTATCAGAATCAGACCTTCACACACAAGCGTTAACAAGGTGATGCGCCGTGGGTATATCCCCTAGTCAGTGATGTATGCGTCGAAGCTAGCTGATCATGGCAAGAGCTGCTTCATTGTCAAGATTCGAGACCGAAGACCAAACTCCAATGATGGGGGCGTTTCGCGACCGCAGTTTCGACAGTGTAGTAGAAGGTGCTGTGTGTGCATATAGCGTGTGGTTCCGCAACAACCTCACGTAAGTACCGTCGGCTCCCCAGGTTTATATATGGCAACTTCACAGAGAAGCCAAATGGCTGTCGTCAAACAATGCTCAGTTAACGGTCGTATGCAAAACGAAGGGTGCAAAAATAGCAGTCATCACACAAGCGGTACCGCATGAGAACAGCACCAGTATTCCAACTACAGATCTTATCAACCGCAAATTCTCTACCATATGTGACTTGTATAACCACCATATACTCGTGTCCTGGCCATCCCCCGCTCTCTAGAATGCGGCGTCTGCACTGACAACACACACAATTTGGATCTGCCCACGTGCCGCAGTCACCGCACAGCCTCAATCGTGCCTATAGATCCCTACCCACCCACGCGCCCTATTCATGAATACGCTTGGTCGCTTCTACTGCTGCACTCCGTCGATATACTGTGGCAGACAAGGGTCATGAAACAAAATTTCTCTACCCATGCTACACTCTCAATAGTACCTGCCCCACATCGTTCCCCCTTCCCTGAGTGTAGAGCGTATGCCACTTTTTGTCATGCGAAAAGCACGCACACAGCTGCACCTTCCTGGCGACAGGTGTCATCTACGAATACGCGCGTTGGTCCCCTCAAATAGAAGCGTGCACACGTAGATGTCTCCTCCTGGGAGTGTCTGACGTAATGTTCATCAAATAAAGTTTTTTTCCCCTCCTCCTTATATGATTTCGGGATCTGGTGGGATGTACCTGCATGCCCTGTCGCGGCATCACACGGACATCCGCAGGACGCCATGCTGTTAATGGGAACGACCAAGGATTGGAACACACGTCAGAAATTTGCTCTGAGCGCAAGCGCTTGGAGATTCAGTGGGGAGCTGCACCCATTAGTTTTGGAATCCCTGACCATATGTTTTCCTGTTCTTTTTCCAGGCATAAACCCGGGACTGCTTTGGTATCTCCGGATGACCTTCTGCAGTCAATATCAAACTGACCCTGCCTAGCGACATGTCTCGCTTAGTATGGTGCGCTACATGTGCACTGATGTATGGCCACATGAATAACTGACCATATGCATCGTAACTATGGTTATTAGTTAATTGTGATTAAAAACTTAACTTTAGGGTGCATCGAGTCATATCATTGGATAGCTTATGCCAAGTTGTACTGGACTAACTGTATTAAACGACCATTATGCTACAGCATCAAGTCATATACCATTGGATAGATTCTGTTGAGTACAGTTAAACTTGTCTAATAGCAAGTCTTGATTACCGATAAGTAGCTGTGATTAAAAATTGAACTTTATGCTCATATATTGTTGGATAGCCATGTCGAGTATGATTGCTCAGCACTGATTGTACCAATTAGTTATTGTTAGCTAATTGTGATTAAAAATCTACTTTTACACTGCAATGTCATTTTATATCATTGAAAACGTTTCTACGAGTGAAATCCAAAAATATATGTCATCCCACATCTATTCAATCTTGGCTCTAATCAGGTTTAAACCCCTATGATTTACATAAGTGAGATCTTTAATCTTCCCATTTAGCGCAAATGGTAGAGTTGGCATTGGGCCCAAAACTGTCATGTCTGCCTTAAACAACATACGTCACGCTAGCGGTGTGTCGAGAAAAACACATCATGCATTGAAGCTTGGAATGAAAATAATTAAAAATATGAGTTAATGTACGTTAGTGTAAGGATGGACAATGTTGGATTAGGGTTGGATTGAAATAGATTATTTCACTGCATTAAGGTGAAAAATGCTGGATTACAAGAATTAGGAGCAGGTGAGTTGGATGAGGGTATTATGGCAGATAAAAGTTAAATTGTGATGGATTAAGGGTGAATTAATGTTCACAAAAGGAAAAGGCAAATAATTTATGCACAGTCTATAAATAATAAAAACCTTGATTCCTTTTGTCATGCTATCAGCCAACAGACTTAGAATAATGTTTTCGAGGCAGATAGCAGCGATACTGCTTACTATAATTTCATCACATCATTCAAGACAATATATAAATAATAAATTTTATTTCTGCCTCAAAGATATATGGACAGAGGAGCTGCAGAAAAAGCTGTAAAAATACAGCTTGACAAAGCCGCAGCCCCCATTTTACAGGCCACAGCAGAAGACAAACTCAACTTCTGGTGTCGTATAAACAAAACAAAAGAACAAAGATGTAATGCTATACATCGCAAGAGCACTTCAAGTGTAACTAAGTAAACACAGGGATAAAAAGATTGTTATTACATATCACACTCTCTTACATAAAATATAAGATACAGAAGCAAAGACTTATTTTGGCACAACTGAGGGTGAAAATTGTTCGGAGCTACCTTCTATATACATCCTACGCAATACCTTATGAGTACAAGTGAATAAGTTAAAATGTGCAGATGTATAAGTGTTCAGAAGGGAAGGGAGTGTGAATTGCAAATGTTCTTGCCCGGAGTTTAGGCGTGCTGTTGGCACCATCCATTGTTCGGGTTGTCTGAAAGGGTAATTTGTGGTTTTCTCTTGCAAGTTTGCCAATCGTCGAATATGGTTTGTACCATTTTTTATTTCTGTTTTGTAAGAAATGCTCAACCGGTATCAATATAATTCATAGATTTGGACCACACCGGCTGCAAGAAAGAGACCTTTGCTGGGTGACCCATAGCTAGCATTGAAGGCGTAGCGAAGGACCCTTTTCTGCAACATGTGTATTTTGTGAAGACAAGAATGTGTTGCAGTTCCCCATACAAGATGACAATAATTTACGTGAGAATAAAAAAGTGCGTTATAAAGAGTTAGTTTGAGTGACGTCGGAAGAATGTGCCGTCTGCAACCAATCATGCCCACTACTCTAGCCAGTTGTTTGACAACATGAGTAACATGGTGTTCCCATGACATGGTTGAAGAAAATATAACTCAAATACGATGTGCACTTTCCACTAAAAAAAGTGGACGCACCATCTAGGGCTAGAAAACCTTGGGTAATGTCTGAGTTCCTCCAAATGATGTAACATAAAAATAGCTTGTATGCACAGTTTGTAAAAACAAAGGATGAAAACTTTTTTGGCCCCCCAACTCAAAAAGTACAGAAATAATATTACATCAAAACTGAAGATCGCTCCAAGATGCTTTTTACAAATATATTTTGGAGCTCAACTGAACAATGATCAAATCTTATCTGGAGGAAATTAAATTCCTTATTACAGCCAAATATCCCTGATACTTCTGATAACTTTCAACGTGAGGAAAAGCGTATTTATGACACTAGCTTAGTTGATGCTTTTAAGTTTTTTTATTCAACAAGCTTCTCAGTGTCAGATAGGCAGTAGTCAAGATTACATAGCATTCTTGAAAGGAAGCAACAGTTCATCATTTTTCTTTGCTCCGACAAACTGCACAGAAGTTTTCTCGTGTATCAGCACGATTAAAAATAGCAAGTCAGTGGACACAAGTGGCCTCCAAATATTGCTGATTAAACTTGTTCACCTTATATGCCCAGCCATTACGCACACTTACAATCTAACATTATCTACTGCTGTATTTCCTAAAGAACTCCAAACTTCTGAGTGATACCGGTTTTTAAGTGGCGACAAATCTTTGATCCAAACCACTGCCCTATATCTATATTAGTGGTATTCTCTAAAGGTATAGAGAAGTTACTGCATGGTAGAGTCCTGTCATTCTTTAACAAGCATGATCTTCTCCTTGACTTTCAGCACGATTTTTGAAAGAATGGTCTACAGAAACAATGCTACTTACACAAAAAGAAATAATAAATTTCCAAATAAGGAGCTAGTTGCAGGCATATACATAAATTTTATAAAAGCGTTAGATTTATTAAGTCACAAAATTCTCTTACATAAAATGGAAACCTACGGTATCCGCGGAAAAGCACTAGACTTAATGTAATCATACCTCTCCCACAGAACTCATTATGTAGACTTTAAAATTTCCTCGTCTTCAGTACAGAATATTAGCACAGGATTCTCCCAGGGAAGCATTTATCTAAATTATATTGTACATTGTGAACCTGATAGTACATTTGTATCCTACGCCGATGATACTTCAGTGATCATATCCGGGAAATCGGAAGATTATATTGAAGAAAAAGCAAGTAGAACAATTGATGCATTAAATACATGGGCAAAAGCAAATTGTCTGAAGATTAATCCTAAAAAGACTAAAATAGTATTGTACTTGCCGAAAAGGAAGGTAATGTTTAGGCCACTTATATTGTTTAAACTATGATCCTGTGGAGATAGTGGATTCCGTCAAAATCCTTGGTGTCATATTTTCAAAGCACTTGACTTGGAATGATCATGTTGATTATATCAGATCTAAAATATCCTCAGCTGTTGGAGTTATATCGCACCTGCGCACCATTCTTCCTGGTAAAGTTAGGCTGTTGGTGTATAACTCTTTTGTTCTTTCTCTCTTACAATACTGTATTATCGTTTCGAGTACCATTGGTATTGTAAACTTTACCAAGTTGCATCTTCTCCAAAAAAGAGCTGTGAGATGCATTGCTGGTGTCCCTCATTGTTTCCCTACGAGTGACCTCTTTTTAAAATATGAAATTTTACCAGTCTTTGCTTTACACGATTACACTTTTAATGAGCTACAAAAGTGCTTCGCGGAGCAATAAAAATTATGTTGGTAATTTGGCAGAACTTGGAAAAAATACCCATATTCCACAAACCAGAAATAAAGAAATGTGGTTAGTTCCTACACCTAGAGCATATTACTCACAACAATCTCTCTTATATGCTACCAATGCTATTAAATAAATTAAGCAAAGAAATGTTTGACCCTTTCCAGCATTCAAATATTGTTATTAAGAAATTTTTTCCGAACAAGTTTGTGTGATGATGCTGCATGCATTTTTGTCTTGATCCTTTTTGCTTCTTTTTCCATGGTGCATTATCTTCTTTTGTGCTATAATGTATAGCGCAGAATTTATTGCCGCTTGTCTGATGCAATGCCAATGAGAAAAAAGGAGCAGGACTTCTGTCAAGCTTGCAAGCTTTTAGTCCTGTCTCCTTCTCTAATATCGAGAAAATAAAAGGCATTGATTCTGGTGAATTATGAGTGCATTACATGGAACAATTGGTGGGTTGCAGGTGGATGAAGAGTAGAATGCATTGGAGCAAGGGTGAATTATAGTGGTTTCAGTAGATGGATTAAGAATTTGATTAAGAAAAGAATTAGGAATGGATTACATCGGAATACGGTGAACTAGGTTATGGTAGATGACACTGGATTAGGGTGCATCATGAATATGGTCAATTAGGTTGAAAATGATGCTTTAAGGCTGGTTTGCAAAGAACCAACTTAGATCACGGAGGAGTGTGGTGTATTAAAAGAGCATATACGTTAAATCAAGGGTGGATTCTAGTGGATTAAGTTGTGGTAGGATGAACAGTGGTGGATTGCACTGGATTAGGGTGCATTTCGCTGAATTCAGGGTGGATTAAAAGTAGCGAGTGCTTTTGCTGTCACAGCACGTAAGTAGTCCAGAGTGTCCTCCGTAATTTTATGCAATGGAAAATTTGTTTCAGCAGAGATTTGCACTCACGGCCCTTAGGTCGCCAGCCATGCCCACTACCAACTAGCCAAGAAGGAACGTTCGTGTGGCTTTGATGCATGCTAATTTATGTATATATACCATATGTGGTAATTCATGTAAAGTACTACACAACGTATGCTAATGAGTATGTTCCTAATTAGAGAAGTTACAATTAGGGTACCAATCAAGCAAGTAGCAACGTGCACGTTGGCATTACTTTGCTTGATATGGCATAGTGGTGCCAGCATGCGGCGGCCACTGAAATCCTTTTGCGATCTTGTACAGGGCTGCCACAACAGATGCCACCTGGGTGGAATGTTTTTTGTGGCTTCTGCGTTCTTAGCTCGAAGGCAGCTTTCACAATATAAGCTGCACGTCTCTGTTGATTTCTCAGTGAAGAAGCCTTGACTGTGTGTCACATGCCACCATCACATTGTACCCTTAAAGGGCCACTGTCCATGGTATGGCTTTTTAAGCAAAGGAGCCCAATGCTTCAATCAGGTACGGGAGCTGTGCAAAATGCTACAGCGATACGCGCCGCAAAGCAACAAAAATACAAATCAAAGCTCTCTCATCCTCCCCTTCGGGAAACCAGCTTCTCCGTTCTCTACGAGCAGCTAAGCTGACGGAGTAGTGACATCCATTGGTCCGTCTCGCTGACTAACGGGTGAAGGATGGGCGTACATGACTAATTGTGTGCGCTGCTCGCTGCACGCTTTTCGTTCGCCATGGCTGGACTGAATTCAATGAATGCAGTGACGCGCGCTCCCTCACTTGTTTCATTTTCACGCATGCAGAGTGCCATGCCCTACCTCTAACCAAACGCGGAGGAGGAAGAGAAATTTGGCTTGCTGAGGCTAGACGACTGGGCAGGAGAGTGAAAAATATTTTGCGAGGGTACGGAAGGAGAGAAACATGACAAAATTGGGTGATTGCGGTGGCTGTAACTGCATTATTAGTTACTCTTTTCAAAAACATTTTTTTGGCCTAGCGTTCTGGGGGTGAAGCCTCACAGTCACGGCGGAAAATATTTTCGACTGGAGAGTGGACAGTGGCCCTTTAAGGCGGAGCTTAAAGGAGAAATTACTCCAAATTTTTCTTAAACTTATTTCTGCTTTGGGATTACATATACCAGTAAACATGGATCACATCAGAAAATTCACCTACAATCAACAATTAACTTATCATTGAATTCATTCTGCTGTTTCAGTTTCAGGTTGCCAAACGATAGTTCCGATCAGGGTGTCGAACCGGAACTGAACCGAAAACCGGGACCATTGAAGTTTTGCCCGGAACCAGAACCGAACCCGAAATTTTTCCGCCATCTTGGAACTGAACCCGAACCGGAACAAAAAAAAGGAACCGTTCCGAACCGGTTCACAGTATGGTTCTGACCCACTTTTTCTGGCAACTTACCCTTACTATTGTTTTCTTTTATGACTGCTTGTAAATGCCTTCTCACTTATTTCCAAAGCCCCATTGAGCGCCGCAAACACCACAACCATATTTAAAAATCGTCTTTTGCAAAAAGATGACAAGAACAAAAAAAAATACATTGCCATATGCATATCACCAATCTTTGATGTCGGGCTATCGTTTTAGAACACGGGTGGCCGCTGAACTGCGCAATGGCGCAAATGACTCATGGAGGAAGTTGCTCCGTTCGAGAGCCTTCCCAGGCAGCGAAACAATAGCATATAATTCATAAGTTGAGGTAAATATTTAGACAAATAAATATGTTCCATGTGCAACTCAAAAACGAAATTATGAATCTGTTAAAAATGTCGGAAATCATTTTATTTGAATATCTTTCCACAACGTCGCAATGAGTCATATGGCACGTGCGTAGCAGCCATATGCGAAGAAATGCCAGCAGGTGCGGTATGATTGACTGAGACTTCAGAATGATAAGCCGATGCAGATGATGGGAAGGCCGCTTTGGGTAACAATTTACCGGTCCGGTCTTAAGTTGTATCTGAAGAAGTCGATTTCTCCTTTTGTCAATCTGCTCTTCCTTTTGTCCCTAAGCAATGTCTGCTTGTTTTATTTCCCTTGGCAAGTTAAACTATGCCAAAGGTGAAGCTCCGGTGTTCAAATGTGAAGACTGGGTGGAGCAAGGAACTGAGTGGAATTACTGTTAAGTGGATTACTTCACAAGCTCGATTCGATGTGCTGTCGTTTCTGCTCATGCAACTACGGCGTAGAAAAAAAAAAAGTTCCGAGAAGACTGCAGAATCTGCAGTGGAGAAATGCTAAAGCCTGAGCGTTGCTGGTGCACACGGTACATTGCGCACCCCTTGTCGAACACAACCAGCATTCCATTGAATGCATCAGAGTTCACCGGTGTTCTATAATTGGTTTACAGGAAAGGAAAGACTCTGTATCTCTTACTCGCGGAATCTCGCTGACACATCTCGCCAACGCGAGACTTTGGCACTCATTGCACACTTCTGATTATGATCAACCATCAGTTTGGCTCATTAAGTCAGAAACACATCCACTTCCAGTTGACGTGACGTCACATGCTTTGGACGTCGACATTGGTCGTATGGCTATTTCGACTTCTGATTGATTGTTCTTTTACAATTTGACTCTAATTTAGTTAAACTAATCACCATATTAACAATTTTATTTCTGCAGCATCCTCGCATCATCCTCTATTGATCCCAACCTTACGTTTGATCCTACCCCTTCTGAAGACGACAGAACGGCTGTGTACACGCTCTGTACACAGGGCCCCGCCGACATAGCCAAAAAAGGCTTTCGATCGCCTTAAAAAATTAGAGTCTCAGATATCTCTTAAGAAGAGAATGGCAAAAGCCTACCCTTCTTTTCCCATCATTTGCCTCTCATCTTTTGCCTCTTATCAACGTTCGTTGCAGTGCTACATATAATTATAATTGGTTTACAGGAAAGGAAATGCGCCGTATCTGTCACGCTTTCTCCGGCAAGTTCACGCACGATATCCCATCGCTCCTGTCGCGTGGCATTCCTTGGCACACATTCAAGTGTGGCATTGCAGATGGCAGCAACGCAAGGAGGTTATCAGCAACGCTAGACAAAATACATATCACGGAATCTCACGCAGATCTCGAGTAGAAACCTTGCGCGCAACTCTCGTGCACCGGATTTCGCTCCATGAACCTAGAAAGGCTTTCGCCTTAAAAGAATGCCTTTAATCGCTTTATCCAACATCACTTATGCAAATACCTAAGACAGTCCAGAAATGTGGTGCTGAAAGCTAGAAGCGAACTATTGAGACAAAACGTAACTAATGAGAAACCTGGTATACGGGCTTCGCGGTGACGAGGGAGGTCGGGACGAAAACCTTGAAAAGTAGGGAGAGACACGAATTTAAGAAACGCGAAATGCAAGGGCGTCCGCGCGCTTTGCGATATCTAGACACATATATCGTATATACATCGTTTTTCTTGGGGTTTGAGCTTGGTTCGACCTTGATCTGGTTTCAAAGTAAATGAGCAGAAGCCAGGCGAAAAATTGTTGTGCATGTAGTAGTAGAGGTTTCGCTCCAAAATAAAATTCATGTGGAATTCTTTGTACCTGAAAAGTGCAGCAAGAAACATTATTTTTCTCCCATCCTGCTCTAATCGTCGGTCACTCATTATAAACGTTCTGCTGAGGTCTGTACAGCAAGTGGAGTCTGGATCATCTGAAGACAAAAACAATAGACGGACTATACTATATAAATTTTTAGCTTTTATTATATGCTCGAATAGGAAACAAAACTCTGTATTAAAAAGTGAAGTTAAAAGAGCACCCGAATTTTTATCTAAACCCAAACCTACTTGAACCGGTTCAGGCAGGGTCGAACCGGTTCGAACCGGAACGGAATGTGTCTCCAGAGTCGAAACTGAACCCGAAATGCGTGAACTCGAACCGAACCCGAAAACATTCTGGTTCGACACCCTGGTTCCGATATCACAAGTATGAGATCATGAGAAACCTACAAAAATTCCAATAGCTCTGTCCAGTTGCTGTCATTCTCATATCTGCAACAGATTAGTGTAGCATACAGAAATAAAGCTACAAAGCAGCAAATACATTGCAACTTTTTTATGCGTCATGTGGTCTCAGCTTATTTCTGACATCGGAACCTTTGTTCAGCAACCTAGGTTCGCATTCCGAGTTTGCGTCATTATTGAAAGCGCCGCTATCTCCATAACCTCGAGTCATAAGACTGGTGGAAATCCCAGAACCGGAAATGGCTACCACTTCTGGTTCTGGCGTTTCCACCGATCAGATGACCCAAGGTCAGGGATATAGGGACACTTTCAATAATGACGCAAACTCAGAATACCGACCCTGAAACCAAAACTGCAGAATAACATTTAGCAATTGTTTAATAAGTGCTGAGGATTTCTCATGTGGTAGTTGATGCTTACTCATCTCATATGCGCAGCTGCACAGTAAAATTATGCTAAGAAACATTTCCTGTCTCAACCCTTTAAGTGCGCTAATTTTTTCACGTACCTCTCTTGAAAAACAATTTTTTTAGTTCGTCTTAACAGTGAACACAACAAATAGCCACACAGGTGAGGTGAAGTCTGTGATTACAATACCTGCAATTATTTCCTATTTTCTTGGTAATAGTTTACTTTTTCAATTGCTGCAAAAATTTGGTGTCTCAAAACCATCACAATAAACAAAGCCATTGGAGTTCAAAATTCAATTCACAAAAGCTTCATCTTCGCCAACACAAGTGCCGATTGTAAGTGGATGAGTCGATAGTTTACCTTGAGAGCACCAGAATCATGCCAGCCATACGGCCATGGTGCCTCAGTAATAACGCTACACTGTAGTCAGTGCTGCTATCAAGGCATCTAGCCAGCCAAGTACATGCCTGCCATGTTGGGACCACTCAGTGTGTGTGCAATTCCGGTAATATCAAGCAACAAATATGGCCCAATGAACATGGTTAAAGATTTCCTGCATTGATGTCACCTATAAATATTCTTTATATCGAAACAGATGAACCACCTCTCGCAGACAGTAGAACAATATGCTTACATGTGCATTCATATTGAGAATAAGGTCCCTACCAAAAAATCTCTGTTACCCTATAGTCACAAAGTGCCCATAAACATCAAGCAATTGGATCACTCATCCTCTGTTTTGAACAGAAATGCCATGAATTATATGTGCTGGATAGACTTCAAATATTCTAACCTTGTATTTGGCACATTATAGCCACAATTGCTTATGCGCTATAAAGATGATAGTGGCATGCTGCAGTGACAGCAAATTTTAACAAAATATTAAAAGCTGCGGCACAAAGAAGATACGACACATGAAAACGATGTACAGTCATGAGCACTGTGGTCATGAGCAATACGAGCTTGAACGAAGTTTGAGCATTTATTTATTGATTACTCTATAATTTGATTTGACAAGAACACATCATTTAGCTTTTAAAGAGGTTTCCTTTGAATGCATAATATCCGTAGGTCGCCATCATATTTTATAGAGAAATACCGAGAATATTCGTAGTTTTGTGCGAAATGTTTGTTCTTTCTCATATTACTCATGACTATACTATCAAAGTACTTCTGTACATCCCTTCACCAGAAATGTGGGTTGCTGGCATGTAGCGCAGCCATAACATATGGATGAACAAGTAGACAAACCACCTTGTAACGCAAGGGAGAAATCCAACATTTTATGCAGGAAACACGTAGCTTTGTATACGACGCGCAAATAATCATGCCTCTCTTTGAAGTCCCGGTAAAAAATTTTTAAGCCCAGTGGGGGCTGACAGGAGCCTCCACCGGTGGTGGAGAAGTCTGACAGTCTAACTTCAATGTTTATTTCTGTTGCAGTGCCTCATTAATAGTTCGTATCGAAGTTCGAACATCTCGTGACCTCTGCTAGCGTGCTGGCTAGTTTCTAATGATAATTGTGTTCTAACATGATCTGGTACCTTGAGCATTCCTCTTACATTCAACTCTGATGATGTGAACACATTTCAGTCTTATTCTCACTATCACTTCTTGGCAACGCATTATTCTTCCCCCAAAAAAAGGAAGACGTCATTGGAAATAGGTATGCCTAAAGGGGGAGACATTTGCAGTATGCTGACATTTGGGGGCGGAGTGGCTCTGACGATTTATGGGTTCTTTTCTTCGTTTAGTGTTCTACAACAAGCATTCTGGGCTACCAGGAAAATCATCGGAATGGTGTCTCCAGCCGGAGCAGCAATTCGTGGTGCATTTGCAAGCACCTGCCATTTTAATGAGCCTCCCATGTGTTGACAACAAACCTCTGTTCAAAGTACTTCTCGCAGACGTAGTCAGTCGGCTGCAACAAGCAGTCCTTATGCGGTATGGCGTGTCGGCAAGCCTTATAGGCGGTCCTCATCTTTTGGAGCAGCGAACGGGGACACTTTCTCAGAACATGTCTTGTAATCGGAGTTACATCGAGGAATGAAGCACTTTCTCCCCATGCCATCATTTTTCCAACCCGCAACAATCAGTGACAAAATCGCTTCTTCGTGTGATGATTCCCATGAAAAGGGTGACAGCAAAGCCAAATATCAACCACAGCACAATGTCACGTTTTTAAGCAAAAAACGTTAGCTCTTTATCATCTTATCACCACTGTAAAGTGAATACATGATGGATTTGGGTTCTGCTATTGAATTCATTTTTACAACAGTGTAATGCTTAAAATACAACCTTGAGGCATTCCATTCTCTTGAATGAAGTTTGTCGACAGTTGAAACTAGGCACAACTTAAATGAACATTGTTCAACGCAGATATCTGGGTGAGGTGGTACTGGTCATTCCTTGTGGCATTAACATTTCTTCTGGTTTTTTTTTTTTTTTTTTTGCTCTGTGTTTGCTTCCCGGAGTGAAGAAGAAGAAAGGGCTTGTACCCTCATATTCTCTCTGCATCCATGTTTATCTGCTAATGTTGGCTATGTATAGCTAATAGACAATTTGAAAGGAAATAATTTAAAACATAAAAGACATGGCTTTCACGGAACTGGAAGTGGCACATGTGTTTTCAAGATGAAGGGGACACACAAATGTCCGAGAACGTGATGCAGTCTCCTGCTATGCTGAGGTGGCGGCGTCTGTTCTGGTGTTGAGGGGAGGATATTGAGTGGCCTCTTTCTATGTAGACGACCCATTTACGCCTGTGTACACAACAATGAGGAGCGTCGGGGCAATGGGCAACAACAACCAATGAACCGGTGATATCCTTTTATCCCAGTTGATAGGTGGGTGTACTTACTCTGCCTTTTATGAAATTGATGACAGACATTTTTGGCAGTAGCCACAGCAAGGTCAGCATAACTGATTGTCTCTGCCCACTGTGACTGACTTGTTACATGTGCAGCAGGCCTTGACAGCACATTATCGCTGCACAGCCTGCTCAACACCAAGTGATTGTCTCTGCCCACTGTGACTGACTTGTTACATGTGCAGCAGGCCTTGACAGCACATTATCACTGCACAGCCTGCTCAACACCAAAAATGAGCGAAAGAAGCAATTGACTTTCTTCAACTTTAGACACAGAGAAAGGCTTCAAAATTCAATTTTGGGGGAGAGGTACACAACAATATGATTATGGCACATCTTTCTCTCTTTTCTATTTTCACTCTCTTCAGCACCACTTCCCTCATGGCGCGTTGAAGTGTCTGAAGAAGCAAGACATACTCCCCTCCTCAACACCAATTTGTTCCAAAGGTACAAGCGACTGCACGCCACCACATCCACATGTAGCAGCTGCATGATAATGCCTAGTCCTCATCAAGATAATCGATGAATGCTGTTAGTCGGGGATGCATTTGTCATTATTCAGACATTGAAAGGTCTTAGCTTTCTTTTTTGTGACTTATGTGGCTGTTAGCGGTAGTCCCAGGGTTCAGAGTTCAGGGTTAAGCAGCACCAGGGCAGTGCACACTAAACAGCTTTCTAAAAGGCTACTCTACAGGGAAAACAACTTTTTGTATAGGCAAAAGCTACGAGTCCAAGCAGCAAAACTGTCGTACGCCAAAGACTGTCCCAAGCAAACTAGCCAACTTAAAACTCCTTGGGCTGAGCTCGGCCGACTGGCTGAGGAATTGGCACTGGCCTTAAAATGGCAGACAACTTTTGGCCAATGTGTACAACCAGTGTATCACCAACTTAGCCAATCTTCTTTGGCCATGGCTTGTGCAGTTATGACCCGAAGAAATTCACCACAATGGCTGTATATGCTACTCAAATTGGCTGAAGAAACTGAACTATGCGAGTCTTTCCACAGGCACCATATAGGCCCAACAAAGCCGCATACCACAACACTGAGGATCAAGACGAGGGCTGCGTCAGGGACAGCCAGTAGCAACCCACATTTTCTAGCTACAGCACGCTTTTACTATTTAGCACACAAAGATCCGGGAGCTTAGCCAACATTTCTAGCCAATGTACTAAAAAAAAAGTTCATTATCAAAGTTTCTGCGCTGCCTCCAATAAATTTTCCTTAAAGTGCAATGTGAAGAATTATGGTTAATGAATTTGTGTACAGCTTCCAATACAATCCAGTCAGCCTCTGAGATGAGGCCAATGTCACACCTATTGTATTTTTCGGTGTATAACATGTTTTCTTTTTTTACGAAATGTTTGCTAGTTCTATACAACGGTGTGTCTTATGTGCTTTTTTTTTTTTTTTGCACAATGTTCATAGGCGAACTTTATCGTGAAACGGTAACGGTAGCGATGCCTGCAATTGCAATATATACAGTTATTATAGTGTTCTAGAAATGTACAGCAGTCTCACTGGCAGGATGCCAAAAGGTGGCAACGTCCATGCTCCTCGCCCTTTCCACGCTGCCAAGACAAGCCAGATCGAGCCGACTCTTCTTTCCAGTTATGATTTACAAAATTGTTTGGTGGCCATTGCATGTATTTTTCTCCTTGCTGCATGAGCTTTGCTGTGTGTGCCTGAGTGCCCACGCGCAAAGATGATTAGCGCCGTGATTATAAACTCAAAGAGGACGCCTGATTGCTGTCGCAAGAAATCGGCGACTGCGTACCGAGATGAAGTCTTTCAAGGCTTTGAATAATAATAAAGTGTTTCTGCTCTCACTGAGCGAGAGTTTTTTTCGTACATAAGTGTTGTGTGTTTTTTTCCAATCATTTGCACACACACGTAACAAATTTTCTTTCAGGCACATAGCACGCAACGTTTGAGTAAGCATAAATAGTCGAGTCCTATTGTCCTAACATGAATAAATTGAGGTGCGTCTTATATGCCAATTTTTTTGTTGAAAGCCTCTAAATATGAAGGGTACGTTTTATACAAAGGTGCGTCTTATAAACCGGAAAATATGGTACACTTTCCTAAAGCCATAATATGTGTGCAGTCAGCATTTAGTCTAGAGCGCGTGCCTAAACTGGACGCACAAACTTGCTTCTGCCTTGCAACACCAAGTTTAAAGAATTCTGCAATTAGCATGTACAATGACGCTCAAAATACACGACACTGGCATTCGGCAACAGAATGGGATAATGCTAAGAATGCAAAAGAAGTCCTGGCTTTGTAGTTAATCCAGTAGCAGATAAATGAAGCTCAAAAAATTTTAAAAGCATTGCCTTTGTTCAGGAGGTTCATGTATGTCAATACAAGATTTGCCCACTGTGCTAGGATGCGAGAAAGCAGACAGGGGCCACGTGCGTGCGGGGAATATATTAACATCTTTATTTCTCTGTTTCCTTTTCTACGGGAGCACTTGTGGTACAGGAGGAGGAGAAGGCAAAACGAAAAGAATTGTGACACATAGCATTGCACGAGCTAAGCTCGCACAACAAAGTCCAGCTGGGACCAGCAACTGTTACAAAAATAAACTCAAGTATAGTTGCTTCGCTTTGTTCGTATAAAGCGCATGCAAGAACAGACCACTGTTGAAACAACCAAGGCGCACTGGCTCTGGCATGCGCCAGTACGGCTTATGGCCACTTTAATGACAACAGAGAACTGTATATATAGATATATGACTGTATTTATCCATTTAAAACAGGCAGCTGAGCATTAAAAATGGCAATCAAGCCATTCACCAAATTTATTTTCTCCACTGACGCTTTTCCAGCACTGCATATTAAGGCAGCCGAATATTCAGTCCTAAGCAAGTGCAGCACAACAGGGGCTGCAAGACATTGCTGTCTTATTTCCATTTTTCTACCGGCTAGCACAAGTTTTTCAGAACACCTTGATAAAGCGAGTGAATTTGATAAAAAATGGCAAACAAAAAACGATGCGCATAGAATTAAAAATACTCGCCAAAATGCAAGTCCTTCCGCCAAAATTTAGCAGAATGGGTCTATCGTTGACTCCATAGAAAAGAGACTTCTGATCTTAAAGACAAGTTTCTGCCCCTAACAAATCACCTGCACTACAGAAACTATACTGATGACTCCTTCGGACTCACTTCAACAAAACAGCTCAGAAGAGACACGGACGAAGAAATGAACATGATACGAGCTCCGGCTTTCAATCTTGAATGTTGAAACCCTGAAAAGGTTGAAAGTCATCGCTCGAGTCATTGTGTTCTCTTTTTGTCTGCACATTTTTTTTTCAGCTGTTTCATCAAAAGATAAACTAGCAAGAAGTCCAGATGTCCGTTTCATTATTGGCTTTAGACAGTCTGCACAGGTAGCCGGTACAAATAGCCGGTATACTCAGCAGAGGGCTGTATACATACAATCCTATCGGTGCCAAACATTTTCACAATACCTTCATCATGAAACAAATTACACTGCATATTGATACTGTAACCCGAGAACTCTGCAGTAAACCTTGCTAAAAGAAATAGATGCCACTCTGTGCATGCAAAAATAAAATCAGGTTGTGGTTCAAGACGATGCCTAAGCTGCCTTTTTCTTGACAACCGGGTCTAATCTTTTCACCACCTTTCTAAGCACATGTTACTGAGCAGAGAGCCCTCTTGCTTGTCATAGTGCTTTAGCCAGAAGGCACTACAAGAGTCATGCCTGAATATGGATGCTTTTATTTTTAAAAAACTTGATCACTTTGTAAACTAAAGCCAGTCTCCTTAAAAATAAAATGCTAAACACAACTTTCCACCTATTATAAATGAATATTATCATTATTGAAATCAAGATTTTTCAAACACCTGGTAACTGCTCGAACTATAAGCTTTCCAAGTAGCACCTTAGGTAAATATGTTACATAACATCAGCCAATTAAGGTTCGATCATGAGACCAACTTGTACAAATGGTTTGCAGGCCAAGCAGCAAGCTGCTTGCACTCAACCCAAACTCTAGCTTTCACTTTGGCACGTCGAAAGATTCATATTTACATATTGCAAATGTGCAAACAAGCCTTGACAGACCAACGTTAGGTCACAGAAACGCATTACTCCGATCTCGCAGAGTGGAAAAAGAAACAAAAGAGCAGAAAAAAAAAAAAGCCCAAGTCCTTCACTGACCTGCATTTTGCTTGCTGGGTGCAGATCAGTGCACAATCACCTATTCGACAGGCTATTTTTACATTACAGGAAAGCAACATATGCTTCGTGAAACACTCTCACATTTTGTCCATAAAACATGGCGGAGTTCCCTGCGGCAGTAGCCTATACATATTTTGCTGTCACCTTGCTAGCTGCCTGCACCTTTGGTTATATATTTCTCACAATGCCTTCCGTACTTACGTAAAGTTGCACAGCAAATATGCAAAATAAGCAAAATGGCAGAACTGAGTACACACCTATGCCAGCAGTCCACCTCCAAGAGCCTCCTCCCAGCACGAGTGAGTTGTGTGTATATTGAGCACGCCACAAAGGGCACAGGAACACATATGCTTACCGGGGCAATGCATTCACACCCCAATCAATGCCAGGGCACACTAGACGCGTTTAGGGACGAACGTATGTGGCGTCTTATTTCTCACAACCTGGGGAGTAGAGCAAAAATATTTGTTCTGCCTCTGCGGCAAGCGTGGAGTACAGAATCCAGGCCAAAGAAAAATTTGGTGAAAAGGGTGAGAACCAGACATTTACGGTGTGTGGGCCATCCACATTTTCCATACAGCTTCAACCTATTCTGTCCACTGTTGATGGGTGTTCTGCTCCCCATGACATCTATATGACCCTGGCTATAACTTGGGTGCAAATGCAGTGCTACTTGACTAACTGATTCAGCCCTAGTTCCAGTATCCACACCAAAGCTGCCTCCTCTGTATTGGAAAGAAAAATGACCTCCGAGTAGCATAATTTAGCGACCACACAAAAGCAAACCGATACTGAAAGCAGAAACCTAGTGGCTTTCGTGCTTTCAAATCGGGAACTGTTGTCCACAAGCCGAAAGATGGGGTAGTTAGCACTACTGAAGGATACTCAAAGAGATGCCATCAACACAAGCATAGTCACTCCTGCCTTTAAGTTTAGAGTGTGTATGCGTGCTGCAAACATCAACAGCACACTGTTATAGCTAGCACGTGCCATGAGTTCAGGAAATATCTCCTCTGCTTCAGGGACCAAAACTACTGGTGCTTCTGAAGAATTAAACTTTTCTGGAATACCTTTGGTTTGCATATGGTGCTACGCCCTGAATGTTGGGCAAGAGTGAATAACTGCCAATGAAAAGCGGTGGCCACGCAGAGAAAAAGTTTCACTAAGTCTTGCATACAAGCTGAAGATCTACGAGAATGCCATGCTGCCTGCCCAGGTTGTGCCATAACTACACAGTGCCTGTCACTCCACAACTACAACAACAACAACCGGTCACCACTTTGTTCTCTGCTCTTAACTTGCACAGCAGGCTCAACTATATGACTAAACTACCATAACCGGCATCACAACAGCCACTCATAAGCGTACCTGTGGCTTAAACTTTTAGTTGTAGTATAGTACTTGCTTTGCTACTGAAACCCGGTAAGATCAGGCAAGAGCCAAGTATATCAATTTCAATTTTCTCACACCTTACGAAATAGAATGGCCCATGACAGATAAGACGCAGTGCACATCAATGCAGCGACCAACTATCTTGCTGTCAGAATTGCTTCAGCACCACATTTTCAGTCTCAGGCAGGTCTCCTCTGGCACAAAATGCAGGAGCTATGCCCTAAGCTACTGCGCGAACAGCACGTGGTCAGCTGAAGAAAGGAATACGAGCTCATTCGCTAGCTCCACAAAACAGGCAACGTTTATATCCTTAATATCGCATGCTTAATCACTGACAGCCTTGTACAGCTGAGCACAACTGTCACACTGTATGATACAACTCAGCCACCCAGTCTGTTGGCCAGTAAGAGATGAAGAGAATCAAGCCACCTATTCTGTCCTGTGGCCTTTACACAGCACTTCTCTGGTGGTAGTGCTGTTTACAATGCAGCAAAAGGGCAGAATAAGACAAATTCGAGATTGCAAAAACTATGCATCACCTTCCTTCGTCTATGATTGGCAGCGGCTTCTTTGCTGCCATAATTACAAAATGAAGAAAAAAAGTTTTCCATGCCAGACTCATCGCCAAATCAACTGCCAAGTCAAAGAACTTTGTTATTTTTTATTTTGAGCATTTTCGCTCGCTTTTCTTTGAAGGCAAAGTTTTGGTGACACAAGTAAATTTTTGCGATCCTTTCAAGTTGCTTTAAGGGAAGTCTACTGCATACGCCACTGCTTCTGGTGGCATTCTGCCCACTTAAAAATTTACCGGAGCATTCAGGAGTTGGTGGATAAGCCGTAGCATACAGTAGATGCCAGTCCAGTCACCAATCAGTCTAAAAGGAAATCCACAGAATATAAAAAGAAAGTGGTAAGAAAAGCAAAAAGCAAAAAAAAAAAACAAACAAACAAATCTGAGCATTCTCGACACAACGACCAGACAATGAGTTCAGCCCAACACACGTAAGACTGCAGGAGAACCACACAAATGCCGACAGCAGTCAGTTGGCTCTCACTCTCCAATGTGCCACTTGTCCCTGTGACCCCTTGCGGTGTTTGCTTGACCCACACAGGTCATTATTTGGCTTGAAGCTTCGTAAACAGAGATCCACACACAAGAGCAGGCAGCACGTTTGACAAACAGCAGCACCTGTCCACTTGGTGCCTGACTGCTCAGAACAGGTCCCACAGAGAATAAATAGCACAGCCCAACAAAACACTGCGCTTTTTTGAGTCAAAGAGGAAGAAGGGATAAAGCTGTCTCAAAGACAATTCTCAGAGCTGGTTTTGTTTCGCAAAGAAAAGTCTATTCTGGTGCATGCTTCATAAGGCTGCAACAGTACAACACTGCAACCGCTTTGTGACAAATGAGCCGGTGTTACGACTACCTGTGAGCATAGTTTGTGAAACAATGCATAGAGACGGCAAAATATGCCTGCTGTGCAATTATCCTGCACATCACAGTTTAATACACCTCATTTGGAAAGTCTACTTCTTCATTTTTAGGCTTAAATGCACACCAGACAAGTATACACAGTTGATAATGTCAAAGCACTGCAATGTAGTAAAAAGAAACTCCCCAAATGACATATGCAGTGAAATACTGCAAGGATTGACAAGAAAAATGGCAACACAACAGTGCCAAGGAAACACATTGTTCCTTTATCATGACCTTTTCGAAGATATAGGTTTTGGAAATCTTCTTTCTTTCCCAACATTGGACCTGGGCTACAGGTAAATGCTCCTGGTTCCAGTGTAGTTACAAAATCAACGACCTAGGGAGTCTCATAGGGAAAAGCCAAGCATATTTTTGGAATGTTTGACCACCCACAAGAGCACTGCCGACCTATGTGAACCTCAGAGCATGTACTGCTTCGGTAAGATCAATGTCACATACGCACCATTTAGATCTCAAGAGACGGTGGATCCACGAGTAGTAAAAATATGAGGTAAGTAGGGGTTGTCTGCAGCTGCAATATCGGGATATCTCGAGTCTTCACTTATATAGGTGGTAACCATATTAAACATGCATTTCAGCTAGATCTGATCATTAACTCTCATTTTTTGTTTACTGTTCGTTCCTCACAGACCACCTTGTTATATTTGACCATGGACTGATTGCTGTTGCAGCAAATATCAAGCCACCACTGACATCTGCCTAATTAACGGTGCAGCAAGGGTTCTTGAATCTGACAAGTTAAGAACGCTTTCACACATGTAGACATTCAGCTCGGAAACAGCTAAGGATTTTTGAGGCATTTGCAGTTGCTTGTTATCAACAGCGGAAGTGTTTAAGTGCGTTGGTTCAACAGCGTAATCATTGTGCACTGACGCTGCAGCGCACTGACGCTGCAGCATACTTTGATGTCATGAGAAAACACTGGGAGAGCATTTCCCTCTGCCCTTCCTAACAGCTTAAGGGCATTACAATCTCTATACAAAGTGGGAAATCTATAATGTGCTCAGGTACAAGGCATGCATAGACTGTAAAATCAAAAGACAAATTTCCAATGTTGGATCAAATTTGCTTACTGTGTGTTAGGTACCAGCAATACTTATGCTGGTATGTGGTTTTTATCTAAGGCCTACCATGTATCCTTGCACAGTCATCGTGTCATGAATTCTTTTCCCCGTGGTCTTCTCAACTATATATAAACTGCGTTAACTGCCAATGCACTGTGAAACAAAAATTTGGGGCATCTCCAGCAATCATCTTCCTTTGGGAAAATGTTTACATGCTCAAGAACTGCACCAGAGATATGATTTACTTATCGTTACTCAGCTCAGCAGGCAATGCAAGTGAGAGTGCAATTTTTATCTCATTTTGCATTAACAAGTTATATGCTATTACTATCCTATATTTTTATTTAAATTATTTGAAGCAATCAGTGCATTTTCATGAATTGTGAGGCTTTAACTACTACTCGCTAGATTATAGGAGATAAGATCGGTTGTTAACTGTGCAATATTGTTTAAGTCCGATTGTTTACTATACCTAGTGCTGCATATTTCCGTGGCAAGTCATTTTCATGGGCACTGAAGGAACAGTAAAGATGAGGCAGATGGGCGTGAGTTTCAAGATTTAATGAAACATGGTGCTCCAAGCACATATGGTATGCACATTTATCGGCGTGTATGGTGCTAGGTGAGAGTCACTAAACTAAATATTTTTGAACAGATATCAAAGTTATTTGAGTTTATGAAACAGAATTTACCGAAGGTGAAGTGCTCACTAATTGTTTTTCATCCATCTACGACCGTGCACGCACGAAACATCTCAGCAGCACGAGTGCATCTTAATTGCATGCCAAAAAGCCTAGTGTCATAGCGGTTATCTGGTAGAATGCCAAAATAAAATGTTGTGAATTCAGCTAATGAGGCAATGTATAAGCGAGTGATCCCCAGATGATGCACAGGCGGCTGGCGCAAAGATCGCATTGCGTGAGAATGCCACTGTATGCACACACGAAAGGAAAATGCAGATACATGGCTCCAATGAAAAATGAAACAATAACAAAAGAACATTGAATTCATGCGCTGAAGTAACTGACCCATCGGTGAAGTTGGCCCCTAGTGAAACATGGCTCCCCACTGCAGCTGGCTATTTAGCGCTGTTTTGTAGGAGGCACCTGGCATGTACTGTGTTCTGCAACTTTATCGGGCACCGTTCTGAAAAATTCTGCCGCCTCAACCAGAGGCTTATTTACAGTGAAACTGAGCACAAAACTTGCTTATTGTTGACCTTTTTGATGCGTGTTAAGTTGGGTTATAGTGCTTACTTGGTATGGTTGCAAATTATGAAAAACCAGATTTCTCTACGTAAAGTTTGAGGCGGCGAAAGACATCAGCACCGACTTTTGGGCGAAGATAGCTGCTGGCGCGATCTGTCTTCGACCGGAACGGCACGTTCAAAGCTAGCCAGGCGCATTGCTCACCTCAGTGGTTGTAGCGCTTTCCTCCGGCGAAGATAGATGACGCCAGCAGGTATCCTCAAGGAACAGTCGGTGTTGACGTCTTTCGCCGCCTCAAATTCTATGTAGAGAGATGTGGTTTTTCATTATGTGCAGCCAAACCAAGTATGCACCATTGCCCAACTTAACACGCATCAAAAGGGTCAATAACAAGCAAGTTTTGTGCGCGGTTTCACCGTAAATAAGCCTTCGGTTGAGGCGGCAAAATTTCAAAACGGTGCCCGATAAAGTTGCAGAACACTGTATGTGCATTAGTTTCGCCCAGATGGCCGCATCATCATCAATGTTCACAACTCTAGTCAAGAGGGTACCTTTTCTGCTGCAGACCGCAGTGGAAGAAATCGGCATGAGCTGGGAAAAATAAGAAGCTGCAATGCAAATGTCGGTTATCCTTGCAATGATAGATGAGGTGCAGAAATTTTTCTCCCGGGCGCACTTTAAAAAATAACCACTAGGTGGATTTCTGTAATGTCCCTATAGACGGTGCACGGGGCTTATTCAAAAAGACATTTTTCTTCTAAAGTATTAAGATAATCAGTAAACAATAGTCCAAATGCACCAGATCTGCTATGAAGTCTCATGGTAGTACAAGCTTACAGTGTATTATTTTAACATTCCTTGAAACACGCACAGTGCAATGAATTGTAGGACTTCTGTGTTTCTCACATTGCTCAACACCACTTCAGCCACTCAGTCACACCACTGGTGGTGTGCAGAAATGCAAAACGAATATGGATTACACATTAGCTGACATGTCACAAAGCAGTTGCAGTGCATAAACCAGGCCAAAGTGGCCGATGATGAAGGCTAAGCCTCAAGAATACACCACTCAGTCATCCTCCGCGGGGTCCAGGGCACAGACAACGGCCTTCATGAAGGCAGCGGCGGCGAGCGCTGCATATGGCTGCCACTCACGACCCTTGCTGCCATCCTTGTAGTCGGCGATGCCACGGATGAAGGCATAGTGGTCCTTGCGGTTGCCATATATGGACTCAACAACCGTGTCGAACCCGGTGTCGAACGCCCGCACCCCGTACTCCTCGGCCAACGCGTGCCGCCGACTGTCGTCCCTCACCATGCTACCCAACCCAGAGGCCACACTGCCAAAGTGCACGACAGGGCGCCCGGGAAGCCTGCAACAGGAACGCACCTCAATTAGAAGGCACCAGGACAAGGTGCGCAGCCAGCTGCGATGCACAGCATAGGCTTAGTACTATGGGATGAAAGGGCACTCTTCAACACAGCACAGGCATAGCACCCCAAAATGAGAGAGCACTCTCCAATATGCTAGCACTATCTGGACCAAGTGTCATTTAGGCTTTTACATAGTTTCAGTTCTGGCAGGCTTGATCTAATAAGCAATACAAGATGTTTCTCCCCACAGGTATCCTTTTTCTTGCCTGACTGTATACTACGTGGTGCATGCACTGTGCCAGGATGTTCCACATCTGCTGCTATGGCCGTGCAGTGCTATGCTAGCTAGTGCAGTAAAATACCTCGTTAAAACCAGTGTTCAATCAGGGTCATAAGCAGCTAGGCATCTCACGAAAACTGCTTAGTAATTTTACTGCAAAATATGCGAATCCAATGGTCATCAGTTATCACTCAGTACTAACTAAAGGAAAAGTTCAGGAAGGTAGAACCATGGAACAGTTTTAGTGCGTAGCACTACTAGCCGCAATCACGGATTTCGCCGATGTCTGTCCGAAGCCACTCACTCTCTCTCTTCGTGAACTTGAAGTAGAGAAAGAGAAGGTGATGACGCGCATGTCAGACGGCTCAGCATTGAGGAGTTGGAGCAGCCACACAACTGCAGCACAAGCCGCTCTGTCTCTCTATCTGTCCATCCACCTCTGCTTGAACTTGGCGCCCGCATCACGCGACTTAACACTGAGGGGGCGGAGCGGCCACATAGATGCACCCAGTAAGGGAGTAAGACAGTGAGAGAGGGGCGTGTCAGTTGCGGACGTGGCGGCCGTCACTGGGCAGTGTTGCACAAGCGTGTGTGCTCCGGAGTGAGCAGTCTTGTATCGGTCGCGCGTCCTCAACTTCGGCATCTGTCCTCTCGCATCAGTCACTCCTCAGCCTTTATGGACAGCAGACGCGCACGCGCGGTGCTCCCTGGACCTCGGCTCCGAGCCGTTCGCCGCGTTGTGAAGCAGCTTGTGCTTACCTTCGCGCCTAAGCAGTGCTACGCACCTACTTCGCATTTGATTGACTATGCAAATTGGTCGTAAATTTTTTATTAATGTAGTCGGAACAACGAAACCTTTAGGGAGCATGTATATTTGTGTGCAGATTCTAGCACAGTAATATAATTTCATGCAAAACCCTTATGACATATGTTATGTAACTTTTTTATGATGACCTTCCGAGATTTTCTGCTTCAGAGAGCTTGCTAAAATGCATGCCATTGGGTTCTCCTAATATCAAGGCATGCAATAAGGTTAAATTATCATCCCCCTGCGACAAAGCTGAGTCACAGGACACTGAAGCAATCACTTCAAAATGAAATACAAACTTTTCTTCCTTTTGCAAACTGGCAACATCAGAACCCTTTAACTCAACTTCTACGATACGCAGAATGACATGTTTACCCTCAACGCATTCCTTGATCTCAACAGTAACCAATGGCATGCATTTTACAATGTTCTCTGCAGATAGGTTTCTTGAAAGGTCGTAAAAAAATACTGACATGGCAATATATTACAAAGTGTCAAAAGAACTGTTTCAAATGAATTTAAATGACATATTTCAAATTGGTACATGCTGCCCTTTTTTCTTAAAAGAAAAACAAACATAGGCAGAGCTTCTCTTAGATTAGCGACTGCAAAAACATGGTGTGTCAAACTCATTATGAAATTTGAAATAGTCTTTTGCTAAGCCTGGAAAGGTGCAATGTGAAATGCATGGTTGTCTGAGTTTACTACCGCCAAAAAAAGCACACTAGATATGCCATTGCACAAGCTACTCCATCTAAATTTCAAGAAGCAAAGGATGCCTTATATTCAGGAAAGCGTGGCACTGAAGTAGATGATTCAGGGTAGAACGAGAGGAAGAAGATGGCAGTACAAAAGAGAGCTGAATACTAGGGAGAGCCTCACATCTCACTCCAGTGCTTTTTCGCACTGAAGTAGAGTAAGATGGTAAGACATGTGCAGCGTGCACTGACCGGCAATCGGGTGCCCCTTGTGGGGGAGCAGGGTGAGCCACCTCGATGAGGTCCTTGGCTCCAATGGACATGTAGAGCCGGTCCGAGGAGTCTGGAGGTCGTGCAAAGTCCGACTCCTGGTCAGCAAGGGCCCGCAGCCCATCCTCTATGTAGTGCTCCCAGGGCCGCAGCTCAGGGTCTGCCGCACCCTGCTGCCACATCTGCTCGGCTAGCTCCTGCAACCTGCACGGTATGGCGTAGAATACAAGTTCTTAGCTAGAGATCCAGATGTTGCTGCAAACATGTTCTTATAATGAATTTTTGACATGAAGATCATCACCATCATCATTAGCCGGACTATACCCACTGTAGGGCGAAGGCCTCTCCCATATTACTTCAATTAACCCAGTCCTGTCCTGTCTTCGAACTACATGCCCTGCCCATGTCCGTTTCTTTTTCTTGGTTTCCACTAAAATGTAATTAAGTTATTTCTCTGACCCACTCAGCACACTTCCTATCTCCTACCGTTATGCCTACCAGTTTCCAATCCATGGCCCTCGGCATCTGCTTCAACTTAAATAGTACCCTTTTCGTTAGCCTCCAGTATTCGACATGAAGATAGCAATCAACAAATCATTCCATCTCATTCGCCTCACTTCACTCAGAGTTTCTCAAAACTTAGGCAAATTTTTCAACAGTTGTTTCAGAACATTGGACTTTGGACTGCGTTTCCATCTATCCCAAAAAAGTACAGTGACGTGAAGCAACATTGTTTTGTCATCTATGGCTCATTGGTGCTTCTACAAAGCAATAAACTTTCTGGATTGGGATGGCCAGCAGGCCTGCTTGTAAAACATGTGGCTGCTATGTGAGTTCCCTGCTATTGAGACTGGAAGACATATGCTGCTTTGTGCCCTGAACTGCCTCAATCCTCAGCCTCTAGCAAGGGACACTATCCTTGGACTATGGTCACAGCAGTCAACTGCACTCAAGGCCTACAAGCCACTCTTTGGCTGCCTGAGAACAAATGGCTTGTGCGAAAAATTGAGTGTGCTCCTTGTCCCTTTTCCATTCAATCACACCCCTCAGCTCCCACTGCAGGGTACCCAGCTAGAACACCTTTATGGTTAATGTCACTGCCTTCCATCTTCCTCTTTATCTCTCTAAAAAACTGCCTGTAAGGAAATAAGGCACAGTATTTCATCCTTAATGGGTGGCAGCAGGACTTGGCGGTAAGTGTTAACACCCCATTTTTGGCATTTTGGCAAGCTTCGTAGTTGGCAAAAAAACATTTTCAGAAATAATGTGCCTTTTCTCGTGGCAATTAAGCTTCAAGAAATATTTGATAGCTTCTATACGATCCTGAAACGCAGCATTCATTTCAGTTAAGTTTATTAAAGAAGTGAAAATGAAAAGCGCATTATTAATATAATTTATTCTGTACAGTTTTTGGCAGCATTGCACTGCAGCTACAAATCCACAGTTGTATCCGTACTTTTAGACTTCACATTAGCCAACCCAAATATGAAACGTCCACAAAGCAACAGCTAAGCAGATTCTACTCACGAGATCTGTGCAAGTATCACAACTCATATGAGTACTAGGAGCAGTGTTTCTCCTCCTTGCACCCTGATTAAGACTGACAATATAAAAGTGTCGTTTTAAGTTGAGTTAAAAGAATGTACAGAGACTGTGCATGTCTTATCTATACCTGAGCTCTGGAGGGCACCAGGTCTTAACAGAATAGGCGAGCTCTGTCGGTGAGGGTTCACGGCTGCCTGGGGGCTGGTCAGGCGACCGGTGCTGCTGCTCGGCAAACAGGTACACATGCTGGCTAGTTGCACCATTAGTGCTGCCAGCCTTGGCTGGCGCTGGCCGGGGTGCTGACACCACCACATCACCCAAGCGCACGTGCTGGGTGTGGTCGGTGTAATGAGGCACCCCTCCGCCGACACCCACCAGGAATATGTAGTCCACCTTTTGGAAAGTGCCTGTGAAGTGTGCACACCTTCTTGTAAAGGTTGCTCAGAGCGCGCGAAAAGTTGCACAGCCGATTAGAGTCGGCACTTTCATGCTACATAGGCACGGCTTGCAAGCTGAGCTACCTACTTGAGCCATAACTCTGTTTTCTGGAATTCATGCAGTGCACCCCAAATTTTGATGCACTGAAAATGAAAGTGAAAGGGGAAGCAGCCTTCTATGCAAAAGCACTGCTATCAAGCAAGTGTAAAATTCTATGGGAATTACTGCAAAAATGTAGAGGTTTGCTCAGAAAAGAAAAATGGGGGCGGAAAAAAAAATGCACAGCAGATGGAAGCTCAGGTAAGCACTATGGTCTCTCAGCCATTTAGAAAATCTTACATGCGCTTCCATGCAGTGGTAACTGCCTTTTTATGCCTAGTTTGCTAGTTTGTAAGAGAAGGATTTGTCAACATCTAGAACCATAAGCATAGAAACCACAGAGTGCCATAAGCAGAAGTCTAGAGTGAAGCGATGCTCTCACTATAGCAGCCTCTTGTGAATTTAAATTTAAACTCACTTAAGTTGAACTACTGGTTAATGTGAGGTGACAAGTTGATTCCATCAACAAGTGCCAAAGATGAACATCCACAATGGGAGCAGTGCTAGAGAAATGCAATGAACGGAAGCACCGCCCCTAGGAATGCTGCCGTTCTTACCCAGCAGGCGAGTGGTAGTGTTGCCAGCGGCTATGATGGCTGCACGGGAGTGTCCCACTGCTGGGAGCTTTGTTGAAACTACCCGGTGGCCACCAATGTTGCCCAGGGTGTACACATTGGACTCGCCTGCAGAAAAAACATGTGAAGAGGCACAATATAATAGTCAGTACCACTACTAGGCTTGCCAAGTGCGCTCATGCAGCCTTCCATCATTGGTGCAATGCTTTCTACCACTAGACAAGCAGTTAGAAAAAAGCTATGCTTAAGAAAGCTCCACTGCTCACACATTTATAGAAGCAAATGACAAATTCATTGAAAAAAGGTTTGTGAAAGCCAATTTGATATGAAATGCATCCACACACTTATACTGACTATTATAATATGCCTTATGGACAGATATTTCTTACTGAGACTCATCCAGAGCAAGAAATTTGTTGCTCTAAAGCTAACCTGGATGATACACCATAAAATAAAATCTATCGTGGCTTGAATACTGCAGGATTATAAAAAATGGAGAAAAGGACAAAATGGCAACATCTACAAACTCAACATATGACACGAATATGAAAAAAATATAATGATGGTATCTTCCTATCAGTTGTGTGGCATCAACAGGAAAATAAACGCTGTCCTTAATTTATGCCACTTAACAATACTGCGTGCCCTGGATCTAAACAGAAATAATGAGCATGACAAAGCAATTCATGTGTTCAGTAAACTTAACAAGCCATTGACGCATGCACATACATAGGTGCAGCTTCCTAGTTGGGATAGACCTTTGTGTTGGCAACCTCTCAACTCCACTTCCGTTGAGTTTGGTGCCAAAAACAAATATTCATTAGCGCAATCACTGTAAGTGAGTTCCTTTAAGAAGATATTCAAATGCACCACTCATGCCCTCGTAATCTTGGAGCACGAAAGCTGTACCATGCACCATACTACATGTTCAATGTTACACATGCCATTTTATGGCTGAACACGGTGCAGAAAGCATGTTAAGGAGGAGGGAAGTAAGTACTATACAGATCTGACATGGCCAGATCTCTGCTGCGTCATATGCACATGTCGTGCGTCACGCATGGCACCTGGCAGAGGAAAAGATGTGTAGGTATGAAATGTGCCTTGGGACTTCAGCAGTTCTTCAAATAATGTGGCATCCAAATACATATCTTTGCAATGCTGTGATCTGACATGGCCAGATATCAACAAGCCATGATCTGCAAGCGCATTTCCTGTGGCAGGCATTACGACACATGGTGCGCCCACTTTGTGAAGGTGGTAACGGCTACGCGGTGGAAGGAATGAAATTACAGGAAACAAAACATAAGAAAAAAAAATGTTATCATGTGATTCAGAACTTGTATAGCACAGCTAACAAGCAGCGCACCTTTTGAGTGCTTGGAATCACAAGGAAAGCACATAACAGAAAAATAACACACAGAAATCCCTCTGTAGAAGAGGCATTAAAGAGAGCCTATAGAACAAGAAATGAAGTTCACAAAGGTAGACAACTGTAATGCCTGGTGGAAAGTGCATGACATCAACAAGGACAAAGAGTGAGGCAACAATGGTGCTGTTGTTGTCCCGTCTTTTCATTATTCTTGATGTCACACACTGTACAGCAGGCATTATGAAACACTTAGTACTTGCTGAGTCACTTGAAAAAAGGCTGATTTTCAATTGAAATAATGAACCTTTTTTTTTTCTTTTTTTTTTCATGGCCTCACTATTTAGCTTACTTTAGGCATGGTGCAATAAATGCTCCCATTGCAATTACCCTCCCATTGCAAGGTAACTTTTTTTATTGCTCTCATGCAGCAGATATTTTGATGCAGCAAAGCACCTCACAAAAGTTTTCAGGGATGCTTTTAATGCAATGGAAAAATACTCATGACCCTTCAAGTTCACATTGAAGGAAGCCCTTGAAATGTGCATTTTGTATAAAGTCTGAGGCAGGGAGAAAGAAAATGAACGAGGAGAGATCTAGATAACAATGGCTGCCCACTTATGTGCAGAGAGTAATGACTGGATTAGAAATTTAGCAAAGAATGGCAACCGGGTGTGATTTGGTATAATTTAAGCCTCTGTTAGCGGTTCATGATCTCGTTACAAGAGACACTCGGTTATAAGAGACATTTGAAAATGGTTTGGTTGATTTTCCTATGTCTGCCATGTGTAACAACATTGCATACAAGAGACATGGTTACAAGAGACACTCGGTTACTAAGGGCAACTTTATCAGGTCCCTGGAGTAAATTCTTCACTATTTAGAAGAGACACAACCCAGGTGTGCTCATGCAATGGAGCTGAAGCGTACCAACTCGTACATAATGCATTTCAGATTCCCGTTAGCTAAATTCTGTTCCATATCAGCATCCTTTTTGTTTATGTCAGGAACTGAGGAGTGCTTCCCCATAAAACGAGCCCACTGTTTCAGCCACTGGCATCACATTACTGTCACCTATGAAGCAAATCAAAATGCAATAATGACATCCAGCATTTTTAACTCCTCGCTGTTCAAATTTGATCACAAGATGAAAGCTTACAATCCTGTCTTTCTCTTTGTGAACAATGCTTCTTGCAGCACCAAAAGCACCAAGTTCTCATGCTCAAAGCCACCAAAGTTATTTTTCCCACTCCGCACCCTACCTTCAACCAACAGACAAAGGCATTATGCACTCTGTCAAGTTGCTGCACAAAACAAGGTTGGTAGAACGCCTGTTGCCCGACAGGCAGTAAGACTGTACAAGAATAATTGATGCGAAGTTTACTGTTCAGGTGATTTTCAGGTGTCTGTAATGGCCTGAGAAATGAAGCTGTGTAAAACTGTTTCATACAAACAGGCTTTAAATGTGGTGACATGATGAAAGAGGGCGCATATATGGATACTGTGGAAAGCTTCCTTGAAGATGAAGCTTGGGCAAGCATCTAAGAGACTGCTGAGGTACCAGAATCTTTTGAGAAATTCGTATCTGCAGATGTGGATCTTGTGTGCTCCCAAAGAGCTTACAGACTGTGCAATTCTCGCACAAGTAAATGGCACATGTTCCACAGAGGATAACTACGAGGACATTTCAGAGGAAAAGTGTCAGCATCTCAGGGTGACGAGCATGTAAGAATACTTCAAAAGTATTACAGCAACAGGAAGGCTTGCAAAGTGAAGTGCTTTACCTCCAGAATTTGGGAAGGAATACACTCTGCACTCACAAATATACACACTAATATGAATAACTTCTTTAAGCTTTCCTGAACAATTTCCTGTTAATACAGGTGAATACATTTATATGCTGAGGTGCAGTAAACTGATCAACACAGTGCTTTTAGAATTTTTGGTTACAAGAGACCTTGCTTACAAGAGACATCTTTTTTGGGTCCCTTGAGTGTCTCTTGTAACGAGGTTTTACTAGCAGTAAATATTATCTCGTGCAGAACTGCAGATACTAAAAAGAAAAAAGCCAACAGTACCATGCACGTGTGAAACAGGATGCTTCCCACCTTCGGTCTTGTAGCGCACGAATGTGTTCTTGTTCTCGATCATGACATCAACAGCGAGCTTCTCACAGTACTGGGCTGTGATGATGGCAATGGTTGGCTGCTGGGAGCCGTGCACCGTGGGCATCTGGCGGACCATCTTCACCTCTGCGTGGAAGTACAAGGCGCATGGTGCAAACATTTCACGCTTGCAGTAAGGCTACTCGCTTTTTTTTTACTTCTTATGCACTGTCAGGGGTGAAATGCTAGTCACCAGCACGTGCTGTGGTGATCCATGCATGTTAGTGAGATGTGTGCCAATAGACGTACACCTTACTTAACTAACCCAGATTAGGAATCATGACTCCAACTTTTACTTTGGCAAGTGTAGTCTCAAGTCATTGGTTGCTAACAATGGCCACTGCTCGTGCACCCTGCAGGCTTTTCTCTAGAACAGTACCTCATCCAATCTCACCCATAAGCTGCAGGATGAAAGAGTGGCATTAAAGCCACGCACTTGAAAATTTTTGTGCCATATTTTTTTCAGTCTATGCTCTGTGCTATTGAATAAGAAGTTTTATACTGATCGATACAAATGGAACAATCTGCATGCTCATAGCCAGCAATTTGTCTAAATATAGTTCTTTCACCGAAAGTAAAAGCTGCGTTTAAGGTACACCACGTGATGGACGCATTAAGGTCAAATGAGGCGTACAAAAACTACAGTATTTATCACTGCTTTGTTCATTTTAATTTCTATGAATGCTTATGCAGGCCTGCCCTCAAGTTAAAATCATAAAAAAGGAAAAAGCAATGAATATCTCTCAATTTCCTTCATTAGTCATGTGACCAAAAGCACGTGTATGACGTTGCAGCCATCACTCAGTTGCTGAAACCGAAACCGTAACTGCATGAGAAAAAATTCAATTATACATCATTTCACAGGTGTAAGTGAATTCCATGTGGTGATTCATGTACATCATCATGCTGCACCCTATTAGAAAAAAACACGTACAAAAAGTTTTCGTGTCTCTACTCCTTTAAATCTGCTTGTATAAAACTTTTGCAACTCAGCTGCTCTCTTCAACTACACATCATTAAATAAACTTCACTAATTAACACTATCCAGGGTGCAGCTTGCATTGTTTAGCAACACAAGCCACACTGCATATCATGTGGAAAGGGAACTGCAAGATACAATCCTGAAAAACAAATTCTAATAAAGACCGATGCTGAGTAGGCTGACTGAAGAAGCAACAGTCCAGACTGACCTCTCCAGCTGCCATTATTCATTCATTCACTTCTCTGTTCTGTCCTGTAACAAGTGTTGTCCTAAGGTGGAGATATGAATATGTCCGAAATTGTTGAACTCTTCACATATAAGATTACATGAATACATGAATCTCCGTGAGGAAGCTGTCTAAACCTAGCTAATGATTTATAATTTGATTTTTCCGCTTGTACTGTTTTTTTCCTGGTTTTAAACACTGAGGAATTGCTGTGGTACCACGAAATATTTGAGGAGAAGCAGGAGGAGGAAAAAAATCAGGGGATGCTTCAGTAACCTTATAGAAGGATGATGTGGTAAAACTGTCTTACAGACATTACACACATTGCTAAGCAATGGCCCCAATTGACAATACTAATTAGTATAGGCCAAGTATGTAATGTGTAGTTGCTCACCCACTGTAAGGTATGGGGCAGTCTCATAATGCCTAATAGTATGTTTAGCTTGCAGCTGAAAGGACAGGGGTTCAATTGCCGCTCAACCTCACCGCTTGAATTCCTTCCACCCCTTACTCCAGCCTGACCCAACAGTGGCAGTAACCCAGTTAAGCTATCATATACCTGTTACCTGCTGTCATATAACTCAGCTATCACATGCCTGTACTTACATGCCTCATGTTACCTGAACACTATATCAACTTATCTGTGATGTCAATAAAAAATTTTCTATGTTGATAGTGAAATAAAAAAAGCCACATAAGACAAAAAATCAAGCTAATAAAATTATTTTCCATTCTTAGCTGACTTTCAATCTCTGTTCACTGATGTCTTTTGCACTATTCCAAAGAAAAAGCACACAACTGCAATTTCGTGCCCATACTACTTCAAGAAACAAGTGTATTCAGAAGACACCAATTAAGTATGGCAGGACCATTAGCACAAACATTGACATTTTCTGCCTACAGTGGGTCACACTGTTGTAGTGCTGGAATGACGGAGTAAGTGTTGGCACACAGCTAACCTTCAGTGCCTTTTTACAGACGTGAGTTGCATACCGGTGTCTGTAATAGTTTCCCATAAACAATGCCTGTGGGCTGGGGTGCAGGCCCAACAAACCCGACTGAAGAAATAAACTAATCAGCATAGTCATGACAAGGTAAAAATTAAATGACAGTATAAGGTCACTTAAAGTGCTTCTGTAAGAAAAGCCTGGAAGCCATAGAAGACATTATCAACTGATGTCACAGCTATGCAGAGCTGCAGGGCAATAAATGCTTGCTTAAAGTGTGCGAAAAATTGTCTCATCTACAGGGGAGGTAACTTGCCAGTGTCATTCTGGACCACACGGGTGAAGCTTCCAGACTCCATCTCCTTGATGAGGTTCTTGGACAGAAGCTCGCGCAGGTGCAGGTGGACCTCCTCGGGAGCATGGCGGCTGTTCCTGTGTAGTCGAAAAAGGTACAACCAAATAATGCTCGTCGTCAAACGATCCACCGGGTCTTCAAGGCAGAGCAGTAGCAATGTGATGGTTGAATTGAACTGAACTGATTTTTATTTTACCAGTACAACTGGAGGGAGGGTCATGTGAAAGTAATGTCAACTTGACAAGATTTCTACAACCTGAAACATATAGAGCTCAACTAATAGGAATCATGCAATTAGGTAAGAGCTCCTTTATAGCTAGTTGCATCAGTGCGGTCATGTACCTGGCAGCCTGCATTACTTGGTACATGCAGAGGCAAAGTAAATGCCCTACTTAACAGAAAGCATGAAGCACAGTCATTATTGAGTTGAATCCTTCGATGTGCATAAATTAAGGGAACTGTGTAAAAATCTTGTTCAGCCAAGTTGACCACAGAGGCATACTGTCATTATACCACACTGACATTGCAAGTCTTTGCATTAGTCAAAGAAAACCAAACAAAGTTGACGGGGAGCCTCAGTCTGCTAGCCAACATTTCGACAAATGAACTTGTCGAAAAGCTGTCTAGTAGACTGAGGCTCCTACTAAACCTTTGTTCGGTTTCCTTTGACTCTGCGTACCCATTTCTACGCCTTGTTCTACCCTATAGTCCTTGATAAGTATATACAGTGTAGCGCACAGTGATGGCCAAGCATAGCTCAGCTTCTTTGCAAAGCTAAGGCAGCTATTTCATGTGATCATGGTGTGGAGCCTTATATCACAGAAACCTTCAGAACAATAGCTTGATATTACTTCATGGATAGATCCTCCTAACCTGTCAAAAACAACCTGGTGGTGTCAAGCTTACTTTACCCTTACAAGGTGACAAATTAGTGCCCGAGAAAAAAATAAGCTACCATACCTGGTTCATGGCCATTTTATCTTAAAAAAAAAAAAAAAAAAAAAAAAAACTAAATAGAAGTACTTCTTTTGTCAGATGAGTATGATGAGAAGTCAGATGACTAAGAGATGCAAATGGGAGGATATGGACAAACCAAATCTCCAAAGAGGGTGGCAGCATTGCTAGCCTAATGGTGCAGGCAGCTAGACACAATGAAAGTAAACAGTCACACGAAGAGAGAGTGGCTGCATTCTTTTCCAGCTAGGCATAAGTGTTTACTCACTTTGACAGCTCAGCGAGAGACACAGGGTTGGGGTAGGCCGACTCAATGATCTCCAAGACCTTCTCTTGAGTGAGTTCAGTCTTGGCTTCAAGTGTGCTATCATCCAGTGACACTGAAAGTACACATGCCTGGCTTTACAACTGGGCACAAAGATGCCAAATAGCCATGCACCACTGCATTACTGAATATGCATGCAAAAATACGATCAATAAAAGAAAGACCATCTGCAAGGTTTCAAAGGAAAAGACAGAATTTACAAATTGAGCAACTCGCTTCCCTCTCCATACAGGATGCCCCCACTAAGATGAATAAAGATCTTTAAAAAAAAAAAAGAGAACCTAAGTGTTCTTTGAACTGAAACCAAGCAACTGCTCTTTAAGAATTATCTACAGTAACAGCCTGTATACCTCCGTTTCTTTCTGACTGATCCCATAAACTAGTGCTTTCACATTAAAATAACTTGGCCCATCTTAGCTAGGTGTAGACATCCTGTATGACTGGGGCAATGTGTGCAACATATGCACAAACCTGAACCTTGAAACAGTTGATGTAGACAGGCGTATAACATCTGTGACCCACAATACTATCATCACGTTTAGTGTGGAAAAATTATTATAACATACGAAGCATTACTCCGCTATTTGATTGTAGGCCTTTGTATCCTTCATATATCTGGTGGAATAAAAAATTCTTAAACAGCGCAGTTATATCCAAATGCAAAACATGAATAATGCTGTTAGACTGATGCAAAGGTTAGAAAATTAAGCAAGTAACACAGCATATCAGCATTTCTTTTCAAATCAGGCAACATCACGGTTATAATACAACTATGCTTGATCACAGCGTAAAACCATCAAAGGCGCGTTCTGTTACCATCAATCAGGATTAGTTCAAGCAAACATAGCACTGTTATGAACACAACTGTACAAAGCAGTCTGAATACAAAACTTAGAATCTGAAAAACAATCTAAGCACTGCTAAGTAAAGTAAATCAACTTCAGCGTATTTACTTTACATCCCAGGGAAACTATAAAATAGTACTATCTGAAGTAGTTTTGGCATGTGCCCAACACTGGGCCGTTACACATGTTATGATGGATTCAACCAAGACCTTGCACCACTGTCATAAACTTGCAGAACTTCACGCACAGCTGCAAGCTAGCTCCACCTCACAACATAGAGTGCGGTGCAGTGAAACAATGTACCATACTGTGCAATGAGCCTGACCCTTTTTCCTACCCTCACACCACCTTTCCCATATTCACTGACTTCGGGTCCTTCGTAAAAAAATAAATTAATGCATTTGTTTGCTCAATAATTCTTGAAAATTTATGAACAAATTTGGAGCATTTTCTTTCAAGGGTGAAGAACCTGATTAAATAGCTATTTAAGATGAGCACATAACACATGCTCATATTTAAAACAAATGGTTAATGTGCCTTTGATCACAAAGTTATAACTGCTAAGTGCAATTGTATGAACACCATGTAAGCCGACTGGCACCAGTGTGAATTCTCAAGCAGATTCTTTACTCTAACAGCAAACAACAGCATTTATAATGGGGAGACGGTAAATTTCTCATTTTATTTTGATGTCAGCTTCCATCTACCTGTAAATGCGAAAGTCAAACACATTGCTGGGGATAAATAAAAGATGATAAGATTCAGCCCATGCACTCAACTGGAATAACACTGCACATCAGGCAGGAGAAGTGCATGAAGTTTTTAAAGCCTGAAAACAAACGAGCGCACGTAAGCACGTACGGTCATCGTGAGTTTACCACAGAATGTTAATTTCACAACTGACCGGCACACCATCGTTTCAAATGCATGGTTGCATCAGGCATGCTCACAGAGCCACAGACCCCAAGTACAAGCGAGTCAATCATTGTTCAGCAGCATCTCCAAGGTGCACGAGAAAATACGGCTGCAACCTTGTCGGTGCAAGAGGGGCACATGGCCATCCTTGAGCTGGATGGTTCCCTCCGGCCGACCAGCCAAGCTGTTCGGAAGCTCAGAGTCCTGCCCCAGAGTCAGGGAAAGCCAAGGGTCTGCAAGTCGGGCTGCCACTGGTTCAGCTGAACCAGCACTCTTAGCACATGCCTCGCAACCACAAAACCTTGGCTGAGATTCAAAGCAAAATCCCATGATTTCACGGCTTACCGAAGAGCACACAAAGTTACTTCAATTCGCTGACAGTCTCTCCTAACTCAGCTCTATAAGGATTATGCAATAACCGAGAAAGCAGACTGCTCATTCAGTGAAAGTTCAATAGTTCTTTGCCTTCGAGGGTTTCAATTAATTCAACTCAATTTAATGCTAGGATCTATTGAACTTAAATCCAGAGAAACAGCTATACTTGTTTCGGAAACCTGCTTGGGCCAATAATAAGGAATCTCCACTTCCTATCCGAAAATTCTGCATTTGTCACAGTTGTGGCTGCAGTGGAAATGATCCGGTGGGGAACTGCTGGTGGGGTTCCAAGAAAAGTAATGGCTTTAGATCCCAAAGGCACGTTGCACTCGGCACAGCAACAAGACAAAAATTAAAAAAGGAAAAAAGCTTACTCGGACGTCTCGGAGGTTCGGTGATGTTTTCCAGTTGTCGCATCTCTATCTCAACTTTCCGCATGTTGGTGTACTTCACCTGCATCAGCTTCATGATCTTCTTTATGAAGCCCACATAATCTGCAAGTGGACATACCCAACAAATGTACTTTTTCAACCATCTTGAAATTACACATACTATTACTCTGCACGTTTTCTTTTTGGCCACACCAACCCCAAAACATTTTCACCCTGCCCTTTTTCGGGGTTAGACAGCTGACTTCTGCTAACAGCTGAGAAAGTAGCCAAAGATGTCCACATATATACAGTCAGGCAAGCTACAAGGAAAAGTATTACAAAAACACTCCATCCAAGCCTGCTACACTCAGTTGGGTAATGGTTCTTTGCTATGATAATAAAGTTGGATACAACACAGTGCTTTACAGTAAAGACTGGCATATAAGTTGCATATTTATGTGTTCAATAATACAGACACACAATTAAAATATACATCATTCATGGAACCATTTCAGCAAGTAAACAAAAATTTACATCAAACACTTTATTCTAACTAAAGTGCATGCTTAGGTCAGCTAAATAATAAAAGCATGACTAGGATGTTTACATAGCATTTTAAAAACATTGGAGAGCACAAAGAGTGCAAACTTAACATGAAGTGGTGGACTGCAAAAAAACATAAATCATAACAAACTCTAGTCACATAGTGTATGAAACCCTCCAGTTGAGAAAAATGTGGTGCCAATATGAGATGACAACCAAGTAAACAAAAAGTGCCACTGGCAAGCTAAACAAGCAAACAAAAAGCCGGCTCAAACTTGGCTTAAAACAAACTACTGCATTTCGTTTGCAATAATGCCAGGTCAAATTTAACGAATAATGATTTAGCAAACACACACATCAGTTCTCTGCTTTTCTAAAGAGTCGTTCTGCTAAAGAGTTGATTCCATTAAATTCTATGCTGCATATAAACCGTGACAACAAGTGAATAATGGCAGTTCTAAACGTCTTTTTGCGTAAGTGACAAATCAAGCAGGGCACCAAGTGCCGTGCAAAAGAACAACTAAATATTTATGGTGACTGTAACCCATTGCAAGATACACACCACCAGGAACTGTCAGAATTTCTCGTATTCCTACCTCTGGGGAAATCACTGGGGCTGACGAGTTCCTTGAAGAATTCTTGGGCTAAGTGACGCTGATCATTCTTTGTCACTCCAGGTTTGAACCAAAACTTGAGCTCACGACTTTCCTGCAAGTAAAAAAAAATGCTCCAGCGTTTCTCTCTTTTTTTTTAAAAGGTACATATAAGTTCGCTTCAGACAGGCATAGAAGTGCCAACTTTAGGTGATGCGAGTGTATAAAACAAACATACAGGCTTGGACTAAACGAGAAATGGCTCACGCACCCTCATGCAACAAGCACTAGTTGACAGCTCTGAGAAGAAAAGTAACCCAGATAGCATGCTACATTTCACAGGCACCAAAAAACTCACAATCTATGTATGTCCACAAAAGTAACAGCAAAAGGGCACTACAAGCGTGCTTTGTGTTTATTATAAAGACTGTACGTAGATGTCGCTAGTAACCTATTAAGTTGATACAGCACACACTAACAAAATAATGATGACACTTTCATGGAACTTAGCATTTATACATGAACACAAATGAAGCTCCTTTGTACAGATTTAAGGCAGGAGAGGAAACAAGGTGGGATGTGGGCTGATATGTGCATGCACGCACGCATGCACGCACACAAGCACGCAAGCATGCACGCATACACAAGCACTAGCACATATCGGTAGCACGTCCCCTCAGTCTTTTATGTAAAGAATATGCCTGTATTTGGGGTTTATGCTCCCAGTTGTACAGATTATAACATAGTCAGCTGTAGCACAACAGCTGCCCATCCATCTAAAGGTTTCCGCATTCTTAGAAATTTTTATGCAAAGCATGACAGTTATCATTAGCTGATTTTATTCATTAGTGTTTCACTAAAGATCTAATTGGATTCACAAAGCATCCAAAAAACAATAATGCCTAAAGAAACGGCTTCAATAACTCACTCGTGTGTGCACCTCTGTGACCACATTGGTGAGAAAGACACGAAACTCCAGCGAGATCTCAGGCGAATCGTCGTCATCATCATCTAGAAGAAAGAAAGAAATCAGTGGTCCAAAAAGGCAGCAGGGATTAAAAACAGCGGTATAAGACAAGCTTGAGCTACACGTGACAGGTGCTCCTACACACTAGAGTTTTCTCTGCACAAACTTCGTATGTGCCCACATCAGAATGGGAATTCTCTGCAAATCTCATTATGCTGCACAGTGAACGCATGTGCTCAAGCACATGAAATCGTACTCCCAAATGCTCTCACATTAAAACATTTCAAAAATGATGACCAAATCCCAAAGAAACAACTACTACATTTCAACGGATCCTCATTTCATCCTTCCAGCTGAAGACCATTTCAACCAACAAACTTAATGGGCCCTCAAAAATGTTTGAAGCATGCAAAAAGTAAAAACACTCAATCATAACATCAAGTGCTAATAAATGCGTGAGCCAAGTACAGCTGCTCCATATGCAAATTATTAAGCAGCTACAACCCTGCTATAAAACTGCTTTGCTATTTCTAGCATTTTTTTCAAATCCTCAAAATATGGTACCATTATCATAATGAACATCTCAGCAGCTATCACAATATGGAAGAAAGATGGCAGCAAATTGGCAGAGAAAGCAGGACAAGATTAAACTTGATTAGTCACATGCATAAGCCAAATTCGATTATGTGTGCAATAAAAAACACTTGAAATCCAGTGTACGACAACATCCCCAAAGAGCACTTGCAATCCCAACAGCAAGGTGTAATGACTATAGAGTACAATAGAAATGATGAAGGAAAGCCTTGGAAACCCGGAGGGGAAATCGTTGATAACTTAGATGACACAGGCCACCCTCCAAAACCTGTAGTTCGGGGGGTGAGTAATTCTATTTGTTTGTGACACATTAATTCGTTCACAAGCCTGATATACCAAACCTGTTTGATGCATGCTTTCATGAGAAAGATGGACGGCCTTCAGTTTCACAAACCGTCGGGGAATTTCCGAATGATGCTCCACGTGTTGGTGTGAATTTTATTGCTAGTGCTGTCGCAATCCTATTCGTGCACATCGAACACAACGCACGAAAACGAAACTATACGCTGCGATGAGAGCGCGGCTTAAAGAAATTTATTTCAGATTGCCCTTTTTTTTTTTTTAACATCCTACATGCTTCCATGGTGCGGATTTTAAAACGAGCCCTCAATTCCTTATATTTTGCTGACTAAACGAAAATTGCCATTAATGACGAAAATTGCGCAGGGCGAAAGCGTTCGTTGCGGATGCAGTTGGAGTGCTCGCATGCCGCTTTTGTCGCGTGCTCCTGATCGTGATTATATCAAGCTATAGTGCACGAGCGCTGTTAGAAATTCTGACCGCGACCGAGTTCCGGGGAACGGAAATGCCCGTAATTTTCGGATGGTATGCGAGACTTTTAACGGAAACGCGCGGTACAACTCGAATCACAAACTGTATTCAAAATTCCGATTATTTCCGAATTCTACATCTTTGCGACACAGTCCACCAGGGAGGTACGTGCGGCCAACGGTTAAAAGCGCCGGCTTCGGTTTCACTCTCGCCAGGGTTTTTCAGTGACCTTTTGGCGCAGGTGCGAAGCAAAAGTGGGAAAAGAAAACGATTTTGTAGGGGCACGTAGCAGGATGCGCCATTTGCCGAAGTTTGGCGGCAGCTGTTCCACCACCTATGCGAAGCTTTGACGTCAGAGCCATCGTGCAGCTGTTGAAGCAAAAATAAAGACAATTAGATATTCTAATATAAATCAGCAGTCGCTGATCAATACCACGTGGAGATGATCCACGTAGATTAATGCCTAACCGAAATCGCGACTCGAAGCGTACAGCAAGGAATGCGCGATCGCGGCGAAGGGGCACGCGAGGAAACGTGCGCTGGCATCTATAATACGCGAAATTTTGCACATGTAATGCACTTCTGTAGGAAAATTTTGCGAATTCACGCCAGTCAGTCCATATAACATTCGGATTCTACAACGTCCCTGCGCATCCACAGCCTGCAGCTTGTAAAATCCAACAATTAGGTTACCCTGGGTTGCCACTTCTGAGTGGCAGGGATTGCGAATTCTGAAGCACGCGAATCACTAAGAGTACGATGTCAGGAGAAATGAAATAAACGGAAGAATCACACATGTTCCGTCTACAATGAGCTGGGGAGATTGTCCAAGAGGTATATCAGAGCGCGGTTATAGTGTACCGAGCCGCTGTGACTGCAGTGAGTCTCAGCTATCGCCTAGTTCGTACTGTGAAAGAGAAGGTGCGATTGCGTGAACTGCGCGCTTTGCGAAGCGCGGGCGGCACCATGCGCATCATGATGCGCATGCCCGGGAAAAGCAGCCGGAAGTGCTCATCCGCCTTGTGGCATCGTTTTGTCGTCTGCTTCGTGACAGCGCTTCGCAATGCGCGGCTGCCCGCGGTCGCATGTTCCCTTTAACAGTGGACCATACTGTATACACGGTTGGAATGTGCGTACGTTCAAGTGTGTACTGCTCGAACTGAGAATGGCGTGCGACACATATGTGTAAATGATGTGAAGAAAAGCTCACACCATTCGACAGGCACCATCTAACAGCGCAACCCGGCGCCGGTTGCGCGCAACGGAAAGCGCGAAGCCGAGAGGATTACGCAGAGTTTGCGACGGACTGCAGAAACGGCGAAAAAAAAAAAAAAAAAAAAGTAAGCTGAACGAGCACGAAATGTTAAGCGGGCATTTTGTCCGCTGCAGCGTGCGCAAAGCTACAGGTCGCCGTACATAGTATATATTCTAATATGTGTACGTGCTAACAACGAGCTACGAAGACAGCTTCTACCGGGATGACGCTTTGCTGGCAAAGAGCAGCAGCCTTGCTGAAACATGGGTAGGCGCGACATCACGTGTGTCGGAATTGCGCACGACAGGGAGAAGACTCGAAATAGAGGCAGGTTCAGATACGTACCCCTGCTGGCCAGCCTGTTGATGACAATGCCCCGGTGGTCCCCTCCGGCCTCGTGCATGACGTTGCCCTTGTCGAGTGCTTGCCGCGCCACGCGCTCCATCTTGATGTTCGTCTGGCCCTCGGCCTTCTTGCGGGGAGTCATCACGATGTGCTCCTCCTCTGCGTCCACATAAACACGCCACCAGTGTAAAGTCACGCCCGCGAACAACACACAGTATTTTTGGGTTTCTATATACCTTCAAGACAAGAACAAATCCCACGGTAAAAACTGTCGACAACATGTATCATTGCGTTAACCTGTTTCCAGCAGGACCACGTCAAGTATACATGATGTTTGTTGCGTGTTTTTCTTCAAAATATTCTAAAGCAAAACAAACAAATCCACAGGTCGAGGTGTCACTGGAATCGCGGGTCGTAAACGTTACTGAAATGATTAAGTTCAACATATATGGAAGCAAACTGCGGCAACGGTCTCCAAGCTTGTCCACGGCGCGACTGTATACCCTCTCCGCGTTTGACGCCATTCGAACATGTGGCGCTTTGCAATCGAGCTAAAGTTAATTGAGTCAATTCTCATATTGTCACCATGCAAGCCACGGCGATATATATCTGAACTCATCAAAGCTCCAACAGTCCCACATCACATTGCATGTACACTTGATAAAATGCATTTGTTCACAAGCCTGGCAGCCCCACTACGCTGCACCCAAAGGAGCAGCAACACTTGAAAGGTGCATGGGTGTAATGAGGGTGTCGACGTGCCCAACATATTCATTTTTCAAAACAATAATAAAAGCGAGGAAAGGGTGCATTTTTCAGTGTTACACCTTTAAGGGTGCAAATAATTTGACTTTGTAGTTCACTACCTGTTGTGAGGAAAAGGAGCAGCAGGACAGAATGGAAAATATGTGCGTTCGCTCATTAAAGCACCAGTGCAGTGAATTCTCAGAGAAATAACGAGTACAGAAAGTAATTAGACGATGAGAAACGGTTAAGCTAGGGATATCAGAAGGTGTATTAGGAGTGACACGCTTTAAAAGTGAACTGTCACCGTCGGTGACATTCGAAGCGAACTCCTAGAGTACGATAGCATCGAACAAGCTGGCACTTCCGCGTGTCTTTAGCGGTGATTGGCGCTCCACAGTGGCGTATGGCACGAATTTCGCATACCGCAAATGACTTTCAAGGTGGCACGAAGTTTTATGTGATCGAGATTTAATGAACGCCAGCACGGGTACGGAAAGTGTAATTATTGTGAGCACCGCTTTAATGCTCATGCAGAATACGGAGCTCCAGCTGAGTGTTCTCGCAAAATAACGCCAGTACGAGACCGAAAAGGCAGACACGACCACTATAATATACTGCTTATAAATGGCTGTACGTACGTACAGTAGTAGTATGTGTACATGGATGGAAGCCTGCAAGGCTGTGAAGCCAAAGCGGCAATCTATTGTCCACGGAGACCTAGCCTAGCTGAATCAGACCACTACGTTTCAGCTTTCGGAACCACTTACATCTTTCTGCGCTGAGCTCGTAGCAGTTCAGGAGGCACTCTGCTCCGTGGCTTCCATAATCATGCTCCCTACAGCCCACGTTGTCATCCGCACTGACGCACTTCAAACAGTATACGTACGTCTGCTCCGACGTGTCAGCCGCTGCCCTAAAATTTGCCAAGACATCTACCAGCTTGCGGCGCGCATCCCACAGTCAATACGCATTGAGTGGGTCCCACGGGATCTGCTGCCTTCCCAAAGTCAAGCTGATTTAGCAACCCGCCTCGTGAACCAAGACGCATCAATCCCACGGCTTCTCGAAGTCGACGACGCTACCCTCCCTTGTCAAGAAAGGAGCACCTCCGGCGCCGCACACGTGCACTTATCCCTTCGTGTGCGATACCCCTTCCCCGCGGTCTCACCCGTGCAAGCAAAGGAGGTTGCGCTTAGGAGGATCCGGGTCGGTGTTGCCCTTACACCAGCTGTCACTAGGACGTGGTCATACTTCCAACACTTATATCCCCGCCCAGGGTGCCCGATCTGTAAAAACGAAGATGTTGAGGCCGACATCCACCACTTGCTGTGGGACTGCCCAGCACTCAAGCCAACACGAATCCGGCACCTGAGCATAGCTGGCCTTTCAGCAACCAATCCTGCCTCATACGTCACTTGGACGCAGGGACCTCATCATCGCTCACTTCTGGACTTCATAAAATCAGCCAACCTTTTTCCATTCATTTAATCATTTATTCATCCTTCATCTCATACCCTACTGATGCCCTGAGGCAATAAATATCGATTAAAAAAAAACACACACACACACACAGCAGCTCTAGCTGTTCACCGCAAATGACGCACGAAACGGGACTGGAAATTCCGTGCACCGGCATGCACATCGATCATGGCCAGACGTTATCTCGACGCGATGCGCGCCGAGCAGGCTCACTAACGAAGCCCCGTCCTTAAAGGCCCACTGTCCCCCCTCCGGTCGAAAATATTTTATTCCCCGGGGACTGTAAGACTTCGCCCCTAGAACGCAAGACCGCAAAATGTTTTTGAAAAGAGTAACTAATAACGCAGTTACAGCCACCGCAATCACCCGATTCTGTCATGCTTCTCTCCTTCCGTTCTCTCGCAAAGGTTTTTCACTCTCCTGCCCGAGGTCGTCTAGCCTCCGCAAGACAAATTCCCCTTCCTCCTCCGCGTTTGGCAGGAGGTGGGGCGTGGCACTCCGCGAGCGCGAAAAAAAAAAAAAATACGGCCGAGGGAGCGAGCGCCGCTGGATTCACTCTGGCCGTGGCGAGGGAAAAGCGCGCAGCGAGCGGTAAACACCCATCCTCTCCCGTCAGTCAGCGAGACGGACCAATGGACGTCGTTCGCGGTACGTACGTCATTAGTGTGGCCCGTCGGGCCAGCGCAGGAAACGGGGAAGCTGGCTTCCCAAAGGAGAGCGTGAGAGAGCTTTGAATTGTATTTTCGATGCTTTGCGGCGCGCGTGTCACTGTAGCATTTTGCACAGACTATCTCCGGTACCTGATCGAAACACTGGGCTCCTTTGCTTAAAAGGGCCTTCCCTGGACAGTGGCCCTTTAACGAGGAAGCAATTAACGTGCCCCTGAATGCAACCCAGTGAAGGGGCCCTCCTCAGTTCTTCGACGGCCGGGCCCGGTGCACCACTGAGGACATGACAACGAGTGTCGCGAGGGCCACGTTCCTCTGATGCAGTTATACAGTCGAGCCCTGACGGCACAAGCGCCTGACCAGGCATGAAGGCGTTCTAGTCCTTACAGTTGGCTTTTCCGGGAAGAAAATGCAGCGACTTCCAACATTCCGAAGTCTAAACTTCAGCGTACACAGTACAGTGCTTGTAGTGTTCTTGCCTCCCTTTAAGTCCTTAATTCTGCACAGTTCTTTCACGTAGGAATAAGAGGTGACAACGATTTCCCTGATACAGAATGACGCCCGGCTAAAATGTGCGCCTTTAAACGCTGGCGTCACGAAAGCTTCACAAGTCCGAACGGTCAGTAAGCCAGAGTTTAGGAATTTATAAAGACGCGCGGTTGATATTATGGGGACAGTTAAGCTTGCGCTTTCTGCGCATGACGCGATAGCAGCCTGTGGTCCCCTTCAATTAGACACACGCTCATCGCCGTACTGTCGTAAGGCACCTGATACCTGGAAAACCACACAACATACGTATACCCCCTTCCCCAACCCAAAACTATACTGAGATAATTCACGTTAAAAAAAAAATGTTACAGAAAACAAATCCTATAGCAGCCGACTGGGCTTATTCTTTTTCACAGCAGTATTGCTCGGGCTGCATGTCAGGGCTCTTAGCGTACATAGGTTGTGGGCCACACCCTCAACCTTTTACAAGAACCTCTTCCGCAAAGAGAAAACGGATGGAGCGCAACGAACAAACACGAGTCGAGCCGAGTCCGCCGCAAATGAGGAAAGAAAAGTGCGGCAAGCAAGAACGGTAAAACTAAGCTGGGATATGCCCGTAAGTCGGGAACCCCACTGCGCAAAAGCCGGAAACGTGGGCAGATTTGCATATATGCTAGCTGATTGACCAGCTGACACGCGGACGCTACTTTGCACATATTTGCATAATATACAGTATTGCGTGCCGATCAATACTGTACGCATGCGCTCAATTTTTCCCGCCTGAAAGCGAACAGCAAGTGCGAGGCCGCCGGAAGGCGGGAAGCGCCTACATAGGCGATAAAGCATGTATGCCCCGAGACGAGGGTTGTCTCAACGCACAGAGAGAGGACAGCCAAGACACGCGTCATGCGAAACAATGGCGGGCGTGGGGAGCTCCCCGAGCGGATGCCCTCATAGCGTCGCATCCCCTCGCACGGGCGCCAGCGTGGAGGAGGCATACCGCGTTTCACTCGGAACAGTACTCGTCACGTCACACCAGCGCACGCACATTTTTTCTCTTGCTGTAATTAAGAACTTCAGAACGAGCTCGTACGCACAAGCTGACAAGCGGTGCACGGCTGCGACGTTCGGTACCCGAGATGCAAGTGGCGGTGGAGCTCAAAACATTATTTCCATCAAAATCCCATATATTGGAAGCAGCGAAACTCTCGAGATGCAAAATACGCGCGTGCGTCGTGCGCTCGCGCGACGTCACAGCCCGTTAAGGAACCTCAGCTGGTCGCAATTAATCCGTTTCCGCAATGTCGTCTATCAATGGCGTTGAACTTCACATACCAAGGCGTTCGTTTCTATTTTCTTTCACACTTTAAAGTAGTTCCCGCACGGAGAAAACGGGAGGCGACGACCCACTACCGGCTCGAGTTATGCTCGCGCATATACGGCAACCGTTGGGCCGGAGCCAGCGCCCGGACATCGGGGGCCGGATGGAGGGGACCTCTCATCTGGCTGCCTACTGATGGCACCTACTGGCGACGCCGGCTGCAAAGCCGCGTGGGTTATTACCGTGCCCCTCACCAGAGGCAAGCACCGCGCAAATGGCCATAGCGTACTATGACTGTGCCCTGAACCTCCCCTGCTGGTCGGCCATGCGCAGAAATTAAAATGGGTCCTGAAGAAGAAGAAGAAAAAAAAAAGGGGGGGGGGGGGGGGGGAATTACCTCGTTGGACACCACAACTGCGCCGCGAGGGAAGGGATGAAAGAAGAGGGGGAGAGAAGGAAGCGAGAAAATGTAAAGTTGCACCTACAAGGATATTTTTTTACATTTCGCACTGGAACCCGGCTGCCATGGCCAGAACTGAACCCGCGTCCTCCATTGAGCCACTCTGGTCAGGTCTGATGTGGGACCCGCGTACAAAAGCGGCCGTCGATTCAGAGAATTTGAGCAATTTGACGAAACAGCCATAAATTGACAATCGCCGTTTCTGTCAATTAGTGGCGAACGCGCCGTATACAAGGAGTAACGATGCGTAACGCTTCCTTGGCTTCACATAGGTATATTATGTATATCTAGCCTCGCAGTTCCCTCGATCTCGTAGGAAACCCAGGCGTCCGCAGTAACATATCTCTAAATCATCACTACCGTTATGCGGCACGGGGATTAATCGAGCCGGACGTTCCCAGTCAGAAGCGCTGAATTAATGAAAAAATTGTGGGGGTTTAAGCATGGCTTGAACCTAGTGATAGAGCGAAAGCTGTGAGTGTTGCAGCGATAGCCTCTGGAATACCCGTTTTTCAATCCGCGGTTCTCTCATATTTTTTTATTTAAATTAGGTTTTGGGGAAAGGAAAGGGCCTTATACTTTTGAGTGGACACCACGGAATTGTGGACACCTATATCTCAAGATCATGTTTTCATACTTTTTTTTTCTTGTATATTGTACATTGGTTTAAAAGAAAGGAAAGGCGCAGTACCTGTCTTTGACCTTCAAGGTTGCTCAAGGTGAAAACCTCCGTGACGCTTACGGCTCGAAAAGCTGACGTAGCGAAGCTTTCGCTTCAAAAATTACTCGGGATTTGACCTGGTTAGGCCGGTGATACCGCGCGAAAGCACGGTTTGAATTATCCGCGCCAGGAGACGTGGACTGCATGACGTCCTAATTAAGCGGGCCAATCATGAATCAGGCACAACATCGTTGCACAGCTCTGGCGCCTACTTTCGCACTAATATAATACAATCAGGGTTCGCGTACACACTACACAGCACCCAACGTGGCGCCTGTCGGGCCGCGGCGACTATTTGAAGAGTCCCTCCGCACCCATCACTCATGTGCCAGTGAAGGCCACCACCTCAGCACGCTCCATTCAGGTCCCTTCTCAAATTCTAGCTCCGACATTCAGCGAAATTTCGTAACGCCATCTCCGCAAGAAGGCGATTAGGTAAGAGAGAGAGAGCAAAAAAAAGTACAAGCGCAGCTGCAGTACAAAAACACCATGCATAAAAAAAAAAAAAAAAAATCGCTGGCTTAGCAAACTGCGAAGCGTGGCTGTTGATTCCCGATTATGTTGGAAACAGCTTTAAGACGGCAACATATAATGCTCGCGTTCTGTGTTTTTCTTTCTTTCTTTTTTTTTTTTACCTGTCTTAGGGCTGTTTCCAGTAGCATGACAGTCTTTATAGTTCCACCACGCGGTAGGCAGGAACCGAGAGTAGCGCGCGGCAGATCCGTGATGCCTGCAGGAAAGGGGCGTCGAAATCACGGCGGCTTGAAAGCCAGGATAATCGAAGCCAGAATAATCGAGTCCGGAGGACGAGCGCTCATTTGCACCGAGTCCAGTGCCAACAATTAATTACCTCGCGTAACGACGAACGCACTGCCAAGTCGTTTGCAGCGAGGCGGTCGAAGACGCCGAAGGTTCCCGCAAGCATTTGTTTCTTGTTACTTCCGTGAGCTGGAGCGGAACAGACGAGCGGGCTGCCGTTTCGACGGATCCCGTTCGCGGTGGAAACCGCGCAATGCGCGAAACGTGTTCCGTGGCACCCACCGCTTTCTGCAAGCAAAACGAAGGCTACAACACTAATGAAATTCCTGTCCAGCAATCAGGGACTTCGCGCAGGGAGCCATACAGTGCACGCCAGACTAAATGTTGGCCACCCTCTGGATAGAGGGTGGCCAACATTTAGTCTGGCGTGCACTGTGGCTAGCCCTGCATGCAGAAACAGCCCACTGCACTGCTTCTACCCTTCACTAGCAGCTACTTTATACCCACACGAAGGGATCGCGGACCACGCGATATAAATGGTGCACGCATATATTGACTCTCTCTCAGCTATCGCGGAGCGGCTCGAGTGTCGTGCATTAGTGCGTTTGCTTCAGATTCTGTTACGATCCGGATGCTCGAAGGGAACAGTTGTGCGATGCCAGAAGAACCCCACGAAAGCTTGCAAGCCCGAAGAACAAATGTAAGCGGCTGTCCAACCATATATGATCCAGATCAAGTCTGCAGGAGGCAGCATTGTCATGTCCGGCGAGATAAGCTCCAAAACCTTGGGTCGTCGCAGCATCTGTGAGGCGACATTTCAAACAAAAGACGCTTCTCGGTCGGGAGGGCAATTAGCACGACGCCCCACCGCTGCTATATGTAATCCCAAGACTTCTCCATTCTCATAAGACACTGCCCCGCGGGCTTACAGCAGGTGAGAGGAACATCGCGTTGCGCTTTCCTCTCTATAACCCGAGGTCGTTGGCAGAGGGCTGACAGTGGCACGTTGGTAAAGACGCTTGTGGTCGATTCGTTTTCCAGTGCATCGATTGACGAAACAGCTAGCGAGTCGCCTGCAAAGTGGCAGAACATATCCCGTCGAAAAATCAGTTTCGAGGAGAATCGCAGCAACTGCCTCGCTTCTGGCTGGACATCTCAACCGCGCCGTGAGGGAAGGCGGTGGGAGTGAAATAAAGGAGAGAGAGAGCTGCCATAGTTAAAGGCTCCAGTATAATTTCGGTTACCAGGGGTTCCTTAACGTGCGCTGACAGAGCCCAGCACACACGGGAGTCCTTAGCATTTCGCCTCCATTTATACAAGCCTTAGCCGCGGCCAGGTTTCGGTCCTGCGAACTTGCATAGGATCACCAGTCAAACGCCATGGGGCCTAGAAAAACGTGGCCGTAATGAACACGTGATAGCTTTAGACGGCCCCACCAATGGTCATAATTTGGTCAGTTTTCACTAGGAAGAAGGCAGCAGAGTAGGTACAACACAAACATAAGAAGCACACACTTTGCTGCCTTCTTCCAGGTGATGTGTGGCCAACTAGCTCAACGTTCAAAGTCAGTTTTCACTATGCTAAGCATGAATCAGCCGAAAACAAAAATGCAGGGTATAAGCCACTGCTACGGTGTAAGATACGGTATATTCGTTCACCGAGGCCACTACGGAACCTATAGTTTGGATAGCGGTAGCTAGGTTCAGCAGCAGAGTCGAAGATCGACGGGGTTCAAAGGGTTAAATAACAAAGATCAAGGGGTCAAAGACCAACAGTCATGTTCACCATGCTGAGCATTGACCACCATGGTGAGGTGGTAGAGATAATTAATATACATGTACACCAGTAACGCAGGCCCACTCTGTTGCTATGCTTTGCTTATCAAGGTTAAACGAATTTCAAACTTAGACACGGCAAAGTGAGTGCAGAAAGAAAAGGAAAGCCAACCGCGTCGAAGAACACGCTTAGAGAGAAAAAAAAAAGAAGGAAAGCCAACCCCGTTGCAGAACACATCGACAAGCGCCTCGTTTTCCCTCCGCCCTTGATTCCCCGCTATCTCCTCTTCTGCGATCGCATTCGACGTCTCGCACGTGTTGCACTTTGAACACCAGCATAATGAATCCGGCCGCTGCCGTCCTTCGAGAGCGCACACGCCCCGCTCTTCGGCGACGAACAAGGTCGCGCGGCGGCCGAAATCGCGGCTGGCAGCGGCGCGTTTCCGGACACGCGATCTCCAGCCGGAGCACGATAATATAAATACGCGCGCACCGCCCGCGCCTTCTCCGGCGCAAAAAAGAGCACAACTGCGGCAGCGCTGACGTCAGCGCGACGAGCTTTTTCCGCGCCGACACGCTCAGGTGGTCCGCATGCGGGAGGACGAACGCTGACGTTCGTCACACGCTTCCTTTCGCCTGACAAGCAAAGGGCGGGAGCTATGAGACGTCGCGAAGTGCCACGTATATCCCCGAAATAACGAAGTCACCGGGGAAAACGAATTCGCTGTAGTGAGAATTTCGCTGCTGCGAAAACTTTACACACGCTCTGTGACCAGGCGGGCAAAAACTGGAAAAAAAAAAAAAAAAATCACCGTGAACTCAGTAGTTAACTAAAATTTAATAATGAACGCTTTATTCACAGCAGTTAGCGTGCGCGCAGCATAACGAAAACTTGTTGACAGTGGTACTCGAAGACTTTTCTAATCTATACAATTACAGTAATGCTCCCGTGTCATGCTTGGCACATTCATGTCTAAATTTTCAGCCCAGTCCGTCTGACTACACATGGTAAAGGCCGCAGCACTTGCTTGGCACGAACCTCCTCCCTGATGTGACGTACCCAGCTGTCGCATATGGTGCTTAATTGCACATGATATTTGCTCGATCCTGCCAGCAGTGGGGTATCACCGCACTAAAGAAGTTCGTAGCACGCTTCCAGAAACAGCGCTCGCTCCACGCCACCAGCACAGTGATCATTCGGTTTCGCTAGACAGGGGCGAAACTTTACTACCGTCACGTATACAACTACAGGCCGAGCGCCTATACGCAACCCGCATCACGACAGGGAGGGGCTTCATGCTGAGTGTGCGCATGCACACTCAGCATGACGCATAGACGATAAGGGCTCAAATTTTGAATGCGCATATATAAATTGCTAAAATTGTTACAAAACAGAATTGTCTTCGAATGCCACTAAGTTCAATACAGATATACATGCTAACTGCAGCAAATAAAAAGCCAGTTATTGAATTTCAGTCAATTGCAGAGCTCACGGTGGAACTTATTTTCCTTACAGTCTGTGTGCACGTGGCGACCCATTTGCTAAAACGACATTTGTTTACTCCCTGTATACAACAGCAAAGCACTCACAGCCAGAAAGAGAAGGGGAGAATAGCAACAAAACAGCCATTTGCTTATCTATACCACTGTACATACACACGGGGCCAAAACATAGAGCAAAATCATTAACGGATTTTAGGAGGAATGTGGCTCGTGCCCATCCCTAGAACATCTTATGATGAACAATCTTCATTAACGCTACCCTCGCTGCTAAACTTACCAAACCGGCAGGAGTTGGATCCTACCTGTCACCAAAAGGATCTTTCTTTTCGGAAACATAGCGCAAAAAGAACACGGACGACACAGAAGTAACGGGACTGGCGCTAACTTGCAATTTTGTTTTAGGAAAAGCCACCAAGTCGAATATATAGGAGCTGATAATCACCACCATCAGTCAGTGAGCATGCGCAAAGAATAGCACAATCAGGATGGCAGCGCGTGGAAAAGAAAAGAAAGAAAATAAGAAAATCACGGTGCCGAGGGGACGAAACCACCAAGGGTCGAATGAGATATGCATTTAAGAGGAATTAAGTACAAACGCGTATGACAGTGGAGGAGATTCGGAAAGGTACAAAGAAAGGATACCACACGATATCTACCTCAAGATAGCAAGTTATGCCGCTTCTTTTTATCTCCTTCAGCGTTTATCTCTACTACACGTCAATGCTTCTAGCAGGTGCGTTCGCTGCGTCTGCATTTTCTCAGCATACGCGGTGGCGCTGACCTCAGCAGTTCACAGGCACCCTACAGTTCACCGTCTACAGAAGAAAACGAACCACAACGCTCGATAAAGTTCAACCGGTCTCATTCGCATCCGGCGACAGCCCACTGGAAAGTTATCCCAACGAAAAATCATTCGCTTCTTATTCGCAGAAATGATAAATAAATATTGGTAGCTGCCTGCGATTTTCTTCGCTTCTGTATTTCGCTCCCTCCATACCTTCCTCGGTGAACCGTTTCATCATCATCATACTCACCACCATCAGCGCAAAACTTCCTGATCTCATCTAATACCTACCGTCCATGTTACGCTTGGCATCTCTTTTAACCCTAAAAACAAACGGTTATCTTCTCTTCGCACTGCATGCCCGTGCGCATTTCTTCTTCTTGATTTCCACTATAGAATGTCATTAACTCGATTTACTTCTCTGACCCGCTTTGCACGCTTCATATCTCTCAACATTACCCCTACCATTTTTCGTTCCATAGCCCTCCTCGACTGAAGTAGAACCCTCTTCGTTAGCCTCCACCTTTCAGCCCCATATAGATGAGTGCAGGTAATGCTACAGCTAGCTTTAAAAACATCACGCGACAAAAGAGGGCACGTCAGAAAGGACGGTATAGGGAAAGTGAGCTGCAAAGCGCCAGCGAAAGGAGCACAGGCAAGAGAGCGTCATTTTTAACTCTGCGAAGGATTAGGTGTCCGTTCTGTATGTGGCGTTAGAGGTGCGCAAACAGGATTTTTTTTTTTTTTATTACAGCCAATACGCTAGGCCTGCACGTTTCGGTGTTCTCCGCTGACCTTCCACTTGGCCCGTGCTTCGGCGGCGCCCGGATGTTGACCCTGAAGACCACTTGATGACCAAAACCATATCCCTCGATCCCGGGACTAATTATCCAAGGCGGGTTGACTAAATGCTCGGAATGTGGGTCGGTTTCCAGTGGTATTCGTTGTACGAAGCGATAAGCGCAATATATATATATATATATATATATATATATATATATATATATATATATATACATATATATAGGGGAAATGAGGGTGCTCGTTATAATACATGAAGGAAAGAAGCCAACAGTCGGCGAGGCCAAGGAAAGCATTGGGGATTGTACATTGTCTTTTTTTTTTAATTATTACTTGATAATCCCATAAATTAGTAATGTAATGTGTTTAGGGGAAAGATGAATAAACACAAAGTAGAAGGAAAAACAACGTGCCGATGGTGGGAACCGAACCCACGACCTCCGAATATCGCGTCCGGTGCTCTTCCAACTGAGCTACATCGGCCGCTGTCCCCCCTGCTACTTCCTCGGGTATTAATGTTGTCTGTATACGAACCTTGAGACTTCATATATATATAGAGAGAGAGAGACAGAGAGAGAGAGAGAGATGTTACAAATAACTCACCGCCCTTGTTTGGTGTGTTGTGCAATATTTGTTCGTCTCAAAAATAACTCGCATGAGTTACTTTCCCAGAATATCGAACTCTGCCTCAACTTTGCAGCCCCGCTGGTTCGCCCCCAAGATAGCAGCGATGCGTCCCAGCCTCCTCTTTGCGCCATTCGGGACTATAGTAAGCGGCCACCGTATGGGCGGATAAAACCGGCCATCTGGTCGCCAGATATCAAAGTACATTCTGCCCCTCAGTTACCCCATGCAGACTGCTTTCAATACCGGCGCTGTTAGCCGAGCTTGTACTCATACTCCAATTACGACAAAACACGGGAGACATTGGAAACCTCAAATAACCGCGGTGCTAACTGCAGAGTCGAAAAAGAAAAGAAGCGCACTAAGTCACCTGGATTCGCAAAAGATGTCATAAAAGGAAATTTAAACTTGCGACACCGTGTGAATTTCTGTCGCTCGCGACGAGATAAAACATGCTACACGGTCTAATCGATTTGTATGAAACCTTCCAACCAGGGGACGCAGGTAAAAAGGGAAGGTGCGTGGAGGACGGCGCTCTTGGGTGTGACCTTTCTGTCGAGGATATAAAGACACGCCATTTGCCCGCGAATAAAGATAACTGGCCTAAAACCACACCTAGAAGGAACTCTTCGAGCACTCGGCAACTGCAAAGAAAACAGGTGCGTACGAACTACGGACCGCTTTACGTGCGCTGTATCCCAGCAGTCTTCATCTGAGATAATTCTAGGAAACCAAGGAGGAGGAGGAGGAGAAGGAAGATGAGGAGGAAAGGCAGGGATGTTAACCAGTAAAAGAAACCGGTTTGCTACCCTGCACTGGGGGAAAGAGGTGACTGGATATAAAAGTTGAAACCAAGCTATAGGAAACCAAGCTGCTTTACGTATTCAAAAGGGTGACGAGAGGGCCCCTGAAGTTCAGCTTTCTCCAACCCCCTCCTCTCTTGTTCTGTAGAAGAGCTCCTGTGGAGAATGTCGCTCATCACCCCACCCCCTACTCAGTACAGAAAAGTACCTTGGGCCCGCCCAGAAAACAAAAAGTCTGAATTAAAGTCTGCGCTCTACACATGGTGATAGTGGCAGCAGCATGCAGACTCTTCTTCTGTGTGATTTCGCAGCAGTCGGCAGAGGACTCGATTATTATCCAAAACTCGCTACGGTGGAGTAACACAACTGCGCTAGTTCTATCTATGGCTTACTACTCCAAGCTGTCTCGGCGGATGGAAATGCAGGCGGGGCCTTTTTGATGGCTTCCGAAAGGCTGCGGTACCAAAAATCTTCGACGATAGTCGTTTAATATGACGGAACAGTCACGTGCTGTTTTTTCACGAAGCCTTTTGTTGTTCTCCACGCAAATAGGTACCAGGTAACTCTTCGGTGATACCTCTCGCCCGTTTACTCTTTTCCTCCCTTCTTTCATGCTTGCTTCCTGGGCGTACGTTGCTAAAGCGCAGACATCGGTGACCACGTGGACGTTGTCCCATCAGCTGCGGGTCAGACGCTCCTGCCTGGGCCCAGCTGGAGGAAAGGCGAGCAAGCGGAGGCGCCAAGAAAAAAATGCGCCGAAAAAGCACATCATGTCATTCTTGTGATCCTTCCGGGAAGAACAGTAAGCGAGGGGGGGGGGGGGGGTGGGGGGGGGGTTCACGAGTGCACGAACGACCCCCTCTCCCCCTCCTTTTCGAAGGCTGCCAAGGCGAGCGAGGGTGCCCGCCTCTGTTTTCGCGCAAACTGCGAAATAAGCTGCCGTGACGCCCCCGAAACGTCCGAGCACAGCGACGACGAGAACACACTCAGCACGACGCCCCGCAACCATCCAAATGCTCCCGCACGAAGAGAAGCAACGTGTGGCAGGTCGGCGTTCGGACGCCTTTCGCACACGCGGGACGACGGCCGGCACTTCGAAGAGTTGTTTCAGAGCAGCCCGCGACCAGCCTCGAGGTCGCGCCGGCGTTAAACGCGCCGTGAAACGACCGCGGGACGCCAAGGGCAAGGATAACGCGAAGCGACGCTGACCGCGCGAGAACCTCCGACTCCGCTGAGCGTAACGCGCCGCCCCGGACGACACAACCGAGGCAGAAAAGAGAAACGAAAAGTATATAGAGCGCGCGCAAACGACCGTCGCCAACGCTCCCACGCCCTCGGTCACTATGACGCCTTGACGGAGGACGGCTCGTTTCGGGGTACATACAGTACGGTAAACGAGCTGCGCAACAGAGAAGAAAAAAGGAAACTCACTGGCTAGGCCAACGTGACGAGAGACTGCGCCATACATGCAATACAGCCAACCATCGTACCTTTCGTCTCATTAGCCGCGCCAACGCGGAGGGGAACATTGACTGGTCCATCTCCTGCATGCTTTTTTCTTCGTTTTCAAAAGCACGCACTGCAGTTGCGACACGCATATACTTACATGTCCTATAGCCAAGGCAATCTGCAGCAACCGAGTCTGACTATACACGGACACACAGGTGTACAAACGGTGAGCCGCTTGCATGACGGGGCTAAGTCCCGAACGAGGCGCACCCCACAGACGAACATATACGATATCCAAAAGGACAGTCCGACACAGTACACACTCGGCACATCGTGTGCTACATTATCGTTATCCTCATCATACAAAAAAAAAAAAGAACACTACACATTACCTTTCACTCACTGCTCGCACCTGGAGGAAGGTGGAAACATACCAAGACACACCACGTTCACTTTGCGGGGAACATACCTGTATCACACACGCTGGGCACGCCTGAGATGCGATGAAATAACAAAACACCAAGCTCAAAACATGACCAGCAGCATAGGGAAGGAGGGGGGGGGGGGGGGGGGGGGGCACTATCCTGCTCAAACTTCGATGTCCAGAAGACCCCGTCGGTGCCCAAGCGGCGGCAGCCCCACTCAGGCTCCGCCATCCAAGATATTGCTCGACCGAATACCGATATATTACCGCCCCCACCTCGCACGACAAGTGGTAAATACCGCTTGGCCACGTACCTGAGGCCCGCGCAAATAAAACCGGTACTTGCAATCCATTAAACTATGAGCCATCCTAGTCCCCACTGCCAACTTTCTTCCTTCTCTCGCTCATATTCCATACAGTGTACCTCTCCTCTCCTCGTATTTACTGTAACTGAAAAATATCAGCCTGAATTGACTGCGCTCAGTTTGGTATCGTTAAGCATGGTTTTGCTTGGCTGTTTAGCGATGAAAGACTGGCACAGAGTTTGGCTGCAAAGTGTCTTCCCCAAACCGAAAACTGGTACTTTCACTCCCACCTTCCTCCCTTCCCTTACGGCGCGGTTCAGGTGTCCACAGCAACAAGTGTGACAGATACTGCGCCTTTCCCTTCCTCTGAACCAATTATTATTAATATTATTGGTTTTGAGGAAATAATCCGACCGCAGGCGGCTGCGTTTCGATAGAGGCGAAACGGAGACGCCAGCCAGTGTACTGTGCGATGTCAGTGCACGTTAAAGATCCCTGGGTGGTCGAAGTTACTCCGTTCCCCTCCACTACGGCACCCTTTCCTAAGGTAAGCCACAACAAAATGGAAGCGCTGGAGCTCCGTGACAGGCAAAAGTCCGCGGTGGGAACTGCGGTGCTGCCACATGTGCGATGGTTGCTCGCACCGCGTTATCAGAACGGCCCCAAATCCCCCCCCCCCCCCCCCCCCCCTTCCATGCGAAGTCTTTTGCCACACAGCGCTCTGAGAGAGACACACAAGCGTTGCAGTCCCGCCTCACTGCCACGCATTCCGGGGGAAAAAGGAAATACAAGTGCGAGGAGTGACGGCCCGCACATACGGTGACTTCGGTCAGTGATACGGTCTGATTCCTCACTTTCTGCATTTAGTGAGGAAATGTCTCCTGCTGAGGTGTCAGCTGTTCTGTCGACGCCACCACGCAAGACAGCCCGGATATGTATAGGAGACCCGACCACGCGCAGGGACGACACGAAAGCGCTTTTATCCGCGCAAAAATACGACCTCTGTTTCAAGCTCGGTTACGGTGCACGTAGACGCACTGAAAACCGATACGTGAGCGCGAGTACGCCAACTCTCGGATCACGCATGGGCAAAAAAGCTTCTGTCACTTGTTACATAACGAATATCGAGAAGTATCCTATACGTATACGTTAGCACATGCAGCTGCTACGCTCGAGTATGTACCGATGTAGCCGCCGTATACGGAACGCGCACTCTACGGAATGAATGAGAGCATTTCAAACACGAGAAGGTGCCTCGGAATAATTTGGCCTGTTTCCAAACGATTCCACGAAATTTAGCGGGGCAAATCTAAATAATAATAATAATAATAAAAATAAAAAACCCAGAAAAAAACAGGAGGGAGGAGGGGGGGGGGGGGGGGGGGGAAGCGTTTCTGCACGCACAATACATTTCTTGACCTTTGTTCGCAAAAAAAAAAAAAAAAAAGAGCGAAGGTGGGAGCGGGTGCCAACCTCGTTTCAGCAAAACGGTGCTCCCTCATGACGAAAAAATGGGGGAAAGAAGGGAGGGAAGAGGGTGGGGGTGAAAAGGAACTCCTTTTCCCGAAGAGAATAGAACATAGCAAAAAGGCAGAAGAATGTTCGTGGGAACCCAGAGGAGAACCGCGCTCACCACAACACGAGCCCAAGGAGCGGGCCCGTGGACCCTTTGGGAAGAAAACGCGGCTGTATCAGCAAGAAAAAAGAAGGGAGCGGCGCGGGGGTCTTCGATTTCCGCCGCCCACCCCCCAGACCAGCAGGAGGTGGGGGGTGGCGACGGCGGGTCGTCGACCGCCGCCACAAATAGCTAGACGAGGCTCCCGTCGAGCACAGCAGTACTCCCCCATGCCTGATGCCCCTCTGTGCTTCTCGGCCACGGACACGAGAGAGAGACAGAGATCCCTGGTCTCGAATGAGCCTGCCCGATCTTCAAACGATCTACGGCCCAAACGTGTATGCATAGGACGGCGACGATGCGCTGTGTAATTCAGAACAACATCGAACGAAAAAAAAAAAGGCGTAATTTACTATCGTCCTTATAAAGGTGCACTGCAATCGCCCGCCCGGGCACAGCAGCAACTCACGTTAAAAATTTACAGCTGTGCGGCCACTGTGTCCACCTTTCCTGTCATTGTCACTTAAATGATAAGGTCGCGGTAGTCTGCAGTACTACCATACCCATTATCTTAAAAGATAAGGCGCTGGTCGTTAGTGTGTTACATACGCGCGCATACAGATAGGAGCAATGCACTCTATTTCAAGTACGCAAGTAAGCCCAGAAAAACTGCCGCTCCGGATTGGCTCGAATATAGAGAGCATCGAAACGCCATGAGAAGCATAAGACCACGCTGCACCACCGTTTCATTTCATATCAGCTGCCTTGCAACCGACTGTAACACGGCGCGTCTGTTCCAGTCACCCAATACAGACACGAAATACCGGGAGCCGAAGTCCTCTATTACTGGATGGGATCACAAAGGCACCGAAAAACCCCACCTCGTCAACAAAACTCGAAAACTGATCTCTCTCTCTCTCTTCGCTTTTCTTCTTCTAAGCAGGTCAGTGCATAAGCCACTCCGGCGCAATTATTTCGCCTCCAACGCGCACGCGCTGCAGAAAATTATCATCCTCATTTCACTCCCGTCATTACCAAGTACGTACTCCAATCAAGCAAGCATTTGTGCATTTGCCCGCGCACAACAACCCCCCGCAAAGCAATGGCTCGTGCGGTTCTATCGGCAAGCATACATGGGCGGTGTGTCGCTCCAGGTGTGGCAAGCAGAAGGTGGCTCCCACCGGCATCCTGTGAGTCACAACGCAGCATTAAATGGCTCCTGGTGCAAAAACAAACGCAACGAACGGCGCATGATGAGATATATGCATCATTTAGTACAGCAGCCTCGCCTGAAAACGTTGCTCGGATGAGTTCACGCCAATGGGTTTCTTCAGTGTACGCACTTTCATTGTCAAGGGCTTCGACCGGAGGAAGCGAAGAGTACACCATAGAAAAAAAGAGACATAAAGCAATGCTCGGGTGCCGATCGGGGTCACATGACTGATCTCCGCGAGAAGTGAAGCACCGGCTCGGAAGGCAGCTTTTCCGACCAACCGCGGAAGGCGATACTGTCCGGCGTCGACACCTGTGTGAAGCCGTGCACTTGCCGTGAAGAGTGATGTACAGGGGGATTTACTTCCCTTTCTCCACAAATACCACTCCCCACTTGTATCGAGAATACCAGGAAAAGACCGAACTAAGACTGACTCAGCAGAAAAGAGAATTAATATAAACGAAATAAAAATAGAATCATAATCAGAACAGAATCGGTGAGTGAAAGACAATGGAATCTCAGAATGGTGACAGACTGGCGAGTGAAAGCAAACACCTATGCCGCATTTCCTCTCCGTCAATCCAGTTGCCCCCCCCCCCCCCCCCCTTCGCTTTAATAATGGTTTGCGGTAATAATATAGTGAATATAACGTACAGCCTTCCGGATTTTTAGTAAAGGTGCGTGAGCGTAGAATGCCCGGCGTTGGAGAGGAGAAAGCTCGCGAGGGATGGGGCACACCCACAATTCCTGATGCTGAAGTGAGTATCGTCTGGTATGCCATTCCGATTACTGGGAAGCACCCCCTGAAAGTTGTGGCCTGTTATGCACCGGAGCTCCAAGAAGATGCGCTTAACTGCTTTAACCGCTGTATACATAGCGCGGGTGTTGCACCCACTAGAGGAGAGAATACGTTTGCAACAGGCACCTTAGAAATGGCCAAGAAATCGCCTGCAATCGTTACCTATACGGAAAACTATTTACAGAGGACTCTGGGCATTGGCCGCATCAATACAGTCACAAGAGGGTTATTAGTCGTTAGCCTCCACCCAAATCCACCTATATGGCTGCAAAGCAAAGCAATACGGCTCTCACAAAAACTTCGTAGTTTAAGAAAAATTTGTCTTCGAACTGAGCTCGCCCTAAATGCTAGCTGATCAGATGGTGTGAGAGAGCGAATTGAGCAACTCGGAGTGGCAATGGTGTTCTCGCAAGGGCAGCCGGAGCGTATACAGTCGTGCTTGCAACGTTACGCGTTTGCACTACTCCATACCCACAGACACGCAACAGATGGAACGCTCTCAAAACTAGGCGATCAGAACAGCCAAGAACACTTTACGCTTTCTCCGGCAGCATGACCGATGCGCATGCTCTGTCGCGATCTCCGCTGCATCTGGATAGCGCGATATTATTAAAAATTACGGGACTGCGCCTGCTACAGAGCGAAAATGGCGAAAGCCACTAGGACCCTTTTCACTAACTGCATCGCCCATTTTCATCCTTACTATCATCATCACTATCAACTAAATGCACCGTCATGGTCATCGCTACTGTCATCCTTACGCTAGACAATGAGAGTTGCTATTCTAGCCTCTATAGAATTACGGTCGGTTTCTCCCGACCACAGCGTGCAATAATAGTTTGCACGCTCGGCCGGGGATCGGAGGGACAGCGGTTCGATTTTCCGGTGGAGACAGCTTTTTTTTTTTTTTTTTTTTCTTTATGATTTCACGCAGCGGACAAATCAATCGAACGGACACGAACGTCACCTTCGCCTTAAAAATCAGCAGTGCTATTCTACTCCTTAACTTTCGCCGGGTAAGGTGCGGGAAGCGTGCTTCGTATTAATACGTCCGGGATTGTCCGTGTGAATATTTCTTCAAAACGTATAATGCGCACCCCACGCAAAGACGTCGAACGCCTACAGAGGGCCTGGACGTATAGAGTCTGTGGCAATGTGAAAAAGAACGCACAATCAGCCTCAAAGCAATTATTAATCATAAACTCGAGTGACGTTGAACCGTATATAAACCGACTCTGGACGAGTAATATCGATTGGGCGCTTTCAAAAGGACGTGCACAAAAGACGTCACAATCCGTTCTTATACTGCCTGCAAACTGAAGCTCCCCTTTCTCAAACTGTAGCTTACTGCACATCCGAAGGGGAAACAAAGAGACAGGCAATCGCGTTCTTACCACGATATGGGACTCGGGAAGTTAGCTAGCTGAGCCAACGTTACACTCTTTGAAATGCCGACTTGTCCCAATACCCTATCCGAGCATTTATAGCATTTACCGCGGAAGAACTGGCCCGACCGTAGAGATTACGTTTTGCCTCCACGCTACACGTGTACACGAGTCGAGAAGCAACGTGTACAGCTTAACATTTGGTCCTAAAGACGCGTTTTGGAATGAAACAGCTTGCTGACGGCAATCGTTACTTGCTAGCGCTGCCGAAATTCTTGCACCATGGCCGAGGAGGAGGAGGAAACAACTTTATTCAACGCACTATTAAGCGTCGAGAATGTCCTGGGCCAGAGTCATCACGGCCAACTGGTTCTTCAGCTCGTCAGAGGCTAACCAAGCCCGCCAGGTTGGGGCAGGAGGGTGTGGAAAGTGAGGTGAGTGTATTGCAACAAGGCAGGAAAACATGCAGTGCTCTAAGGTTGCATAATGTTCAGAACAATTTGGTCATGCGGGGGAATGTCTGATTCAGTATAGAAATGATCGCGCAGAAGTAAGAATTGTATTTAGTTGTGTGCGTCTAAGTATGCGTATTTGCGTGGTAGGGAGGGATGTATCAGGAAGAGGAAATGTACGAAGAGTTTCTCTACTGTTGTCATAGTGAATGCTGGTTGCAACTTTTATGACGAAACGTGAAAGGTGTTCATTCGCTGCATACGTTTCGTCGCTATTGTACTTTCGCGCACGTTCATTATTGCACTACAGTTTGCAATGCAAGGCCTGCGTGGTCGCCATGTTTCAGAAGCCTTTTTAACTTCCCAGTATCGCCCCCCCCCCCCCTCCCCCCTTACACACACACACATAACGCTGAAATGCGAAACGCAGGGTTCCGTGTAAAATAATGCATAACTTAAAACATAACATAACATAACTTATACATACAAATGTGGGGGAAAGGAATGTGTGAGAACGGAGATCGTATGCGCCACAGCCGGGTCAGTAGAGAGGAAAAGAACGGGACCCGGGCTCCGCGTCTCCTAGAATGCCGCTTTCTCCGCCCAACTCCTTGAAGTTTCATCTATTCCATTTTCGCAGCCTTATAGGCACTCTGGGCCCGGCGTACATCGCGACGAACACAGTAGCCAAGGCTTCCGAGACTACGCGCGATTATCTGCATGGCTGCCATGGTCTTTGAGGCCGTACCCGTGCGTAGCAGCTTTGGTGTCCAAAATATGGGTGAACGCCAACGATGCGTGCGTTGCGTGCGTCGGCGCGCTCATCCGCGCCCCAGCAATCGGCCACGCTTTGTTTGCCCTTTTCCGCCGCGCCCTGTATTAACGCCAGCACGCCTTGGGACCGATAAGCGGAGAAGGGCCACGCGACAACCGATGACGGATGGTGGCAGCCCCGAGGATATCGGGGATCGCCGCTATACAGCAATGGGGCGGAATGAGCGCTGCCGAACGGAGGGAGACAAATGTGCCCCCAGCAGCGCACCTCACCGCCGTTGCGGCGACGCCGAGCGAAACACGTCAACGATGAAATCGCCCTCGATTTCCATGTTTTTATATTACTGTTCAGTTATTTGTTTCCGCTTGAGAAAAACCGCGGATCTATACTCCCCCTCCGCTTCTCTTTTCTTTGCTTCCATAGACTGCTGGCTTGGCTTCTCAACGTAGATACAAAAAAAAAAAAAAAAAAAAAAAAAAAAAGCCCTTCATTGCTCTCCATTCCTGCCCATTCACTTGATTCTTGGGGAACATTTCGCGAAGGCGAAGCGGAGCAGTGAAAGTCGTCTCAAGTATTCGCCTCCCGGCATAATGTGGCGTCAACCACCAAAGAGACCGTCATTTGAGTGTCTCTCCAAACCGACACGTCACTGGTACGTGGGCGTGATATTGGTGATATCAAAATAAGACTGACAGCTGAACTAGTGCCACCTAGTAGGTCTAGTTGGTGAGCGCCTCGGCCCTTGCAAAGCCTCCTATAGAAGGATTTGGCCCTTGTCTTGTCTCTCTCTTCTCCTGCGACTATGCGCAGCGCCTACTCCCGAACACGTAAACTTGCTGCTTTGCGCTGACCGTATCACACCCTTCTTAACTCCCCGCCGTGAGCACTTTACCGCTTTCTCTCCCCAATTCCCTTTCCCGCGCAGAGTACCACGACAACGAATAATAAATGTCGGTTAAATTCTCTGTTTTCCATCACAGGGCTTCTCTCTCTCTCTCTCTCTCTCGCTTTTCCGCCGTGAGAGAAACCTCTTCGTCACACGACATTTATAAGCTAACCCACGTGGATAATGGCGTCGGACAAAGGAGACGACGTCACTGCACGCGTCTGCCGGAAGCCAATGAAATCGCAGTTCTGGTCGTCGTCCGCCCAACCGCTTCCATACACGTCGAATATATGATTCGGTAATACGATGTCTGTGCCACATGACATGACTGGCGGTGATCCGACGTCAGGGACCAAACAACGCGGGTTCACGGAAACCGGCATATGCGGTCGGTCGGAAGAGCTCGTTCTGAGGACGCAGTGCACATTATGCGCAAAAAAAAGACGGAAGAGGCGGCGATCGCTGCAACAATATAGGATTCATCATATATAGGATGTGGGGCCCTCGAAATTCATTGTGTAACCCAGAACGTTTGGTTCCGCTATCTGCATGTTCGGCTATCCTTTTTTTTTTTTTTTTTTTTTTAACGCAATTACGCCGTCGCCGGGTTCCGGGCCGATGTCGCCTAACAGGCCACACCCAGGTCAACACAATACAATGGCGTAATCGTGGACACGATATAAATAAAAGCGAGTACGTATGACTCCTGTCGCACAAAACTAAGCCCACTTTGGACGACCCCGAGACAGGAGTACAGCCCTATCTATCTCCCGTCGCACGGATGTGACACTAGCGCCCCCCTTTACATTCACCCCGATCAGCCGCAGCCCAGAGTTGGCGATGTGCCACGCAACGCGTGAGCAGCGGCATGCCCGTCTTAGAATAGCTCCAAAACCCCAGCACCGCTAACTTGACTCGACGTTGTCGCAGTTGGAACAATTCGCCCTTCTCCAACCTCCTATTTTCCTTTTTTTTCAAGCTTGCAAAGAGATGAACGACGACTGTCAGCAACGCGCGCGCAATAGTTGGAGGAGACGATATCGTGCGCACTACGCCCGCACACGCGAACTTTTTCCGAAGAGGTACTCCCTCTGCTACGCGTTATCTCGGCAGACCCTCGAGGGCGCCGCGGACCTTATCTCTCCCCCCAAGCGAAACGGACCACAGCAGGTCAAGTATCGATAAACGTTCTGATTTCGTTCATCACAAAGCCGCGGGGACAGTAGCCAGGGCCCGAACGTCGCCATACCTCTAACCTTTTTTATACCCCCCCCCCCCCTTTCCCTACAACCTCCGACCAACTCATCCATGCTTTTCGTGGAAAAAAAAAAAAAAAAGTGCTGACCATAAAACAGTGCAGCTGGAGGGTCTTATCGATCAATCAATGAATCGAGCGCACGAAGGCACATCTGTCCGGGTAGACCCACAAATACACACTGCTCATCGCATTAATATTCCCGTCATAATGAAAGTAGTTCGCACGCAGCTTGGCCACGTTTGAAAACAATCGGCGCGTAGGGTAAGAAGCGGAGTTGGCGCATTGCCCACAATACTGCACACAACTACTTAGACGCTACGCCCACCCGTCGCGCGCTGAAGCTCAGGCGTACATTACATTATACTCCGTTTCATACATCAAGTGCAACACTGCCAAAGCTAGAGCTCTTGTTTGCGCTCCCCGCATCCGCGATGAAAAATAGTGCCTGCTCTTGACGAGAGGAAATAATAGTTGCTTTGTCTGCAAGCTTAATACGTCTTACATTCACCATCAACTGCATAAAAAGCACCTTTTTAAGGGAGAAAAGATAGGATTCGGTGAATTTGTATGTTTTGTTTGTCGTTTTCGTTCGTGTCGCGTTTTCGCTGCCCCGCAACCCTGCCAGTGGGGCCCTCCGCGCTGCGCAACGCAGCGATCTCCACTGTCTCATCGGAGCGGATTTTTTCTATAAGATCCGCACTGTGAATATGTTCAGGCACGCGAAGCAAGTTATTGCAAACGTGTATGCTCGGATTAGAGCCCGTTTCTACAGAAACCACTCGGCCACGAAACGAGCGCGTAGTGATATGCCTCCTTTTTTTTTTTTTCTTTCTTGCGGACTACTTGCGTAGCTTTCGCTGCGTTGCACCTGATGTATGAAACGGAGTATAGAGGAGCAGCCGTCGAGTAAGCAACCCCCGTTAACGACTATTTTCCCATTCACTTTCTTCCCGGCCCTGCTGAGGGCTACTGCAGCAGGCCAGGCGCAACGCAGCCGGAAAGACGAAATCGCCGGCGTCAATGCGTCGAAACGTGTCCAATCATTTCAACTTGACTCGTAGACGACACGCACGAGAGCTCCCCCTTCCCTGCTGCAAGCCGAGTCAAAGAGGGAGCGCTCTGAACATTTAACCGCGTGTTCGAACACACATTTCCCTTTAAGTGCGAAAAAAAAAAAAAAAATATATATATATATATATATATATATATATATATATATATATATATATATATATATATATATATATATATATATATATATATATATATATATATATATATATATATACTTTGCTATCAAAGCTGCAAAATCTCGAGTCGGATGTGAGGAGTTATTTTGATGTGCCGTTGACAGTTCGGCAATAGCAGCGGTAAAAAAAAAAAAAAAAAAAAAAATGTAGCGGATCTGAACAAAGGTTGTACACTTCTCATGGGAGGCGAGTAAGCCGACCCCACTATACGTGTTTTACAGCCACTGTCTAGCGTTGTGCAAACTGACATCCAACTGGCGCAGGGGATTCAAAAGCACCGCTATCGCACTGCCCTCTTGGGTGCGTTACTGTAGGATACAGTTTGACCATGCAATGGACTCGGCCCATCAACAAAATTTCAGTGGCTAAACCACCCAAATATGAGTTTGCACCTTTGGGGAATTGAATTCATCCAGTTTTAAAAAGCGACTCGGCCGAAATAGACAGCCCACCCTCGAAATGTGGGTAGAGCTGAACTAGAATGAGGCCGGAGAGTCTTTAAATGTGGATGGACAGTCGAAACTTGGACGCTTCGCACGATAACACGCTGGCTGGCGGATTCAGACCATTTGATTTCTCTTTTTTTTTTTTTCTGGACAGCTAGTTTTCCCTACAGACGAATAATAAACATCAATCAGGTAATTCCCAACATAAATTCACAAATCATCGTGAAAAATTCGTTCTTTTGCACAAGCTGAGCGTGTCCTGTCACACACTTTAGAAAATTGTTAATAAATAAACTTCGAGTTATAGATCAATTCGCTCTCGCCCTACCATCTGATCTGCTGACCGTCCTGGTTAGCTCAGTCGGTAGAGCGACTGCCCCGGAAAGGCGGTGGTGCCGGGTTCGATTCCCGGATCAGGACGAATTTTTCTTCAACTACGAAGTTTCTGAGAAAGCTGTATAGCTTTCCTTTGTAGCCGTATGGCTGCGCTTGGGTGGATGCAATGAGTAATTACTCCCTTATTACAAATATAGGGAGTTAAAAAAAAAAACAGAGTGCTTTCGGGACCAAACTGCCAGCTGCGGGGATCGTAATTTACCTCAAAACCCTTCAAATTACAGGTTTAATTACGTAAAACTCACTAATTACCTTTACATCAACACATCTGTGTGGTATAGTGCCACTGAGAAGCTCGAAGTCGTGGACAGGACCATTCTGTCAGCTTTCGAAACAAAGCAAAACTCGTTTCCTAAAGCGAGTAAACCCAGCAGTTGCGCACAAAATCGAGAAGCGCATGTAGCGCGGCGGAAACGTTACATACCGTTGGAGACGCGTTGCAGTGACTACGGAATCAATTCAGCTGCACGCACTATCATGCCATGTCGTGTACCAATCGGGAACAAAATAAGATCTAGAAAATTCTAGTTAAACGTCCATATTTATCTGAATACTCCAGTCATTGAACATATATATTTACAATCTACAATGCACCCTGGCCATCCCCCGCCGTGGGTATGTGCCATTTTGTCTGAGGTCATCATCATCAGTTGTTAGAGGAGAACGACAACAGCGAGTTGCTAGGACAGAAGGTTCGTTCGAACGTTGCGACGGCAGTGTGCCCCTGAGTTCGACGTAGAGACGATGTCATACCACTAGAAGTCTTTTCTACACCCAAATGAGAATGGTCAACGACAAGAGGCAAGGGGTGCTCATACGTGAAGTGATTCCCCTATGGCTTAAAGCTGAAACCATAGAGTAAGTTAATATGTGCAAAAGCCATGTCTTTACTTTCAAGCGAACCTAAGCGTGGCCACGCTGATGGCTCTCGTGTAACTCCAGGATTAACCACAAGCTAAACCACAACTTTTTTTTTTTTTTTTTTTTTTTTTAAGTGTTAGGCGATCACTCAACCGAGCCTGAAAACATTTTTTAAGGCGAAGCCTGACGCCAAACCTTTCCGTTCGCTGCAACTGTATTTCCTCGGTAAGCGATACGACGAACAGCATAAGCGCGATATTTTAGGTGCAGTGATGTTCACGAGCAGTCCTCGCCACGAAAAGTGTGACAGGAGAAGACGAAGTCGGTCGGGGGATTAAGCCGCCGCTGAATGGAATTTTTTAGGTTCAGGTAAGCAACCATCGTTGGCGCTGTCCGAGAGAGTATTCTAGTTCACTATAGTTTCTTTCTTAGGTATTCAGAACGCACGATGAAGGGACCCAAGCTCAGAGTGCGTCTTCGACAACCGTGCACAAAAAAAAAAAAAAAAAAAAAAGATCCCCATGAGGTTGACACCGCGGTTCGTTCGATCAGCAAAAGGAATAAACTTGCGCAAAAGGTTTTAGGAAGAAAGAGACGCGACGACAGGACAGAGCGTCACTTCTCTTTCTTCCTCAACTTTTTTTCGCAAGTTTATTCTTTTTTTGCTAACATGAACCAACTCGCAAAGAGGAAAGTACTTATTACGTTCGACCAGAGAAATAAAAATGCGTTAAACTCGTAAGTACAACTACCAGGAGGACCATGACGGAGCCCGAGAGTAGCATACGCAGGATGCTCTCAGGAGAAAACAGAGCACGCGGACATCTGATCGATCCTAAAACACGTTCCCGTACAGTTCCACATACTCGTCAAAAAAGTTCCACTTACAAGTGGAACTTTTTTGACGAGTATGTGGAACTAGATTAAGAGTGTATCAACTCGCGCTTTGTTTCCTGCAGAGAAGAAAGCTTTCCTTCCGGTTGTCCACAGTCGCGCAGCATGCCAGGAGCGCGCGGCAACCGACACGCGTAACCCTGAATCAGGCAGTCTGACTTGAGACATTGTTTGCTGCGAGTCCAAACGCGGCCTGGCAAAGCCGCTACACTTCGCTCCGAAACCCACTGAGTCAGCAGCCCCGAGGAACAACAGCGGTACGTCCGGTGCGAGCAGAAACAAAGGCGACCGTCGCCCCTTTCAAAGAGCGCGCCGAAGGGAGGCGAGCGATCTCCCGCCACCCCACTGAGCACACGAGAGCCGAACAAAAGAATTGCGATGCTGCGCTCACTTGTCCACAGCCGCTGCTGTAGTTCTATAGGTACATACAGTTCGTGACCGAGAAAGCGCCCGAAATCACTGATGTAATTTGCCTTATTATGCGCTGTATCGCACGAAAGTGTTACGGCAAATCACAATTTTCCTCCTATGGAAAAAATAATGAGCCTGTCTAGGGCCGTTATCCACGCGGGTCCGTATGAGGGGTCCACCTGTATCGGAGCATGAACGCGTCTCTGCGGGATATACGTGGCCAGGGCAGCATATAGGATATATAGGGGGAAGGTGTACAGCAATCTAGGGAGGCCTAAGCGAGAAAATTTACACCACAAGGTCATGCTGAGCACCATAGTTTCTGAAGAAGGAATATTGTACTACGTTCAAACCAACTAAAATAAAAAAAAGTCCCCATGTTTTCCTTGGTATCAAAGTCAGCGGCTCCCTTAGTAACCATCGCATACCGATCCCCTCATATTCTTCCCTAGATTTGTTTCCGGAAGGAAGGAGGAACACGCAGTCGTCGCAACGCACTGGGCGCGAACGGCTAACGGGCTTAGGAGTGCGCCGAATTCCTCTACAACCGATCTAAGGTTTGAAAGTCACACTGAATCCGATTGAGAACGCATGTGCTCGAGTGTCTTGGCTCAACTGCCATGCCTCCGAGAGCTAGGCAGACTCTGGAGGTAAGCATCAAAACGGCAAAAGGGCGGGGCAGTCTGCGACCGAGAAGAGTGAAGACTGCCGACTTGGGATGAAAAGAACAACAAGGACAGTTTTACAGTAGGCTGCTTAAAATTTGCTCCTATGAACTGCTGCTATTAATGCACTTTAATTAACTGCGTGAATAGACGTGGTCTGGCTTTTGACGTTGAAAGCTTGAACACGTGTTTTACTATTATTATTATTATTTATTATTCTCCCTTTTGACCACGTCTGTTTGAGTATAGTCTGAACTTCGCACGGTAATGAACAGAACAGCCCGATAAGTGTGACCGGTGCGCGGATCAGAAGTGTTCGACCTCCGGGCGATCCAAGCACCGCATCAAAGAATGCGTTTACGCTCCCACAAATTACTCCAGATGAGAACCTGGTCGAGTACATATATGGTATGCCGACGCCAACCCGTTGTGGTCTATTACGCAAAGAAAAAAAAAAAAAGCAACAACAATACTCTTCCCAGGAATTATCGAGGGTTCCGGTTTCGGGCACAGATACGCGGAATTGAAAGGCGCTTTGTTTAAATGTCGAAGCACCTCCCGGACCAGCCGCAGCGAGAGGAGGTCACCTGATTAATTTCGACTACTTATAGCGTCATTGTAGTTCCATTGCTCCTCATTCGACATGTGCCCTCAACTGTCGTTCGAACGGGGATCGGCAAAGGGCCCCGGACGACAGCTCGGGAAGTCATCGAAAGCGAAAGAACAAAAATATAAGAGGACGAACGAACAGTGCGCGTATCTGAAAGGAAATGAAAGGTTAATGAAAGATTTCGAAGGATTTGCTGAGGGGAGGGGGGGGGGGGGGGGGGGCTCTTTGGCGTGGGTGTGTGTGTATGTGTGCGAGTCACCGCTTTGGTCGATGATTCAATCGAGGCAAACCACTGTCGTCCATCACTTCGATCGAATGAAGAAAAAATAAACTAACTCGAACAGCCAACTCAGGAATAATAACAATAATAAAAAAAAAACGACACAAACTCGCACAGCCTACTAATGAATAATAAAAAAAAAAAAACGACGCTGTTCGCAAAGAGATGCAATTATTTTGACTTGCATTGCTCCTTATTTTATTTTACCGCGCTTTAAACGAGAAAAAAAAAAAGGTGGGGGAAGGGGGGGGGGGGGGGGCGCTTGTACAATCGATCACACTCTGTATCCAAGGTAAGTGAATTAAAAGTCTCAATATCAAGGACGGTGCTACGGCACCTACTGAGCTGAGCTCCGCTATGGGTGAGGGGAAGGAAGCGGGGGGTTACAAATGGACGAATGAATTCATGAAAGGTCCATGAAGGCAAACGTTATGATGAACAGAAAATTCTGCGCATGGGAGCGATAAAGTACGTTACCACAACAACTAATACGTCTTTCACGTAAGGTATACCGGCGAACGGCATACGCAGTATTGCTTCGCGAGCGAATGAGTAAACTATATAGTGCCGATTGGCATGCATAGTCAAGAGGTGGCACAGAAAAGTAAAAAAAAAAAAAAAAAAGTGCTGGTGGGTTAGCTAAGTGACGCGGCTTGCTTCCGTGCTATCTGAGCACTCAACGTATGGAGCGCGGCGCGCTCTTTATATACTCAGTCACAATGTGGCGTCAATTATCACGTGACACCGAACCATATGTCCACGTAATAATTCATCGCTTAGACCTTTCTTAGCATGGGGTGCGACATCATTGCGGCACCACAAGTGTTTCGTGATTTGATCTCTGGCTCACTTGAAGGTCATATTCCTGCGCACGGAAGCGTAGCGGATAGCGTAGTGAAGAGCTCTATCGCTTCAAAAAAAAAAAAAAAAAAAAAAAGTGCAGACTCCATCCAGGCTGGTGACCAATGTAACAACAAAGTATCAACACGTGCAGGTGCATGTGCGCACATGTCCGAAGGTGGCCCGGAAATATGGGCTGTTTGCTCACCCCTCAGCAAGACTTTTTTAGTGCAGAGACGCTTTGTTCACGCACGTCGTCGATGTTATATAATTCGCAGAATAACAAGGAGGGAAAGCTGGCAACACAGGGCGAATCAGAGGGGGCTGGCCTTTACAGGCCACCTACTATAGACTATAGACTAGTCCACGAAAATTCTGCTTCTGTTCGGCACGGCAAAGGCGCTGCAAATAAGAAAAAAAAAAAAAGTTCATCCTTCACTCAACCGTTCTCTGCTCGTCCTCTACGCTGTCCCCTATACCACTCGGAGCTCAGAACGGTTACATACACGAAAGAAAGCTTGTACAATGTATTGACATAGCCCTCGTAGTCGTCGTCAGCCGAAATGGCCTGCAAACACCCCGCTGGCCTCGGTATCGGCACAATTTCTAAACTACCCCGCCGGGGTGGCGCAGTGGTTAAAGGGCAACTCCGGGGGTTTTTTGACATTCGAATATTCTAATAAAATTTTTACTGTAGATTCTCCTCTCCGTCCTGACGCATTCTACAAAATTTGGGCGCCGTACGATAATCCGTTCGCGCGCAACACGACTTTAAAATATGCTGTTTTCATGGCTTAAGTTGAGACTATTTCTGCCGGCAACACTGAGTTTCTGACGTCACAAACAGTATACCGGCGTTACTGTCCACTTCCCGCATGACTATGAAATTGTGAGGCTTATATTGAACTACCTCAGACATTTTATGCAATGATTCATGATTTCCATACTTTATTTTCACCATCCAACGCACGTACGAGTGTTTCTCTAATACTGAGTGTGACGTCACCATTTCGTCACCTGGGACGTCGTTTCTGGCCGTGAAAGCAGTTTCGGTTTCGATTTGCTGTTTTTTTCATTTTAAAAATACTTCTAATTGGAATTTCGAAAAACGGTTTTTTGTGTTCGAGTCAGGACGTGTCGAGGAATCTAATTCAACCAAAAACACAGAATGATGGAAAAACCACCGGATTTTTACTGTAGATTCTCCTCTCCGTCCTGACGCATTCTACAAAATTTGGGCGCCGTACGATAATCCGTTCGCGCGCAACACGACTTTAAAATATGCTGTTTTCATGGCTTAAGTTGAGACTATTTCTGCCGGCAACACTGAGTTTCTGACGTCACAAACAGTATACCGGCGTTACTGTCCACTTCCCGCATGACTATGAAATTGTGAGGCTTATATTGAACGACCTCAGACATTTTAAGGTGCCCGACTACTGTGCCCAAGGATGCGGGATCGAATCCCGACCTCGGCGGCCGCTTTTCGGTGGAGGCGAAAAGCAAGGCGCCCGTGTGCTGTGCGATATCAGTGCACGTTAAAGAACCCCAGGTGATCGAAATTTCCGGAGCCCTCCACTACGGCGTCTCTCATAGCCTGAGTTGCTTTGGGACGTTAAACCCCACAAGCCGAACCAAACCAAACACTTTCTAAGTTCACGGCTCCACAACTACCGACTCTGCCTTTTCCGACCACGTCTTCCTTGTTGCACCATTATGTCAGATAAAGGCTCCTCCATATGCTGGCTGACTCAAGATGGGCGGTGCGGCCGCTCGAGCGAGCTCTGATGAGCGCGCGCACATTCGTCCCGCAAGACGACTTCCTGGAAATATTTTGTGCCCAGGTGGTGCAGACTCGCCACGCAACAAGTCCGGACAAAGCGCACTCGGGATTGGTTGGTTGCTTGCAACACACGTCACTGTGCGCATACGACGCGACGGAGCGGACGGGCACGTGAAACGCGTGCACCACCCGGCCTGGGAAGAGCACCAAAGAATGTGCTCGCGGTGATCACGCACTCGGAGGAAAATGTAATAGTGATGCAAAACTATCGATACTATCGATAGTAGGGTCACTATCGAACTATCGATGGTAAGAAAAAAACTATCGAGTACCATCGATAGCACAATTGACAGTTTTATCAATGCTATAAAACCAACCGCGCGCACTCAATGCACTCCAATACAGCGTCTCTCTGAATAATGAGTCGCTTTTGGACGTTAAGACTTAATAAACCGTGAACCCGGTCAGCTATCGCAAATGTTTGACAACACTGCTGACCTACAATTGCGCAATTACCGATAGTCTTACTATCGATAATACTATCGAATGCACATTCTGTGACATGCCAAACACCCTGCAACATATATGGTGTGGGGATGCAAGGGACCAAATGGTACCATCACCACAAGGGACCTAACAGAAGGGCAGTGGGAGACTGAGCCGTCAAGACCCAGCCTGAATGACCAGTGTAGTCTCGTCGACTGGACTAGGGATTTGGCTAGGGGCTTCCTGGACTGGGGAGGCTGCCCCCCTGGGGCGTATATCACGCCTGCTCTTAAGCATTGTAGAGCAGTCAAGGCCCTCTTTAGAGAGAATTACATAAAGCGGGATCCGCGTTGGGCCGCTTCCTTGCAATGTGGGGCTAGCACAAAAATAAAAGCTTCGTTTCGCAACTGCGACGCTCTTGCTTCGATGCCCCGTATGTTGTGTCAGTTCGAAAGCCGAGATGTGTTTGGCAACCATCTTCTAAAAGCATAAAAAGCGACGCTTAGCAACGCTAATCAGAGCAAAAAATGCAAAGAAACCCGCAATGCACGATAATAATTTATTCGGTGCTGAAGCAATTAAAGACGCCGTCCGCCAAGGTCATTCAGTGTGCGCTCGAAATACAACTGATCAAAGTGTCCGGCAGACAAAAACACGCACCCGTTGCATAATAAAAATGGCAAGTAATAAGGACGCGCAACACTCTTCCGCAGCGTTAAAAAGAAAAAAGAAAAGTAGACCCATCAAACTGCGATGGTACCTGATTGCCAGTTTATATAACTTTACGCTCGTGCTACCGAGGTTTAGATTGGAAGTGAAGTGCAGATTGAAAAGAAAGGGGGGGGGCTGTAAATGGAAGAGAAGCGCTAGTAATCTTCGTAGTCATCCGCGTAAAAAATGTCTGTCACGAGACTAAGGACTGCTTTCGGAGAAACACTGGAGTGCGGCCACACGTTGGAGTTGGGGAAGTCGCTGGTAAGGTAAAGCCAGAAATCGTTAACGGCCTTATTATTATTATTATCATTATGGCCTCACTCGAACTGCAATCAGAACTAAAACCGCGACAAATGCCATTTCGTGACGTTCAGGATTAAAAAGCACCACGAAAAGCGCAAAATATGGAGACGCAACATCAATCACGCAGTGCTGAAAGCATGTCGTTTTGCCCATCGTGTTCCATGTTATTGCGCGGTAGTGATGATTCGAAACGGAGTGCAACAAAAGAGTCCAACTCTGAGTTCTCTTAGCATTTGCGGTGTCGCAATTTTCATTTAAACCCATTTGCACCCTGGACGCGTATTCAAGTGCAAGCATGAAATATATTAGTACTCACCGGCTCCTTCTGCGACCGAGCTCTTTGTTGGCAATGCCAGCATTCGTGTTAACTGAGGTAAGTTGTTTTGGGCGTCTGCTTCCCGTGCCACTTACTTCGGATGCGTTTGGTTTGGTTTGGTTTGTGAGGTTTAACGTCCCAAAGCGACTAAGGCTATGAGAGGCGCTGTAGTGGAGGACTCCGGAAATTTCGACCACCTGCGGTTCTTTAACGTGCACTGACATCGCACAGCACACGGACGCCACTCCGTTTCGCCTCCATCGAAACGCAGCCGCCAAGGTCGGGTTCGAACCCGGGTACTCCGGCACAGTAGTCGGGCGTCTTACCACTGCACCACCGCGGCGGGGCATCTTTGGACGCAGTGAGATCTTCATGAACTGCCCAGAATGTTGTGGCATATTCTACAACAATAGGGAAACAACTTCCAGCTTTTTGTGAAGACGCAGAAGTGTAAGTGACTGCGAAATGCGGAAGGATTTCATGCGCGAAGCGCGTTTGACACGGATGAAAGCGCCTTCACTATAGCTCCCCACAATTTCACCTCTCGCCGCCAGGGGAGAAAAATGGCGCTGTTTACGACCTTTGGAGAAACCGGTTTGACTGGGCTGTTAAGGGGGAAGTCGTCAACACTTTCCTGTGCTACGATAAGAGCCCAGCTCCCCAATATGACAGCACCCTTCACCCCTTTGTAAAATTGTGTACACGTACGTGTAGGAAAATTAAAATCTATGACAAAACATCGATGAAAATTGCAATCGATGACAAAACAGAATTTAACTGGGCGATATACACCTCAGAACTCGAGACAGTTATGAACCGCCGCCTCTGAGATTGGTCACAGAGGCAAGGTTTACTGAACTTGTCTGAGCCCTACCGCGTCGTCCAGTAATGAAATACATGGTACAATACGTGAGCCGCCCTTCAACAGATCCGCTGAGCCCTTCATTCCACCAAAGACTGCGGCACGATGGTACACAGCATTGCCGTCTGCCCTTTCTCGAAAAATGCAGCACGCCTTAATCGAATATCGTGCGAGTTACTCAAAACATGAAGAAAATATTCGTTTAGATTTTGAGCATGGGCTATTTGACTCGTTTCGATTTTCGAATATTCGCGTTCAATATGTCAACAGTCTATGCAGTTTGAACTTAGTTACCAGATGTGGTACCTTGATCGCAGTACATATTGAAGGCCCTCTTATCTTTTACTGGAAAGGGGGGGGGGGGGGGGGGGGGGGGGGTACGCTGATTTGCTTTTTAAAAGCTGCGAAAGGCAGGCATGAACACAGTATATTACAACTGAAAAAAAAAAAAAAAGCCAGCAGTTGTTAAAATGGGACATAGTACACGGATATCCCATTACTTCGTTGAACAGTAAACGAAATTATTTTCTGATATTTGAGCACTCCAAACAAGCCATAGACACCAAATTTCTTTTGATCCGAGGGTTAACTTCTTATTAGGAAACAAGAAAAGGTTTAACAGCAGAGTGCCTTTTCTCACGGAGGAATTGTGTGCGGCAGTTGTGTGCGCTCTGCTAATGTAGGTTATTGCATATGCCGAAGAGCTGCATACATAAGCTTCTATTCCTTTGGGTCGAGCATCAGCATGACGGCCGCATCAGGTGAAAGCAGCGCCCGGCCATTCATAAATGACAATATATGTCCCGCCAATATGGTTCGGTTGCTTCCCACGGACTTTTGAAAGCAGAGAGAGAGGTCCAAAACGGAAAATGTAAGCTTATGGTGTACGGTTCTAGATGATGTAATGTCTACTACAATCTGCCCTACACAGCCCGGGTAGCGAAAATTCGCAGCCCTCCACTGCAGGTTGCTAGAAGACATAGTCAAAAGAAAGAAGAAAAAAAAAAGGGGGGGGGGGGGGTAGGGGGGCAAGGACGAGATGCGCACGGGACATATGTGTATCGTCCGTGTCCTTTTTCGCGCTATGCTTTCCAAAACCGTAAACCAACCAGCTCGAACTAAGCTTCTGTTGCCCCACTACAGGGTCCTACAGCCTAAAAATCTAAAAGGCACCGGGACACCACCAAATGTTGCTTTTGGAAAAGGGAACACGAGGTGCGTACAGAACACCGGTTTATTTACGTTTCGGCCCGCGGAACCAGGCCCGACCAAATAAAAAAAGGACAAAAAGGTTCACTAGGTTAACTAGGAAATGACAAGTCGTACTACATCGCAGTTAACTGCATTACGCTCAATCTCACTGTGGAAAAAAAGAGGGAACCGAAAAAAAAAAAAAAACAACAGATGAGGCCGGCCTGAGGCCGCACAAGTTTAGTTACGAGGGCAACAGTGGTGGGACTAGTGTAACTGGTTCATACCAAGAGATGGATGTTATCAGCAGCGGATCTCCGCCGTGACGGCGCTGTGTGTGCCTCCGCGTTTTTTAACGCTCGAATTTTCAGACCAACAGAGACGAGGCTCCCAACGGAGGAGAGGATGTGACGGATGGATTAATTACATGTAGTCAACGTCTTCGTTGTGTGCTCCGCAAATTTCTTTAAAAACAAATAAAAAAAAACACATGATTGCAGCGGCAGCTAATTAGCCACTGCAGAGAACGTATGCACTAGGCACCTTTAGGACCAAGCTAGCCGAGCAGTGCTGCTCAGCCGCAGCCCGCCCTACCGCAGCGTTACGCCGAAGCAGGTGCGCAATGAGAGCACGGAGACACGCCTTCTTCACTGCAGCGTTAATTCTCCCTCTCTGAAACAGCGCCCGAGCAAAAACAGAGTCCTCTCTAAATTTTCCAGTCGCCAATTTCGCGTAGTCGAGTGACAGTCTTTTGCTGTTTTCAAACAAGAGCTCCCGTCCAATGCGATGCAGTAGACTCCAATAGCAAATGGGCCAGAGACATCAACAGTAATCGATCCCGTACTTTGTTTTCTAAACAACGCTGTGCAATAAAATAGGAAACTAGCGCGAAATGTTCGTGAAGACAATTTGGCGCAAGACTGCAAACCGCGATATTGCACGCTGTGACACCGGGGGCACTCGTAGTAGGAACCGATTCGCACCGCATGCGGAGATCGGACCATCGGACTAAGCAGCGCACGCAACGGACTGTCAACGCGGGTGTGACAGGTCCTTGTGGCGGTGTGCGAGACGCGGCGCTGTCGCGCGTCTGCGTTACCTTCGTGATTGGAGTTCTCCATGCCTCCCGAGTGGTGTCGAATGCTGATCAGTTGTTTCTACTGACTGCAAACCGTATGCCTTAGGACGACGGCCGACTTCACGCTGAACAGACTTCACCGAGGTGGCAATCCCGGAGGAAAAAAGCGGGTTGCATCATACACGCGCCAATGTCAATGCCAGCGTGTTGCACAGTTCGGTACCGGCACTCACGCCACGCACACTGCACCAACGAAGCACTACTTGTACGGAGACGCCGGACCTGCGGCGCTCTTACGACATATCGCAGCACCGACAACACACGGAATACATCCAGCGTACGTACAGCGGAGTGGCGGCGCTGGCTTGTAGCCAGCCAGAAATCGGCTAGCCCAATGTTACCAACTCTCATAAAGATTCTCCCTAGTCAAAGAAATATGTCCCTAAAATATCCCTAGGTTTCGCAGGCCGTCCGTTATAAGTTGCAAGTTTTTTGTAACGTTTGGAAAGAGCAAAATGAGTGAACCGCGGGTCGAGCAGGCGTCGTGTCGAACGCATTTGTAAGGTCTTTATTTGATCTTGAATAAAGTGTTTCTCTTTCTCTCTCAATCACGTAGAGAACACAGCAGAGACAGAGAAGTGTGGTTCGCAGTGGAGTGGAAGTAATGAACGCGGATGTGTGAGGAGAGGACACCGCGTACTATACAAGGCGTGATATGCAGCGAGCCGATACAATAGCGTACACATATCTTGCTCCAGTGTCGGGATCCGCCGGGGTGGCTCACTGAACCGGAGTTGCCGCGCGTTCGATATATTGGGGGCGAAACGCAAAGGCGTCCGTGCGCTGTGCATCAGCTCATGTGTTCGAAGTTGCTGTCTCCTTTCCATCCCAGCTGCCTCCCTTACCCTACCGCACGATGGGATCAAATCACGCTCCGATCACGCAAAAAAAAAAAAAAAAAAGAGGACGAGAACTGTCACAAGCCTGACAACCAGCCTCGTTGTGGCTGTAGGAAGAAGGAAAAGAACATGCACTGGCCTGCTATATATACTGGTTAACTGAGCCATCGAGGATATGTATGGCGCCGAGCTCCCGGACCATCCGATCTCGAGGAACCTACGCCGGTGCCGAAAAAAAAAAACTGATTTATTTATAGGAAGGGAAAGGCGCGGTAACTGTCTGACTTGTTTTCTGTGGACACCGCAACCGCGCCGTAAGGGAAGGGAGGTTGGTTGGTTCATAGGAAGGGAAAGGCGCAGTATCTGTCACACTTGCTCTGTGGACACCTGAACCGCGCCGTAAGGGAAGGGATGAAGGTGGGAGTGAAGGTGGATAGAGAGAAAGGGGGGCCGTAGTGGAGGGCTACGGAGTAATTTCGACCACCTGGGGATCTTTAACGTGCGCTGACATCGCACAGCACACGGACGCCACTTCGTTTCGCCTCCATCGAAACGCAGCCGCCGAGGCCGGGATTCGATCCCGGGAACTCCGGCACAGTAGTCGGGCGTCTTACCACTGCACCACCCCGGCGGGGCGAGGGAAGGGAGGAAGGTGGCAGTGAAAGTGGAAAGAGAGAAAGGGGAGCCGTAGTGGAGGGCTACGGAGTAATTTCGACCACCTGGGGATCTTTAACGTGCGCTGACATCGCACAGCACACGGACGCCACTTCGTTTCGCCTCCATCGAAACGCAGCCGCCGAGGTCGGGTGCGAACCCGGGAACTCCGGCACAGTAGTCGGGCGTCTTATCACTGCGCCACGCCGGCGGGGCGACGCCGGTGCATACTTGCATATTAACGCGGCAGCGTTAAGTGTCGCAGAAAAGCCGGTGTCGTCGGCGTCCAGTGAGCGATAAATCCCGGCATGCACTTCATAAATAAACATGCACTTCATAAATAAAAAGCAAGTTCTAAGATGGCCTGGGTGGGAATCGAACCGGGTCTCCGGAGTGTGAGACGGAGACGCTACCACTCAGCCACGAGTTCGATGCTTGAAAGTGGTACAAAAGCGCTCTAGTGAATGCGGTGTTGCCTTAGAAACATGCCGTAGAACGTTATACTGCAGTGTATATCGGTAATTATGAGCAGTTACGCGAGTAGCGAAGTACGTTTCCGCTACATTTCTTCTGCGCTCTGCGCACATGCAGAGCCATCTTGCGGCAAACACAGAAGAACCCCTCCTCGCAATGTGCGGCGCTGCCCCGACACGTGGCGCGCCACTCGCCCCTGGCCACCAGTTCATCGTCATCATCATCAACGTTTCGCCGTGCACCCTCACAGGTTGTAGAATCAAGCGTCTTTCCTTTCTTTAGATCACTATCTTCGCTCACCCGCTTCTCCCCTTCGGGCCGCGCGGGTACCGGTGCGAGGATGCCCCAATACCCTTGCGTTTAGTAAGTTTTCTCGACGAGGTGCAATAACGCTATCGCGTTCCACTCTTGAAGGCGAAGCTTAAGCGTCCTCCAAATTTTTATAAGGGAAGATACTTGCATATTATAAAGGAAGGGGGGGGGGGGGGAGGGGGGGACAGATACGCGCCACTCCATAAAGATCTTAACAAAGAAGAGGCAGGCATATGGCGAAAACTAGATAGGGACGTTTCCGAATCTGTGCGTACGAAACATTATTAACCCCACGGCATATCCGCACTTGTGTGGTGAAAAACCCACGATGTATCATATAACATGGGCTTGCCAAAAGATTGACGTGGTATAAAAGTCATACAAGACCCTATTGTGGAGCAATGGGATGCAATGCTGGCCAGCGACCGCTGTGAAGACCAACGAGGTCTGATACAGCATGCTCTACGGGCGGCGGAAACAAGTGGAGCCCTGGAATAAGAACACCAACCAGTGCTGAAGGCTCCACAAAAGGAACAACCGCGAAGAATATCCTGATTAAATAAAGTTATTTAATCAATCAATCAATCAAAAATCCGACGCCTCGTGCGGACAGAAGAGAGAAAGTAGAGAAGAAAGAAAAAGAAGAGCGAGAGAAAGACGCGCGCCGCAACAGCCGTCGTCCACCACCAAAGCGGTGGCGGGTGCAATGACGGCCTACAACAAGATAAATATTTGGTGGCAGACTAGCCCCCGTCGCAAGCGGCGTTGACCCACCAGTCCCAGCTACAGTCCCAGCCCCGTAGGGCCAGGAACAGCCACCCTTCACCACCTCCCCCCTAACAACCAGCCTCCACTCTCATTGGTGGACAGGTTCGTCAGGCAGAATCAACCAATTATAGGAGCACGACTAGCCGATCGGCTTGGACAGTTAGATTATAGTGCCTAGAGCCAGTATATTCTAGGCACTATAGTTAGATTTGCGAGTGATTTTTCTTTTGTTTGTGATGTGATCGTTGTGTAATTCGGCCCCAGGACCTGGGTGTTGCCATTGCGAAACCTAGGGTGCTTCGATGCGTGCCCGCTCAGCGGGCGCGCATCGAGGCAACCTAGCGGAACAGGAAGAGGTGGCAACATTATGTTCCGGCGTTTCCACATGTGACTCGAGGTCGGGGAAATAGCGACACTTATGATAACGACGCAAACTCGGAATACGGGCCCTGGTGACATGGTGCCAGCTACAATCCCACCCGATATTCCTCTCGCCCGCCTTACTCACCTTATCAAAAAAAAATTAAGAGGTTCTCTTAGATGTCTCTTAAGATGAGAATGACCCTCTCCTATCATTGACCTCTCATTTTTTGCCTTTATAGGCGTTCGTTGCAGTGCTACATATAATTGGTTTACAAGAAAGGAAAGACACAGTATCTGTCACACTTTCTCCGACAAGTGTTCGTTTGGACGGTACGCCATCGCTCCTATCGAGTGGCGTTCCTTACCGCGCGTTCAAGTGTGGGATTGCAGATGGCAGAAACTATTCTAGTTCATTATAGCAGGAACGCTAGACAAGAAGAGGAGGAGGTAAACTTTATTTAAAGAAGAGGTTGTAGGCGCGGGGTGGGTTGACGTTCCCGTCCCCGCGGTGGGCTCCTCTTCTAGGCCGGACGCCAGGTGGCCGACCGACGATGTCGTTCGGCGACCTCTTCAGGTCTTCAGCCCGCTCCGTGACTCGGAGTTGAACCTCCGGGTCGGAGCTGAGCAGCGCTGCCTCCCACTGAGATTGGGTAGAGAGCTGCAGACTCTGTGATGGCTTGTCTTGATTACATGAGTATAGGATGTGTGGTGTGTCTGCCTTTTGATGTCCACAGAGAGAACAGACAGAGCTGAACTGCTCTGGGAACCATATGGAGTACATGTACGGATTAAAGAAAGTGTCTGTTTGAAGCTGCCGCCAGGTGACTTGTGTTTTACTTAGAGATCGATGTGGTTCTGGGAAGATTTGTCTTTCTTTCTTGAAGTGGGTAGTAATTTCTTTGTAGGTTGTCATCCGCTCCCTGGCCGACCTGAGCTAGACAAGAGGAGGAGGAGGAGGAGGAGGAAACTTTATTGAGGAGAATTTGGAAAGTTCTTTCTTCGTGGGAGTTCGCTTCTCCTCAAGCCGCCCCAGGGGTGGTCATCGCTCGATGGCGCTCGACGACCTCCTTGGCCCAAGCCGTGATTGCGTTTTGCCGGCTTGGATCAGAGCTAAGCAATGCGGCCTCCCACTGTTCCGAATTGGTAATCAGCAGGCCCTCCGGCGGATGCATGCTTTTTAAACATGATGTGATCGAACATTTAAACATGATGTGTTCGAGATCTGCCCTCTGGTCACCGCAAAGTGAACATGAGGGGCTGTATTCGCCTGGATACCATTGTGCTAGCTTATACGGATTAAAGCACGTATTTGTTTGAAGTTTTCTAAGTAGTGTTTGCTGTGATTTGCTGAGTGTATAGTGGGGCTCCGGATATTTCACTCTGTTGTTTTTATACCAAGTCGTAATTCCTCTGTACGTAGGGTCTCTCTCGCGAGCAGATCTTAGTTCGGGGTAACGCACCTCCCGGCCTACGACGAATCCTCGGGCATACTGGTGCGCCGCCTCGTTTCCAGGATGACCCGCGTGTGCGGGGACCCACAAAATTTTAATCGAACGTACGTTTTTAGAGTAATCAAAAAAATTCAAAATTTTGGCAGCTGGTTGATGGATTCTACCTTTTGCGAAATTTCTAATGGCTGTTTTGAGTCGCTAAAAATGTATTTAGAGTCCGTCGTGACAATCGCCAGAGCTACAGCCGCCCTCTTCTGCCTCCTCTGGCGTTCGTACTTCGTTTATCATCGCTGAATTTTGTAAGCGATACTTGTGATCGACTAGTGCCAGGGCATAGGCTCTCTTATTCCCGTATTCTGCTGCGTCCACATATGTCGTATTTGATAGACTGGAATAGTATTTCTCTAATGATTGGGCTCTTGCTACCCGACGCTGCAGGTGAAACTCCGGGTGCATGTTCTTAGGTAGTGGAGGGACTACCAGTATTTTGTGTATTGGACGGGGAACCGACGTTACCTGTGAGTGTCTGTCCTCGTAGTGTATGTCGGTCTTTTGCAGTATCTGTCTTCCGGTCGATGTTGCGGTCAACCGTTCGTACTGCGCCGTGAGGTGTGCTTCGATCATTTCTTCTAGTGTGTTATGTATCCCCAATTGCATGAGTTTCTCGGTAGTCGTGCAAATGGGAAGACCGAGTGCTGTTTTGAAGGACTGCCGAATAATGGAATCGATCGCTTAGGGTAGGGCGTGGAATATATATTGCGGCTGAGAACGAATGCTTGCACAAGTTTTAGTGTCTCTTTTTCTTTCATCCCTCTTTCTTTGTTTGATATCCTCCGAATAAGGCGAGATGTTTGATTACTTATCGTTCGGAGTTTTTGGATTAAATCCGTGTTTTTGCCATTTGATTGAATGTGCATACCCAGTATGCGTAACTTTTCTACTCTCGGGATAGTGAAATCATCCATGTATATATTGATGTTTGTGTTAATGTTTTTTGATATCGTTTTGGTTTAATGACTAAAAGTTCCGATTTTTGAGATGAGCATTCCAAGCCAATTTTCTCCGTCTCCTCCACTACCGCATCTGCTGCTTGCTGCAGTGTGTCCTCAATTGTGCCGGCGTGACCCTTCGTTGTCCATAGAGTAATATCGTCGGCATAGAAAGAGTGTTCTAGATCTGGGATTTGTTCCAATTTGCGTGCCAAATTTATTAAAGTGATATTAAAGAGAAATGGGGACAGTACTGAGCCTTGCGGCGTGCCCCTGTCCCCTAGTTGGAATTTGTTGGAATGTATAGATCCTAATTGAATTTCTGCTGTCCTACCTGTTAAGAAGGCCTTGATATAATTATACATCCTGGCGCCCACCTGCAGCTCGGATAGGGCACCCATAATAGCTTTGTGGTTCACATTATCGAAGGCTTTTGTAAGGTCAAGAGCTAATATGGCTCTTAACCTGTTATTCATCTCAGGTGCCAAGATTTCGTGCTTAATCCTTAACATTGTGTCCTGTGTGGATAAAAGGAGTCTGAATCCCAAGATAGTATGAGGGTACAGATCCCACTCGTCCATGTACGACTGAAGCCTTGCCAGGGCTACGTGCTCGAATAATTTACCTAGGCACGAGGTGAGAGATATCGGTCTCGGTTTTCTATTGAAAGTTTTTTCCCTGGTTTCGGAATAAAGGTTACCTTGGCGTGCTTCCAAGTTTCCGGTAAGGATCCTTTATTCCAACATTCGTTGGCGAAGTTGGTAAGTTGGGAAATGGAGTTTTCATCTAGGTTTCTCAGCCTAGTATTTGTGACCCCATCCGCGCCGGGTGCCGAAGGCGTGCGGATGTTATGAATAGCTGCTCGAACTTCCGCTTCCGTTATGTTGGAGTCTATTTGAGGGTTCGGGTTGCCTTTATATTCCGGAAGGGGTTCTTTGTCACGAGAGATGTTGAAATAGCGAGCCTTAAGAGCGTTAATGATTTCTTCGTTCGTGAGGCCATTAACGTGAAGGATTCTTTGTATTTCCTGCTTCTTAACTCCTTTGCTGGATTCGGGATCGAGAAGATGTCGCAGTAAATTCCACGCATCTCGCGTACCCATGTTTCCATTAAAGTTGTCGCATATTTGATGCCACTGTTGCTGAGCCAACTGGGACGCGTGATCTTGAATTTCCTTGTTTAGGTTGGCGATTTTGACCCTAAGCCTTTTGTTGTGTTTTTGCATAGCCCATCTCTTTTCCATACTGTGCCTAGCTTCCCACATGTGAAGTAAGCGATTGTCAATGTTGCTTACTTCGAGTTCATTTTCTATTTCTGTCGTGGCCGTACCTACATCCTTTAGGAGATTGGATGTCCATTCCTGGATGTCACTTATAGAATCAGAATCGTGGTTATTCCTATGCTCTCTGAATTTGTCCCAATCTGTGATTTTATGCTTTTTAGGTCGACCTTTGAAATTTCCAATCTGAATTTCGGATTCGATGATGTAGTGGTCACTTCCTAAATTTTGCCTAGTGTTAGACCATCTAACATTCGGTAGGTTTTTTCCAGCCGTAATGTCCGGACACGTGTCTCTGTTGACGCTGTTTCCAATCCTAGTAGGCTGTAGGGGATCTGTATAGCTAGACAAGATGAGACATCTGGTTAATCGTTTCGAATTTGGCGGCTGGTGACATTTCTGTCGACCAATCAGGTGTGCCGCTCTAGCGGACAGCTTTTGTCGACGACAGCAACGATAGTACGAGCCATTAAAGGATTTCGCCTTAATACACCCGAATGCACGTTGTGCGGTGGCACCGGATTCGAACCAAACCACCGGCGCCCGTGTGATCTGCGGTCAGTGCACGTTAACAATCAGGTGATCAAAACTACTCCGTAGCCTTCGATATGCACCTTCACTTCCACCTTCTGCCCTTCCCTTGTCCACAAAAGTGAGACAGATAATGTGCCATTTTATTTAGCCACTTGCCAAATTGTTTATTTGCTCTACACTCAAACCACCCTCAGAGCGGTCACTCAGACAGCCAGTTGAGGGCGCGGTTTCCAGATCAGACCCAGTCGCCCAAAAGACTGGTGGATTGTGTTCGCAAGAGCCATATCTCCTGGCCAACACCCGCAAATCGGCACATCACCCGTCAGCATTTTTTGAGCCCTCAAACGGCGATATATGGGCCTCGCAATAAGGCCTAACAGGAGTAGAGTTCACTGCGCATGTTCGTAATTTTTTATGGCTGCGAGACCTAAAATTAATTTGACAACGCCGATGTCGGCGAGACTTTTTTTCTGTCACGGCAGTGCCACTTAAAAAAAAAAAAAAAAAGATCGCATTGTACTGGGACCAAATTGACTACAGACTTTCCTCGAGGGGATACTGGTAACCTGCCATTCCTGACCTAGCAGTCAATCGCGTCGCATAGTTTTTTTTTTTTTTTTTCCCTTTTCGGTGCAGCACAAATTCACGATCCCCCAGAGCAGTTTTGACTGGGCTGAGAGGAGAACTGTCCTGTGCTACGAGCGCAGTCCAGTGCCAAATATTGCAGCGCCCTTCACCCCTTTCTGAAATTATCTGGTGCCTATTACGCGCAGCTATTTTCTGTTCAGAAATCGCGTGGAAGACAACGCTCCACCCCAAAACAGGATGGGATTCTGCACTCACCTGTTCACACGGCACCACGTTCCAAGGAGATGAGACGCCGAACCTTCTCACAGAACGGGCACTAATATTCTCGGGCCATTAAAACGGCCGCGGCACTCTCGCTTCTCTAGCAATTTTTATTAACGCGATCGTGTTAAAAGCCATGCTTTCAGAAAACCAGGCATTGTCAGCAAAGCCCTGGCGGACGCTGCGAACTAGCTTTTCAAGCTGGGATTCAAAACTTCTAAGACACAACACGCTGCTCCCAGGCCATGGCTGTGTCTGTACTGCTTGGTTAAAGCACAGGTTTTTAGGTATCCATGTCTGGTTGTCATTTACATTTTAGGGGAAGCTTACAACTGCATACTTATGAATATGAGCGGTATAATAGTCATGAATTAAGTAGGAACTATAATCCTACATCCAAAATGCTACAGGCTGCATCAGTACATTTAATGAACTGAATTTCACCAATTTGCGAAACCAACAAGTACCAAAAGATTGATGATATTCAAGCCCCAGCAACCTAAGAGCTCAATAGTGTACATTAGCGCATGGCACCTGCAGCAATCAGCTGCTACTCTAACAAGATGCACTAAGTACAAGCCCAAAAACAAAATTACATTTGTTATACAAGCTTTGTGGTGAAGACCCAGACAGAACAACACAAAGAGGGCAATAAGAAAAACACAGCAAGGGACTCTTCATCATTTATTGACCATATCCAAGACTGCTTGGCTACATAAAACTCAAAAATACTTTAACAGCAAAGAATGATATGAATGAACGAAAAAAAAAAAAAATATACATGAAGGCCAAAAGAGAGAAACTCGCAAAGATATAGATAAGAATAAAAAATCAGGCCCAGTGCTGCACACAATGTCTGAGGAAGGCAAGGAGATGACTAACACTAGATGAATGCACCCTTCAAAGAGGATGAAGTGTAACATATCTGAGGCAACCCTCCATCATTGCTAGCCTGCAAGTGAACACAAGAACAAAGAAAACCAGGTAAGAACTGGCAAACGTGCCCTTCAACCAAATTTGTCAAATCCCCCCACCCCAACTACACAATGTCTCTCGCCCTTTCCTCGGGTGAAACATGAACGTAGTGGCAGAGCCATCAAAGTTTCTAGTTTTGGCAGCCAATAGCAGGTGGGGACGTGTGCACCACCACTGTTTCGTATTAATGGACCGCAGCATCCAGCCCTAGCAGATGCAGCGCAACCACTCGTTCACTGATTGCCCCATGGGTTTACTTTTAGGGTTTTATACTCTTAGGGTTACATGAGAGATGCTGCTTTCTTCGGAGCGGTGCAGCATACATCACAGCCGCAAATAGTAGCAGGCATTGACTGAAACATGAGCTGTCATCCTGCTTCGATTTGGGACCAAGACAGATGTATTGCCACTCTGAAGAATGTAGCCAAGCTGTCGTGCGTACACCCTAAGGGTGGACGACCTTTGCTTGCTGCTGCTGCTGCGGCGGCATCATGATAACCCGAAGAGGCCCACGCCCACTGGTGCTCCTCACGAGGCTTCCTCAGCATCTTCAGCCTTGGCTGCGCTGGAGCTGGTGTGCCAGGTAAGCCTCTCCTCATAGAACTGAATGACCACCTGGGGGCACTTGACGTTGGCCAGCCGTGATGGGACAAGGTCTGCCTCGTCGCTGTTCTTCCTGCAGGAACACACAAGGCAATGCGTATAGCGGAAAACAGTGGTATAACAAGAGCATGGCTCAAGACATGCAAGAAAATATATTAATTTGGCCTTCGAGGAACCAGGAAAATGGTGTGAATGATCTGAATATTCGAAGTATAGAATGGCCCTATAGACCTTTTCAACAAGAGGTAAAAGGCTGTCGCCACACTGGAAACAGGACAGTGCGCGCTGCAGAAGAAAGAGCAGAGGATTTACTTCCCCACGGCCATCCTACAAGCCCAGAAAAACAGATTTCTCCGAGGGCCATGAAAAATGTCCATAGAACCTACAAAAACCACCCGAAACGCACCAGCTCGCTCCGCACAATATATTGCCTGCAGATATTTCGCAAGTGATGCTCTGGAACCTTATACCACTACGGAACTTTTATCCTTATTATTGTATCAGGCTTATACTACAGTACTAGCAAGTACAGCGGGAATTTAATACGCAGTGTTCATGTCGATGGTTGCGCGGCCAGTCGACAATCTCGCAAAGCGCGAACAGCGTACGTGGGGCCGGGTGGGATGCGTCTGCCGCTTTATTCCGGTCATTTCTGTGTGAGTTATTAACGAGTGTGTTTTTCTGTTTTTGACAGCGGACGTCGTGTGCAGTGCCGAGAGCGCAGCCACGGTCAGATACTCGAAACTACATGGCGTAGTAACACAGTTACGAAAGCCTCGCCCCCGTAGCTTTGGCTTCATTGCCACAGCAAGTTGTCCCCGAGTATAGTCGTCGAGCCATTTCTTGCGGCAAAGCGTGGGCCAAGTTGTGCATGCGCAAGGAGCCGTGTGAGGTCAGAGGCAGCAGCTGGTGTGTCGAAGCAGGCGTCGCGGCCGCATTTTGCCACGCGCTTTGCCAGTGCCGGAAAAGTGACGTCGTAACCACAGCCAGCGCATCACTCTCTCAGTTGGCTGTATGGATAAAACGCTCAGCCACAATCGACTAACTATGGAGAAGGAAAGGCCGGCCGCTGCTCAGTGCATATCCATGCAGCTGTTGCTTTTGCAACTCAACTAGGTTTAAAGGGACACTAAAGAGAAAAACGAAGTGGGCTTGCATCGATAGAATGCCAATTCCTGGTTACAAAAAAGCCACTCTTGCTGAAAACAGAGCTGTTAGAAGGTAGTAAAGAGGAAGAACAGAAATACAGGTATCGCCGCCACAACCGAAACGGCAGAGACTAGCAGCTACAAATCACGCGATGCGCTAGGGATCCCGGAGGCTGACAAATGTGAATTATGTTGCCCATTTGAATGCGATAGTAGGTTTTGTCTCGAATATGATAACATGCTCTTATCCCACGTAAACGACGACAAAAAGACAATGCAAATTTTGCAAGGCAAATATAAATATATACTTGGCAGCGCCACAGGCGTCCACTTCAGTTTCGGCTATGTGCCGGCTCAGGCACTTCTTGCGTGCTGGATAGTTTCGTTTTGAACCTGCGGCGCCTGAACTACGAGCTCGGAGTAGCAGATGCGCCTACCCGAAGTGAGTATTGAATGAAGATCATGACTGGGCACCATGCTTGGCCCGCACATGCGAAGTATTCTCCTCTCCCCGCGCGCCAGCAACCATGGAGTCTTCTCTTGCGTCATAGTGTGCGTCATCCTACCCTACTACGTAGTAGAAGAAAACAGTTTGAATTGACTGGCGGGAACAAAAAACCTCAACTCATTATCTCAGCAATAATTAGATTTTTTTTTGCTGCAGGATATACAGCGACAGTGCCACTAAATGCAGTTTATTAGATTTTGATAGCATATCTGGGTGTCTTTAGTGTCCCTTTAACCGCAGTTAAACCACTGCATTTTTTTTTAGATTAAAACTAAGCGACAATTTTTTTGCGGCCCTTTCGCAGTAAAACGCAGATGTCCACCAGAGCTTCTTCAAGCAGTATTCACACGGGGGATTCTGGAGAGGATGATTGTGGAAAGGAGGCGTATGTCACAGGCTAGGCAAACTCGCTCCTGCTCTCGAGCTCACCAATTCACATGGGCAACAAAGAAGCATACAGGACAGCAGTTTGTGACCCACTAACATTTCTTTGTCACTTAGGGATACAACAAAGATAGCAAGTTCATCGAAAAAAAAAAAAAAAGAAAAAAAAAACAGCAGGCAAAATAATTAACCCTGTCCCGAAGAGAAGGGACCTGCACAAGAAAGATCAGATTATAAAAAAAAAAAAAAAGGGGGGGGGGGGGGGGGGGGGTGAGGGCAGATGTTATCTGCTCAGCACTGCCATGCCTTCTAGAGTATGAAAGCCGCACGAGCTGACCTGCTCGAACAGTGACATTGTACACTTAAACACACAAAATATGCAATGTATACATTGCCATCCGACGGTGCTTTTGTACAATTTTCAGGTACCGCCCGACAGTGCAGCAGTGTAGTGCATGGGAGCAGTGCACTGCATCGAGGCACCCAATACCCTGGCCATCCCGTCTTAGCTGTATCGTTTACGCTGCTCGTTGTCAGGCCCAAGTCTGGCCCTAGCCACATCATGAGAGTAGACTATAAGCTCACGAGGCTTACAACGCCAGATGCTACAAGCTTACAGCGACGGTGCTCGCAAGCTCGGACTACTGTGCTCTGGCTGTCTGCTTCTCCCTAATCACCGCTAGGCCTAAATTACTTCGCATCGAAGCCACAGCGGATGGCACTTTGTAATAGATCAGCGCGGCATTTTAGTAAATGGATCACTTGATCATGACACTTCTTTACTCTCAACCCCACTATTTCATAGCATAGGAAATGATTTTCGGCGACACCTTAGCAATGGAGCTAGCATACAAGGACACGGGCACTGGCTGTGAGCAAAAACTCCCCCCATATGGGTCGGCATTTCACAAGAAGCATTAATTTTTGAGATTCATTTTTCGAGAGCCTATTATTATGACAAAAACAAATTTTAACATGCTTTTTCGACGGTGGTGCAAGGGATCTGCCGTATCACTGGCACAGACAGCTTGCGCGGAAGGCAAGTCCGGCACGGCGATGTTTACGACGGTAGGAGCAGCGCCGGCATCTGACAATGGCAGCAGTCGCGGCGAAGGTGGATGCCCGGACAAGAACTAAATTGTGCTTCACTGCAGTCTGATGCTTCCGTTTGATGTGCTGTTGGGCTAGTTGTACAATATTTCAGACATGACAGTCGCGCGAAAAAGACACACAAGACAGGGTACAGGGTGTCTGTGCTGTTTTCAGAAACATGCCGAGTCTACATATTGGGAGTCATGTTAGCAAGCATGAACACAGTACAGTGTATCAGCAGCTCATCAGTGCCGGCACAGCAGCAGACGATGTGATAGCCTGTGTCTCTGTGACGTCTCCTAGCATTTAAACATGGCGATCACTGTCAATGGGAGGAGCTTCGCGGTGTCAGCTTCAGCCACTTATTTTGAAATAAGGACTGGGTCTACGGCGCTCAAATTTCGGAAGAATAATAATAAGGTCCAGTATCGTCTGCCAGACTACAAAACTGCAGGGATCAGATTTGTAATCTACAGGCCTTTTCAATCACACTGCTAAAAAACTGCGATGAAAACAGCCTCAAAATTGTTTTGAGACCCCTGGAAGCAAGAAACTGGCTGAGATGTCCGTGAAAACTCATTTTCTAGTGCAATAACTCTGCGGCTGTAACGCCAATCGCAAAAAATTTGGCACTACTGGAAAGCTTGCGTCACTGCAATACTCCTCCCATCGGCACCACGTGTCTAAGATAAAAAATAAACACACAAACGTCAAAAATGAGAAGACCTCGCAGAGCCACTTCCAGGCGCTGATTGATCAGGCCAGTCACGTGACGTTCAGCGCGCCCTCCGAGTGGCTGCTGGAAAGCGCACCACTGCTTGCGTCGTCTCCCACCTCACTCGCAGTCTCGCACACGCTTTTGTCAACTGCTCTGTAGTCTGCGAATCCGCGGCTGCCGTTCTGCATTTTTCGCCACCCCCTCTGTTGAGAAAGGCTTCGTCTGCGTGCCAGCAATGCAGCAGTGGACCGTCTAGAGGTATAGGACGAAGTATACATGCGGGAAGCGCTAACGCAAGCTTCCTACCCAGAAAAAGCTGCTGACGGCAAATCAATCGAATGAACCGAGGACCAGGTCTGCATCAATGCTTTTTGAAAAGCATTAGCGCACCGTGTGGTCCATCCCAAAAGACGAAGAAATGGAAGAGGCGGAGAAAGCGACAAGGATATCACACTGTTCCGATGTGGTACGGCTCCAATGAAAGGAAGTCTCCAGGTGTGTGGACATGCCAGTGCACTCAGTGAAGATCACTGTGATGTGTAGTGGAAGGGGGTCGTCTTTGGAATCTGTGCTAGGAAGCGAACCCAAAGACCTGGAGCAGTCAAGTAATCCTAAGGTGCAGTGTAGACGCAAGTTCCATTTCTGCGACTGCAGGCCACGCTGATGCGGTGCAAGCTCTCAAGTATGACAGTAAACGTTTGTGTAATCAGAATAGCCTCAGTCCGCGGCGCATGTGCCCGGAATCAATTCCCAGTAGTGGATGCGAGGTCCCAGCTCCATCAACTCGCCGCAACATTGTGATGCAGTTCAGTTTTAGCGATGGAGAGATGCGCTGCCAGGTCTATGACACATGTTTTCTAACCAGATTCGCACCATTCAGGTGCTTGGAACCGCTCGAGAACAACCCAGAAGGAAGCGTGCAGATAGCTGTCGTGGGGTATCGGCCACTGACCAGGGTGACACCACGCGGCAATGCGTTGCGTTGAGAGACGTGCATGCGGGTGGAGCGAAAAGGCCCACTGGGACAGGGGAAACGACATTGTGTGTCATTCCTTTGTCGCCGGCCGACCGCACCAGAATAAATGGTTGTAAACTCTGTGCTAGAGCAGGCGCAGTAACGCTCGGCTATGACATGGTAGCAGCGGTGAGCAAGTAGACTAGTGCGAACGGAGGACAACAGAACCAATGCTACAAAAGGTGGCCGTACACCAACCCGGTAGCATGTTAACCTTAACTACGCCATGCCTGATGACGTTGCGCCCCTAGCTTGCGCAGATGGCCACGCACCGGACGCCATATGTCCAACCCTCTCGCTGTCGCGCTTCAGCAGTGCCGAAGATGTCAAGATGCGCGATACGCTGGGAGCCGTAACGCCTCATCGCTGGCCTCGTCGAGCAGACGAAGCAACACAGATTGACACGCTACTCTACGCGATAAGTGAGAAAGTGGAGGACGTGCTGATTTCACTGAACCGCACAGACGACCAGATGACATCGTATGGCCAAGTGGCGAGTGCTTTTGTAAAACACTTCATCCCGAGAACGAATATCATCATCAGCCTGACTATACCCACTGCAGGGCGGAGGCATCTCCCATATTTCTCCAATTAACCCGGTTCTGTGCTAGCTGCATCCACTTGGCCCCTGCGAACTTCTTAACCTCATCCGCCCATCTAACTTTCTGCCGCCCCCTGATACGCTTTCCTTCCCTTGGAATCCAGTTTGTTACCCTAAGCGACCACCGGTTATCCTCTCTTCGCACTACATGTCCTGCCCATGCCCATTTCTTCTCGATTTCTACTAGAATGTCAGTAACTTGAGTTATTCCTCTGATCCACTCTGCACGCTTCCTATCTCTTAATGTTACCCCTACCATTTTTTGTTCCATAGCCCTCTGAGCTGTCCTCAACTTAAGTAGAACCCTCTTGGTTAGCCTCCCCGTTTCAGCCCCATAGGTGAGTACAGGTAAGATGCAACTGTTGTATACTTTCCTCTTGAGCGATACCAGTAAGCTGCTAGTCATAATCTGCAAGTGCTTGCCAAATGCACTCCATCCCAATCTTATTCTTCTGGTTATTTCCTTTTCATGGTCCGGATCTACGGTTACTACCTGTCCTAAGTAGACATATTCGCCTACTACTTCCAGTGCTTCGCTACCTAACGTGAACTGCTGTTCCTTCCTGAGGCTGTTGAATATTACCTTAGTCTTCTGCATATTGATTTTCAATCCTAGCTTTCTACTTTTCCTGTCTAGGTCACCAATTATTATTTGCAGTTCATCTCCTGAGTTACTTAGCAAGGAAATGTCATCAGCAAATCGCAGATTTCTGAGGTATTCTCCATCTACCATTATCCCTAACTGCTCCCCTTCCAAGTCTCTGAAAACTTCCTCTAAGCAAGCTGTGAATAGTACCTGGGAGATCGTGTCTCCTTCGCGGGACCGGAATTATCCAATGTTTTGATTATCGAAATGCCTCGAAAAACCTGACAAGAACAATTTGGATTGCGGTAAAGTTACTGCATTCACTTGCATAATGAACTCAACCCCTGCTTTTGCTGCTGAGAATTTGAGAGAGAGAGAGAGAGAGAGAGAGAGAAAAAGCCTTAGTTGATAGCGCGTCCCTCTGTTTCCCGTTGTCGCAGCCCCCAGCTTATTCCTTGGCAGAGCGTGCCACGATGCGTGTATCTTTTGATGTTAGTTCTAGTGTTGTGTGTGTGTGTGTGTGTGTGTGTGTGTGTGTGTGTGTGTGTGTGTGTGGGGGGGGGGGGGGGGGGAGGATTTGGTGCAGAGTGCCAATGGTCTAGACTAAACCTTTACTCTGAACTCCTTACCAGCACTCATCCTTCCCAATGCGACGTAGTAGGATGAGTGCCTCTTCACAAGTAGCCTGCGTCCCATGTAGACTTCACTGCACGTCGCCACGCTGAACAACTCAAACTTGATAAGCGCACACTTTGGGAGCAGCAGAATAGCGATGGAAGCCCATTATCCGAAACACCGGGCAACTGTGACCGGTTAGCTGGTTCGTGCGCGGCCAATGAGCAATGCTGCTGCAGGCTGGTACGGACAGCCCAAAGCTCATAAAAGTGAAACTGAAACGTAGTCAGCCTATTAAGATTTTTTTGATGAGGCCGTTTGTGCTTTGGTTACGGTACCTTGCAATCATAACCGAATGTGGCCTAACCGGTGCAAAACCCGTAGCGCCCGTCAGGGGACATGGGCGTCGGCTTATCAGTATTTCCGATTTAAGGGGGGAGAAGGGTCCCGAAACTAGCTTTTCTTTTAGTTACGGCTAGAATCTCCCGAAACTTTGCACGCAGACGTGGTTTTCCCTCCCGATTTCAAAAATGTAATCATAATTGAGTTGGTGGTCTTAGATCAAAAGTCATCCAACAAAGTCCAGAGTATAATTGGTGAATTTCTTATGCATCTTTATTGAACTTTCTCATTGCATTTCGTTGCTTCTACTTACATAGATTGATACCCAAAGACTTTTCATACCCGATGACATCCTTCGTTTTCTTCTAAAGGCACATCATCCTCACATACGTTGAGAGTAAAAGACTGCATTATTTCACACTGGAACTAAATTAAGCTTATCTCAAATTAATATTTATCCATTGCATAAACTAAAAAAAAAAAAAAAAAAAAAAAAAATGCCATTAGGTACCTCATTCCTATCCGAAGAAAATGGTACCAAAGTTATTTGTGTGAACTAAAATGAAGTTATCAAAACCCTGCGTAAGACTGTAGGGATCGACTAAAAATATGAAACTAAGAAAATGGTATTTGAAGTTTAAAATTAAGGGGAGACGCGGGTCGAAAAAACGGCGATTTTCAGTAAAAAAGTCACTTTTGTGATTTTGACTGTTTCAGCAACACTGATCCTTCCTCTTTAATATATTAAAAAATCAGAGCCGAAAACAGTCGCGAAATCATTTAAAAAGTCTGTTAAAGCACGCAAGGTGGCTAAAGAAGGGGCAGATACGACCCATGTTCAAGCGCGTGACGCGTCAAATCGCGGCGTCGCACGCCACTGAAATTTTGCAAGGCGGCAGGCCTACGCTTTTTCTCCCTAAAGCTGGCTTTGCCGCTTCACAAACCCCCAGCAAGTAATAAAAAAAAAAGTTTCGCCGCCCAAACCTAGCATTTTCACTTGCCATTTAAATCACGTGGTGCGATTTCGACCACGCCATTGGCTGTCAGTGTGGGAAGCGGCCATAGCTCGTCTGCTCTTCATGCGACGCGTAGCTCGCTGTCACGCTGGCCCGCTAGTTTTCTTTCGGCGCGTTTTCAAATTTCACATGCATCTTCGTGCTCATCGCTGCGATAGAATCCGAGAAGAAACGTGACTTTCGGTGTCGAAAGTACCGATCAAACCACGCGTTCAAGGGAAGTCACCGGCAAAGTGAAACGGCGTGCAGTGGAGACGTCCGCGGAAGCTAGGCCTAACCTCGGCGGAGACGACACTTTTGACAGCTCGAAGCCGGCTGGGCACTGAAGTTTCAGTGACAGCTTAGACGATTTCGTCAGTGCATTGGATAAGAAGATAAGGATCTTCGAGCGTTGAGGAGACCTAGTACGGCGAGTGCCTTTATCGGCGAGATCGGTGCCGCGAACGCACTGGCGAGCGAGCAGCATGTCGGGAGCGCGGACGCTGCTAACTTTCCGTTCGCGAGTTGGCCAAGAAGTGAAAAGGACTCTCGTCGTTTCTAGAGCTGCGTTGCAGCAGTGTAGCGTGTGCCACGTCCGTTGTGTCGTAGTCGTGCGCGGTGTGCAGCTCCGGTGGACGACGCCCTTCAGCCAGCCCGAGGGAGATTTTTGCCGTGAACGTCAATGCAGGGGTTGCGGCGCTCGTTATTGGTGCTGGATACAATCAACTTTCCCGATTTTGTGTGGTTCTTGGTTTGCCGAAACAAGTGCACCATAAGGAGTTTAATGCCATAACAAAAAATGTGCACCTTGTGGTTACAAAGCAGTGGCTGACAGAAGCAAGGTCTCAGCATCACTAAATAGCCAAGAAAGCACGCCTTGAGAATGCTGCTCACAATGTCACTGTGGGAGCAACATATGATGCTGGTGAATTCTAAAACGGTGCACTGTATCATAATACCCTGGCCTGCATTGTGTGCAATTTTCATGCAGATAGTGCTGCTACAACAGCAATAAACAGCTTTTGTATCTTTAAATCGCATTTTTCTCGAATTCGTATTTTGGGCCGAATATGAGTTTTGTGCACAATATTTTATGTCGTTATTTTAGTTCAATCAACACCAAATTTGGCATGCATAATCTTTAGGATGTGTAGAATGCAAGTATCTAGGTTTAAATGCAATCAGCAGTATTTTTGGGCATGCAAATTTAAAAAATTATCTGGTGCTAGCCACTAAAAACAAAGCACAAGATATAAAATTGTCTCAAAACATTGCATGCCAAGGGATTGTTGCTATGTTGCTTATTTGCACTCAGTGGAGTGTTGGGGACAAGAAGAACTAGTTGGCTCTGCCCTACCATGCTTGCTGCTGTGTACAGCAGCTGCACAAACATGCATTGTTTTTCACTTATGCATGGCATTTAGAATATAAAAACATTAAGCTATTTTAAAACTAAAAGCATATTTAGAAAGAGGAGATCAATCTCTATAAGTGGTGCAATTTTCATTCACCTAGCATCAATATTAAGAAAAAAATGTTTTCGAGGAGCATCTCCCCTTAACGAACAGCAGCATCACTGGGATATTTCTCACCAAAACTTACACGCTCTTCCCATTTCCAAAACTGCCTTCGAATATTGAATATGTAAACTAAAACTGAAGCTATCGCCCTAATGCACGACCAAGATAGTGTATGCCATTAGAAAATTGGCAAAATCCTTGAACATTATATATTATATTAATGGTAATTTGCAAAGTCACGATAGGGTCATGCAAACGTTGGATCACCCCCAGATCTTTTCAAAATGATTGCAGTGATACTAAATTTGTCATTGTCACTCAGTGAGAAGCCCAGTAAAGCCGAGTGCAGTGTCCAGAAACAGCACTGAGAAAAACGCATTTGCAATATTAAACAACCTTTAACTTCTGCTACACTGCAGTTATAACAATATAAATGGAAGGCTTTGTTTTTATATACTATACATATAACAGTCCCTTCCCCAAATACTGGCAAAAGCTTGCCATAAAGCCCATATACACCGCCATTAGAAACAGCATGAGAAGCTTCATTTACCATTGCATATGCCTGTGGCAGTGCCCTTCAAGGCAAACGAACACTCAAAATGTACAGGGATAGCGAACAAAAAAATTTCCACAGAGATTTCTAGCACAGATGATAACTACCACATTGAGAGTGACCAAGAAACACACTTTATGAACAAAAATGAGAGGAAAGGAAGTATTTTAGTGAATATTCGTCAAATCGCCGCACCTAGCGACCTCTTGTGAAAGCTGCCAAACCAGATATTGCGTCATCTTTACCTGCCTCCCTGCATATCCGTGGGATACCATCGGCATTGATCGTTTCTCAATGTAAGAAAACAACTACATCCTAGTAATACACTACAATTCAAGAGATGTAATCCGCGTTCTGGAACCACTCATGGCATGTTTGGGAGTGCCGAGAACAGTTAACACGAACTGGGGCTCAGACCACATAACCTAAAGTCCGTACTACGCCCAAAGTAACGGAATGGTGGAACGCACAACACAAACAGCCAAGGAGCGCCCGAAGAAATCTTTCATCATAAACACGGCACTGCAGAGCCACACCAGCTATGGAAGGGTTCTCTCCAGCAGAAGTTCTGATGGAACGCCGCATCAACGCAACTGTGCCATCCACCACCAAAATGCTCAAGCCGAAGTGGGTTAACAGTGAGTTCAGAAGCAAGAACGAAGCATACAAATTCCAGGCTCGCCGCAATTCGTTTCGTGAACCTTAAAGGGACACTAAAGACAGCCAAAGATGGTATGAAAATCTAATAAACTACATTTGGTGACACTGTCGCCGCATATCCGGCAGCAAAAAATCGAATAATTGCTGAGATATTGCGATAAGAAGTTGAGGTTTTCTCTTGTTCCCGCCGGACGAATTCGAACTGTGGCCTCTAACTACGTAGTTGGAGTTGAGTGACGCACACTATGACGTAAGCGGAGACTCCGTGATAGCTAGCGAGCCGGCGCGGTCCGCGGCGTCGCATCCCTCAAGGGCCAACTTGGTAACAGCGTACTCGCAATGACGGCCTCAGCCGAAATAAATAAAACGATGAAGAGAGTAATTTACCGAGCGATGGGCCCATAAAGGAAGAAGAAAAAAACATAGAGGGCTTGTAATGCACAATACTTTACATGTTTCTCAAGCTTTTGCGCTCCTTCTTGCACTGCGTATAAACAAACCGAGCCCTCGGTCATCGCAACGCTTCCTGACATGTTTACATACAAATAAGATTTAGTTACCAGCAAAATAGTGTCCTCGCTGCTGCGCTTGTCGGTTTTGAAGCTTCGTCGCACTTTTTTCCTTCAAGGTTTGTGCTACAGCTCCGTGTTCAGCGAAAATTACGTCCACGGTAGCAGAACATGACCGAAGTGCCGGCGTCACTACATTTGCCAGCGCTGCGAAATTCCACATGTTAAAATGGATCCAGTGCACAATATAGTGCGCATTGGCATCCAGAACATTAGTTGCAAGACGTGAGAGCAGGCAGCATGCGCCGATGATCAAGAAGTTGTAATTTTTAGACCGGCAACAGAAACTTTATTGTAAATGGGACCATGACATAAAAACTAGAAATATTTCCAAGGTTTCTGTAGCGCGGCGTAGCCGAGCGGTTAGCGCCGAACGTTACGGAGTAAGCAGTAGAGAGTTCGAGTCTCACCGCTTGGGGCGCTTTTTCTTTTTTTTTTTTAAAATCTATTTTTTTTAACCTTTTGTAATGTATTTCTGGTGCTTCATTATTTTTAGTTTTTACTTTTTACCCGAGGCCCTTTTTTTTCGCCGGGCGACGAGCGCAATATATCGACGCTCTCCTTGGTATGAGCGGCAAGTATGCCCCTTTTGTTTACGACGCCTGCAAATAGCACGTTGAAGGTCTTGTTGACGCAGTATATGTTGGTCAGATGTGCCATGATTTAGTGAACAATTGAATGATAATGCGTTTTTCCTTCGGTACTTAGCATATGATGCTTTTCGTGGCGTACGTAGCTGCAGTCAAGCGGTCAGGTCGCAGTTGAAGCGGCAACGGCGGCGATATGTTGGCGCAGAAGTGTGAACGAAGGAGTGTGTCGGCGGTAGCGGATTTCGCTCGCTCGTGCCTCCGAATGCTCAAATGGGAACCATCAAGGCGCATCTGCTGCTCCAAGCTCGTAATTCAGGCGCTGCAGGTTCAAACAAACTATCCGAGTTCGCACGAAATGCCTGAGCCGAAACATAACCAAAACTGAAGTGGGCGCCTGTGACGCCTCCAAGTATATTTTTGTATTTGCCTTGCAACGTTTACGTTGTCTTTTCGCCGTCGTTTACGTATGATAAAAGCGTGTTATCATGTTTGAGAAAAAACATACTACCGCATTCAAACATTCAACGTAATTCGCATTTGTCAGCCTCCGGGATCCCTAGCGCGTCACGTGATTTGTAGTTGCGAGCCTCGGCCGTTTGGCTGTGGTGGCGATACCTGTATTTCTGTTATTCTTCTTTACTACCTTATAACAGCTCTGTTTTCAGTAAGAGTGGTCTTTTTGTAATCAGGAACTGGCATTCTATCGATGCAAACCCACTTCCTTTCTCTCTTTAGTGTCCCTTTAAGGCACAGCAGCCAGGCACACTTGTGCATTTGCAGTCCCTTTTCTTGGCTTTGCAAAAAGCGAGGAGCGAGAGGACATGTTCTGGAGCACGTCCCGCAAGCCATCTCCCCACTGCAGCACTAGAGCCCAGGAAGTTGACTGAACATTTATGGCGGCACGTGTCCGCAGGGAACCAGTCAGAGGCAAGACTTGGCGCGGCGGCGGAGAGAAAACGGATGCAGTACCCAGTACCAGTGACTAAGCACGGCGGGTGAGGAGGGAACCCGTCTGAAGGTCAGCAGCTCCGTCTCCTCTGTGGACAAGCATGGCAGGTCACAGACGAAACAACAGCTTCGAAACAGCTGGGGTGCTTTCCCAAAACAGCGCAAAAATGAGAGATTAGTAGTGGAGTTGGGGACGTTCGCTTGGAATTCTGCGGTACCTTCCCACAAGAAGAGGTGGCTCGCTCACACTCCTGTGCACTCACTGTCAGGCCAGCAGTACATGTTTTGAGTGGGTAACATCTGTGACACGACAGATTTATTGCTGAAGTTTCGACGACACGTGGCGGTATGCGCGCCTGCTAAGGTGGAAAATCTGACAAGCTGCTGCGTGCACTGCATGTCTTCACCAACCAAGTCGTTCAAATTAGCACACACAGTTCTGCATAAAGATAGATCTCAAATGCCAAGGTAAGAGAGCCAAGAAAACCAGGCACTGTAACAGATGGCAGCGCATGCCCTTGCCACCTCTGGTGCCTGCGAACACACGCTCCGCAAACAGGGTGCCGTTGGTCTACACATGAGGGATCAAAGTGAGGCGCTTGTTCCAGTGTCGCTGGTTGCCCTTCATAAATTTACTTTACAGTAGACTCTCATTAATTCAAACTCGAAGGGACCCCAGGATTTTGTTTGAATTATCAGGAAGTTTGAATTATCAGAAGTTTTTGTACATACAACTGGGCAAGATGACAGAGCACACTATGACCAGGCATCTATTTGAATCATTTTTATGCCCTTCCATACCTCAACTACACAAAATAAACAAGCAGAGGTGAAAGGTACACAACAAGTTTATTGGTCATCATCTACTGTTGACCAGACCTTTTAAAAAAATCGTGAATGGTCGACTGCTTCCGTGCTACATGAGCTTTCAACACAAAGTTCTCTATGCCCGTGAGAGCAGCCAGTTCATTTTCAGAGTTTTCTGTTGTCATCAGAAATTGGCAGACTTGAGCAATGTGATGGAATGATGGAATGCTTGTGCAGATGTCACAGTGGATTGCTCTTGCAACTCCTCCTCACTTTCACTACTGCATTCTGGTGGCATCACCTCCGCTGCCAAGTTATCAAGTGTGTCCTCCCTGCACACACACAGGTCATCATCACCAGCTGCATAATCGCTGAGGTCGGCAGCTAGGTTGTGCACTTGCAGAGCAGAGAGCACTTGGTTTGCATCGTCGCTTTGCAGGCAACCTTCATCTTCACTTTGCTGGCAGTCAGGCAAGTCACTGCTGCAGCCAGGGATGCGGAAGGCGTGCTGAAAACAATTTCGAATTGTTGTTGGCGTCACAGCACTCCATGCAGCAGCAAGCATCCCCAACGATGAATGCAGTGTTATGGTGTATGGCACTAAATTATCCATACACACCAACATTCTCTTAAGTAGCAGCTTCCTGTAGTGGACTTTGAGGCATTTTATTACCCCTTGATCCAGGGGCTGGAGGACAGCTGTTGTATTGGGAGGCAAAAATTCGAGGCGAATTGCTTCTAGCCCCTCCACCTCGCCATGTGCAGGGCAATTGTCGACGATGAGCAATACTTTCCTCTTCGCCCGCTTGAACTGCCCGTCCAGTTTACGGAGCCAATCCTCAAATAAGGATTGCGTCATCCATGCACGCGTGTTTCCCGCGTAATCAACTGGCAGTGTTCGGACACCTTTGAAGCACCTGGGGCACTTTGACTTTCCGACACCAAAAAGTTTAGGCTTATGGCTTCCGTCCATGTTGGCACAAACCATGACTGTCAGCCTCTCTTTACTAAGTTTTCCGCCAGTGCACCGCTCGCCCTTTCGACACAAGGTCTGATCAGGAAGGCACTTGAAAAACAGCCCCATTTCGTCGGCGTTATAAATGTCAGCTGGGGAGTATTCATGCAGCAGGCTCTTCAGTCGCGTGTGCTGCCAGTCAGTAGTTACAGCTTCATCGACCGCTGCCGCTTCACCACTTACACTTTTGAAGACGAGGCCGTGTCGCTCCTTGAAGCGAGAAATCCAGCCATCGCTGCACTTAAAGCCTTCAATTCCGAAGCGCAGCGACAGCTGTTCAGCTTTCTCCCGCAGGATTGGTCCACTCACTGGCAGACTGGAGCTCCGTGCGCGCTTCAGCCAAAAGAGAACAGCCTTTTCGAGTTCTGGGTGCGCCGCTTCCCTAAGCCTTTTTCTGTCGGGCGCGAAGCGGCTTGCGTTGCTCCGCAGCTTGTCTTTAACTTTTAGGATTGTTGTCAGCGTACTTTTAGTGATTCCATATTTTGCTGCCACTGCAGTCTTCTTAACTCCAGCGTCGACCTCTTCGATGGCCGCCAATTTCTCTTTGACGGAGAGCGTCCGATACTTTCCCCGCGGCGACATGATCGATCAGGGAACGAGTGTGCTGCGGCTGTCCGAAAAGCAGGTCATGTGCTACAAAGTCGGCCGACAAGCGTCACTTTCGTACCCGTCAGCTCTTTAGGTCACGTGCTACAGAGTCGGCCAACAAGCGTCACTTTCGTACCCGTCGGCTCTTTTTTTTTTTCCCTCGCGCGGCATGTTGACGAATGATTTGCGGTGAGGTGCACTTATTGTTACATTTTTTACTTTTTGACTGTTACGATATAAAAACGCAAATTTTGAGCTAGTTGCAGCGAAGCAGCAGATATTTTTCGGTATGAACACGCAAAAAGTACGAATTAACCGAATGGAGGAGTTTGAATTAAGCGGTTTTTAAATACATTGAAAGCATAGCGGGCAAACTAAAATTTTGAATTTAGTTTGAATTAACCAAAAGTACGAATTATCAGAGTTTGAATTATCGAGAGTCTACTGTAGTTGTATGTGTGACTGTCATGTGCTGCAGTCACACAGTCACACAAAGTCCGAGACGCTTCACCGCACAGCATCCCCATAATGCAAAGGGGCAGTTTGTAACGAGGCACCACTGCTACGGCATTGCTTTGCAAAAAGGGCCGTAGTGGTACTTGCGATTTTATAGCAATTCTTTGACATTCCAGACAGTGTGAGCAAAGCAATGCACTTCCCGAATCAGCGAAAAATCATCTGTGTTGGATAGCTTTCATTTCAAATACATGCACAACCATATTGAGGTGTTTATCAAACAAAGCAAACTTTTTGCAGCCGTTTTTTTAGGGCTACTTGATAATGCAAATTTTCGAGTAATTCAAACATTTTTCTAGAGGGTCAAATTATTGAGATTTTAGTTATTTAAAAGAAGCGCTGCACACTCGTTTGTGCAGTTATATTGCACCTCTCTGGGGAAAACCTTGCCTCTAGCCTATGAGGTTGGCAACGTAAGATGTGCAATATGCCATGAGAACATGTAAACCACATTCGTGCAATGTGTGTGTGTGTTGTGTTGGGTTTTATGGCACATAGGCACACATGCAATGTCTCCGCACTCACCACTTGATGAGGAACATCAGCTCCCCGCTAGAGTCTGTTGCGCCAATGATTCGCTCCGGCTCCAGTCCCCTCTCGAAGCCTCGAGGTTGAGTCTCTTCCTGCACCACCCCAAGAAAAGAAGCTCTAGCGGGCGAAGACCACCGCAACCACGAGCCCTTTCCCCTTTTTGGAAAGTTCATATTATGTGGAATTCACGGCACCCAACACTCCCTGAACAGCTTCCCTCCTTTACCTAAGCACAGTTATAGAGCGCTAGACTCCACCTATATCGGGACAGCAAGTGCCAAGGTTGCTAACATGACATTTTTAGCCAGAAAAGAGCTTGAAAAAAGAGCCAGAAAATCGTGAAAGCAATAAGACCGCATACTCCAACATAACCCAAAAATGTTAGCAACTGCGCAGAAAATTATCCCTGCAACACTTTTTATGCCAATAGCACTAAAACAGACCAAAACCAAGAAAACAGCCAGAGTATACAAAGTGTCACACACTCCACAAAATGCCCCAGTCAACTTAAACTATTTACTTGTCAACACATAGTTGTTTCTTACGGGCCATTATGGCATTTCTCAACAATGACCTCCTTTACAAACACTGATATTTCAAAAGGTCCACCACACATCCTAAAGGTAAGGAAATTCCTACACTCATTTGCTTGGCCATAAACACACAAGTTCGAGAGAAAAGTATGTGGCAGCAATAAGTCCTGATTAAGTCTAATTGCTAATATATCACAATTAAAGGGAGATGCTACTCAGAACAACCTGTTGCGTTGCATCTGCACCAGTAGCGGACCAACAGGTAGTGAAAAGCAGAGTCAGACTGCAAGCACTTGAACATGGGCAGTGGTCGCCCAAGCAGAGACCGGTCGAGAGTTAGAGAGAACTTAACGATCAAATTTTTTTTTTTTTTTTAGTTTTTGTCATAGCTAAATGAAATTTGTACCTCCAAGCTTCTCTTCTCAAATCAGTTTATTTCAATCTTAATTGGTTTAATTTTTACATGCCATGATATTCTAAAGATGATGCGGGTTTGTGCACGCTTGGGTGATAACGAAAAGCACAACAGAGCGCTGAAAAAAAGCCCTTATTTCCCAAAATGAACAGTAGGACTTTATAAAACATAGAAATACAGCGTTCCATTTGCGCTTTATTATAGAAAAAAAAAAAAAAGTCAAATGTGAAGCTTCAGCCTTACTGTTCTCAAAAGAGAAACTTGAAATTGTACTGAATGCATATGGTAAAAGCTCTGAAAGTTGTTTCCTTGAATTTAGGACACGTGAAAGCATAACCATGTCAAATTTCATTGATTGGACCACATAAAATGCTCAAATTTCAGTGTACACTCCAAAAATCGAACAAAATGAGGAAGAGAAAAACAGATGCGATGTTTACTACCATCATCATGAATGAAATTCACACAGAATGCCAGCAAGGGTGTCTCAAAAGAGCACACAAAGTTAGAAGGCACCAACCCCATACATTACCCCGCTCACAATCCCTGCGACCGCTGATTACACGTTCACAGTGAAGCGATCCGAATAATATGTCAACGAAATGGTTGTCGGATGCATGTCATTTAGTCAGTATAGGCCAGCAAACAAGGGAAGTCCTTTTTGATGTTGACGATGCCGCCTCTGTGGCATTGTCAGTAGGCGGGACATGCCCCGCTGCCGATGAGGTCCATTATGCTGATCTCTCATAACTGTGCTTCCACCCTAGTCTTCATGCTTGTTTTGGTTGTTGAACATCTTTTTCTTTTGCACAGATGCACTGACAAAACCAGCGAAACACCGGATAAAGCTTGAAAGAACCAAATTGAGTGCATCGTATCTGCCAAAATTAGGCCTAACAGCAGACAAACTTCCCATCACCAGAGCTCTTCGGTTGCGCTTGGGGCACCTTCCTTTATATACCGATGGTTTGTCAGTTCCGTGAACAAAAATAGCATTTCTCATTGACATCTGACTGGGAAAGAAGAAAAACACAGGCAGAAGCACTGAGAAAGCACGTCCCCTCTCCTTTGGTCACGCTTTTCCCTCGAGTGATAAAGAAACGTCAGCAGTAAGAAAGGGCGGTCCTGTGCACTTCGCCGGTCCCGTCGTGTTCTGTGAGGCAGGAAACAGCAACAACGCTTTTGGCAACTACCTGCAGCTCCCTAGGGTCGTTTTTAGACTTCTTCACGAGCGCCAGGGCCGTTTTGCGGCTTTCATTTCTGCTTCTTTGCCATTTCTAGTGTTTTTCCTATCCCTTCGAAGCCTAGGTGTGGCAGCAGTGCCCCTTTCCAATACATCTGCTTTCTATACAACACAAGCCAGTGGAGGAGAAAGTGTGCTGGCCACCTGTGCCTTTCGTGTTCCTGCATACTTACAACAGAAACTATGCCTTTAGTGTAACATTTGCCATCGGCCTCAAACTTTTTTCCCTCCCTCATCCTCAGCGCCTCTGCTGTCTTGGCCTCAAGAGTTTTTCAGCGCTGATCCTCCCACCTCACAGAGTCAAATCCTAACGAGGTAAGGGTGAGGACGTCCACATAAGGGTTCACCCTCGTGAGGATGTCCATGTCTGCTCTATACTGCAAAGTATAAGTAGGCCTCGAATATACAGAAATCAAAGGCGAATAAACAATGTAACCAAGAAGCTTCAGAAGCAGCAAACAGAACTGCTGAAGCCTGGACCCTGCCACAGCCTGCTCAACTGGAAACGAGCAAGCCGGGCAACTGATATACAGTTCGAATGCCTAACAATGGAGCTGAATGCAGCTTGCAGGGACTGAGCACTGGCCCATACTACCCATGACACCAGACATCTGTCATTTATATGTATAAAAAATGACTTACACACAGTAATATATTGTAAGGTGCCCTCATTGCAGTAACAAAAAGGCTGCTACTGCTTGTCACTTGCAACATATTACCTGCCATGGCCATGAAAAATTACGGCTGTCAGCAGTTAATTCCTCCATGGTGCCATCACAACACTACGGATGCATTAGAAACGCACAACTGAGAATTGAAGCAAGGCACGGGTGGAAGCTCGAATTCTATCTGCTAGTTCGGCCCTGGCCAAGGCCCATGAAAGTCCATGGAATTGGACGGATGCACTACAGGTCTCTCAGTCCAATTTGTACTCTCCAGATGGCAAGCAAGAGACTGCCTAAAAGCACTAATCAAAAGCAGAGCTAAAAGCTGCATTAAGAGAGGTAGCCTCTGGCTGCATCAGCCAGAAAGTGAGTGCAATCTTCACCAACAAATCTGCTACACAAGCAGCTGCCGCACCTCAGGGGTGGCCACTTTGGCCTTCTTTTTCTTGGGCTCCTCGGCAGCTCCATTGGCCTTAGCGCCTACGGCACGCCTCTTGTCCTCTTTTTTCTTGCGCTGTTCCTCGAATTCCTGGATCAGCTCGGGGCAGTCCAGGTTCGACTGCGGCTCCCACGTGTTTTCCGAACTGGAACGGCAAGGAAAAGTGCCACATCACTTCGCACCATTTTTTCCAGCCATACATTACAAAGGCCAACACAATGGAATAAAACCGTGGCAGCAAAGCCAAGGCTACCCTTTAGCCTACCATTCCCCACTGCTGTGTGCAAGAAAAAAAAAAAAAATAGAAACACAATAAATGAGCTGAAAATGCAAAGCAGGTGCATCTGAAGACTCCAATCAAGATAATGAACAAAAAAGGCCACCAGAACAACTATTATCCTCCATCTCTAGCAAATGCCAGAATGAAAGCGACGCTGAAAAATTAATGAAGCAAAGCAACCTGCTCTACATTCGTTTCAACAAGTAACTATCTCTGCCTCGGCACAGACCATACAACAGTTACTAAACAATTTTTCTATGGGAAATAAGTGCCTACATGACTGCTCTTGCAAATCTCCAGTACACGGCACCTAACCCTTTGTCATCCATGGATGGCATCCTGCATTTTGTTCAAACGCCTTGCACAAGAAGAAAATTCATGTATGAAGAAGTTTGGCACCGCCGCATTCAAATGCAATTTGAAACAGAGAAGACAAAAATAAAAAACACATTAACGAAATGTGTTCAAAATTAAGACAAACGAAGTTAAGACAAACGAATTCCCATGTATGAGGAGGGCTTTTTTCTGCAAAAGATGTGTTATCCAAAGCAGATTTATGAAAGCTACAGCCATGAAAGCTACAGGTTTCATTCACTAAATCTTTTTATGGGGCTGAAGGGAGCACAAAGCAGACATCTGCCTCTAGCTCTTAATTCTTCGCCTATTTTGCAGGGAGGTCTGTGTGCGTGCACGAGCAACAGCTGAGCCAACCTTGGAATGCAAGTTCAAAACTTTCCCTGGTAAGCACACGCTACACACACTGCAAATCTCTAACATGCTGGCGTTTGCTCATGTGCACTTCACCGTACAAAGGCGTGCAAAAAAAAAAAAAAGAAAGGTCATAACTAAACTCTGCTCGTGTACGCATGCCGTGGCTTTCCTGGCAGTACAATGCAACACTACTTTGCTCCATGGTGATGTACACAGGCTGCGGTACGATTGGGCTGTGGGTAAACAGTGGTTCTAGACACTGGAAAGTCGCGCAGTGCGGCAAAAAAGTAGCACCTGACGCTAGTTTTCTGTGGCCACTACATTAAATAAATTTTAATACTGCTGCCAGTACAGACAACAGTAAAAACTGCTTACTCCGCGTAGCCCTTCCACTTCAGGTAATACTCCACACGTCCGTTCCTAACCCTCTTGTCCAGAATTTTTTCGACGGTGAATTCTTCGGAGCCGGAGGAGTTCCCGTCTGGTGACTTCCTCTTTCCAGACATTTTGTGCTGCAATGAGAAATGAGCAGTAGTTAGCGCGAAACAACGAAACAAATGCCGCGCGTACCGAAGAACGCAGGCTAAAGCTGCAATCTGCACGCGCGGCAAATGATCTGCCCAAAGTCCGAGGGACGGTCCTGTTGTGTTCACGAGGTACGCAGCATCTACTCATCATCGCACCTGTGTGACCGAAGAGAACCGAAGAGAAGTTATCGGCTTGGAAGAATGAATATGCGATGTCTCGTCGAGAGAACGCCGCTCGTCGTTAGCTCGCCCTGGCTAAACTGCGGTCTGCGGCGACGCTGTAAGCGAAGGCTAATTTCATGTTATGCCAAATGCTCTACATTTATTCAACAGTACTACAATAATAATTTAGCCGACTCCGCGGCACTTGGAGCAACGCTCTTGAAAGTTACTGTTAGGCTTAACAGAGTGGGCGCACAGTCCCGTTCACAACGCGCATTACAGCTTGCTTACTAGAAACAGGCCACCCACTGCTCACGTTATCTACATACAAACTTACTGCAAGTACCGAGGTACACGCGACATACAACTCAAAAAACAAAAACGCCTTGTGCGAGGCCAATATTATGGTAAGACCGCCATGTTAAACTCGACTCGCAACCTGTCATCCCCGAAACTCGGATGAAACTTATAAAAAGAAAGCAACAAGCAAGGGGTGTAGTCTCCAAAGCAATTAATGCATGTGTTGCGTCTTTTACAAACAGTCTCGAGTAACAGAAATGGTCATAAAGTGCGCTCTTACAATAACTGTTGAAGACCCAACGGCCACTGCGGCGACTCAAAACAGGCACAGGCGGGAAAACGTTCGACTGCATACAAACAATGTGAGCGTGGTGAAGCATGAGACGTAAAGGGCCGCAGCAAATGCGCCAAATAAAAACGTCTTGATCAAAGCAAGGTCAAAAAACAACATAATACATGAAAAATGTCTAGTTTAAATAAAATAAGTTTTAGAAACTTAATTTTAAAGTTATAAGCCAAAATATTTGTTTTCATGACGTTAGTAGAAAGAGCGAGCTCATTCGCTACCCTGCCCTACCCCATGCATTCGTGGCATTCCGTCATTTCGTGCTGGAGTCGGAGTTGAGCGGCTGCAAGTTGGTGTGCTGCCGCTGCTGAGAATACATTGGAGGAAATGGGTGCCCAAGATGTAAGTACTACATTTAAGTTATTGTGTCTTAGCAAGCGTGGTTGTCGCTGAAGAGGCTACATTTAGGATCTGGTTTCTGCTTCAGATGTCCTAGGACCTTTAAATGACTTGTGTCGCAGTTAGCGTCTCATACCGGCATCTCCTAGACGCGGTGCGCAGGTCAAGTGTAATTGAATTTAAAACAAACGCCAAACAGTGTTTCTTGACTACTTGGACTGTGTTTATTGTAATACGCTCAAGTAAAGTGTTTTGACGTCGGAAAGTATGTCAGAACGAATAAGCACGCTGTTCTACTAAGCCTTGTGCGCTGTGTATCAAAATGGCGGTTTGTGCTCCCTTGAACTTTTGAGGGTAAGTTGTACTCTATATGTTGGTAATTGAATGATGTTAAGCCAGTTCTCCTTGATTTCGCTATAACATGGGCAAGTTTCCACCATTTTGTATCCGGCATGCTTGGCCCGCCTAAATATGCGGGGGCGTCTTTGTTCGTCTTAGGCTTAGGCCTAGCGACGCCGGTACAAACGCCGGAAAGGCGCACATTGTTCTGCCGGTGAAGCTCACATCACCCATTGGACGTGATACCCAGCCATATCAATGCGCACTTTTTTTTTTTTTGTACCTTTTGCGCTAAGCAAATCGTTCTTGAGTATTCTTTGTATGCACGTGAGCGAGTTAATGGAGTAAATATGTGTCTTTATCAGATGATTCCGAACTGTGCGACACAACCACGTCAGAAATGTTTTCATCCCGCTCTGGCCGCTGGTTGTGACGCTTTTGTTTGCGCACGCAGAACGAGAGTGAGCCTGAGCAGTTCCGGAAGCTGTTCATTGGCGGCCTGGACTACAAGACAACGGAGGAAAGCCTCAAGGGACACTTCGAACAATGGGGCGAAGTCGTGGACTGCGTCGTGATGCGCGATCCCAGCACGAAGAAAAGCCGCGGGTTCGGCTTCATCACCTTTCGACGCGCGCACATGGTCGACGACGCGCAGGCCGCGCGGCCGCATAAGGTATGTGCATGCTAAGTTACTTGCGGTCGATTGGAAGCGGTCCTGTTTTCTTGGTAGTACGTTTGTTTCAGGCATATAGTCGCTTTAGTTGTAGCATTCGTGCTGCCTTAGCAATTTGGATGTTATGGCATGATCGGAACTCATCACCCGGGTTCAGGTATTAAAGCCCGTTCACACTTGCGACTAGCAGCGGTCGCGCGACCGTTTTGGTCGAAAAGCGACAGTCGCAAATGGTCGCATCGGTCGAAAAGCGACTGCCGCGGGCCGGTCGGGCACTGCTCGAATTTCTAGTCGCGCGACTACTAGTCGCAAACCATTTTACCAATCAGCGAGGTCCCGGAGTACTCGATCGAGCACCTTCTCAATGCAATTAAAGAATACCCCTACCTTTTCAACAAACGGCATCCGGAATTCAAAGGCAGGGAGAAGGATATGGCCTGGGAGGAGATTGGAAAGATATTCGGACTATCCGGTAAGTACTATAAACTTTTGAGAAATGGGTTTTTCACGCAGGCGCAACATAATTTATATTGACACCGTCTATTCGTCGTCGGCGTTCTCGCCTGAAAAAGCTGAAGTGTCTGGCAAGCGGCTGCTACCGACGTTCGCTGTCATCGCCTTGCAGCTTTCCTACTCCCAACTCGTTTTTCGAGAAGGCGACAGTCGCAAGTGTGAACATAGCTCCTCTCCTCTGGTCGCGCGACCTCATCTAGTCGCAAGTGTGAATAGACCTTTAGGGGCATGGCACCACATTTTTTTCGTGGGGCCGTTTTGAGCTGTTCTCCGCGCCGAGTTCAGTTCGCATAGTCTTACCGTGAACAACATGCAGACTGAGGTGGTTCTGCCGTCTGCGTGCAGGTTGACGGCCGTGAGGTGGAACCCAAGCGGGCGGTCCCGCGTGAAGAGGCTGGTCGGCCAGAGGCGCAGGCTACAGTCAAGAAAGTGTTCGTTGGCGGACTTAAGGACGACGTTGACGAGTCTGACCTCCGTGACTACTTCTCCCAGTTTGGCAACATCCTGTCCGTCAACTTGGTCACCGAAAAGGACACCGGCCGCAAGCGTGGTTTTGCCTTCGTTGAGTACGACGACTACGACCCAGTTGATAAAATCGTCCGTGAGTATTTTATGCTTAGCGCTTCACTGCCCAGTTTCTGGTCTCGTTTCCGGTTCTCATCGAGTATTCGTGCGTTTTCACCTCGCAGTGAAGCGCCACCACATGCTGAAAGGAAAGAGGACTGAGGTGAAGAAAGCTCTGTCCAAGCAGGAGATGGAGAACCTCAAGAAGGACAAGCGGCCCGCGTTCAGGGGCGGTCGCGGAGGCCGTGGTGATGGCTGGGAAGGTGGCTACGGAGGTGGTGGCTATGGCGGCGGTGGTTACGGAGGCGGCGGCTATGGCTCCGGTGGTGGTGGCTACGGTGGCGGCGGCGGCGGTTACGGAGGTGGCGGATGGAACCAGGGCGGCGGAGGCGGCTACAGTGATGGCTTCAACCAGGGGGGATGGGGAGGAGGTGGCGGAGACTTCGGTTCCGGCTATGGAAACAGCTACGGTGGTGGACCAATGCGTGGAGGCCCCGGAGGCTACTCGCAGCGTGGCTCAGGCCCATACGGTGAGTTTGTCTGCTAGGTGACTGTCGTGCAGTTGGAGCTCTGCGGAAGCGGCTGACGGCGGGCGCGTTCGTTTTGCAGGCAACGGCAGTGCAGGGGGGGGCGGCTACCGGAGATAAATGGAGAGCATCAGCATGATTTTAACTGTGGAGGTAAGCGGGGCTGACGACCATGTTGTGTGGGCCTGGGAGTGACGCAATGTGTTTCCGAACCCGCAGGGCGGCAGGCAAAGCTTTGAGAGGGCAGAGAGAGCAGCCAGGGCTAGGCAGTGCAGCTTGGTCCAAGCTAGCTAGGCAGCAACCGGCTAGCCCAGGTCTGGAGCTGTGCAAGCAGCAGCTCAGGCAGTGCGTCCTCCAAGGAAGAGCCAGCCGCAGCACATCACATTGAACCCCGTCCTCATCACTTACGCGTCTATGTGTATACCATTTGTCTCTTCTCTTACATTACCAATTACCATTGTCTCTCCCCCATTGCGCTCTCTCTAGCCAGAGGAGAAGCCTCCTGTAGATGTTGTCTTGTGGTACTCGTCTGGGTCTCAATAAAGTCTAGTGTTGAAAAACACAGCATCTAGTGTACAGAGAGAGTCTTGTTTTTTGTCTCTGTCGTGAGCCGTAGTTTATCCCTATAAAAGGCAGGCAGCTAGGCACGGCTGCTGGAGTTGGCCAAGGACTGGAGCTCGCTTCTGTCTAGCTGGTAGACAGGCGTGGATAGCGTAGCTCGCTGAGGAAGTCAGCTGCAGGAAGGCCATTAGGTAAGCACAGGTTTCTTTCCTATTCCTAGGGGCTGCTGCATGTTCATGAAGGGGTCTTCTAACCCTTTCCGGTCGGTTCAGTGGCAGCCCACACAGCATTGGTTGCTTGTGCTATTTGGGGTATACAGGATGCATGAACAGTGGGGATGTGGGTACAGTTGTCCCACTGTGAAGTCCTTTGAACAGACTAGGCTGCTGCAGTTGTGGCTCGTGTTTCCCTGGTAGTACACATCACTGTTAGTCATTGAGGGATGTGCACAGAGTAGCTTGTGTCCTCTGGTTGTGCCTCCAAGCCTGAAAATGTGTTGGTGCTGGAAGTATTTGTCGCATTGTCAGTTGTATCCTTTTTTTTTCTTGCCCAGAACAGTCTTTGACCGGAAATGGTTAGCACCTTGGTGCACATTCAGGTAGCTGTCCTATCTGTGCTTCCATTAGGAACAGTGACTTATGTGGTGTTTGGATGGTTCGGAGAATTTTTCTTTTGTAGCCAAAAGGCATTGTCCTAGTATGGATGCTATCGCTATCAGCCCAATTGCCATTTCTGAGCCCGCTAACAATTTGCTTTGCTCTCAGACCTTCAAACAGGTTGGCCTTGATGCTCCAGGACACTGCAGCTTTTGGTGGTGAGAGCAGAAGGTACGTATTTTGCACTGGTGAAATTGGTTCTTCAGGTTTCACACTGTGCTGCTGTCAAAATAACTTTGCTGGTAAAACTAGGGTCTGCAGTATTGCTGCACAGGTGGTTTTAAACAGCAAGTAGTACTTTTGCAAGCTGGGCCAGGTTGCAGGCTCTGGAATAATGCCTTTGAAATGGTTACCAAAGCAGCTGAATTCTGATAATGTTCAGTGGAAGCAATACACAGTGCAATGGCCCATTGCTTGTAATTCTGCAAGTATAATCCTAGTACCACTTATTAACAGTGTATAACCCCCCCCCCCCCCCCCCCCCCCCGCTTCCCCCTTTTTTTTTTGTGCAGCTTCCCTGAAGTTTTCTTCCCACAGGAGCTGGAACCTCCTGTGCGACAGATCTGCCGCCATGTTGCCAGCATTCCAACGCTGCTGTAGCTGCACTAAGCGCAGCGAATAAATGGTCTGGTTGCCCCTGCGTATCTGAGTGCATCGATTTGCTTGCTCAGTACAGCCTTCATGGATCGCAAAGGGTTGTAGTGGCGCTCATTTAACACTAGTGCAGGTTCGTCCCACTGGAGGCGAAGGCAAAATTCTTGCCATGAGGAAATTCGGAACAGTGGAAATGCATTACAAGCCGCACAGAAGTAGACCCCCTGGGCTTTTCATTTTGATAAGACTCCTACTCTCGTTCCTATTAGCCGAGAGTCTGGCATCCGGGAATTGTCGGGGAAATTGAATGCACCGGGAAGAATCGGTGACGCCAAAAAATCCGCGAAGTCGCGGGATAATTGCACGATATATTCTGCGATGCATTTTTGTTGCTGGCGCATTTTATGCAGTTTTTTTTTTTCGTGCTGAACGCGCGGTCTGACGAAAGGTGAGGCTGCCACAATAGGATAAGTACGCACATGAGTGTGGCACTGATGAGACAAAATAAGCGGAAGCGCTGCGTGAGGGTAGTGAGCGCGCTAATCAATTACGGCGCGCTGCGCTTCGTGTGCGCGTATCGCACCTCATTCCGTGCTAATGCAGAGGTGAAACTCGTTGGAAGACTGACTTCCGTGTAGTAGTACGTGGCGTCAGCTCTGTACCGTGATCCGGGATGAAATTCGCGCTGTAATTCGAACCCGCGGTGTCATGCTATGATCGCGCAGCGTGGTTGATATACCCTGCATACCCGCTTGTGGCAGGCGTCTTCTGGTTTTTGTTACACGCCCGTTTCCTACGGCTTCTAAAGGCTCGTTGCGTGCACGGTTTCCGGCATCTGATCGCAAGGAAAAACTCCGCACGCACAAAGCTGTGCCGCTGTGCATCGAGAATAACACGAGTGCGGACGGAGACGTATATAAAGCGGTGACCACGGCGGCGACCGTAAAAAAAAAAAAAAAAAAAAAAAAAGCTTTGATCACGCCAGCCAATGCTAATCGCGTTAGAAGCCATAGCGCACATCGCGCATAAAGAAAACAGTTCTAAACCATTTTAAACCAAGCCGAAGATGGCGGCGATCATGCCGGCTGCAGCATGGAGCACGGCCGGTCTCAAGGGAGAGCGCTTCAGCGCGCGCTCTCCCCAGAGACCGGCCGTGCATGGAGGAAGTTTTTTTTTCTTCCATGGGCTGCAGCGCGCGCGGGGATTTCGAACAAAATTCATCTTTTCGGGGGCATTTCGTGGTTGCCGGGACGTTTTTAAAACCGATGTTATCGTATTTCCTTACCGAATTCAGCGTTAATAATTTGTGCAGGTCCTCGCAATGATTATCGTTCTGATTTTTTTTTTTTTAAATAGATTTTTGACTACGAGCGACCTTTACGGCTTCTATCTTTAAGAATTTTCTCTACTGCAAGTGTTCAACTAATCTTAATTTCCAGCTGATTGCGCATTTATGAACAATCTGAGAGTTTGCAACTTAGATGCTTTCCTTTAATGGCCGCGGGCGCCCGGTCTCAGCGCGCTCTCCCTCGAGATTGGCGGCACCGCCGTTTTTTGAAATTTCACAGCTGTTGGTATCAGAGTTCTGCTGAGGCTTGCATCAGTGCGCTTTTAATATTCAGAAAAATTGGGACGATTTTACCCGCCATTAACACTAAAAACAGCTTTTCACTATTGTAAATTGGAGAATATGATTAATAAAGAGCATTTTGTGGGAATTATATTATCCGCAGCTACATTTTTTGAGCCTCTTCATCACTGATCTCCACTACTTCACTCGTCAGAGAATTTGACCTGGAATAGTCGAGGAAAAACCTGAAAAGTCGGATTTTGGAAATAGTGGTTTGCTAGACACGCTGAGATCTCGCGCACTATCGCAGTCTTTGCAGCCCCCCTTGTATACATGAGCCCGACGCAAGCGGGTCGGGTAGGTGGGAGCCGGTTGTCTGGCTAAGCCAGCCCGACCCGTCCGAGTTTACATGAGCTCGTTTCTGTCGGGAAGAGATCGCTGCTACAGCAAGTGAACCAGGCGCAGACGGGAGAGGAGGAATGCACAGCCGAACAGCTCACGGTCCCGTCGCCGACCAGCAAGGAGGCAAGAGAGGAGGAGCTGGCCCGACGCGTCGCACAGCGGGTAGGGTCGAGCCAACCCACCCCCTGCAGTCGGGCTGGCGGGACCCGACCCGACGGTCGTCTAGCTCGACCCCCTAGCGTATACATGAGCCCGATCGGTTTTCAGCCCGACAGGCCCACCCGACCCGACTTTGCGGTGTCATATGTAAACCCCCTGATTGATGTGACCTGTTCGTAATATGCTATCGGTCCCCATCGGCAGTAATACCCGAGCAGGAGCGCGGCTTTGATTTCTGCTGAGTAAATGTGCGGTATTGGATACCGCTGGGTTGCTGCTTTCGACCCTGTCTTCGATGTTCAGTGCACTAGGTGTGTATGAGATCGCCGCTGACTTAGATGTGGAATCTAAAAAGTTCCCATTAGTTCCATTGCGAGACAGGTTGGTAGAGTTCACTCAGTAGAATACGAGAACAGCATCAAAAATTCATTTCGGCCAGTTAAAAGTTTCGTTCTCATTCACATCGCGATTCCAATTTTTTTTTCCCCGTGCAAATAGTGTTTTTCTCCACCATCGAAAATCTTGACAGAGGAAAGGAAAAAAAACTATCTGTCAACACTTTCACCCGTGGACTGAACTGCTCTGTAAGGGAGGTGGGATTGAAATTGGAAATAAAGAGGCGCAGTGGAGGGCTGCAGTAGCCACCCTAGCTGCGGAGTAAATACGACCACCAGACATCAAACAGCACACACAGCTAGCCACCTGCGGTCTGGTTCGAACCTGGGCACTACGACACAGTAGTAGGGCATCTTAACCACAGCGTCACCACGGCGGGGCCTGTGCGATGTCAGCTCACATTTTTTCTCTTTCCGCTTTCATTCCTGCCTTACGCACTTCAGATGTGCACAGGAAAATTTCCCGTAAACCAATTATTTCCTTAAAACCTAGAAGAAAACCAAACTGCGGATTACCTTGGCAACTCCACGGCTTTCGCTCGTATCACCAGAAATGCTTCAAATCCCATAAAATTTACTCGCTCACTCTTTTTGTGCAGAACGATATACCAGCAAGTTGCGCGTACATAGCATGCTCACGCCAGCCATTGCTGAAATTGCTTTTTTTTTGTGAAAAGCAAAATTATGTTGAGCACCTAACCCTTGCCTGCCTTCGTTATTTTTGGGTGTCATCAATGTAAAGTTGCATACCATGGCGCCGTGGTGGAAGTCTGTTTTGAGGTGGCCCGAAACTAGGTTACAGCAAAAAAAAAAAAAGAAAAGCAGTGGTTTAGCTGCAGTTAAACCTAGTGTGAAGCGATAGCTGCAGAGCGCCTCGCCGTGCAGCTGCTCAGGTGTTAAGTTACTTCCCATGTCAAATGACTTTTTACCTTGACCTATGACTTTGACCTTTGAAGGAAATATGTTATGGCTTAAGTTCCAGCTTGACCTCGAAGTTGTGTGAGGGTCATAGGAAGCACACGTGCCCCACTCCACACACTCCCCTTCTGTGTCCCTGGTCCTCTTCGAGAGTATGTAGCCTAGCTGATGGGGACACTATGTCCATGACAAGACGGGCATCGATTGATAGTCAAGTTGGCTGTGAATTGAAGATTCCATGCTGAATCTGACCACCCTGCAGATGTAGTGTACCATTTACTATTTGGGCTTAAGAAAACAATCTCGGAGTATTAAAGTTGTAACCTAGCCTGACCTAATTAAGTATAGGTGTCCACTCAAAAGTCGGGCATTGTCCTGTCCCCAAAAACTAACCCAAATAAACAAGGTGCAAAATTACAAAATGTTTGAAAAGGTGGTGTTACAGGGCCTCTCACATCTACTGCCAAGTCAAAGCTTGACCGTCCCTGTAATTCAAACCATCAACCTTGTAAAACCTGCTAACTCATGCCTAACACAACTTTTGCTTGTGTCGGACAGGTTTATACCATTAGTTCCCCTAATCTGTTTTCGTACTTCCCCATTAAACTTTTCGGAACACGAAAATTGTATTGCAAAGATGGCAGTGAGCGGAACTAAACTTCTGGCGCTTCATTTCATTGTGAGACGTCACAAACAAACCTACATGTGGCGATGAGTTTCCCATCTTTCATATCAAAGTTGCGGCACAACTACTCTTCGGAGAGCGTTCTGGGTGGTGTTACATCATTTCGCTTCCCATTTAGCATGCATCTGCAGTGCTAGTCAAATTGGAAGCTACTGCTGCAGCTGAGGCTCTAAGGGAGCACTTCAGGTGAGGGTCAAAGGAAGTACTATCTTTGCAAGACAAACAGAACCACCTTTGCAGGCTGCGAGGTTCAAAACTGGGTTTGGGCCCACTGCGGAGGAGGGGTGCGCAGCGGGGTTTACCACAAGGCCACCGCAGCGGTGGCCTTGTGGTAGAGCATCCGCCTCGCATTCGGGAGGTACCGGGTGCGATTCCTGGTGCCGCCGGTTACCCACCGGTTTTTCAATGGGTACAAGCTTTCCCCCGGCCTGGTGCTCGGCTCTTCTGGGGTGAAATGCTTGGAAAAAGGTGCCACGGCCAAATAGTTGCGCCGATGTGGCAGTGATTCATTCCACCATCGGACAATAATAAGTTCGCCTCGCGCGGCAAAAGCCCTTTATGTGGCCCTTTTTTTCTCGCAAAGTCAGACAGGCCGGAAATCCGGACTTGCCGTGGGACTGCAGTGATCTCTGAGAGGTGAACTTCATCAGTGACGGTGAACCTTTACGTCTTTCGACACGCTAGCTTAAAGCGTTTCGCACTTGAAACAAGGCTTCTGAGTTTTCGCGTGTGCAGGACACGACTCGTTTTCAGTTTTGAACCCCGTGAGACACGGTAACTCTAACCACCTTTGCAGGCTGAAGTGTTCGAAACTATTTTGCCCCAGAAGGAGCGCAGCGGGGTTTGCGGAGCCTCTTCCAAGCGCACACCCCTGTGAGAGCCGGGCGCCAGGCCGGGGGACGCTTGTACCCATTTTTACTGGTGATTGTCCGGCGGCAGGTTTCGAACGAACCACCTCCTGCAGCCGAGACGGACGCCCTAACCACTAGCAGCTGTTGGAGGAGGTGTGGAGAGGGCACCATCAGAGCAACAGATCATGCTACAGGTCACATGGTGGTGCATATCAAAGGAGGCATAAATAAGTTGTTCAGAGCAAGCGTCGGGAGCGTGTGTCACAGTAGCACATCGCATAAGCAAGCTTTCGCATTCATAGATGAAAGGAGTCACAAGCATAGTGGAAGAATACTGCTGTCCCTTTTAGGCACAGTTGTGACTAAAAATGTTAGAACAATGATGTCACCGGACTGGCGAAAACTGCGGCCGACACGGCGTCATTCCTTGCAAAAACGCCCGACATTTTTGTTATTGCTGTGTTCGTAACTGCAGAGCCGAGATTTATTTGTTACTCTGGAAACGTGTCACTTTTTACTTTTTTTATTAACTTTTTTTACTCGCAACTATACCGCTTGCACATGGCTCCTTTCTCGTTATCAAGACCTTTTCCTTGAATCAGGTGACCGGTGCGCATGTCACCTATACATTGTTTCACAAGGTGTTCACAGCACTACGAAAGATAAGGGTCTGAGCCAATCAGTGCTGCACACTAGGTGATTGCGCTCATAGATCTTCAATATAACAAACACAGATATTAAGAATTGGCTATACTGAACTTTTCCTAAATATTTTCAGCAAACACTTGTAACTTTTGCTCTATATATCGACACGATGCCCTCTTGGATCGCATTTGGACAGCTTTGACACAGCACACAGTGGTGCGGTAGTTATTCTCACAAAGGTTCGCTTATCTTGCATTCGCCAAAAGTGACACAAAAGATACTGCAACATGGAGGGTTGTTAACCTGATGGTCAGCTTGAGTTTACGCCTCTCAAACCAGTGTACGGTACCCCAGAAGCAGCTGCGTCAGGGAAGTGGTGAAAACTATGATGCTTAACAGTGATAGCTTTCACTCTGACTGCATTTTTCTACACCACATTCTACACTGCCATGCTCTGACAAGTGCTTGGCTCCTGTTGTCGGGCTAGTGGTGGTGTGTGGAGAGGCCAGCATACCTGGAGTTCGTTTTCTTGCCCGGTCTGGCGCACAAGGCAACCAATGACTCTATTGGGTGGGGGCAGGTAAACATTAGATAAGCAGTCATGTGATAGTCCCTTATGGTAGCTGTGGTGCATGACACAGGCAGGACAAAATGCTTTGCACGAATCGTGACCCTAGTTAGGCCGATTTTATAATGACCGTTTTTGACTATAAGTAGCGGAAGCTGTCTACCCCATCAAGTTTCTGATGTGAGTGCCGTAACCACAACACATTTTTAGGCCCGTAGATAATGCTGGCATGTATGCACTAAATTTCACGGACTCTCGTTTTTTCCTGAATAAAAAGTGCTGCACTTGTCAGAGGCACCTGGGTCGGGCCACTTTACTGGCACTTGTCAGCCTTTTATATCACACCTCAGCGTACACTCAAAGCCACATTTAAAGTTAACGTTGACTAATTATTAAAGTAGGCAGAAGGAGGAAAACATATACTAGTCACTGCTTTACATAACTCCTAACATTATTCACATCAAACGAAATCGTCATCCATTTTAGCTGGCTACCATATACATGTTAAGTAAGCATACCATTTTAGCTGGCTACCATATACATGTTAAGTAAGCATACAAGTGTTGAGTACACTGGGCTGAATTTGAAGACGCACAACTGTGAGAACAATATTATGATGAGCTAAGGCAATGAAGGTGTGTTGGAAGGCTCATTTGAAAATGAGATAGATTAGTGCAGGTAACTATGCCATCAAGCAGTGAGCCCCACTTTTTCATATAACTTGAAAGCAAAGTTTTCCATCTTAATGTTTGTGCAATGATAGGAAGTCAACATAGTATAACAAATAAAATGATAAATGAGAGTATTTGCTCAGAGTAACAAGGTCTGGAGAGCTGTTGGGTGCTTTCTTCATGACACATTTTGATATGAGTGTGACGAAAGGATGAACTTGGCATCTTTAATTAAGACATATTCTAGACTTAATTACAGCTTACTGAAGTGTTTTGATTTCGTATTATCAAGGCAATAATAGAGCACTAGCAGAAAAAAATCATTTAAGGAGTTAAGACATGAAAATTATGCTGTGTGTTCTGCCTTTAAGATGTTGCACAAAACATAGACTACCACATAGATTAAGCAAAATAGCGATAAAAATGTCTTGATTGAATATTTTCCGCTCGTGCAGTTTGGTTCCAACTAAACAGCGGCTGTTTTTGTATTTTTGTGAAGTACAGAAAAGCTACAGTATGGTGGCTCCATCTTTCCTTTTAATTTGCAGCAACCCTTACACAACAAGAGCTGCAATGGTAAAGAAAAAAAAAAAATATTATATGCAGTGAATAGTATATGGCAGTTTTCCTCACGACTCATGTGGCTGAAACTATGCAAGGACAAATTTTTTAAGTTACAAGTTATTCAGGTGGTTTAGGTGAATCACATGTCATGCCTGATGTACAATATTGTCTTGCATACTTTTACTCCCTTAAATGTTTAGTGCATCTATGAGAAATAACTTGGCAAGACTTTTTTTTACAAGTGTTGCTGCTTCAGATATCATAAAGAGATTGCAAGTAAGCTGGAAACCAATTATCCCTGTGTGGCAGTGCCTCTGGGTTCTCCAAATAGTACACAATTAGTGTGATCATAAAACTCAAGCCTGCATGTAAACATCTAGGTTAACTGAGCCTCATGAGAAACTGATAAAACAAATTTTCATCGCGCTTTGTCGCGTGAGGTGGACATCAGTTGTTGACTGTCATTACCTCACGTGACAATGCTATGAATGATTTCTTCTGCAGACACTCAATGACTTCAGGAAGATTTATTTAAATGACAGAAATTAAGTTTTCCCCTCCTCTCTTGCTCTCTTCGAGCATTGCCAATTTCACTAGTCTGCCACTCTCAATGGTTACTTTCTGAATGACCTTTTCTGTACCGCAAATTCCATGTGCTCTTGTGGTTTCCTCTCAGATATGCAAAGTGATGGATTTGTGTCCTCCACCCAATCCTTCTTTTAGCCATGATGCTGTTTACACAACTATGTCACTCTTGCTCTTATATTATGCTGACATGTATCTCTTTTAAAATGTGGCGGCTAAAAAAAAAAAAAAGAAAAAAAAAACGCAACTCGAAGGATGTAAGTGTAGGAGATGCTTAAGGCCACATACAGTTAGGTCCCTGTGAAAAGGGGAACATTTGTGGTTCATCAAGAATAAAAGTCAAGCACTCCAGGAGGGAGGAGGAGGATCTTAGAAACTATCGCGGGAGCAGTGTGATAGCTGTACACATTCTTTCTCTGCCCAAGGATGCCGGATTGAATCTCGGCAGTGGCAGCCGCTTTTCAGTGGAGGTGAAAAGCAAGGCGCTCGTGTGCTGTGTGATGTCAGCCCTCGTTAAAGAATCCCAAGTGGTTAAAATTACTCCATAGCCTTTTACTACAGTGCCTCTCATAGCCTCAGTCGCTTTAGGGACGTTAAACCTCATAAACCAAACCAAACATTCCTCTTCACAGTGCTTAAAGCCTGGATCCAGTAAAGAGAAGCAAGAGGAAATGAAGAAATAGAGAGAAAGTGCCTGCCAGCCTGCTTTGCACATCATCTGTTCAGTCTATGACACACACTGAAAGAAAGTGGTACCTCTACACTGAGAGGCGTGCTTGATATGGTATGTGATATACAGTGAAAAAAATAATCAGCATTTCTGTATGCATTGTTATGGAACCACACCATCTTGTAGTACTTTTGATGCTGACGATAATAGTAGAGTTTACGAACAGTCGTGACGGGCTGGTGCGATGGAGATTTTTTAAATTTGAATAAGCATGAATAAGATGTCTGCAATAAAAATAGGTTTTTAATAGGCTTTAAAGGACTATAAGCACCAAATTTTGCTAGCATTTTTTGTCTTGTTAATTACTCGTAAGTCATTCCTGTGTATCGACCCGCACGCCGTTTTCGCCTCCGACCGCTAAACAATTTATAATAGAATTTTATTTTCTCGACAGCCGAGAGATGGCTGTCACGCCACAATCATGTCTTGATGCGCAGCATGAAAAAACAGCGATATAATCGCTCATTCTTCACTTGTTGCGATTTCTGTTCTTGAGGCAGGCTGGCTTTATCATTGTAGTGAATTCAAATGACACAGCAATGAGTATATCGCTGTATTTTCATCCCTCGCGCTACCTAGACTTGACTGCGACGTCACAGGCATCGCTCGGCTGTTGAAGCCGAAACAGGTGAGAAACGAAATTCGATTATAAATTATTCGGCAGTCGTAGGCGATTGTGACGTGGTGATCCATGAACTGTAATGTCTTAGGCATTATTACAAATGATAAAACACAAACCCCAAAATTAGATGTCTATAGTCCTTTAAAAACGTGAATTTTAATTACATTCTAAACATAAAGTAGACAGAGTGGTGAAAATTTAGACACTAATTCTTGCTTCAAAAGTGAATAGAAAGAAAATGAACAAAAAATACTGTAAGAACACAAAGGTTGGTCTGTTTGACGGCCAACAAGTACGGCCTCTAAATTGTTTAATATAGCATGAGCATGCTGACAATTCACTCAGTCGGTGCCCTAACATGATGTGAACCGATGAAATCGGTGAGAGTAGCAGCGTGTATGCAGAACTCACCAGTTCCAGCTTATCTGTAGCGCGTTCGATTTTATTTCTCTGTCTTGGATTTTAGAATATGTATTAACGATATTTGTCAAAATGCACTGAAATATTCTCAAAATGATGAAATGTTCCAACCACCATTGACAGAAATAAAATACGGTAGCCTGCTTTGTATTAATGCAGCCTCTATACATTCTAGCACGTGAGGATTTCAGATCCTTAAATATTGGGGGGGTCCTCAGACCCTTTCTCCCGCTTCACCTCCATTAGCTTTAAAGGCCTGCTTCTCCGTACTATATGCTCAGACCAAGCTGTTCCCTGAAGAAGTAGCAGGGTTCACACAATTTGACCTGAAATTTAAGAATATTTCCAAAATTTAAAGAATACAAAGGGGCATTCATTAAAGAGGGCAAGAAGTAATTTATATATATATTTTTTTCATTCAGACAGATCAGGAATCCTTTGACTTTTGCTTGGCACTGTTTTTACTTTCCATCTTGGTCACTATCTCTGCTTCCTTCTATGCCCTTTCCGTGGAAACTGTTAGCCTTGAGCAAGAGAGTGATCTCATTAATTTCAGCGTCCTTGAAGCTACCAACAACTGTCTCCGACAGAAATTTGAGCATTTTGCGCATTTCTTTTTATCATGCAAGTTCGCGAGCTCCAGTGACTTCTTTCTGCATTCTTCCAATTAGGTGCGGGCACTCTGGGTGGTTTTTTGCCAGTACGCATGAAATTTGCAATAGCATAGCTCCTTCCTGGTGGCACTGACCTACAGATATGATTTGAGCATTATAAGGGACTTTTCAGCGCCGACTCACGACATACATAGTCCTCCAAGACAGCATGCACTGTGTAGATCAATTCCACTCTCACCCAACTGCCACAGTCAACCAACATGCTTAAGCCAGACAGGCTGAAACTTGCATTTGCCGCAAAGAAAAAACATTTTGCCTCGACACTGGCTGTGAGGATCAGCATTACTGGTGTACAAAACATGAGGGCCCCTCAGAGGGAACAGTATATAGAAGATGATAGAGAATGGGAAAATGCTTTCCAAAGATCCCAAGGAAAGGATGTGATATCAAGGGTTTTCATTTCGAGACCGATTTATTAGTTCGCTTGTATAACAGGAGGGCAACCTAGCCAGGTGTATGAAACTTCTGTAGAGGCCACTGTCCCCCATTTAAGACGCTAATATCAATTTCTTTCATAGCAGCCAGACGAAAGTCTATTGAAGCATTGTAAAAACTTTTTCGTCGTGCATTGTTAGAGCCACCACCGACGAAAAAGGAGCACTTACTGATGCCGGCATCTTAGAGAAATCAGCCATTGCCGCATTTTATTGCGGCGTATGCAGGAAGTTTCCTTTAGTCACCAGGTGCAGTGAATTAGTTGAAACCGCGATACTAGCAGGTTTCCTACCCATGGCCTAGTGGAACAAGAAAACACATATAGAGAAAGGAAATGGGGGAAACGGATCAGGAAACACATCTTGAAGTGGGCTACTCGTGACTAAAACAACAGGTGCTGCACTGTCATCGAGTTTTACCCATCTGCTTCCTACCTTCCTTTGATTCAACACCGAGGGGTGCTCTTAGTTGCCATATAGCCTCAATTTTTTAGAGAAAAACCAGCCTGGTCCAAACTCCTAAGGAAGTTAAGCGGTGCACCAAAATTGAAGGAGTGTAAAGGGCCCTGAAACAGTTCATCGAAAATCAAGGACATTAGGGGATGTCGAAGGCCTGTGTGAACACTGGAAGGCAGTTTGTAACATGAAGCGATATTTGGATGCAAAATTCTTCTGTTTTTAAACTTGTGTTAAACAGCCATGGGCTCACTTTTGCTGCAACGTATGGCACACTTGTGAGCAGGCATTCCAGCCCCGGACTCCACAAATTACATGCACAGCAATTGTCTGGACGCAGCAATTGATTTGAGACAGGCCTTCAACACCTGCTGAGCTGTTCACCTATTTTGTTTCCTTCAGGATGAAAATTTACACTTTCCACTAATGCATGTGCTGCGCATGACATTTAGGGCCATTTTATTGGGTGTGCATGCCGGTGGGCTGTACACCCATACCTCGAGGGTAGTGACATAGTTTTTTTTTTTTTTTTTTATTATTTCGAAAGCCAGTAAGGTGTCTTAGACTAAAAAGCTTGGAAGCCTCTGACTTGCAAATTGCTGGAATTGAAAGGTGTAAGCTATTACAGTTGAAACTCGATTTAACAAAGTTGAGGGGAGCCGTGAATTATTTAGTTAAATTGAGTAAGGAATTTCTCGGTCCTATAATTTGATGCATTCAATTATAAGGTGCGGTGGTATTCAAAAAGCTACCGCGGCATCCTACTTGTGAATCCTTAATGCTCTTAAAATGAAATGCGGCCAGCAAAAATGACTGGCGCCAGTAGCACACAAAAACCAAAAATTGTTACTCATCAAGGAGCGCCCGAGAGGACTACAAATTTATTTTCGACCAAAGAAGTCGGTTATCTTTACCTGCGTGCGCTTTTGTGAGCAGTGACCGCACCGATTTCTCATAGATCTGAAGAGCTAAGTAGCACTATCACCTAACAAGCTGAGCTTGTGAGAAGCTTGCGCTCAAAGGCACGGGAAAATATCCGCAGAAGCACAATGCCAAACGAACCACACGAGGTATGCCACAAAAAAAAGCACCGAATCGCAACACCGCCCCTTGGAATGCGACATGAGACTTGTTTTTACTGTTGGCACAATCTGGTGAATTCATTTGACCACTACAATTTTCGTTTTGCGCCGTGCAGTTTGAAAAAAGTGACGAAGGTGCCCTGCGCTGTTACCATGGGCTCGCAATCCATAAATTTTGGGGTACTCTCTACAAAATAAACCAAAAATAGCCTCTTTCCATCTTTATTTTTTGAAAAAAGGTTTGTTAAATCGGGACAGATCATGAATTGATTTCGTTATTTTGAGTTAGTAAAAGCATTGAATCCTATGGGCGCCTGAGGGGGAATTACGATATCTTCTATCAATCAAAATTTTCGTTAAATCGAGTTTTGACGGTATAAACGCGGCCGTGTTCATCATGTTTAGTTACCACATCTATTTTAAGAAAGATCGCTCTGTAAGTGAAAGCTCTACAGCTTTCCTTTGTAACCATACAGTTGCACTTGGGTGGACATTGCTCAGTAATTACTCCCTTATTACGACTTACACCACACCTTGGGGGATTCCCCTGAACTTTAAAACACACAAACTACAATGCAATATTTCCGTTGCAAAAGACAATGCACAATTCCAATGTGATGGTAGAAAAAATTGTTTGAAAAGCTGAAACTGTACACACTTTGGACAAGAAACCTCTCATCACAAAACTGGGCATGCAACTCCAGCCTCTCGATGAACAGTGATAGATATGACAGCTTTTCTGCACGCCCTGCCGAAGCAATGTTGACAAATGCCTCGGTAGCCAAGTGGTACCAGTTAACACCAAAAGGCTTCAAACCATGCTGCCCTTTCAACATGTGTTGACCGCGCTAGCAGCATTTCCACGTGACTCCACCCCAGATGTAGAGCAGAGTTCTGCATCGGCCTTGCTGGCGACATCTGCTGAGATCAGGCCAAAGGAAAGCAGCTCGGAGAGTGCCAAGCTGTGCCAGCCACGGTTTGCCTTTGGGCTGGCAGGGCTTGGGTGAGTCAGGCAGAGCACACGGGGCGTTAGCAAGGGGTCGTGGCTGGTGGCCACGGCTGCCAGTGCCCGGTCCCTCGCATAGTGTCCGATGCCAACTACCACCTCTGGTCTCAGCAGAGCCAGCACAGACAGCAGGGCAGCGTCACAGACAGCCTGTGATAGGCACAGCATGGCAGTCTGCATGAACTAGGTCAAAATCAGCACCTATAGATGGTTCACCACTGAACTACTGTGCACTAACTGCACTGACGTTTTCAATAGCTAACTCACAGTGCCTTAAGGATATGTGCTATACCAATAAATTACCTTGCTTCAAGCTAATTATTTTTATTCATTTATTTACAAATACCTTGCAGGCCTCAAGAGAGACATTGTGTAAGGGGGGAAAGTACAAAGGTTGATGTGCAGAAAAGTTAGAGCAAAAGCATAATAAAAGTGTAGCAATACAGAACCAAAAACATAAAAAGTGAGCACAGGTAACAGGTCGTTACAAAAAACTATATAAGCCAACTATGCGCCATGGAACAAAAATTGGGTGATAGGTCTTACCGTTCATATCATAAGCGAGAATTTGTTGCATTATTATGCAGAGAGTATTATTCTTTACAATAGTCATTTTAGTCACATGTGGTTCAGCATACTCGAGTGGACTCAATTGATAACGTCAGTATATGTCGCTTGCTTTATCCACTGCTAGAAGAAAGAAAACTGCATGCTCCCTTAACAGCTTATTTCCTTCGCTTGTCTAAAGCATGTTGCAGTTTCACAACCATCATGACAATTTTCCCAAATTATGATAATGCCCACAAGGATTAAAGAATGGGAGTTTCATCATTTAGAAAAACTAACTGGCTTTCTATGGGTCTGTGTAGACCATTCAGGCAGGGACGCTCTATTAACGAGATTTCGTTAGAGGCCCCGTGCTGCAGAAAGTGTGGCATTGTAAAAAGATCACAGGCATGGCTCTAGCAAGTGGTAGTTGGCCGATGACATGGCTGCATACTGACTGGCTGTGTGATGTCACGAGACCATATGACATGGCAGGAGCTGTCAACTCTGGCTTCTAATTTCAGATGGGTGGGCGAGATGGAAATCGAACCTTCCAGGATCGATTTGCGATAAGTAAGACAATCTATTAATATCTTAGACCAAGCAGACATGCTCGTACAGCTTTGTTGGTGCCTACAGATATAGCTATGCCAGGTGATCTTTCATGTAACTGGATACCTTACGACTATATGCTAAAGAATAGTATATATGCAAGATAATAGAGGCACAAATTGAAGGATTTTAGACCAAGTTACTAAACTATAGAGACTAAACACAAATGGGGATCTACAAGGGGAATCACAGATGGGAGGAATTATCGATATTGTATCATACACTTAGAGGTGGAGAAAATTATTATAAATGGTGAAGCCATTTGAAAAGCTTATCTTTCCTGTGTGCTTTGATGAGCTCAAATATTCAGCTATAAAGATCCATGAAATGCAGAAGGGGTGAAATAAAAAAACAATTTTAAACCTTTGACATGCTATAAATAACTAATAAGTGTAGCATAGTTCTGGCGTCTGCAAGTGCAAACCGAGTGGTGGACTAGAAGACTTTTTACTTTCAGGCTGTGTGTACTTTTGATGCAGAAAGCATTTTTGTTAATTTATTTATGTGGTTTGCAAGCAGCTAGGGCTGATAATGTACTTTAGAACCAAAAGCTGGTCTCCATGGTTCCTCCCAGGCAGTTTTTAAATTACTTGCTTTAGCATCTGCTGTACAAGTCATGGACACAAGAAAGAGTGATCACGAGAAAAGTACAAATAATTAATCAACCAGAATTTACTTGCATACACATTGTGCACATAGATGAGGAACAAGCTGTTTCTTTACTTATTCATGTACTAGATGCTGCTAACACAGTATTGTTCGACGGTTGCCATCACTTCTGTTGTTGTCATTCTTTTCTTTATGTGACTGTTTTGTGCCACTTTCACAACATAATTGTGAAATCTGTCAAACGTACCTGCAGCTGTTGGCGGGCCTCGAGCGGCAGCCGGTTGGGTGTCAGGTTGGCACCGGACGGCAGCAAGAATGCAAGGGGGCAGTAGTTGTGCACAAACCAGGGACCTCGAAGCAACTCCCCGCTGGCAGTAAGCTCGCGCAGCAGGCTCCAGAAGCGCTGACCACTCACCTGCACAAGTAGGCACAGCCCTTTGATTACGAGGTTGCACTGGCTGAACTAGCCTCTGAAGTTGATTGTTGAATTTTAATCTTCCTCAAATACACGTGCATTGTCTGAACAGCACTCGAGAAAGTTGGCAGCATCTCAGTCCACTTGAGGAGCAATGTCCACACTCAGCTGAACAGTCTCACACTAATTAGGTTGCAGAGTAGCCTTATGCACCGTTATAACACACTAATTGGACCATTAGCATTTAGCTCGTTTTGGCTTGAGTGCTTTGGCTGAGAGACAGAGAACTTTTATTTTTTTGGCCTAAGTGAAGTCTTCAAAAGCAAAGAGTTTGAAAGAGTGTTGAGCATATTGGAACAGATTTTTACACTGCCCATTATCTAATTCTTTGTTTCGACCTTTCACTGTTTGTTGCCAAGTATCTAGGCACTTTGCCATGTATGCAATTTTTAGTTAATGCCACAGCAAATTGCTCACAGAAGGTTAAGGGTTCATCAAGGTTTTCGATGCATGTAAAAGACTGCCACCAACTGCCAGATTTGACAATGCTCTTCGGGCTGACTTGCACTGATTTATTGTGCTTGTGCCTGTCGTTCATCTTAAGTTTGGGATAATTACCATTCAAACAGCCTGCAATAACGTATAGTGAGTAATCTAGGTTATGTTGACACCATACATAATGTGACAGGCCAACCCCACAAAGTATGCACGGTGTGAAGGACGTTTTTTTTTAGTGCAAAGCTTAGACCCAGCTGCATAATCTTCCTTCTGGATTGTGTTAGAGACTCAAAGTACAGATGCATACTGCAGGTGTTGAACATTACACACAACATTAAGTGGCAAACCACTTGCCTCTCTCCTGGTGCAGCCAAGGCCCAACACTGGTCTTCGGGGGTGCTCGTCACGTGGCTTCTCTACGCGCCCATTGATCCCAAGCCAGCCAGCTACATGGACTGTATCTCCAAAGGGCACCTGCAGGCGGAGAAAGAAACCTTGGGAATGTAGAGCTATGGAAATGCAGTACAAAAAAGGCTGCTCTCATCACAGTATAAACTAGCTCACTTTACCCAAACTTTCGATTTGTAGCAATCATGCTTGTTCCTGCCAACACAATATTAAGCACGCTCTCCTTAATTTACATCAACATTTTTGTTTCTTCTGAGTTCAAATAGCTGAGAGTCAACTGTTTTATATAGATCGATCCTAACAAGCTCATGACAAAAGCAACACAAAGCATAGGTTGCTGCCATTATGAAGTTCTTTTTGCTGATTCTATGCTTAAACATTATGCATATGTTGTTACAAGAAATTGCGGTTAAAACAATGTGTTGCATTGCACAGAATATAAGCCAAAGCTTCTTCAAATATTCTTGCCTAATTATCATTTATAGCTTACTAGTATATGCAAGCTTGAAGCTTCTTTATAAATGGTTCATGTTTTGAGAAGCTTATACGGTGTATGATTATATATATCACTTCTATCACATACATGCACACACTTTCAAGCTGCCACTGCCATTCAAGGGCCAGGATCTCTGTAAAAATAGTGAAGGCACTAAACTTTGTCTACAGCTCTTTTCACCATATGTATTTATACCTGCGAAGATATAAACATGGGTTTTATAATTTCTGTGGTCTTGTAGAAAAGAAGCATTTGCACCTGCCATTGAAGCCAAATAAAGTCTGTCCCTGCATACGTTACTTTGACCTGCTACAGAAGATCACATAAGGCTAATGTGCTGATGATGTCGTGCCACTTATTAACCAGTTCCATCAATAAGACACTAAGTACAATATAAAAGCACCTAAATTAAGCCTTGCATACTGGATTCTTAGCTGTGTAATGATTCATTTCCTTTCTTTCTTTCTTTTTTTTTTTTTTTTTTTTGCAATAACATATATTCTCCAATGTCTCACTGTTGGTGTAAAATTAAAATCGATGCAACAGGGTGAATGGCTTGCTATATTTCCTTTTTGCCAACATGTAAATTTTTACACAGCACTGAAGGAAATGTCGTTAAGAATATGCATTGCTGTTGCATTTGTAGGCAAATTTTGAATGTAATTTCTGCGTGTTTAAAAATAGACAAGCAAATTTACCCAAACAGATGTGCTGTATTAAAACTTCACCATATAAATTTGGACATATTTCAGTGCATGTTTTTTATGATTCGTTGAATGGCTTGCATTGCACCAAAGCACAACTAGCAAACATAACCTTGCATGCCGTACTCATAAGGCAGGCTGGCAGGGCTAAGTTTGTTCAACATGAATTCACGGACTGCCCTATTCGCGAATGCACCAAAAAACTTTTGTGCGAATAGAAGTACATTCAGGTTTCATTGTGCACTCTAGTCTCAGATACATATAATGAGGTAAGAAAAACCGGGCTGGCCTCTTACAGCAGACTATTATTTCTCCCCACCGCTGCTTATATCGCTTGGGCAGAACAAGTACCGCGAGACGACAAAAACAAACAGCACTGCACCCCATTCTGAGCCATCCCAAAGGGGCCGGGGTTCATGCCAAGGAACAGCACCGTCTTTTTAGTCCTGCAGTACTTGCGCACAAAGCATTCGTGCGTCTCACGAGCGTACTCCAGAGGATTATAGATGTGGGAAACTTTGGAGCCGAATGGGATGCAGGAGAGTAGCTCGCTCTGCTTTTGCTCGATGGCAAGGAAAGCTTCAGCGATGTCCCCTTCAGTGGCATCATTGCAGTTCTGCATTTGCGCCCTTACTCAGTGCGCACAGTTAATCAGGGGATTGCCTAACACCACGGACTTTGTTTTAGCACACATGCAAGACGCAGTCGATGCTTCAACTTGTCGGGAACAAAAACCAAAACCAACCATCTATGGCCAATTGCAGCCGTCATTAGCCAAGCCAAGTTTGAAGAACAGCCTTTCTGAAAAGAAACGTACGAATGTTATTTGAATATCAAATTAATAAACAATTTTAGCAACGAAATTTGTGAAAGCTTATTTTTTATTACAGAGATCAGTCTTTAATGATATTACAGTAGCTTTTTTTGCATAGACATTAGTTACAATTCTTGCCACGGCACATTTTTAGCGCTAATGACCGTGCCAAATCAAGACTGTCCATACAAAATTTTATGGGTTCAGCAATCCATGCTTGACCCGCAAACAAAACACGAAACCAACAAAGCGGACCTTGGCGGACCACTAAACTGCGAAAAACGCTGGCTTTGCTGCTGTTTCCAAAACTGTCCGCCGCACTCCCTCGCACTTCGGTACGCACTCTGGGACCCGTAACCACCGTTACCGCGTGGATGGTGTGCTTGTGCATGTGATATGTGCCGTTCGCAGCGTCATCGGTAATCAAAGTCCCCCACCGCCGCAGGTAAAAACGCGCGGCTGGGCGGGTGCTGTGCAGCCGTACGCGATGATCGGCGGCGTCACACACGCCCCACCCGTCTCGGCTTGTGCACGCTGAAACAGCTGACCGCGCAGCACGCAGCCAGCGACGATGGCAGGGAAGGACGTTGCCCGCTCGCCGTTCGAGTTCCTCAGCCTTGTCCCGCAGGGGCATGAGAAGGCGCTCAAGCTTGCAGTCTACAACACGGCAACTCTTGTCTTCGCCGCCTTCGTGAGCGCCGCGGGAGTGGCCGTCTACTTCATCCTGCAGCCTTTCCTGGGCCCGCTATTGTGGGCGCTTCTGTTCGGTTCGGTGCTGCATCCTTTCAAGCGCTCGCTGTGTGTGCTCCTTGGCGGCTGGCTGGACGCCTTGCGTGAGGCTGGCACGCCGTTGGCCGTCGGTGTCGTTTGTCTGCCTTTCCAGGTGGTCGACAGTGTGGCTGAGCGCGCGTGCAATACGGTGCTGCAGTACTTCAAGTGGTTCCTAGCAGCCTCCATCATCGTGCCGCTCCTTTACTTCGCGCATCACTTCCTACCCGTCGCGGTCGCTTGGAAAGTGTACGGTGCACTATGCGTCTGCTACCACATCGTGTCAGCGATGCTGGAGATCTTCTCCTCTGGATGGATGGTATGTCTCCGCCCACATGTCGGTCGGTGTGTTGCCTGCCGGTCCGGAAACGTTCAGTGTCGATCATTTGTGTTTCCGCTCCTCTTGTGAAACCATGGTGTTGAACATAGGCGCGTATGTACTACCTAGTGCAGTTTACTAAGTGCGGGGCGCATGTGATCATAATTGTGTTTAGTTTGTTTACTTTCTTTTGGTTTCGCATTCCACGTCTCTTTGCACGTTGAAAAAGTCGCACTTTGATATTACACCAGTGAGCTTAATACTCACGTTTTTACCACCAAATCTGCGTGGTGTGTATTCTGATGCAAGTTGCGGACAATTTGCATCACTGCTTTTCCGTCATGATTGCTGTGAATCGAGCTCAGTTTTTATGACTAGCAGCTCATACTCACTCCGGTCTCAGTACGAGGATATATATGGACTGATCAGTATAAAATGATTCTAATTCATAATACATTTACCTGAATGTAAACTATTGAGGGTTGCCACCTGATTGGGTCAATTAAATGAATATGCATCCCTGTGAAACAGATGAGCCCTTCTTTCTGTGTGCTAAGATGCCGGACACAGCTCACTAGACTAGCACAGAGATTGCTTTTTGGCATGGCAGTGCTCCACGTCTGTCTCTTGTCTGATGCAGTGCCCCATTAGAGGCCTCATGCGGCATAGAGACGCACGCACATGCACTTGCAAACTTCGTTTACTTGTCGGGGTTGTTGCCAGCTCTAATTTCTCACGGGGAGAGTTGGGGAGGGTGTGAGTGGGGTGTGCCTTTTTTTGAAGCTGGCTACTTTGCCTTGGTCTGAGACCTGGCTTGCATCCAGGTGCTTGCAAAACAACTGTACCTCAGATGCTTCACTTCTGCCCAGTCAGAGATGCGCACAACTGTTTGTGCCCTCTGTGGCAGAGGCAGGTTGTTCAGGGTGTGCGCGGAGATCACTGTCCAAGTGGAAACAATGCCATTCATTTGCTCCTAGCTAAGCACGGGAGGTTGGCACCAAGGGGAGTGGGAGTGCAGAACCGATCTCTGACTCTTCCGAAGTGAATTGATGTGTCCACTAGGGGAGGAGTGATGATATCGTCGTGGGGGCTAGGAGAGCTGACAAAGTGGAGCACATTCCTTTGTTACGTGTATCTTTCATGCCTCCACTTGTGTCAAGAGATAAACTTGATTGCTTAGCTTGCTCGCTCTGAGGAGTATCGGAAACAAGTGGTATCTGAACTGAAGCTCCTAGCAGAGCTAGCATTAGTGCTTGCATTTCCCTTCTTTTGAACATGGGGAGTACATTTTAATGTCCCATGTGTGCGCAATGTAGTGGAACACATCTGTAGGTATTAGAGCATGCACATAGGATTTGAATAGGGTGGTTGATGAAAGCTCAACTGCCATTTTAAGACATACAGTCAAATCCATAGCCATGTTTAAGGCATCAGTAATGCAGTATAAAGATTTTTTTGCACAGTGTGGTATGATCTACTGTGCTACTCCAGCAGGGTGGCAGTGTTATGGTATGCAGTGGTGAGGCAACTTTAAAATTGTTCTGGAGTGGGTTTTGTTTTTACTTAAGGCTGGATGTTGAGGCAGTAAAGTTTAAGTTTTTTGCATTATGAAACTGTGATAGGAATCAGAGCGTAAGATTGTTTATCTGGCAGAGGCTGCTGCTTCTAGTTTTTAAAATGAAGTGGGTTTAATCTCGGCCGTGGCAGCTGCTTTTCAGCAGAGGTGAAAAGCAAGGCCCCCATGTACTATGGATGTCAGTGCACTTTACAGAACCCCAGGCGGTCAAAATTTCCAGAGCCCTCAAATTTTGATAATACATATCCATTTGTTTGCCTACTGCTCACGTGTAACAAATATATTCTTATAGTGAATTTGGAAATTCTTGGGTACATAGTGTTGCTAATAATCTGTTCACTTTTGAACATGATTCCTGGGAGAGATTTTGGCTTTTTCTTTTCACTAATTGTCATATGGCCATTTTAGCACCTTTGACGATATTTTTATTTTCCAAACCTGAATCAGGAAATCGTTTTTATCTCTGCATGAACATTTGTACCCAGTTGGGGAATAAAATGCAAGAGAGATTGATAACATTTTAGCAACCAATGATAATCTTATGTGTGTGCAAACATATGTACACTTCTCAATATGAATGCCTACTGATCTTTTCACTTAAGCTTTGAAAGAAGGTTTAAGAGCTGGTACTTTGTTGTTAGACAAAAGCAGTCATCTTCCCTTATATGCTGTTATTGCAACAGTCCAGTTCCCGTGGGACTGCAGGATTTCTCGTTTTATCAGCGCATCAATTTTAACACCCCTGGTATTGTTTATAAATCAGTCCTTTACACTTACCTCAGTGAAGTGGTAGCAAGTGCAGGTGCCAGTAGTACATATTATATACATGCAAAGCTGGTTTGCGAATTGATTACCAGGATGACACTACAGCTAACTGCTGCCCCGCTGCGGTGGTGCAGTGGTTAGGGAACTTGACTACTATGCCTAAGAATGCAGGATCGAATCCCAGCCACTGTGGCTGCTTTTCGATAGAGAAAAAGCAAGGCGCCTGTATGGTGTGCGATGTCAGTGCATGAGGTGATCTAAATTTCCGAAGCCCTCCACTACGGTGTCTCTCTTAGCCTGATTTGCTTTGGGACTCTGTAAATCAAACCAAACGGCTAACTGCCACTGCCACTGTACTTTACTGCTGCTGCTGAAACGCCATCAGAGAAACACAAATGAAAATATAGCCTATCTGTGAGCGTGTGGATTCATGGTTGAAGAAGGCTGTGTGTACTCTGCATCGTTACGGCCTGGGTTGGGGCTTTCAGTCTCATTTTGGTTGCCCATGCTGGCCTTTGCCCAAGCCACCAGGATAAATTGGCTATATTCCAGGGCCAGCAACTTTGTATGGTAAAGAGCAGATGGCATTGTGTGTATTGTTTCCTATCTTTATGCAGTAGAACATAAAGATACGGGACAAATGAAAAAAAGAAAGAAAGGAGTTCAGAACAACAGGTCCCAGCCTGTGCCACTGGGTATACCTTACTGGGGCATGAAGATGGGAGCATGACCGTAACACCGGTGACATTTCTAATTTACCACAATAAGGTTGATCAGAAAGTGAAAAGTGCCGTATGCAATTATTTTTATAATCAACAGTGCATTGGACAGACGTGCAGTAGTTTTTAATTGTGAAAGTCAACTTTCATACTGTCAAGTCAAGTTCATACTGTCATCTTTAGTGCTGTCGTGGAGGTGTCGGCTGTCTTTCCCCCATAGTAGTATAGTTGTGCGTGCTGTTCTAGACTTATAGGTTCATAGTTTATGGTTGCTATCTAAAACGTATCTAAAGCGATTACACCCAGTACGCAAATAAATTATCCGGTTTTCTACGTGCATGCACAGAACGCCACTAGTACCTGGAGTAAACAGTAGGGCTTCTACGTGGTTTACAAGTTTTTTTTCAGGGGCGTGCAATGCTAGCCTTGTTGCTGTAAGAAAGATTTTTCTTGAGAACAGTTATAAACATATTATTTATATTAATAATTTGTGTGTACTGCTACACTCAAATTACACTAACATGGAAGCAGGGCCGCCCAAAACGAGGTAGGTACCACGCAGACTCGCTGATTAGCGAAACCCGTCACACGAGCCTTTCTATACTTAATATGGAGAGACAGGATCATAGACGCGACAGTTCACTTGTATAGAATGAGAGAAAAATGACTACACAATATGAATGAGGCTTAACTCGCAGACGGGCCGTTCTTAGGGCTTGTGCACACTGCTTGAAGTTGCCGATGGTACTGCCGCATTCAGGCATCTATTGTTTTCGTGATGGCATACGATTTAAAAACGCCTACTGAACAGTGTAAAAAATACAAAAAATTTTAAGGGGCACTTTGGAACACTAAACTGCGATGAGGTGAAAGTCTTGAGAATAGTTATAAACATATTATTTATATTAATATTTTGTGTACTGCTACACACAAATTACACTAACATATGTAACAGTAGCATACAAAAAAAAATTCGCAGTGATTTCTAATTATGTTGTGTTGCAGTGCTTTAGTATTTAGAAGCTATTGATGACTTGACAAAGTTTTGTATCAGTCTTTCAGGGTTGTGTTCGTGAACCCCTGCATGTCTGTCTGCACATATACCCAGACCTTTGGGCCATCTGCACAACATATAATTGAAATGTCAGTGATTGGTGGCATGGAAGCATGAGGATATACTGAACTAGTATAAAGTTGTTGCTTCCAGTCTTGTGACATCACCTCCCAATTTTATGATAAACGGCACATTGTTTTTCCGATGAGGCTTTAGTTATTGCATTGATAACATCTTTCTGGGTCATCAGAGTTACTTGTATTTAGCGGAAATGACAGGGCTGATGTGTGTGTGTATTTGGCATAGACATATTCTTGAAAATTTATTTATTTATGTATGAAATACTGCGGATATGCCGCATGTCCAAACAGGAGAGGGAGGGTACATAAGTGACAGTATATCAGACATCAGCAAGCGAAAAAAGACCAGCAAGAACAACCAGTTATACAATCTATGGGAACAACTGAAAACTACTAGTTTATGGTTAGGTATTCCATGATACACTTCAGTGGCATACTTTGTTATGTCACTTGAACAAAGGATTAAGCCTAACACTGACGCCGTTGATTCGGTTACATGAGTGGGGAGTAAAACAACCTGCTTTAGATTATACGCTAGTAAGATGTCGAGCAGGGTTTCTGCACTCTGTACTTCACATCTGCCTGGAGTCAGCGATTTCCAATTGACATCTGGTAGATTAAAATCGCCAGCTATTATCATTTTATGCCTTCTGTATCTTTCTAACTCGCCGTACGGTTTTAACATAAAGCCATGGGGAACTCCAGGAGGTCTGTAGACACCAACTATAACGATAGTATTGCCATAAAAGTCAATTCGGCACAACACGCTTTCATGATCACTGTCGATTGATGGGAGTACGTGATATGACAGTCCGCTTTTAACTAAAATAGCAACACCGCCTTTCTTCGACAAGTGGTCCTTGCGGTAGCAAGTGTATGAAGGCGGGAAAATACAACAGTCGGGTATATCAGGCTGCAGCCATGTTTCAGAGAGTACCAGCACGTGAGGATCGTAGGAAAGTAAAACATGTTTAATCTGTTGCTGTTTATTGCGCATGCTTCGTGCATTTAGACAAATAAATCGAAAATCTTTTTCGCCGACAATCCCTTGAGCGTAACGGCGTCATGGCTCCTTCTGCTGTTTCGTTCTGAGCAACAGCACCCTGCAGTTCTTAGCATTGTCCCAGGAACACAGTTCATCGCTTATCAGTAGTTTGTCATGGACTAACTTTTCTTTATCGCCAGGTTGGCCATCGGCTTCAATGGATGGCCATAGTTTTTTCCTTTTTTTGCAGTGTGGCGTATGAGTAATCGTGAGACACAGACACCCCAGAATCCCTCAGTTTGGAACAGTTTTGGAAAATTGCAAGTTTTTCGTAGTAATTAAACAAGCAAATAATGACTGGCCGAGGTCGATCCTTGTGAGGCTTACCAATTCGATGGATACGTTCGACCGAGCTAACTGACACGCCGAGTTTTTCATGGCCTATTTCCTGGATTATCTTTTCTTCTAAATGAGCTCTCGATTCTTTTGGACTTTATTTTACACCGAACACTACAACATTGTTCCGGTGTGCGCGATCCTCGTACTTTGTCATTTTTTTAACTTGCACAGCCAGGGCTTTTTCCAAGCATTTCACAGATTCGTCCAAGTTGCCATATCCTTTCTTCGTTAGCTTTGCACAATTCCAGAACCTCGTCCAATTTTGCCTGAGGTAGTGACACGCGATTAGAGATAAATGCTGAGGTAGTGACACTAATATGTCCTGTAAAAAGCCTGCGAAATATGTAAATAAAGAAATGAGGAAGAAAATGACAGATAGCATAGGATAGTCACACAATCAATTGAGCCCACTTGTGAGAACCAATTTCTTGGAGAAGAAAATTATGCTCACGCTTGTACCAGTTATTTAAAATGATGTATGCCACCCTTGAAGGGCCATGCACATTTGACTCATAGTTTATACTCTGAAAAGAAAGGCCTATGTGTGAAGATTGGTGAACCTTTCACGGAAAACCAAGTTCTGATCTCATGCAAAAAATTTGAAGATAAATGGTGAGAGCATTTATCTAGGATCTATAAACATGTTTCTTGTCATGGAAGACTGCTTTTGGGAAGGTTCACTCATAAGCTGAGCAGGAGTTTTTGAAATTATTAAAGTGTGTTAGCATTTTAAATAAGCCATAGCTTTCAGAAATACACTGATTTCTTCGTTGTCAAAACAGGCACTTATTTTGCCCCTTCCTTGGTGCATTCTGGCATTTTTGCTTGCGGATCACAAAAACCATTCTAGTGAACAGTAACAGGCCTTAAAGTGCACCTATTAACTGTTACATAAGCATCACCATAGTTTTTGTAACAATGCAGGCTTGCCTACAGATGTTGAGATGAATGGTTTGGTTTGGTTTGTGGGGTTTTACGTCCCAAATCAACTGAGGCTATGAGAGACTGTGTAGTGGAGGACTCCGGAAATTTCGACGACCTGGGGTTCTTTAACGTGCACTGGCATCACACAGCACACGGGCGCCTTGCTTTTCGCCTCCATCGAAAAGGTGCCGTCGAGGCCGGGATTCGATCCCGCGTCCTTGGGAACAGTAGTCGAGCGCTGTAACCACTGCGCCACCCCAGCGGGGTTTGAGATGAATGGTGGCTTCTGGGGGAACTAGCCTTGCGATTGCTGCCATAGTGACACGGTATAAAATACGAAACATCACTATTTATGGAACACTTCGGTGTCATTCATGTGTCTCCTGAATGTTAAGAAATGGAAACTGTTGTAGATGCCGTCATCACTGTGGAAGATGATGGACTCCGTTTTGTATCAAAGATATATTGGAGACGAAGAGTTCCTTCTAATTAACAATTTCCCATCCATGGAAAAACAATCTTTGCTGTTGAGCTATATGATTACCTTGTCCATCTCCGGGGGCTGCGCGCCTCTCGATGTTGTTTTCTGGGTAGCACATTGGTTGGTAATGATGTAAACAAGCATTATTCAATGGACGTGGTGTAGCCCATGTCATTATACATTCATACTAAGCTGCGCGAGAAAAAGAAACCAAAGCGAATGAGGAGACACAACATGGGCGTGCTTAGTATGAATCCTCACCAACTAGCTCAATTTTTGGTTCTTATTACTATTATACATGAATGTTTATGTACCCCATGATGGAAATTAACTCACATTTATATTGTGAGTTATGGCTTTTAAATTTTACCATTTAAACCTATTGTTGGCTTTATAACCCTAGAACTTGCACGCATTTATCAACTCGTTTCAGCTCAAGCACATTTCTTATGCAAATGCAAATTGCAGATGTTGTCACGAGGAGCTGTCTCAGATGTTTATCATATTACAGGCCCGTCTCTATTCTTCCAGTATTATCAGAGAGTCTAAAAAATATTTATATTTGGATAAAGGGGTACAGTTATCAAAGCTAGCCTTAACTAATGGAACAGCATTCTAATACTGGCGCTGTCCACCGAAGGGAACATAAACAGACAGTGAGCCATACATTGCCTCAAGAACAAAAGCTGTATTATTCCACTCAAAAAGCGCAATGATTGAATGCAATATTAGAACCTTTGCTCACTGGAAAGAAAGTGGCATCAGCTGTTAAGTACTTAGATTTAATGTTCTTTTTCAGCCTCTGAGTTGGTGTGCGGGCTGTACTAGTATACGTAATAACACAAAATGAGTAATTGCATCGTATGTTGTAGCAAGCTCAGTGTACAAACTAAACTTGAGATCTTATTTACAATTCTCTTTTGTTTACCTTCCTGCCCTTCCTTTCTTACCACCCCTTGCATATTTTTGCATTTGTAAAACTACTGCTCAACAAGTGATAGCTTATTAGTCCTTGTGTGTGAGCATAGTCAGACTAATCATTTCCTGCCATAGTATTTCAGTACAGAAAAAGAGTGTTAATTTTGTATTTATGAAATATAAGCAATGCTTGCTTTCCGGCTGTTATGCCGGGTGTTTCAACGTGCACTGTAAAAACCTTCCGAACTAGGGAGTTCGAAATTAAAAAAAAATATTTGTGGGAACCAACTTTCAGTTTAAAAACTCTCTAACTACACATCTGATTAATTAAAATGCACTTATTGACTTTTTAATTAGCACTATTAAGTGGTTAGAAACATAATTTTTAAGACAAAGAAAAGCTCACTTTTTACGGTCTCACAGCACGAGGAAATCCAGCGCTTTTTTTCACATAAAACTGAAACTGAGTGTATTAGACATGCAGTAAGCTCGGTAGATTTAAATAGCTTGTCCGCTGGTGTGTTGCAGTGACTATGATGTTCTTTTCGGACTGCATGTGCTATTGTGCTGTGTCACGCACTTCTACTCTGTTGCTCTCAAAGATAACGACCGCACAGTTGACAATGGCTGCCTTGTTCCTTGCACCAAGCTGTGAAACTGAAGAGTGTATATGATATGACACAATAGTAGCTGCAGTTCTAATCTGGTGCCATAGACACTGCAACAGGTCATTAGTGGACATCATTTTGTCCCAAGGTTCCTGTGTGTCTAATACACTGTTGCACTTTTGTGCAGAAAAAGCTCTGGATTCCTTCTTGCTGCAGGGCTTTAAAAAATGATTTTTTCTTTGTCCTTCGTTGGCACTGATCACACAACTATGTGAATTAAAATACTTATTACTGAGTTCATGCTAATTAGTATGTAATTAGTGTACTTTTTACAGTGAATATGTTGTGGCTGAGAATTTTGTCTTGAAGAATGTTTTTTATACATATTTTAAAGTTGCTATTTTTAGGAAATTTTGAAAGTGTTTGTTCGCTCGGTCATAATAAGTAGCTCTGTCAGTAATGAAACCATAAGGCTCAATTAAGTTAGCTCAGTAAATTTGTTATATACCTTTTTTTAATGTGTTTCAGCATAAAGCTTGATGTTTGCCCCCCCCCCCCCCCCCCTTTTTTTTTTATCCTCAAATTATGGCACTCTTATAGCATGTTATAACCTAATAATACCCCCCTACAGCATTGAAAATGCAGAAGAAATGTCTCATTGTTGTCCAACTGTCCAAACTGGTGCAATTAACTTCATTGCCTCAATGATATATGACACTTGTGTGTTTGTTCTTTGTAATATATTTTTGTATGCACAGTTGGCAACAAAAACTTATGGGGTGCGTATATGTGCAAACGGAATTAGTGCAGTAATACTTCGTAACTCATATGCATGGCATTTAAACTATTGATTGGGGCATGCACATTCTCTCATACTTGTAGACATTTTGGTCAGTGGGCTCGATTGATTATGTGGAAAATTTTGTTATTTACTGAACACTTTGATTCCAGAAACTTTTGCAGTTGGCTGCACCTTGCTGTTGTGTGTCCACATTGGGCCATCCGCCTTAGCAGATGGGGACGCAGTGCAGCGTTTAAGTTTTGTCCTGTAGCTCTTTCCATTTCAAGGCTGCTCCAAAGTGTACATTGTGCGAGAAGAGTAAAGCTGGCTTTCACTTCTCTGTCTGTGCTCAGGTGTGGGGCCTGCTGGTGGGCTACCTGGGCGCCCTGTGCTTCTGGTGGACACCGCAGACGGAGGGGCCCCTGCGTGCCCTGTCGCCCGCCGTCTGGCTGGCACTCGTCTGCCACCTGGCCACTGTGGCGGGCGTCTGGAGGGTTCCCATCCTGGCTGCACTGCTGGTTCTGCTTGCCACGGGCTTCATGGCAGAGCTGCGTGGGGGAACCAGCGGAGGTAGGCAGTCCTGATGAGCCCTCATCGAGGAAGCAAACATACTGGATCAGAAACTTTGGTTCATATGTGGTGTAGTGGCAGCTAGAAGCCGTAAAGACAGCAGGGTCCGCTTTGCAGCGCTCACTGTGGAAAAAAAAAAAAAAGCTTTCAGAGTGCACTTAAAAATTTACACTGGAAAAATGAGAAAGCCTTGAGCGTTGCTGCTGCATGCGGCATGTCGTGCGCCTCTTGTAGAGATTTCACATTTTAGAAATTATGATAGCAGCTCCATCGTTGATGACATTATTTAGCAAGCTATGCATGTTCTTTTATTTCTTAAAGGTGAAAGCTTTTCTTGACTTCTGGTGAAAATCTCGCGCGAGATGTGTCTGCGAGATGTGTCAGCGAGATCCCGCGAGTGACAGATACCGCACCTTTCCTTTCCTGTAAACCAATTATAGAACACCGGTGAACTTTGATGCGTTCAATAGCATGCTGGTTGTGTTCGACAAGGGGCGTGTGATGTACCGTGTGCAGCAGCACACGGTACATCAGAATCGGTACATCCACAGCAGAATCAGCAGTGCTCTCGGAACTTCTTTCTTTTGTCTTGGATTAAACGACATTTTACACACTATCTGATAACTTTCATTCGCTTATTCAGTTCATTCATGTCGAAACACGTCCACTTCCAGTTTTGTACGGCACAATGACATCACATCCCGACATTCACGTAACTATATTGCTCTTTTGACGTCCGATGTGTCATGTGACCGGAAGTTAAGACCCCGTTACCAGCAGTTGCGTACCACGTGACCCCATTTGGACGTTGACATTACCCCTGCCGGCTATTCTGATGTTTGTGTGACGTCGCAGCACACATGGGCAAAGAAAGAAACAAACAGAAAAATGTGTTCTTCCGCGCTCATGGTCTCACGAACTTGACCCCATTTGGACATTGCCATTACACCTCCCGGCTATTTCGACACTTGATTGACTTAATTTGCTCTGATTAATTCCCTAATGAAACCACATGCATCAAATTTTTTCCACAGCGAGATTTTTTCATCCTCTATCTAATTCAATCATCTTTTACTTATAGTTCATTTCACTCGAATGTAATCATGCAGACAATTTCGTGATGACACGAACCTGCTGACATACCCACTTAATGCTTATGCATTAATAAATGAGGACAGTGTGCAGGAAGAGAGGCACAAGTAGGAAGTGGACAGGATGAACGCATACTTTCAACTTTCTGTATTTTATGGTGGTACAGCAGTTGAAAAAAAAAAGAATTAAAGGCGAGAAGGGGAGCCAGTCACATGGGGCACGCACAGTAGGGGTCACCATAAGGTGATGTGTTGTTATCACATTATTCACACAAATAAAATCAAGCTCTGAAGTTTCTGAGAGTGGGATCGGTGTGTCAATCAATTTTTCTTTGCCTAATTTTTTTTTTTTTTTTTTGCATACAAGAAGCTTTCCTTTGCCTGAAACAAATGCAGCACAGCCTTTTCATAGTATATGCAATTTATTTAACCCTTTCAGGTGCTCGTTTCTTTTCTTTCTTTTTTTTTTTTTTTTTTCAATCAGAAACAAATATTTTCTACCTAAACAGTATATACTCAGGCCTTAAGAAAGGCACTCTTAGTTTTTCAGGGCAAAATACTACTGGTTATTTTTTGCAGGATGGGAGGGATAAGAAGTATTTTGTATCAAGTGTCATTATTGATGAAAATGGCAACATGAAAATGATGCGGCTTCTCAACTAAATACCTCGAGGATTGTGCAAGATTATTTTTATTTAAGAAGTGCACATTGCACTTGAAATTGGGATAGACAAATTGATATTACTATGGGCGGAAGAACATGTGAGAAAACTAGATGCTGCTACTAGTGGAAAAGCGTGTCTTCATAGAAGTGACAGATAGCATGCTATCCGGAGAGAAACAAACTTCTTATTTTCAACAAGAAGGGTGTGAAATTAACGCAAGCAAGGTAATCACTGCTAGGGGCGGCACGCTTACAGGAAAAGCTGCCAGTTTCCTTCGTGCGGAATTGTATGCATGATGTATAGAAGGGTTAAACACTTTTTTAGCACATGTGTTTTTGCTAGAACCTTTTAGTTTATGCGTATTTATTTTCTTTAGGTCTTGCTTGTGCTGACGTGCCAGTAGTGAGCTTTCATATTTTAATGAATTTTTTTTATTGCTTTCAACCTTACTTATGCAGGTTCTGCACTAGAGGTTTTCTGTAAGGCTGTTGCTATTTGTAAAAACTTTTATGATGTAGGGGCCCATAGGCTGAACTGTAATGATAAAGTACTTTTTCGGTGTTCTGCTTTTCTGACTTAGTGGCCTCCACTGTCTCATAAGTATCAAGTAGGATCTGCCTTAGCTCATTGACAGAGCATGATTAGTTTGTGTGCCCTGATTGATGCATCTTGCCTGTGCAGCAGAGAATGGCTGCCATGATAACATATGAAGGGAACAAATGCACCCACTTGCACAGCCTGTATGTCACACTTAACTTGAGAGTGGTATTGTGCACAGCTGTGTATGGCTGTGGTGACCTCAGTGGCACACTGTGCATGCTAAAGACATTAGTACTGAAATATGGGATCCAAAAGATGCAGACAGTGGTTTGTTTAGGGAACAGTGCAGAGGCAGTGGGCAAGACAGGGCTGGCTCTTGGCTAGGGTTTAGAGAGCACCAGCTAGCTGGGACTTCCCGCTTTACTGTGAGCAGTAGTAGCCTGTGTGTTTTGAGACTGTCACTAGGCAGGCTCTTAAGCTATCATATACATTTTCAAAAGGCCTGTGCTAGCATGTGGCAATGCGCATGTGGCAAATTCTCTGTCTTTCTGCACTGAGTAAACTGCTCTCAGGACTTGTGCCATGCTCCACCCATTCGCTTCTGTTCTTGCTTCACTTAGCTACCTTTTTCGCCTCTATAGCAGTTCTCAGTTGTGGCTCTCTCTCTCCCATCATTCAAGTAGCATGAACTTTCTCTTGTTCATATGTACAGTCCTGGCCATAATATTACGAAGCTGCAAAATTTTCTGTTACGCTTTATGCGGCCAACATTAGGAGATATCTCCTACATATTTCAGCACATGCTGCTGATACGCTCGCACCTAAGCAACCACTCCATCTTCTCTACGGAACGCATGAGAAATTTTAAAACACCTGAATCGTGCTCCGTATCATTTTGGCTGCACCTGTACTGGCATCAACCTTGTATGTCTTGCCATGGTAGGAAAATAAACTTGCAGACATGCATGCGAACTCATTCTCACTGCAGAGCGTATTTTGTGTAAGAAATGGGTTGGGCTTTATTTGTCTCATATTGCTGAGAGGTGATCCTTTAAGGACCACTCAATAGCACTTCTAGGCTGTGTTAATCGTTAGATTATTTTCTAGAACTTTTGAATCGCAGTGCTGATGACTGGTTGCTTTCTTCTGGTGCAGAAGCAACTGAGCCCGGCTCTCCATGCGTGAGCACGCTGTATGCAGGATGGGCTTGGCTCACAGGATCACCTCTTCCTGCTTCAGCTCAGGTGAGGCTTGAGATGTGCTGTTACCTGCAGTGTTATGGCAGAATTCATGCCATCACATGTCATGTCATGCCATGCCATGACTGGCGTGACAGAGCACGGGAAAGCATGTAGTTTGCTGATTACGGCACACTCTGTGGAGTGCAGCCTTGTCTCAGGCAAGCCTGAGCTAGCTTCCACCATAGAATTGAGATGGTACCTGACCGACTGGGAACTTGGTACTGCGTAATGGCATCCAGATTAAAGAAAAATTTATGTCCGGTATTCGCTATAAAAGTAAACAAACTGGACTGTAAATTGTAGATTGGTTTATAGGAAAATAAAGGTGCTTTATCTGTCACACTTCTCGTGAACACCTGAATTAAGCTGTAGGGGAAGGGAAAAGGTGGGAGTGAAAGAAGAAAGAGAGAAACAGGTACTGGTTATGCAGGGCTAGGAAGCAATTTCAACCACCTGGGAATCCTTAACGTGCACCTACATCGCACAGCACATGGATGCCTTTCCGTTTTGCCTCCATCGAAATATATGTTTGCCAGCGGTCAGGTTCGAACCCAGAGATCAGCAGTGTCTTAACCACTGAGTCACTGTGGCGGAGCAGACAAACGGGAAGGGACCTGGAATTGGGGTGTTGCAAAAAAAAAAAAAAAAGGAAGAAGACAAGAAACAAACAAAAAAAGACCCTTGTTAATGTCGCAGCCTTCTTGAGACAAAGCGCATGTCTGACTTTGAGGCTATATGCTGGTTTTTAACAGTTTGCACCAGTGTGAAGGATACATTCCTTTGCAAGTCATGAAGCTCCAGCGGTCAGGAGGTTTAGCGAAGCATGCACTTGGAAAAAAAAAAAATCTCTTGTTGAAACAGTAATGGCATCAGATTGCAATATTTTTGGCTCCTTTGGACCAGTAAACCATGCACTAATAAAGTTGTCAGCCAAATATTGCAGTCTACAAGGTGTGTCCGGAAAGTAACTCATTTTTATCCATAGAAAAATATCTATTCAAGATATCACCATAAAAGTTTAAAAATAAAGTTCTTTGATGTAGTTTCCTTTGGCATCTGCACATTTTTCTGGTGACTCTGCCATGCAGTGTATGCGTCCTGGAAAGTGGCAACAGGAATCTCATTAGAGCCTTTGTTACGGCAGTTTGGATCACTTTGGTGGTTCTCAAAAGGACTCCTTTAAGGGTGTTTATGATCATTAGGAACAAGAAAAAATCTGCCAGAGCTGGATCACGACTATAGGGGGGCTGAGGCAGAGTTGCGGAGTTCTTGGCCAGGAACTCTCTTTTTCACAGAGAATCGTGGCTGGGAGCATTGTCAGCATGCAACTACCAGATATCAGTGATTTTCTTTCATGTTTGAAGGACCCTTTTTCTCTGTTTCTCAACCACAGTAGGCAGTCTTGACTGTCTGCCCTTGGTGTATGAATTCTGTGTTAACCACGCTCTTGGCATCGAAAAAGACAGTATGGCTTTCACTTTCGGCTAGCTCATTCTTTCCTTCTCGGCCCTAGTGAAGCTGAGGTGTGCTATTTGGAACTTTGGTGCTTCGGCTTAGGGTCGTATTCAGATGCCCATGTTTCGTCAGCGACTTGATGTCAATGACACTTTCTAAGAAATATGGTTCAACGTGTACTTGTTTCAAAAGTTTGCTCGTGATCACCACTGCTGAACAGCCTGGGAAAGGAACAGCAGTTTAAAATAGGTAGCGAAGCATTGGAAGTGGTTGGCGAATATGTCTGCTCAAGACAGGTAGTGACCGCAGATGCGGACCACGAAAGGGAAAAAGAGAAATAAGTAGGAAAATAGGATTGGGATGGAGCACATTTTGAAGGTACTCAAACATTATGAATAGCAGCTTACTGGTATCACTCGAGAGGAAAGTGTATAGCAGTTGCATTCTATCGGTACTGACTTATGGGACTGAAACATGGAGGTTAACGAAAAGGGTTCTACTTAAGTTGAGGACAATGCATAGGGCCATGGAACGGAAAATGGTAGGTGTAACAGTAAAAGATAGGAAGCATGCAGAGTGGGTCAGAGAAATAACAAGCTACTGACATTCTAGCTGAAATTAAGAAGAAATGGGTATGGGCAGAGCTTGTTGCTCGAAGAGAGGATAACCGATGGTCTCTAAGAGTAACCAATTGGATTTTAAGGGAAGGTAAGCGTAGCAGGGGATGGCAGAAAATTAGGTGGGTGGATGTATTAAGACATTTGCAGGGGTCAAGTGGATATAGCTAGCACAGGACTTGGTTAATTGGAGGAAAATGGGAGAGGCCTTCGCCCTGCAGTTGATATAATCCGGCTGATGATGATGATGATGACCACTCAGTGGTTCTTTTGGTCGCCAGCCAACAGTGTAGGGACCAGCTTGGAGCACACATTTCGCATGTTCAATTTGCCATTTAAGATGTAGTGCACTGTGTTTTTCGGAATGCTTAGAGTCTCTGCTATCGTCTACACACTCGTTCGACGCTCGTTATCCAAAAGATAATGAATACAAGGCAGATTTTCATTAATTCTTTTCATTGATGGCTGTCCAGGGTAGTATTCATCATCCACATCTGCCCGACCTGTGTTAAGTGCTTTTGACCACTTTAAACTTGTGAATATGAGAAAGCAGGATGCTCGTAGGTAGGCTGAATCACTTGGTAGATGTCGGCAAGACTCTTGGCGAGTTTGGCACTGAACCTGATCGCATACCACTGTTCACGTGTGGATGCCGTGATGCATCATGACACAGCACTGTCAGGAGCATAGAGCTAATACACAAAGTCAGGAGGTTCTCAGAAATAGCGATCCTAGCGCTCCTAGAGCTTGAAGCAGACTGTGCCAGGCAGGGATGAAAAATTAAAAGTCACGCCCACATAAAATCAAATGCAGTAGGGCCAGTAGTAGCGCCAGAAAAAATAATAATTGCATTATGTTCAGGATTCACCTTGTATGATGCAAACAGCAATTTGCTGTTAGCAGTACTCAGCTGCACAATGTTATTATGGCTTATTGGCTTTTGGCTAATTGGAAGGCTATTATAATGAAGAACGAACCTGTATGTCATGTGCTCATGTCTGCTTGCTTGGATGTCTCTTTTTTGTGTGCAAGATCAGCTTCTAAACATTTGCACTTCTACATGCTCTATAACTGAATGGGCCAGTAACAGCCACTCACGATGTCCATTGACTACGAATTAGCACCACACCATAGGACTGTGAGTCAGCAACGTGTGCCATTCAGCGTTGGTAATGGTGCAGCACATTTTATCAACTGCAGGAAAGTTGAGACTTTTTGGTCAGTAATTGTTTGCCTTGAAATGGAGCAGTAACTAGTCTTGTACATAGGAAGACTTTATAGGACTTATGGTACCGCATATGAGTGCTTGTTTTCTTTAAACTGACACTGTGTGGCAACGTTTGGAAGTGCTCGTATGTAGTGAAGGGACTAGGCCTATAGATGGACCCGTATAAAAGCAGAAATATGGCGATGGTAAACCACATTTTATATATATGCTTGAAACTCAAGAAGCTACACAAATAAGCATTTTACATCAAATATGTTCTTCTCCAACCCTGCTTTTTATTTTTTTTTCCTTAGAAAATGTATTGTAGGTTTATCATGTGCCTTTCTAAAGGAAGCAGGTATTTGAGACAAGCTGTAAAATGATTCCTTGGTTCCGTTTAATGCAACAGACACGCGCTTATAACCGTGTGTTTGGTGCAAGAGAACCTTAGTTGCTTATGCACCATAAAGCACAACTTGATTGGACACGACGGCAAGCCAGCGGGTGTCCGCCATTCCCCTTGCTGTTGGGAATGTAGTAGGCTGCAACACGTTGCCTCATGTTTTCATCGTAAGCGCGGTGGTGAGCGTAAGCTTTTGGACCTAGGACCACCTCGGCATACCCAAGCCAAGTCCCAAGAAGCGGGTGTCGTTCAGCCTTGAGCCTGACACAGTGTTTCTGCCAGGCATGGCCCCACCCGAGTCACCACGCAAGACCTCCCTGTCATCTCAAGTCAGTGGGCACAGCAGTAAAAACTTGTTTTGCCTGTTTCACTTCTCGCTAATTGGTGTGGTGTGCTGTGCCCCCTCTCTCTCTTTCTGGTCCCTGCACGTGGTCCCCGACTAGACTGACTGGAAAAGCTGTGCGTAATCTATGGCCCACCCTGTGCTGATGGTTGGAAAAGCTGGTTCCTTGTTTGGCATTTCTGCAGAAAGGAACATTGGAACAAGACAGGGGATGTTCCATGCCTTTGGAATGAGGGTTGACAAGAATGTGTGAGGACCAGGATCTCAGAAATGAAATGTTTTGTCTCTTGTTTACGTGGCATCATGAAGGAAGGAAAAGATGGCACTTGTATCAATTGTTATCTACTATCTTAGCAGCTGAGCTGTGGCCAGTCCAAATAAAAGGGACAAGGAGATGACTGATAGAAGCAGTAGCAGGAAAGGATGAGATAGAGTTACATGCTCTGTTTATAAAAATAATCACATGAGAGATAAGAAGGTAATAAGGTGACACCCCTCGCACACAAATGTCCAGGCATGGTTCTGCTCAGTACTGTGGTCAAGCTACCACTATAGCTGTGTACAAACAAACAGATATGCATTGTATTTATAGTTCATGCATATGCCATGTTCATTCACTTGTGGATCACATAGAGACTTACTGACTTGGCCATTTTGTGCGAGTCTGTGTCTTGTATCTTGACCGGTGGTATTTAAGTATTTGGGGGAGAAAATGCCATCATCATTGTGACATCTCTGAATTGCTTTGTGTCTTGCATTGACACTTAATACTGTATTTACTCGTGTAATGAATGCACTGCTTACTTTTGCAGCCATAACATGTAATGAAGGCACCCCTTTCTTATGGTACACAGTCTGCTGATGATGATTAAGAAAGCTTTTTTTTTTTTTTTTTTTTTTTTAGTTAGAAGGCAAGTTATTCCGGATCAAGTATTTGTTCCTGCAGCCTACTTTCTGTTTTGTTTTTACTACTAATTTTCTTTTTTTTTGGCAGATATTTTAATGCAAAAGCCTTTCTTGGTACATGGGTAGCGGGGACAGAAGTGGCGGCCAATAATGACTGAGCATGTCCCCGCGAACTGTCAGTCATTATTTTGGTAACTAAAAATGATAGTTAATGATAGAGATAGGTATTGATAGTAATGTAGCAATAGCTTTTGCTTTGGTTTATGGAGTTTAATGTCCCAAAGTGACTTGGTCTATGAAAGATGCTGCAGTGGAAGGCTCTGGGAATTTTGACCACCTGGGGTTCTGTAACGTGCATGGAGGCATTTAACGCATAACACACGGGTGCCTTGCCTTTCATCTCTATCGAAAAATGGCCGCCGTGGCCGGGATTCGACCCCACAAATGTCATAATAAGTGACAAGTAGTGATACTGATAGTGATGTGTAGTGACAGTGATAGTTGATAATAGTGATGATTAGTGACAGTGATAGTGATGGTAGTTATAGTGATAGTATAATAGAAAATAGTTATACTGACAGTTACTGATAGTTGCTGATAATAAAACAGTGATAGTGATATAGCTGATAAAAGACAGGAAAGGGGAAGACTTTCGCATTTCAACTTTTAAGCAGACTTAATGGCAGTCCTGTAATTTTTCTAGCTCATGCAATGAATGCAACTGCTTAAACTTCTCAGAATTCTTGTGGGAAGTGGTGGCAGTAAAGGGACATGGGAAAGTGCATTCATTATGCAAATAAATATGGTGTCTGGTTTGAAATCTTTTGGATACAAGTACTTAAATCAGCCAAATACCGTCTGTGCAGCCTGCACCTTATGTACCAAAAATTAGTGTCTAGAACCTAAACCTTCTACATTCTTTAGACATTTATGCAAGATTCCAAGGTGTGACTATGCATAATCATAGAGTGTGCCTAAGCACATTGTGTGTCTTGAATGTGTGAATACATTTTGAGGTGGTGATTTGTAGATGGTAAGGAAGTGGCAAGAGATAACCAAACAAGAGTAACTTGTGCAGGGAACTTAGGAGCTGTTTGCATATGCCTGGCTCATTACCATAACTCTATAGAATGGGTAAAGGAAGGGATATAAAGGAGAGCGAGATGACCATATTTATTACACATATGAAAGGATGAATGCATACTGGTCTCTGCATGTGGGACAAGCTTATATGTGATGATGAGATGTGGCTGTTCAAAATTTAAAAAACAAGATGAGGTCACTTTAGCCTGTCAAACGAAATTCTCTCAGTAGTATAAAGAAGCTCTCTCAGTAGAAGTTAAAAATTGTTGCTCTTACAAGTTGAGTAGTTTAGTTTTTACAGCTGCAAAACCTTGTGAGCGAAAGTCTACACAGTTGTCTTTAGTGGTGTAGACCATTTTCTTTGGTGAAATTAATGTGCAGCTCTCTATTTTCAGTTATAAATTTGGCCACTTGCTAATGGCACACATTTACTTGCGCAGCATTTGTTCAGGACACTAATATGCTAGTACAAGAAAGTTGGCTACAGTTCTGCATGCTTGGAAACAAACTGTCTGAAGCAGTTTTTGCCTTGACTGTGAAATGCGAAGTTGAAAGGGATGCTTGTGAGTGAGTTTGCTGCATGTGTCTGGTGCCATATGGTACTTGCTGGCGAGTGCAGTTTCCACGTGATGCGGTATGCTGTGTACATTTGAGGCAAAGGCACTCACTGCCTGTGCTCTAACATCTGTGTCTGGCTGCATGTACTACATTCAATGCCCAGCGTTTTTTAATTGACATAATTGATATGGCAGTGCTATATTCAATTCATTTTCTAAACAAACAGGTGACTAATATTTCAGTTTCTCTTATAAGTCTATATGTGGTGCTGACAATTTCCAACTAGGCACATTATACTATTACAGTATTGGTACTATGTTTGATTTGTATTTGTTTTGTGTGTAATACAGCACCATGTTAGTGCTCATTCTATTGACTACTGAAATCTTGAACTGTATTTGCAGTGTTTCATTTTGCGTGCTTGGCTTAATTGTCTAATATACGAAGCTCCTTGGCCCTCGTTTCAAGGGACTGCTATTTTGATACATGAATGAAAGTTTTCGGTTGTTATTGTGCACAACAGGTCTTTGAAATTTTTTCGCAGTTACATACTGTGACAAATTTCAGACTTTCACAGGATTTGACATGAGTTGTTAAAGGCTGAAATGTTTGAAAACTCATTGGAGAAGTGAAGCTCTTGTAGAGCTTCTCAGCAGGTTTGTGAAGGAATCTCTTGCAGCATTGGAAATTAGCAATATCCAGCTCAATTTCGCTTCGATGGTTTGTATCAAATTTCATTTTCTAAAATTCAAAATCCTATGGGCAGTGTTCCAAGTGTTGTAGTGCTTGAAATAATGCTGCCATTCCTGCGACTGCACTAGATTTTTTGGCGGAATGGGAAGTTGTGTCCCGTGGAGAAAATTCTGCCTGCCAACACTGTGAAAAGCTTTTAGTGAAGGTTATGCCATGTCAGTCTTAAATCCAGTTGGCTTGTGTATTCAAGTGGAGGCCAAATGCCAGTCGAAAGGAGAAGCTTCGCTAGACTCATAAGGTTGCTCTTTGAGAACACTACTATTGTGTCTCTGTGTGAATGAGGAGACTGCATTGCAGGAAAAATTGTGGATAACGGGCCCCCATTTTCATTTCCAATTTAAACCTGCATGGAACGTGGACATTTAAACATGGTTTTTATGATGTATTAACCCTCTGGGTCTTAAGTAGACTAGCAAAGGGCAGCAGGAAAGAGACTGGTTACACAGTGACCTTGTTGCAGTGTGATTCGGTTCAGAATATATCGGGAGCTTTGTTTCATTTAGTTATTAGTAGGCGAGATATAGCTGCATTGTTTGAAGGTATACTTTAAATACTGACCACATGTTCTCAAGACTAGCCAACAGCAGAGGACTTTGGGAGATACGTAGCTCCTGATCTTGCTTGCTTGCGAGTGAAGTTTGTTTTTCTAGCGCTGTTTCAGCGATGAAGCTGCCAACCCTCGTGTCATCTGAACCATGCATCGAGCTAGTTTAGTGAAAGCTTAGGAGTAATGGAACAGGACAGATTGTTGTTATGTATATATTGCTAATTATTGTTAATAAATGTGGGTAAAAAAAAAGTCACTTTTACCTCAGCCTCGCAGAATGCAGTTCAGCACCACTCTGCTGGGCCCCTTGGAAATTCAGTGTATCACGAGAAGAATGTCAGTGTTTGTGCTGTTAATTCTTAAAAATGGTCCACTAATGCAGGTATACTTCCCTAATGATGCGAGTTAATTGAATGATTAGGTGGCAGCAAAAGAACAATACGAGAACATATAACTCTACCGGCAAGTCTAGTCAATTGGTGCAAATGTACCAACAGCAGCCATCGCTACCATGCATTGCACTGTCAAGAATATTGCATCATGGGGTTACTGCTTTATGCATGTTAGCCTTATTAGTAAGAGTATTCTAGCTTCCAGGAGCTGGCAGCTACAGTTTTGAACTGACAAAAGTCTTGGTAAATTGCTGGGCACACCCAAAAACTTTGGTTTAGCATGGTTGTTGCACATCGCAACAGGTTAAACTGCTACACCTTGTTCTTTATGGTTTATGTCAACATCGTTATCTTTACTTCTCATGTTTAAGTATTGTGGGTACTGTCACCTATATCTTTTATTTCTTTACTGAGAGGGACTGCGAGACATTTGTGTTTTTGTTTTTGTGAAGGAACTGAACATGTTCAGTGTCATAATGAAATTTGTTTGTGTTCATGATAATTTAAAAAAAATTTTTTTCCACAACTTTCTTGTAGACTGATGGTGAAGATTCAAGTTCTTTCTCCCTGTGGAAGGCTGAGTTGTTAATGTTTCACAATAATTTAGCCTAGTTTCTGTGACTTGCGGCCGGCTGCATTTTGTCATGGTGTTGTCATTGCTAAGCACACTGATTATAAATTGACTTCACCAATTGTGCCATATAGCATTCCCTATCGCGAGCCAGTGAAAATGCCAGCATCTTACGCACCAGCTTGCTGGCTGGTTGCCATGCAGGATAAAGCTGCCAGTGGTGAGGACAGTGGCAGCACCAGCAGTGCGCCAGCCGAGGAGGCCAAGACAGCGCCCCTCCACTCTGTTCTGCACCGACAGCCATCACCCTCGTTTGAAGGGGACCTGGTGTTGCCAGCCATCACGGTGCAAGACAGTGATCAGAGCAGCAAAGGCAAGCAGGAAGGCACAGGTAGGCACTTGTGATGTGTTGAATTTTCAGGGTAACGTGAAATAGAAAGGATCAAAGTAGCACTGCCTAAGAGATTTGCTCAGGGGTGATTAAGCCTCTGGCTGCTTTATGTGACCATGCCTTGTTAGCTTAATTTTCACAACAAGAGTGGCATCGTTTATCGTTCATGAGATTGTTGCTAAAGATGACGGGCACGAACAAGCCCCTCAAAGACTGGTTTGTTGTCAGAGCACTGAGATGGCATCATCTGCCTGATGCTTTGCTCTCTGCACCTCTTCTGGACTGAGCTACACGGTCACAGTAAGGTGCCATCAAAAGCGGTCGCCTGGGGCAAACTTCAACGGAGCCGCTGGTGTCAGTTCGGGGCGAGAGGGGAGGTACACCAGCACCATAGACATGAAGATGCATGATGCTTTTTGACACCTGGCACAGGGTGCACTGGCCACTGTTTTCTCTAAAGGTACACTAAAGACACCCAGATATGCTATCAAAATCTAATAAACTGCATTTCATGCCATTGTCGCCGCATGTCCGGCAGCAGAAAATCAAATTATTGCCGAGATATTGCGATAAGAAGTTGAGGTTTTTTTTGTTTTTGTCGGTCGAATTCAAACTATTTTCTCCTACTACATAGTAGGGTAGGATGATGTATACTGTGACTCAAGAGAAGACTCCGTGATTGCTGGTGCGCGGGGAGAGGAGAATACTTCGCATGTGCGTGTCGAGCTTGGTGCCGAGTCATGATCTTCATTCAATACGCACTTAGGGTAGGTGCATCTGCTGCTCCGAGCTCATATTTCAGTCGCCGCAGGTCGAAAACGAAACTATCTAAGCATGCACGAAGTGCCTGAGCCTGAACATAACCAAAACTGAAGTGGGCGCCTGTGGCGCCGCCAGGTATATTTTTATATTTGCCTTGCAACATTTACGTTGTCTTTTCGCCGTCGTTTACACGTGATAAAAGCATGTTATCACATTCGAGACAAATCTACTACCGCATTCAATCAGGCAACATAATTCGCATTTGTCAGACTCCGGGATCCCTTGCGCGTCACATGATTTGAAGTTGCGAGTCTCGGCCGTTTCGGCTGGGGCGGCGATACCTGTATTCCTGTTCTTCCTCTTTACTACTTTATAACAGCTCTGTTTTCAGCAAGAATGTTTTTTTTTTTTTTGTAATCAGGAACTGGCATTGTATCGATGCAAGCCCACTTTATTTTTTCTTTAGTGTCCTTTTAAGTTACTGTCCTTAAGGGCATGCCTGATGATTTTTGGTGAAGTGCCTCATGTTTAAAAAAAAAGAAAAAAAGATAATAAAACAAATAGCAAATAAAAACAATTTTTTTAACATTCTCACAGACACCGCAGGTGACTTTCTTCGGCAGCTGTGCCTAGTCCCTCATTCAAAGTGCAGAAATGCATTTGGTGGATGATATCAAAGCTTTTGTAGTCACCAAACTGTAACATAAACCTCCCTGTTGTCTCAGCCTCAAAGCATACGATTGTGCTATATCATCATTTCAACAATATTGTCTCAACACACCTGACATTTCTCCTTAGAGTGAGCTTAACTTGCTCATACTCAGTGGCTAGTTAACTGCAGCTTGCATGTCAAGGAAGCTGACCATTTTTCACTACACTAAATTTCAAGAAATTGAGCTCGCATACTTTTATTAATTTTTATTAGTTCAAATAAAAAAATCTAGCTCCTAGTTTCAGGATATAGACTGGGTCGCGGAAGCATGCATTTAGTGCATGTAGGCACTGCCCGTTTCCTCTTCCCACATCTCTGGACCATGCTCCGCCTCTGCTGAAAATCTGATGTGCGCTTTGAGCTAATGAGACACTTTCGTTGTTATTTCTGTGTAGTAAATTATATGTAACCATTCACTAAGATGTGGGCATTGATTGATGAGTCATGTGCATTTCCTTTTAACTTTTGGTGCGTTCCAAGGGGAAGGAAAAGTTGCCCGGCACTTTTCGTGCTTGCTGCTCTGGCCATCTCCTCACAATTTTATACTGCTTTCTTGTGTAACATATTTTTGACTATAGGCTGGTCAGGGGCCCCTTAAAGATGGCCACGCGGTAGTGTTTGGGAAGTTTTTGGTGTCAGTGCGGCAACTCGTTACAAATCGGCGTGCAGAGCCAAAGGAGTGCAAGACGGCCGGCCTAAGCCGTCTGTACCTGTCTACGCTGGTCTGGGCCTGCCTGCTGGCTCAGCTTTGGCGATACATTTGGCTGCTGCACCTGACCTACGTGCCCCTGCTGTACACGGTCATCAAAAGAGTGGGCAAGTGTCTGATGGTTGTTGCTCTTCTGCGTTTGGTGCCATAGCTTGGTCGGTGTGATATGAGCGTGTAGCACCAATCTGATGCAAGATGGTGGGCAGACATGGCAATATTTAATTTAATGAAATTACTGTAGTTTAATTATTTTTCTCAGTAATTTGTAATGTAATGTAATTTCTGGACTGATAATTTAGTAATTAATGAATTACTTTAGAGCAGTAGTTTTGCAGAAAAATGTAAGTATTTTCGAAATTACCTTTACTGGGTCGAATGACTGCTTTTTCACTCCTGGTAGGGTGCCGGGAAAGCAGGAACGATGAGCAGTAAACCTGGACCAGTGTAACAGATCAAGGAAAAAAAGACAGAATTGAGTAGAACGGCGCGTTTGAGACCCTCAGACCTGCGATGTCCTGTATTGCTGGGTCACAGTCATTTTCCGAGCAGCAAGATGTCGAGGGACCATCAAAGGGACAAATGGTGCAAAACGGTCAGAGGTCGCTAGCGCACAGTGGTGCCTGGTTACATTCTCCTATATGGGGCAAGGGAGGGAAATGAGCGAAAATGTTCATGCCGTGAGCATCACTGAGCACCAGGTTCTGCGGCCAATTGCTTGCCGCTCGTTTCTGTCGTAAGTGCAGTGGAAGTGGCAAGCGATTGAAAATGGTCCTGTTTTGTTTTGTTGCTGTTGTCTTACCTTTGTAATAAACCGTGGTGTAGGAAAAGGGGAAGTAATAGTTTCCAGGGGCGGAATTTGGCAGGAAGGCGAAAGAAGGTGCGCATTGCGTCTGGAGGAAAGTTGTTCTTTTGTTTACTAGCTTTACTTAGCTTTTGTATTGATGAAAGCCAGAGAGTAATTGAAAATAAATTGCATTGCTGTGCAGAAGTAATTGTAATGTAATGTCATTACTTTTTCAGAGCAGTCATTAGTATTGTAATTTAATTACATTTTTACGATTTTCAGCAAAGTAATTGGTAATGTAAGTAATTTTGCCATGTATCATGGTGGGCAAGCTGGTCAGTCGGACTAACCATTGAAAGTGCAATGGTTCTTTTTCTCAAGCGGACGTGTGCTCTGTTAGAAAGCTGCTTTGTACAAACTGTAGATATTGTCATAGGGCTGACAAAGACGGACCAAGTAATTCAGGCTCGAATGATTGGAAAGCAGGAATTTATTGGTTGTCTGATCTCTCGTATTGCAAGCTCCAGATCTCCTGTGAGAATTCGGGAAGCTCAGCAGGGCTCACAGGTTGCATTTCTTAGTTGAAGGCTGCAGCTACTTTGCTGACTCTCATCAAAAAATCTCCAGATAATAGCCATTTATTGTAGGTATGTTAAAGCAACAGGCACAGGTCTTGCACTATGCCGAAAGGTGAATCTGGTGCAGAACTATAATATGAAAACTCAACAGGACAGAAAGCTGGGTGTATGGAGTAGCATGTTCAAGATAATCTTTACTGAAGCTAAGTGTTTGAGGGTGGAAGGGGTCACTAAAAGGTATGTTTAGAACAGCTGTTGAGTGAAATAAAGTACTATCGTGATGGTCATATTTTAACTTGCAAGTTTTACAATAGTACTTTTTCTTGCCTATAGCGTCTCTTTCTACCAGAGACCCTTATGTGTTTGGCTGCCTTGACCTCAGATTTAACCCTGTAGCGTTGCGTTGCTGGTGTGAACAAAATAATTATAAATTTTGTGATGCCAAGTCACAATTTTGTGGTGTTTTGCAAACAGTTCTGATCTCCACCTTATGCACTCGGTTGCATCGCAGGGCGCCTATCCAAAAAAATTATAGCTTAATCTTGTGTTGCGTGTGCTTCAGTAGCTGCCGAAGAAGGAGAAAAATGCTTTTTTGCTTTTGACTCCTGAAACATAAGCATATTGGGTAACAATGTTCCCCAAACACTTATGTGACACTGCTGTCTCACTGTAGCATTTGGCTTGGTCAAACAGCACCTGCCTCATTTGTAGGAGGTTCCAAACGTAGTGCTAATGGAGGTACATCATCTCCAGCGATCTGCCATCTTCATAATTGGAAAACACGCTTCCTGGTGTATACTGGTGTAAAGGCTGTAAGCAACAATTGAAGAGACTGGCATTGCCTTAATGAACTCATTATTGGGATGACTTGCACCTGCAAAAAGAACTAAGCAGTTTGGCGTTGGTGCTCCTTGGTCATTGAATTGTGACTGCCTATTGCACTCGTCTGCGGTCAGTTTAATGTCGGCGGAAATATATCCAGATAAAGCCGCAAAAGTGACAAAAAACATGGAACAATGTATAAACAGACGAGAAAATTGGTAAAGCCATGCCCAGTAGCTTTGAGAATGCACAAATAAACAGAAGAAAACCTTTGTGCCATTTCCTAGATTATTCTGCACGCTACAAGCAAACTTATAAAGGCTGCATGTCAGCAGTTGTTGGCAGCAAAAAATAAACAATAATAGTTTGCGGCAATATTTGACCAACTGTCATCAAATTGTTTCCTTTTTTTAAATATTTGGTAGCTTTTTACTCGCCAAGAACTGAACTAAGCGAAAGTGAATGAATGAAATCAGCGGTGGCTTTTTTATTAGAATAAGCCCGACTACTGTGCCGGAGTTCCCGGGTTCGAACCCGACCACGGCGGCTGCGTTTCGATGGAGGTGAAACGAAGTGGCGTCCGTGTGCTGTGCGATGTCAGCGCACATTAAAGATCCCCAGGTGGTCGAAATTACTCCGTAGATCTCCACTACGGCTCCCCTTTCTCTCTGTCCACTTTCACTCCCACCTTCCTCCCTTCCCTTACGGCGCAGTTCAGGTGTCCACAGAGCAAGTGTGACAGATACTGCGCCTTTCCTTTCCTGTTAACCAATTATTATTATTTATTATTATTATTAAACCTATAGCAATGCTGAGGGCAGTGCGGGTAGAGAATATATATAAAGAAGCTGGCATAAATTCATCTACTAGACCAGTTTAGCTCTGTTGTGTGGCATATAATAATGGGTGGCATTGCAGGAAGCCACCTGAACTTGTGGAGCTGCCTGCGGGATCAGACACGCAACTTGTGTTGGACGCTGAGAAACTGGTATGATGAACGAAGCCAGGCCCTCTTTCCTGGTCCGGTCCACGGACTGTGGCGACTGCTCCGCGAGGGGGACAAGCGGGTGTGTGTCTCTGCTTCACTGTCCTTCATTTTGAGTGAGGGCTGCATTCATGGTGCATAAGCTGGACGTTGGCTTTTGTCATTGCAAATACATATAGTATCTGCACCTGCTTTGCGAACAGGAAGAAAAATGTGTCTATCTTTTGTTGGTGACTAAGAGTGATAGTTAGTGTTATTGTGCTTGCTATGATGCTTCTGACGTAATTGGAGTGTTTTCTGCTTCGACAGCTTCAAGTATGTGGGTAGGTTACCCTTGTGCAATATGCAACAGGCTGCAGGCAATACTGCGGACACTCGCTGAAATAAATTTGGAGAAACTGTGCAGCTGAGTATAACCGACATAATATTTCATTTGCTTACCGCACATTTTAAATCCTACGTTTAATGTACCCAGTTACAACAGACCATTTCTTACAGTTGACTGAATTTGCAGTAAAATTTGGTCCGGAATGCCCTTTACACTAGGCATTTGTATTTTGGTTCTAAGGTGTTAACAAGCAATACTTAGCAGTGATGCCCTCCGATCTGTTTAACATGGAGCACTAATTTTCAACCAAGGTTGTGAATACTACCATCAAAGTGCATGAGGCAGCCGCCTTCAACGCTAAGGAGACTGCATTTTTTATCCTTCTGACACTTGACTCTGGCATTTGCACATTAGCCTGGCACGGCTGGAGGTCAGGCGAACTGAACTGTATATTGGCTTCTGGGAGAAGGCAATTGGTTGTGCTAATCAGTAGCACTAAGTGCAGTGCAAAATGCTGGAGCTTATTAGTAGTGCTAATTGATGGTGCCAATTCCAGCTTCTAGGTGTTGTCGTATTGTAATGTGTAGCTGCTGTCCACTCTAAGCCTTGAGGCTGTTGTACAAGGCCTCTGAACTGTTGCAGTGAATAAACGCTCCCAATGATGTGGAGGTAAAGCACACTGTTTACTACCAATATAGCTGCGATTCCTGCTCAGTCAATTTTTCTTTTCTGCAAAAGGGTTTTTCTTTATTCCAAGGCTTATTCCAATGGAAATTGAATGGCAATTGAATGACGCTACAACCTGTAATGGCGTTATTTTGTTTACCAGTCAGGGAATTTTGTTGTCACGGCACTGGGATACTTGGCAAACATGCGTTCAAAAACTATCGCAATAAAACCGCAGCGTATTGGTACCAAAGGAGACCGGTTTGAGCTTTGTGCTGAAGCGCTTAAAAGTGGCCTTAAAAATTGTCCGTTGCAGCAAACTGCCTCAACTGCGCTCTGTTTTATAGACATGAAGAATAAAGAGTCAGTGGAAGAGATTGTAGAAAATAAAGATAGAGGTCCAGCTTGGCTCATGAATTCGGAACTTTGGTCACTTAATGGCTGACCAAAGGATGAGGGTACAGTGGTGCTCTCCTTTACTAGCAAAAGAATGGGTGTCACTCCCAGCCAGACAATAAAGTTTTAGGGAGATCAGTCTTTTTTATCACTTGTGAAGAGTAGTCTTTCTTTTTCTGAGGAAAATGGAAAGAGAGGAGGTTTGTGGGATGGCATCGCAACAGAATGGGAAGAGCAGTAAGAATGGTGTGAGTGGCTTATTCTTGCTTCCCTATAAGTAGCTGGCTTCTGATTACTATTATGGGATGGGGGCATGCTTTCACACGTCTCCCAGATGAGAACTAGCTTCCTATATAGAGACAGGAACTTCTGGTACCATGCTGTTAGCCTTGGCAGCCTGCATCACTTTTCATTGCCTCTTGCGTTATCCCTAGTATGGTCTTTTTTTTTTTTTTTTTCCCCTTTAGTAATAGTAATAGTCCTAACAAGGTAGTCCACATAACGTGAAAAATAGGTACTACAAGGTGTTTTACAATGGTTGCTCTTATGGAAACATTTGCTTGTGTGAGTGATTGTGTGCCGTTTTAATTACAGATGTACACTAAATGTTTGTTTGAGTACCCTGATAGTTACAGATTTCTCATTGCACACATGGATAGGGCTCTCAGCTTTTTGCATTACATTGAGGTTATACCTTGCAATGTTTATTTTGACCCTGCCATCATCTGTCAATGCTGTGTGTTTTGAATACTAGTTCTGATAACCTTACTTGTCTTCATTGAAAGGTGCATTCATTAGATAAGATGCACTGTCATTATCACCGGTTTGTGTGATTTCAGGTTGTTTGCAGAGCAGTCTTTGATTACAGTTCTGACACTGGCAGTGGTAGTAGATTTTCTGTGGTCACTTCTAATTTTCTATGTAAACTCTCTCCCTCCCTCCCCGCAGATGGTGTCTGTGCTGAAGACATCAATTGACTCGCTCACCACCATTGGCATCCTGCTGCTGGTTTTTCTCATGGCCACCGTGGGCACCATCTTCCTTGCTCTGCAGGTGCCCGTCCCTTCTTTCTATTATTTATTCCCTTTCCTGGGGAAAAGAAGAGCAGATAAGGGGGGGGCACTGCTAGGGCTTGGTTGAAGCAAATCCTTTGGATACAATATCCAGGGGGGAAAGAGTGCACTTCATCAGGTGATTGCCCTACACATTCCCTAAGGAGATTCACACACCTCTTCGTTTTTCTGAAGGTGCACCCTTAATTCATAACATTATTATTATTTTTTAACTGAGCAAGGGTAACTATTGCTTTTCCTTCCTCCCCCCCCCCCCCCCCCCATCTAGATACATATAGAGAAATCCTGCAGTATTACAGGCTTGCCAGACTCAGATTCCCCCCACTGCAGACAAAACGCTCTCCGAACACCAGGCCACAGTAAGGCGTAAAATACAAACTAACACCTATTCAAATCCCCAATTATGTTGCCTATATTCAGAAGGACTCTATTCAGACAAATGCAGAATTGTGATACCAAAGCTATTCTAAATAATAGGATCTGGACCTGTACACAGCCCCTACCTGCGAACCCCCTCATACATGACTCTAATCACTGGGAGGCTCTGCTGCTCAGCCCTGATCCAGGGACACAGATCAAGCTCCTCTAGCTGGCTAAAAATGCTCCTGCTTCCCAAGGGACAGCGGTTTAAGTTGGGGGGATGGCCGTTCGTGTCGCTCCTTAGTATCTGCTGATTATAATAAAGTTTCACTACCACCACTATTCTCCTTAATTTAAATTCTGGGGAACCCTTGAATTCACCTCTTTCGTTTCCCATTTGTGTGTATCCCAAGAACTGGGATTATAATTTGTCCCCTTAAAGTCTTGTGCAGTTTTTTGGAAGTATGTTTAACAGCATTTGTAAGTGTGCTATAAGGAGAGCCAAAAGAGCCGGGTCTTCCACTGCCCTACTGGCCTTTTAAAGGGAGGTAAGAATTGGGCCCATAATAATGTTCCCATAATAATGTTCCACACTTGTGGAATATTGAGACAAGTACAGCACGAAATGCTCTGGTTTGGTTTAGTACGTAGAGTTTAACTTCCCAAAGCGACTCGGGCTATGAGAGACGCCATATTGAAGGGCTCCGGAAATTTCGAAAACCTGTGGCATTGACATAGCATAGCACACGGACGCCACTCTGTTTTGCCTCCACCAAAATGCAGCCACAGCTCTGAATGCAGTACTTACGTGCTTCGGACCCGCACGCAACCTTGAATTTTTTTTCTTTAATTGTAATAAGGTTCTCACTCTGAAGAACAGGGCTAGGGCAGCAGTGGGCTCTTTATCATTTTCAGTAAACATTGTCCCTATTTCTTGTTCAAGGTGCTGCAATATGCAAAAAGATGCACTCTTGCTGAAGAAAACTGAAATGAAAGCATATACGAGGGCGAGTCAAATGAAAGCTAGCCGATGCAAATGTGTGACAAGCGGGGTACTGTATCTAAAATTAGTCTCCGCGAGCATTCAGACATTTTTTCCACTGACTAATGAGTCGCTTGGTTTTCATCTCATAAAACTCCTTCGGTTGCTGCTCCAAAACGTCTGCAACTGACTCTTTCACATCATTGTCCGTCACGAATCTGGTTTCGTTGAGCCATTTTTTCAATTGCGCAAAAATGTGGAAGTTCCAAGGCGACAAGTATGGGCTGTATGGTGGATGTTGCAGCAATTAAAACTTGAACTTTGCCAGTTTTGTATTAACCACATGAGCGACATGGGGACGGGTGTCGCGAGAAGCAAGGTGACCCCAGTCGTCAATTTTCCACCTCGTGTGTTCTTGATTGAAACTTTCACGTCATTCTTTGAACCATTCAACGCTTCTTTTGCTCCAGCTATAGTTATCAAAAACCACAAAAAAACAGTGCAGAAAGCACAACTTTTTGTTCTCCAACCGCATCACATGTATCACCCTTATTTTGAGCAGTACTCCGCCTGCTTAGTTTTATGGATTGAATAGACTGAATTTGTTTCCCTACTGTTCCCAAGGACTAGGTATCGAATCCCGGCCTCGGCGGCCGGTTTTCTATGGAGGCGAAAAGAAAGGCGCTCGTGTGCTGTGCGATGTCAGTGCACATTAAAGAACCCCAGGTGGTCGAAATTTCCGGAGTCGTCCACTACGGCGTCTCTCATAGCCTGAGTTGCTTTGGGACGTTAAACCCCACAAACTAACTAACCGATTTCTTTCCTTCCTGAGACTGACTAAGCATGCAAAGTAGAAATTTCACAATGGCTGCGTAACTTACGACATGTTCTCACAGCTGATGTTTTGGAATTTCAAGTTTTTCATACACCATTATTGTGGTCTATTTCTTCTTACTTAGATGACGTGATAGTTTTTTAAGTTAGCCTAGTCACTGTGCTGCAGACGACTGCCAGTGTTGGGGGTTTCCTACTGCGTGTCTTTGTTCAGGTGTATGGGGAAAGTATGCACCTGGTGGAGGTGACCAGCAGCCTCATCAACCACACGGTCGTCAACAGCCCCGAGCTCCAGGAACTGCTGCCTGAATCTTTGCGCAACGCCCAGGGAGCATTTGACTCGATGCTGGGCGATGCTTACCTCTATGGACGCCAGTGGATTGGTGGCGCGGTGAGAAGCAGCCACTACTCTTGGTTTGTTTCGTCATGCATTCAGAACAACTGTTTGTGTCGGCTTTCCTGGCAGTGATATTTTTGCGATGACACGTAACTACCAAAATACAGTTAGAGGATGCAAATAAGTTGCAGGGACCCATTCGTGTATGATAGTAGTGAATTGTGGATCACTACATGTGTTTTTATAATGTACAAAAATGATGTAAAAGTATAACAAGACTGCTAGCGAAGCTTCCAGTCCTTCAAACTGGTCTCCTTTGTTACTATAAAGACAAGCATGCACATTTTCTGGGGGTCGAATCCACTAAGTTGTTTGTGTTGTCTTGCAAAGTTGTTTTGTTTGTGTGTGAAGTTTGAGATTTATTCGTGTGCATGTTTGTGATCAACTGTAACTCGTATGTGGCACCCTTGTGGTAGCCGGCGAGGCAGCAGCCAATGTGGTGGCTGCTTTTCAGATCTCTGTTTGATCTTTCACTCAGAAAGTTTTGCAATCAGCTTTGTAAGCCTCTGTAGCATCCCACGAATTAGTCTGAAAATCTTTTAGGCAAATGTCTAAGAAACAAGTAAATGAAGAAAGAAAGAAAGAAGAACTAGCTTAATTCCTCCTGCATTAAGGAACACTCATAATGGCATTGAGTTTCAGGTTGCAATAGATTGCATATAGCATTTCATTGTGCTGTATTATATTTTCATTGCATTTATTACACTACAGTGTCCTTTTTTTTAAGCTACCTTGTTCTGCACCCCCCCCCCCCCCCCTCCTTTCTTATATAAAGATAGTTGTAGCATAGTGCAATCTGCGATCCACCACCATCACCCGCTACACCAGTTGATTGGTCCTGACGCGGCAAGCCTGCATGCTGCTGTCCAGCACGTGCCACCATCTGATGTCATCAAGGCTATCTGGGCATACACAGTGGAATGTATGGTGGCAGATCACGCTAACCGGGTTGCGGATCACACTATGCTATAGCTTCCTAATGTCCCAGCAGGAACTCTTCTAAGTAAAATGAATTAGGATGATGAATGCAGCCCTTGATTTTTTTCATTAGCACAAGGTTCCAGAACCTTAAGCTTATTTGCTCACACTTATTGCAGAACTAAATATCCCCTTGAGTTGCCAATTAAATTTTCTGGAAGGAAAAATTCTTTTTTGCACCATGCATGATCAATAGGCCAAGCAGAATTCAAATATTAAAGATTATGCAAAAATGTTTATATTTTATTCGCGTCCACATATATGCACATGGTGCCTCAAAACTGCTACATGAATGAAAACATTGCAACATTTTCTGTGTTTTCTAACTAATCGTTAAGCATGAAAAAAATTACAATACCTTGCCGCCTTCAAGACTGGGACACCTGCACGCAATCAGCATATTACATACTGCTCTTGCACAAAATAATGAAGTGCCATGGACAGAATGTGCCATTTTAACAATTTCGGCATTAAGATGCCATGCCCACATTTGTGGACGTGAAACTGTGAAAGTACGCTGAAGCACTTTTTCTATGTCTAAGATAATGAAATCTGGCATGCAACATCTACATTTCCTTATTAACACATTCATTACAATAAATAGTATTATTAGGCATCGGTTTAGAAAGAGTGCAAAGATATAATGGAATTTGGGTTGCGTCTGCATATGTGGACGTAGCATCTGAAGGGGATATGCATTTCAGAGCTGCTAGTTTTGTGTCTAAATTAGCGCTGTCTGTATATTCTCTTGGTAGGCACCTGCAAATGAGTGTGTGTAACTGTATGAGGTGGTATCAGAAAGTTTCTAGACAAATTTTGTAAATCAGTATACGAGCAGCGCAGTTTAACAAGACACACGAGAAAGGAGACACACACGTGTGTGTCTTGTTAAACTGCGCTGCTCGTATACTGATATGCAATACCAACTGGCCCGTCACATCGCCCTTATGAAATTTTGTAACACGCCAACATAGTGCAGCACAAGGTTTCTGGCACGGACTGACTTTCATAAGAGAGAGTGTCAGAAAAGACATCTTCCTCTCTGCACTGGGAGTTGTGCAACCATTGCTATTCTCACTATGCGTGTCACCATATTTTCACTTTTGTCGTGAAGAACGTGTTAGACCAACTGAGCAAACGTGAAATTCTGTGTGAGGCTAGGCAGGTCTGCCATAGAAGTGTTCGGCATGGTTTGTCAAGTTTATGGCAATGCTGAAATGAGCCGTACAAGGAGTTACGAGTGGCACATTGATTCATTTGTGCGTGATTAAGACGCATTTTCAGCATACTGAAAGTGGCATGTGGATATATGCATAGGTGTTCTAACAGTGCGATATGCCATCGCCCCCCCCCCCCCCCCCCCCCCCCAAAAAAAAAACAGTGACGTGCCAAGCAGTGTCCGGAGCTGCGAAACTGGCTGATGCATGCACCTGATCGCAGCTGCTGGATAGCATGAAGTTAGAGAAAGTGAAACCTAAACTATGCGACTGAGCTTTTCTTTCAAAAATGAGAAACTTCCGATCGTTGTCGTGCCTCCTTAGCGTGAACTTCGGGTGCCGACCTCACTGTTTCGTGCTATTCAGTTTCGAAGAGGTTTATTTTTCACTGATTGCTGGCTATGGGGGTTATACCTTGATGCAATTTCTTGTCTGAATTAACCAGAACGAGCCTGCCCATGTCCTAATTAACGAGCATCCAATGCCATAGACTTAGATGAGCGTCGGTTGGAACCACACTCCCAGTTCGAATTAGCTAAATTCCAGAATTAACAGGGGTTAAAGAAATTTGAATGTGTTCCGTGCTTTTGAGGTTGCAACGTTTTTCTTCTCTTGCATGATATACAGGTGCGGCGAGCCCTGGACGATGCTGACGAGTCTCATGTGCTGGAAGTGGAGAAGCAGACACTTGAGCTCTGGGACCGCGCCTACCACCTGTGGGTGGCACGAAATGCCACTGATGACCCCGCCCTGCCCCAGGGTCCCTCGTGGGATGCCCTCACTGATTCCTTGCGCAACCTGGACTTTTCGCTCTTCAGCAGCTTTGTGCGCGACAACATCGGCACACTCATGTCGGTGGGTGGATAGCACAGTCTGGTTTCTGGCATTCACTTTTGGGGCTGTTTCAGAGGTTTAACAGTGAAAAAGAAGTACTATCTGAAACAACTTGCACAGATAACGTATGCTATCCGGGTTATGCATGGGGCTTAAAGGTAGCCGTTACATGGCTGACCCCACTTGAAACCAGCACAGTTATATTGCAAGCACTCACCTATTACAAATAAGGGAAATGCTATCTTCAGTGGCACTGCAGTAGATGAAACGAACTGCTGTGCGGTTAAAGCAAGCGAATAGGTGCCGTAAACTTGCCCCCACTGTTGAGAAACTTGCATTTTCCTGTAGTATGGAGGCTGAAGAGAGCCCCTGCGACAGCTCTTCTCTATTTCTGGAATGAATGCGGTAGCCAAAGAAAAGAAAAGGAGAAAAGAGGTGGTGGGGATTGGTGAAACTCTGCCCGAGCTTGCGCCAGTGGCCTGCAAGGTCAACCGGTCGGGTAAAAGCATCTAAAAAGGAAAGAGGGGTGCAGTGGACACGAGAAAGAGGAAGCAGCATTGAAAGCAAAACTATTGCACACAGTTAGTAATCAAAGAGCGACGGCAATTTTAAGATTTCCCGCCACTAGCCACGTGGTACTATGTGTTTCTGTGCCTGCCGGTCACATGACATGCATCGTCTTCCCATCGGCTTTGGAGACCGAATTTGCAACCGCGTCTAGATTCATCTTCTTCAGCAGCTTGACAGCTTTTTTCTTTTGGACTTTGGCGCGGAAATCAACCGGTTTGAAGTTCTTGGCAACAGCTTCTTGGCAACCGGTTGATTTCCGCGCCAAAGTCCAAAAGAAAAAAGCTGTCAAGCTGCTGAAGAAGATGAATCTAGACGCGGTTGCAAATTCGGTCTCCAAAGCCGATAGAGATTCCTTGCAAATTTTTTTTACTGGCAAAACACACAAGCTGGATTGCCCGCTTCGTGCCATTATTTCAGAGCGAAACACCTGGCAGCATGCCATAGGTTCTTTTCTGAAGAACCACCTAAACCATGTTTTGGGACACGATCCGTACCTTATCCGCAGCTCTAAGGACCTGGTGCGGGCTCTGGAGAAAGGAATGCCCTCTGCTTCTACGGCTTTTTCTGTGGACGTAGAGGACCTTTTCTATTCGATTCCACACGAAGGGTTGTTTAAGGCTGTAAGAGAAAGTGTTGAGGAGCACGGCGAAATTGCTTTTAATAATACAGCTGGCATTAGCACAGAGCATTTTTTGGAACTTTTGATGTTTTATTTAGGATCCACAGCCACCTTTCACGATGGGCGCTTTTGCGTCCAGAAATCTGGGATTTGCGTCGGCTCCTCTGTTGCGCCTGTGTTGTGTGACATTTTTATGGCTTTTTTAGACAGACGCTTGCAGAAACAGCTTTCAAATCAACCTGTTTTACATGTGTTCCGCTATGTCGACGACTTTTTATTGATTTTAGATAAGTCTTTAAATAATGACCCTGACAGTGTTGTCACTAATATTCTTAACACCTTCTCCTCTGAGGGGCAAGGTCTGAATTTCACTCACGAATTGACAACGGACAACCACATCCAGTTTTTAGACCTAAACTTACAGTTCTCTGATAACCACGTTTGTTGGGCGTATAACCCAAGTTTATTGCCTTACAAGAGTGCACACTCAAAACTAGTGAAACGTGGCATCATTATGTCTAGTTGTCTTGCTGCTCTACAGAAGTCTTGTGAACATTCCATGTCATCTAGTTTTCAATGTCAGATTGAGCGACTTTTGTCTGCTGGCTACCCTCATCATTTTATTCTCAGCACTTGCGAAAGCCTGCTGCAAAGGCTAAAAACTTCGGGGAAAAAAGAGCAACGCTCCGTTGAAAAACCGCCTTTTGTTATGCCATATATTCATTGCCTTTCCCATAACATCAAGAAGATAGCACAAAGGTATGGGATCCGTGTTATTTTTTCGGCGCCCTGCAAACTGAAAAAAGTCTGTCCACTGTTGACAAAACAAAAAGAAAAAAGGGATCCGAACACATGCAAGATCAACCACCAGTACAAGTTCACCAAATGCATCTCAGGTGTCATCTATGAGATACCACTATTGTGTGGGCGGTCCTACATAGGACAAACTGGACGTTGTTTCAATGAGCACGCCCTGGAGCACAGACGATCCCTGCGTACAGGCACGGGCAGTAACCTACCCATACATTGCAAGAGCTGCGACAGCAAAAACTGTGTGCCTTACCTCGAGTGGACAAAATTCCTATCAAAAGCTAGAACAAAAACAGAAAGAGAAGTTATCGAGGCCTTTTTAATTTCCAAAAAGGGCGGGAGTTGCGTCAGCTCACCTTCTTTATTACTTTCAAACAAGGAGATACAGTTCTTAGATGGCCATATCATTCCTTCTCATCAGCCCTAAACCACTCGTGTACGCGGTGTTCCTGACCTACGCAGTTTTTGCGTCTTGATCCTTGTATTATCTTGTTTAGCGCCTTTATAAGTACCTTGATTCTTAAAAATAAATTCAGTTGGAAGTTCTGCGCTTCGTGTGTGCCTCTCTGTTCTTCTTGTCCCGTCTTTTTTGCGCAGTTTTGTATTTCCTTACGTATAGTGAATGCTATTCAAAAGCGATTCAATGTTTTGAATATTCCTACACCCTTAATTTTAACTCCAGTTTTTTTCAGCAATAAATATGTCTATTCCTCTGGCAGATGTCAACATGGCAGTAAAAAGTCAAACAACAAAATACTGTTGCATAAAAAATTGGAATGGAGTTGCCCTCAGTGTCACTTGGCCTTGTGGCTACGTAATTGTTGCAGTCTGATCCTGGAGCTTGTGAACCAAGGCAGTCTATGATTCGCAGGTGTTCGAGTCTATCTGGGCTCTGCTGAAGGGCAACATCAGCGTCGTTCTCAGCCTTGTCACAACCACCCTTTCGATTCTGTTTGGCGGGGGCACTGCAGTTCTCAACTTTGTGCTGAATTTTGTGAGTATGCAAACTTCATCATAGTGGTACTTCATGAATACTTTAAATTCAGTGTTTGAATTTGTAAATTACTGGTTAAATAACCTAATTTGGCTTCTGAATACAGTAAACCCCATCAGTTTGGATGGTATAGAAACAGCTAAATATATTATGATAAAAGGTGTTTCTTTCCTGTGCTGTAATAAATCTAAGCAATCTCTATCTATCCCTACTGTCCGTTGTGAACTCTGCGGCATAAGTCGAGCACTCAGCTTTCGGGGGTCTCATGTAGTTGCATGTCATTACAGCAAGGGCCAGTATAGAATGTGCAAGCTTTATTTATTCATTTATTGTATACCTCGTTTGACCCGAACAGGGGTATCACATGTGGGGAATACAAGGCAACATGAAATGTTAGTACTGTCAATGACACTTGGGTTAGAGAATAGTATTTTCGATGATATTGAACAGGAACGAACGGTGCTAGTGTGGAGTGCGGCTTCGGCAGGCAGGCAGGCCATTCCTATCGATCGCTGTTCGAACAAAGAAAAATTGCAGGTGCACAGCAGTATGTGCATAAAGTGGATAAACTGCTTTGGCTTGGCTCATGCGAAGGGAGACTTGATAAGCTGGTGTAAAATGTGCAAGTTGATGAGTGATAAAATTTGTGAAAGAGACTAAGTTTGTAGATTTTGTGCCTTGTCTCAAGTTCAGGTAGGTTAGCCTTAGGTTTAAAGGCAATGACACTACAATGATAAGTGCAGTCAGAATGGAGGAATCTTGCGGCACAGTTCTGAGATGATTTGAGTGTTTTAGTTAAGTTAGTAATGTGAGGGTCCTAAACTATGCATGCATATTCCAGCTTAAAGCGAACAGAAGAAGACACTAATGGTAAGCTGCGTCTAAAGTAAGACAAAACACAGCTTCGTTAGTGATTGCTGTAATATGGGCAGTCCGAGAAAGGTCATGTGATATGTTAATTACAAGGTACCTGCATGCAGACATTGAATAAATGATGGCATCACAGAGTACATAGTTAGATGTTAGGTGTCGGTGATGAAATGAAATCAACAACACTTTATTTACATCTAAAAACATTAACCAGGTTTGACATCAATATTTGATACGAGAAAGGTCGGTTTAAAATGCTTGAAGTAATGTCATTTATGTATATTAGAAAGAGTAGGGGACCGAGGAGGCTGCCTTGAGGCACTCCTGAAAGCACAGGAAAGCACAGGAGACCTGGAAAAAGCAGTACATTATTAGCATAAAAAATTGATGTCGTTTAGTCGAGAAATCACAAATCCACTCATAGGCGTGTGGGTCAAGATTCAGGCGGAAAAGTTTTAAACATAAACATTTGTGAGAAACCTTGTCAAAGGCTTTTTCAAAGTCTAAATGTATTGCTTCAACTGGAATGTTATTGTCAAGGCTATAATTAAGATCATTTATGAATAATGCTAACTGTGTCTTGCAAGGGTGACCTTTTGGAACCCATGTTGGCTCGGATGAAAGAGATGACAAGGCATTAAAATTTTACCTGTGTGTGGTGAATTATGTTTCATTAGTTTAGCGCAAATGCAAGTAAGAGATGTAGGGCTGTAGTTACTGGGTGACTGTGAATGACCTTTTTTCGGAATTGGAATGATCTTGCCTGCTTTCAAACCTTGTGGAACCAAACCGGATGAAAGTGACTGCTGGAAGGTATGCGATAAAATAATACGTGAGATGTGCTTGGTGTTGATAAGTATTTTTGCATTGATTCCGTCCACACCAGCAGACGAAGTGTCAGCAATTCAAGAAGCCATAAGGGCCACGCAAAAGTGTGCTGTGCATGTGCTTGCACTGATATTCTATCCTCACTCGAAACGAACAGTAAAGGCGGCTCATGTTTGCTTTTGATAGTGGCTCCAGTATTTTGTGAAGTACTAAGTAGCACAGAGTGCCGGTAAAGGGTGTGCATGGAGGCACACCAGCATGGACTAGCTTTAGCTTGTTGGTTCGTTGTGTAAAGTGCTGGCTGATGACCCTTTGAATTTTCACAGGCCACATTTCAAGATAGTCAAATGACCCTTTCTTTAAATTTTCATAGGCCAGATTTCAACATAGTCAAATTTTAATTACCAAAGTATTTTGAAATAAGCAGCTTTATATATGCAGTGCCCATTGGGCATCACAGATATCTTGAGATATGTGATTTCAAGTTAAAACTGGTAGTGTACTGTATCTAATAGTTAAATTCTAGAATAATTTGAACATTTAATAGTTCGCCACACAAGTAAGGTCTGAAAGCAGCACTAGGACTGCTATATTCTCTTGACCAAGATTTCCCTGGTAGTTAACTTTCTAATGAAAAACGTTACCTAGCTTGCACAGTAGTTTTTTAAGAAAGCCTTTCTTTTTAATTAAGCAGGCACACCTTATTGACCCTGACTGGTAAACTTGCTTTAAGATGAAAGCCTTACGTGTCCCAACTTTCTAATGAAAAACGTTACCTAGCTTGCACAGTAGTTTTTTAATGAAAGCCTTTCTTTTTAATTAAGCAGGCACACCTTATTGACCCTGACTGGTAAACTTACTTTAAGATGAAAGCCTTACGTGTCCCATTACCACGAAAGGTGGCGACGTTGTTGTGACCGAGCGGTGGCAAGAAAAATGGATTTCATCATCAAGAGTCCGTACAGCACATACAGCAAGCATTGTGGGGAGATGGTAGTGTGCCAGATTCCACTTGAGGGAGAGATGACATCATGCTAGGTGTTGCATGAAGGGGGAGGGCATAGCACCACCAGACACAAGATGTCACTGCACCAGTGGGGAGGAGCTGGCGTCACACCATGCTGGTATAAAAAGAGGGCACTTTTGCCCGCTCGTATGCAAGCACGCACTGAATATCATACCAGCAGAAAGAACATTAATACTTGTTGAAACTCCACTTTCCCACATGTAAGCACTCTTTGTCAGACTTTTTTTTTTCATTGCCAACTAGACTATGGAGAGTTTATTTTGCTAGAAATGAGTGTGGCAGTTAATTACATTAATCAAACAAAACCTGCTTTCTGTTTCCTTCAAAGCCATAATCTGTCCGTTGTCATGTATTGAAGCCACACTTTGTCCATCTTCAAACATTTAGGTTCTGGCCACAGCGCCTGCTTTATGATGGAGGCAAAAAATCAAGGTGCTGAAATACTGTGCAGTGTCAGTGTGTGTTAAATAGAGCCCAAGGTGGTCGGAATTTCCAAAGCACTCCACTATGGCACCTCTCATATAGCCTGACTCACTTTGGGACTTTAATCCCTATCAAACCGTAAACCAAGCATGTCTATAGCCTTCATCATCATCATCATCATCTGAGAAGGTCTCACTGTTCGACAGTGAACACACGGCAATATTAGAGTCGTCATTGTTTTGCCCCATACTTGGCAATAGCTTTCTCGCCAGTGAAAGGAAAGGAAAGGGCGGAGTGTTTGTAACTGTGTCACCTCGTCAGTAGTTTGTTTGCAGAACAACCGCTTCATGTGCTTCTCACTCTATGCATTTTCACTCATCACTGGAGCAGCTGGCACCACTTATAAGAGTTTCTTGGAACTGAACAGTCCTAAATGACTTGTAATCAGAGAAACCATATTTTCAGTTATCCTGTAACGTTGAAAGTTGACAGTCAGGTTACAGAATGTGCCGTTAACAATGAGTAAGTGCAGCATACTGCTGCCCAATGTAATGGATAGTGGTTATGGTGCTAGACTGCCAAGGCCGAAGATGCGAGTTCGATCCCAGCCGCGGGGATACATTTTGACAGAGCCAAAATGCAAGGTGCCCAAGTCCGGTGCTATGTCAGTGCACTTTAGAGAACCCCAGGTTGATAGAAATTAATTTCCCTTCAGTATGGCGTCCCTCATAGCTCATGTAACTTTGAAGCGTTAGACTCCATGTACAGTACACTAGTATGTGTACTATGTTTTAAGGGAAAAGTAGTAACTGCAAGTGGAAACTATATTGCCTATGCAGGAGGAGGGCCCGTGTGTGTAGCTTATGCTCCACAGCCAGAAAAAGTTACGTAGAGTATAGCAAATCTTTGATTTCTGTTTCCATCAATAACCTGTGCCACTTTCAAGCATCGACACTGAAATGTTCGCATTTCTGTGTCAAAACTGTATATTTTCTTGCCATTTATTGCACACTATCACAGCTAGGCTTATTTAGACAAGGTGTGTCAATTTGATAAGATAGAGGGAAAAGAATTGTGCCCTGGATACCCGGAACAAGTGAGTCAAGTCTTTGGTGTGCTCCCTACGGCATAACTGGGGGAGCGTGTATTTCAAGGGATGCACCTTTATAATGTGGGTCCGCTGGACAATTCTAAGGTGCTATGACGCTTTCTCCTACGAGATGGGCCTATTTTTGGATATTGAAGTGTACTGACTGAGCATTTCTTTAGCCTTTATAAAATATAGTACACTTGTGTATTTGTGGCTTCAGAAATGCAGTTTTTGTCTCTTTTTTTGGTGTAATTGAGCAGAAAGGCGTGACTTTTCCTAAGGATTTTTTCATGTTTTATGCAAAATGCCATTTCTGGAGGTTTATGTACCTGTTCCTTGGAAACTATGAGCCATAAGCAAGGTTGAAGCAACCATTGTGAGTTAAGAATAAGGGTGCTGGTTGTCTGATCCATGTCGAGCCAGCTTGCTCAACAGCACATTCTATACAATACATAAGCAAGGAGAATTTTCTGCAGATTTCAAGCAATACATATTATATGACAGGACTATAATGTTAGCCAAAGTCAGTCGGTATTTTCATGACTTAAGGAACATTAATTTATGGTAACTTTATCGCGACTAAAAAAAAAAAAAACTTAGTAAATTACATTACGGCGCTAGACATTATTCAGAGCCCACCCTGTGCCGTCATGTGGATCTAGAGCACGGCCGCTCGATGGAAGCGCACTAGGTGTGGCCTGCTACGTCGCCCGAGACCAGCGGGAGGCGCCTACTTCCAGTCGCCACCGCCGCGGCGCCACCGTTCGGGGACAGCCGCGCGCCGAGAGCTGTGCCTGGCTACGCTTTGAGGGAGGCGTCGGCGTGGTAGAAGCCTTTTATTTTAAGGATATAAGAGCTTCGCTTCACACAATTTGGCAACAAGAAATAGTATATACTGACATGTCTAGTGTGACCAGGTCAGCACTTAGCGCTTGCTCGGCAAGGATGTATGCTGGAGTGTATCCCGAAAAACTTATAGTGACGGTGGTTCAAGGCCACTCGGTTGGAGAGCTCGCATTACTGTAATGTTGCATTCGGATCCAGTTGTTCGTCACATTAAAATGTGACTCGGCTGTGAACAATTCGAAGCTGTTCAGCTGCCATGGTAGCCTAATGCATAACCACTTAATTAACTATGTTGCGAATTCCGTGTGTCATTTTCATACCATTTACTCATTCCTGCATACAGCTTTTATACACAAATTGATGTCAACCTGTTCTAAGCTGCCAGCGCTATCCAATAAAAAAATGTCCTACTATGAGCAACCTGTGTGAAAATGCGACATGTAACCAACCTATCTCATTGTGACAAATTTTACAATGGAAATTTGAAGATGTTTATTAGGTTAAATCTAGATGATAACATGAGATCTTCTACTCAGTTGGAGACCTTAAACTTTGTACGCCAGAACGCTATCCGTCATGGCTTCCCGCATTTTGCATGACGGGACAAAGTAAGCGCGCTTGATAGAGCCGGTCTGCCTCAAGGTGCTACGTATATGTGCCGAAAGATTTTAGTATTACTATTTTTATTGGCTGCTCGCAAACCCATACAATTTTGCTGGTTCGTAATTTGCAGTGGAAGAACGCGCATCGAGTGTTGCTGTTGTGAAACTCTTAGCTGTGATCACAAGAATGTTCACGCGTCTGAGCGCAACTGCAGCCGAGATTCAGCGAGCAGCCGAGTACGCTTATTTAATGGCCACACAAAAAAAAGGAAGAAAATTACCAATCACAGACGGAAAACCTTTCTTGAGAGAGGTTTATGCATCAGCCATAAACATCGCTCCACTGTTGAGTTGACATTTCCAGCCCAGCTTGCTATCATTTGGGGCAGCAACTTAACGATATCTTGCATAGTGCCTTAGCATGGGCACGATCATTGCTTTAATAGATTAGCTGCAGGTACTGTGTACAGTGAGAAAACAATGATGAAATCAAACGTTTACACAGCTTGCTACTTCACCGGGCCTCTTCAGACTTCATCATCCTGTTAATGAAGGTGCTCGTAAGCTGACAAAGCTTGATTACTTCCTTTGCGGGGTACATCAAGCCTCCATTGTCCTTGGTTTTCATTAACCTGTAAGTGGTCCAGTTGACTATATTTCCTGCAACAGGCTTTTGCTCGACTGACATGTCGCCTCAAAACCATTACCAAATATCGCATAAATTAAGCAACAACCTGGTAGTGATAAACAAAACTTGGGGTTCTTAGGTCTCCTTGAGGAGCCTCGTTAGCGTACCCGCACTTTGCTACCTGCTTATTCACCGTATCCTGCAATTGCTGCCTCTGTCACATATCATTAGAATGCAGCCTTAAGCCACTGCATTATATGAAATAGCACCCTACACATAGCTATATAAAGCCCCTCTTTACCGAAGCCGTACGAACGTGCCTTATAGGAGTATAGTGCACCTGACTTGGGATCCAAGGGTCCCGCTTTCAATAATTCCCATTTCACCCTTACATCTTATTGACTCTCTCTGGTTTGGCAGCTCCTGCCACATTGAACATGTCATGTGTTCTCATTGCGCCAAAGGTGTCTGGCCATATCACCAACTAAAGTGCCTCTTACCAGAGAGGTTTTTTTCTGACTTTCCGCCTACACAGCGGGCGCCGGATTTTCTGTGGAACGTGGCTTTTCATTTTATCGCATCGGCTCAAACAGTCTCAACAGTATAAACAAATGTTGTATGCACAGGCTCCTTTACTTGCAAGGCCACTCAGACTAGCGCGGCAAAATTTAGAACAAATTGCATGCTTATATAAAAAAAAACTTTTTCTGATATGTCCTCGCAACATAACCTGCGAGAAAAGCTTCTGCTGCTACCTCATCTTGTTCATCTGCTTCACAACACATCGCTAAGAATCCTAGTTCACTGGCCAGCTCCCTGGTAACTAAATAGGTTAAACAACGTGACGGAAACACAGGAAAAAGAGGACGACACAACTAGTGCGGTTGTGCCGTCTTCTTCTCCTGTGTTCCCGTCACGTTGTTTGCACGGTTAACCTATAATTAATCACCAACAAGTTCAATCTGCTGTCCCTTGTAGCAAATTCAATGGCAGCTGATAGGCCATTATGCTTCAGCATCTGGACTTTTTAACCTCAGTGCCGCTTTCATTTCAGAGGAAGTGAGTACATTTCCACTCCTCGCTGCTGTCTTTGCCTGAAGCGAGCTCAGCAGATAAAATTAGAGGGTCTCTTAGATGTCTCTTAAGCGCAGGACAGCGAAAGCCTGCCCTTCTCCTATCATTGGCCTCTCATCGTTTGCCACAGTTCGTCATTTCAAGTCGTCATTTGATATATTGGTCGTTTCTCAGTCATGATGAGTCTGCCTGCGTAGTCATTGTAGCCCTTATCACTCATAACTAAGCAGATTACTCATTTAGAATCAGCAGGGGTCATTACATAACGTCGTTTCACATATTGGTCATTTCGTAGTCATTAACAGTAATGATGAGTCATGCCTAGCTATTATAGTCATTACCACACATCGCTAAGCACTTTTACACACTTCTAATCAATTGCGGTCATTACATGTCGTAGTTTGATATACTGGTCATTACAAATCATTTGTCATTATTAACCATTATTAGTCATTAGCCTTAGTCATTACCTCTATCAATGTCTATAACTTTTCTTGGTTACCTATCACCATCAATCATTTTCATTCTTAATCTCCCTCCTGGCACGCCCGCTTTTGCGACTGGCACACCAGTGCACAGATGCGACGCACAGATAACAGGCACAGCTTCTGCGCATAGATTTTTGCTCCATGAGCCTAGAACGGCTTTCGCCTTAAAAAACAAACGCATCCAGTCTCAACGTTAACGTGCTTGCACACGCGCACACAAAAAAGTTTGCGTTTACCACGCAGACGCGAGGCGAACGCGCCCAGAAAGGAAGCAAACCGCGCGCTCAGAGCCGGCGACCCCTGCGGCGACGTGTCCTCGAACAGTGGCGCCCTCAGCAGAAATAGCGGGCGCAACTGTAAACTCCCCAAGGACACACTTGCCCATTGACGGCGGCGCGACGTAGCAGGCCGCACCTAGTGCGCTTCCATCAAGCGGCCGTGTCTGGAGTTACCCATCAAATTGGCCAGAAAAGAAAGGTAAAAGAATGGAGATGGACAGAGGCAAGAGAAAGAAGGGAAGAAGAAGGCAGAGAAAATGGAGTGATGCTGTCAGGGAGATATAATAAAGAAAAAAAAAAACATAGAACGGGTGAGCTGACCTATCGCTTTATTGCTATCATTCTTTGGTGTTGACACTGCTTCGGGTTGTTTGGTTGTCGACTGATGTTATCACCTACATGAGTGGCGCCAGATGTTTATTGTTTGTATGCCTTGCTATCTTTATCCTAGCTTTGCGCATCCTAAATATGCAGAACACTGTCAAAACGTATCCTGAGATTGTGGTGGGCATGAAAAGGTCTTGTTTTATGTTGTATAAATTGATTACTCGGCATCTAAGAAACAAGAACTTATAATTTAAATTTAGCAGCGAAGACCACGTAAAACAACTGAAGTGCCATCTTGCAGCAAAACACTGTCATTATTGGTGTAGCTCACCGCATGGCCACATCCTGGGAAAATATTCCCCATTTTCTTCAATATTCTTTTGGTGCACCCTTCAATAAAAAGTAACGCTCCTTTCAAATCACCAATGGCATGCTTTTATTTTATCACTAGATGGTGCCACAGTGCATTGAAAATCTTTGATGAAGTGGTAACCATGGTTTGCTAAAACTTTCGTTGCCCTCGCCACGGTGGTGCAATGGTTGAGGCGCTCGACTGCTGTGCCCAAGGGTGCGGGATCGAATCCAGGCTGCGGCAGCCACTGTTCGATGGAAGCGAAAAGCAAGGTGTCCGTGTGCTGTGCGATGACAATGTGCGTTAAGAACCTTCAGTTCAGTTCAGTCGTTGAGTCGTGTCCGACTCTTCGTGACCCTATGGACCATGTCACGCCACGCTTTCCGGTCTCTCACTATCTTCCTAACATCACGTAACTTCATCTGCAGCGCCTCGAGGATGCCATCTAACCATCGCATTCGCTGCCTACCCCTTCTCCGGCGACCCTCAACCTTTCCGAACATCAAATCTTTCTCCAGCGACTCCTCTCTTCTCATCAGATGACCAAAGTAGCTGAGCTTTAACTTTAGAATTTGTTCATTATTCAATTTCGTTAGGGAGAACTTTTAAACAACAACAACAACATGTATTTTAATTCTCCAAACGGCACTCACTATGGATACTGTTCGGAGAGCGTCTCCATGAACTACCGCACCGCACTGTTCCGTAAACGCTGAGTGTCTCTTACACTTGAAGGGAGTACGCGCACGAGCGTCCCTCTCTCGCGCCACCCACCGACACACACACACACAACACACGCGCACACAGCCGTACCCCGCGGTGAAGAATGGGCTGTTCCAGTCCGTGTACGTCCATCCCCCGTTGTCAGTGGGATGGCCCAAATGTCATGCCGTGAAGACCGCGAAGGCAGCACCCGGAATATTCAACATCCTCCCCGCCGAATGAGCGCTAGCTCATTAATTTCTGGTTTCCGACGGCTACAAAAAGTACCACCTGGTAAACAGATCATACAGGATCGCGTTCTTCCACCTGGCCTAGGAAACTCCTCCGTGATGCGAACATTTCTGCGCCTGTTGGATTTCGAATGCACAGAGCAGGCCCTCATGTCGATCCTTTTTCCGATCACAGTTGCGAACAAAGCGTCGCATCGCTGTGACTCGCTGTAGGCGATTAAGATTTCTGAAGCGCGTAATTTCTATCACCTGCAGAGGTGCTTGTTCTGCAACATGGCTGACCGCTAGCCTTTTACTTTTCCTTTCATCGTCGGCTCTCTCGGTCGAAATATCAGCCATCGTGTTAGGTAAGGTTGTTGGTGACCTCTCAAGCCATTTGGGTCCTTTCCACCATTTTTCACTCACACCTTGCAACAGGGGCCCATCCCAGTCTAAACCAAATTCCCAAAGCTCTTGAAACAGCATTTTCGCTGTGATCGTCACTGGTCTCAGCATACCGAGTGGATCGAAGATTCTCGCTGAGGCTTGGAGCACGAAGCGTTTAGTGTTCCTGTTGACAGTAAGAAGCTCCAGCGCCGTTTTCAGGGAATACTTCAGCTCGTCGTTTCCTCTGTCCAACTCGAGCCCCAATACTATTGCTATGGCTGAAGTCGTCGTCGCAGTGTCAGCGCAGGCGTTTCCAACGCCGTTAGCATCGAACCGTTGTTGCAGGAGTTCGTTGTTGGAAATACACTTTCGCAGTTTCATTCCTGCTGAGCTCAGTATTTGCTGTGCCTCCTCATTAAATTTCGTCTCCTCTTCCGTGTAGCTGACTCCGGTTATCAGATCGTTGACGTACAGGCAGCTGCCTAAGATATGTGCGGAGTGAGAGAGGTCCTCAGAGACTTTAGCCAGATGATGTCGTATAGTGGCAGCCAACATAAAGGGACTACTTGTGGCGCTAAAAGGCACTCTTGTCATGCGCCAGACCTCTATATATCACCCTCTGATGAGCCGTCAGATGACGCAGATGAATACCAGAGAAATCGCAGTGCGTCGCGGTCCTCACTTTTGATGCCAATCTGAAGAAAGGCCTTCTCAATGTCGGCGGTCAATGCAATTTTGTGGCATCTAAAATTCAGAATAAGCCGCAGCAGGTTGGGGTTTAGGTTCGGGCCGGTGCTGAGGGCATCGTTAAGTGACAAGCAGCCTTGTGCTTTCGAAGATGCATTGAACACTATGCGAACTTTGGTGGTAGAGCTCTCTGAACGGAAAACAGCACGATGAGGCATATAATACACTCGAGACAAGGTGCTGTCGATTTCGTCGGCTGGAACCTTTTCAGCAAAACCTTTATCTAGGTAGTCACGGATGGCTGCATCATAGACCATTAGCCTGCTCTTGTTGGGTCTTAGACGCCGCATCAACCTGGCCAGGCGTTCTCTTGCCACAACTTCGTTGCTGGCTAGCCTTTGGTCAAGTGCCTTCCACAGGAGGCTCGCTTCGTATCGCCCATCGGTCAAAGTCAGAGAACGAGTAAAGTCGTCTCTCACCTGCTGCTCCTCGCTTCCAAATAGGCAGCTGCTTGAGGAGATACCGAGGCTCTCCAGCTCCCAGAACGCTCGAAGTTCGTCTGACAGGTTGGCGTCCATGTCACAGACGCTGGTGCGCAGAACGGCAACGGTGGAACACGACACACTTGAAGCAGACGGCGCTATCGGCCCTTGCAAGGTCCAGCCGAAGTCAGTCTTGAGCGCAACCAATGCCCCTTGCACTCTCCTTACTTCTGCGTGCACAATAGTCCAATAATAATCAGCGCCTATTAAAATTTCGATGCCTTGTTTGAAGAGGCGAGTTGGTGAGATGGTGACATCCGCTAATTTCAAATCAGCCACCTGACTCATCTCAACAGCGTTTTCTGGAAGCAGCAGTTGGTCGAAGCAGATTTCTTCACTTTCTAGGGCTTCGATGCTGTGCTCCCTGCGGTCGTACTGGCTTCGTAGCCGGAGCTTCACTCGGCGTCGTTTTTTCTTCATAACGTTGGCCGAGCCGCCGAAAGGGTAAATGGTGACTTCCTCTTCACCGGTCACCTCAAGATCCAGTATTCGCGAGAGCTTCTCTGTTATAAACGATCGTTGACTGCCTCCGTCAAACAGGCAGCGAGCGAGGCGTTTTCTTTTCGGTCCGTCGACCCACACCTGCGCCGTCTGCAGCAGCACGGCGTTTTTATTGCTGTTGCTAAGAGACGCTATTGAGTGCAACCCAGTAGCGGTCTCGCCCTCGGCGTTCGGTGCCGGTGGATCACAGAGCGAGGTGATGTGTCGTCGGCCACACTTCTCGCAACGTAGTGTCCAATTCTTACATCCTTTCGTCATGTGCCCCTTCTTCGCGCATCGGTAGCACCTCCCTTTCTTTCGCAGTTTTCTTTTCTTTTCATCGATTGATATCGGAGCATTGCAATCTGCCACCTCATGCCTCTCTGAAGCGCAGAAAGGGCATCTTTCCTTGCTCGATTTGGCACCCACCTGGAGACTGGCCGCTGAGCCCTTGCCGTAGACGCTGTTGGGACGCCGTTCACTGGCGCGGTCCGGTCGGGTTTGCTGAGGAGCGTTCGTGCTTTCTCCGTGCACCTTTTCCCTGCTCTCCACTTCCAGGCGAACTGATTGCAGAATGGCTTGGAGGACTCGAACTGTCGAGCACGTCCTTGTCTGCACTGTGGGCCTTATGGTACTCAACAGCCCATTCGGCCGGCAATACCCGAAACAAAGCCACGCACAGCATTGCACCATAGCTGTCCGATTTGACACCTAAAGTTTCAAGTCCTGCGATGTTTCGCTGAACATGATCGTGGAGGCGTCGCAGCGCGTTGACGTCACTGAGAGCTCTAACCTGGGGAAGGTTTAACAGCTGCGTAAGGTGTTCTTGCACGAGCACGTCCTGACCCCCGAAACACTCTTGGAGTGTCTTTACAGCGTAGTCGTAATTCTTCTCCGTCGCTTGGACGCCGGTCAAAGCGGCCGCCGCCTTTCCTGTCAACGCTGTCCGCAGGTACAAGAACTTTTCTATGCTGGTCAAGCCGTTATTCTCGTGGACTGCTTGTCGGAATTGTTGCCAGAACGGTTGCCACTCGAGCTTGTTGCCGCTGAATTTCTGAAGCTCCTGCTTAGGCAAACTCAGTTGTCCCGAACGGGCAGCAGGTAATCTGGACGCGGTTTCTTGTGCATTCAATGTGCTTGTTGCACCGTTAGAATTCGTTTCACTGCAACGCCGAAGCTTTGTCCGCATTCGTGTCATGAGAGCTTGGCACTGACGAACGCCTTTGTATTCTTCTGCGAGGCCTTCGTCACGAACATGCGGCTCAATCCAGGCATCTCACTGTTTCAAATCTCTCGAAACAATGTCCAACTCATCTGATATTTCCGCGAGCAGGTCTCGTTGCTGGGGGCCGAAGTCACCAGCCGTCGTTAGTCGCTCAAGCTCCTCGTTGAGTTGGTTCAGTTCGGCACGCGTAACTTCTCGCTTTGTTTGGAGACGCTCCATCGCTGTCGTCCGTTGCAGTTGGAACGCTGGTTTCAAGTTGCCGTTTTTCGCTTACTCCCAAGTTTTGGCACCAAAAAATATGTTCGTTATTCAATTTCGTTAGGGAGAACTTTTAAACAACAACAACAACATGAATTTTAATTCTCCAAACGGCACTCACTATGGACACTGTTCGGAGAGCGTCTCCATGAACTACCGCACCGCACTGTTCCGTAAACGCTGAGTGTCTCTTACACTTGAAGGGAGCACGCGCATGAGCGTCCCTCTTTCGCGCCACCCACCGACACACACACACAACACACGCACACACAGCTGTACCCCGCGGTGAAGAATGGGCTGTTCCAGTCCGTGTACGTCCATCCCCCGTTGTCAGTGGGATGGCCCAAATGTCATGCCGTGAAGACCGCGAAGGCAGCACCCGGAATATTCAACAGAATTTGACCCTCTAATGAGCAGTCAAGGTTAATGGTCAACAATATCGACTGATTTGATCTTCTGGCAATCCAAGAAACTCTCAAGTCTCCGCCAGCACCACAATTCAGATGCGTCAATTTTTCGGCGGTCAGCCTTCTTCACAGTCCAACTCTCACATCCATACATCACAACTGGAAAGACCATAGCACGAGTTATACGGATCTTGGTTGGCAGACTAATGTCTCTGCTCTTTACTAGGCGGTCAAGGCTAACAATGGCTCTCTTTCCCAGAAGCAGGCATCTCCTAATTTCATGGCTGCAGTCTCCTTCTGGGGTAATCTTGGAGCCCAAGAAGAGAAAATCTGTCACAGCTTCCACTTCTTGTCCCTTGATGCTCCAGCACTTAATAGGGCAAGACGCCATGATCTTTGTCTTTTTAATGTTCAGTTTAAGCCTAAACTTCTCACTCTCTTCTTGTACGCGCATCAGAAGTCTCTTGAGTTCCACTTCACTTTCTGCCATTAAAGTGGTATCATCCGCATATCTAAGGTTGTTTATACGTTTTCCAGCAATCTTCACTCCAGCTGAAGACTCGTCCAGACCGACCTTTCTCATGAGAACCTTAGGGAATTGAAATTTCTGGTGACCCCTCCACTACGGCGTCTCTCATAGACTGAGTCACTTTGGGACGCTAAAACCCCACAAACCAAACCAAACTTTATCAAACCAAAACTTTCTTCGATGAGGCATACCTGAAACAGCCAGAGTGTGGAAAATAAAATGGGTGCCACTCTCTACAAAAATGCCCTATTACCATCTGGTAGGTGAGATTTATGTTAGCTTTTAGTACATCACTTTGGACGACACACAGTCATTATTTCCCTAGCTGATCGGAGTTTCCAGCATCTTACTGCATAAAATGAGAGCATACATTGAGAAAAAGCTTTGATTAAAATTTTCTGCACCGTTTCAAAACCATTCTGGAATCGACCACTTTAGATAGCAAGCTTTAGGGTTTCGCAAGTTCGTTCTACTGTACTGTTTTTTATTCGTCAAAAATTCGCTCCTGCATTCATCTGCTGTGGGCTGCAGGTGGTATTCCTGACTGCACTGTTCTACCTGCTACGTGCTAGCAAGGAGCGCTACAAGCCCCTGGACCTGTTCTCCAGCATGCTGCCGGGCTCAGCCAGCCACCTGGGTGAAGCAGTCGAGGAGGCTGTGGCTGGTGTTTTTGCCGCCTCTTTCAAGATGGCCGCCTTTTATGGCCTGTACACCTGGCTTATACACACCCTGTTTGATGTGAAGATGGTCTACATTCCAACTGGTGAGCATGCCAACAACCACTATTGCTTGGCATGGGTGGCGACATATTTTCGAGCTTTTTACATTTGGCCAACCTTGTTATTTTGTAATAGTTTCTGAATATGAATCTGTTCTAGGTTAGTACTTGTGCTATGTGTGCTCTCTTTCTCTGTTTGTTTACTGTCTCTCCTGTGCTACAACTTTGAGTCATGCTTAGTGCAAATTACCCTACACACTGCATTCAGCATTGGAGAGGCTAACCGCGTGACACCTTTCCCTGTGCAGCGCTGGCAGCCCTGTTTGGGGCGGTGCCCTTTATTGGTGCGTACTGGGCCTGCCTGCCGGCTGTGCTGGAGCTGTGGCTGGTGCAGTCACAGCGCCTCAAGGCGCTCCTCATGCTCATCTGCCAGCTTGCACCTGCCTACTTTGTCGATTGCGCCATCTACGCCGAGATAAAGGGGCAAGTACCACTTTCTCATTTTCCTTCTGGCTTGCCTGTGTTGAGGATGTGTTGCTCCCAACATGTATAACTTGGCACAGGAACCAGACAGGTGCTCCCTATCCCAGCATTGAAGAGGGATGACAGTTTAATCTTTATTTAGATAACACATACTTTGATGTGATGTGCATGCAAGGTTTGATACCTCTGCTCTGCTGCTGTCTCGTTTACAGTTTGCAGCAATTTATATTTCGCGCAGCATTTACAACTGATGTTGATATAGTATGCATGCCGATGTACAGATATGTGCAATTTGTTTTTGTTTTTCTGATTGCAAGTTTATGAAGGGGAGGTGCTGTTTTAGTAGGAGCAGTGGAGCATGTCTAACCAGAACCCATTTTCTGAGTTTGTGTTGTTATCAAAAGGGTCACTATCTCTTTGACCTTAAGTCATCCGATTCATGGAAACGCTAGAGCCGGAAGTAGGTACCACTTGTTGCAGCGTTTCTACCAATCTGATGACTCAAGGTCAGGGAGACAGTGACCCTTTCGATAGTGACGCAAACTCGGAATACGGGCCCAGGAGCTGTAGTCACGTTCCCACCAAATGACGCAATGATTTCAGCTGAAATTCTTTCTAGTGTGTTTGTAACTGAGGGAATCATAAACTGGCAGCACAGAAGAAATCATTTGCAATATTGGCAGTTTATGTTGACTTTAGAATGGGGAGTTAAAAAGGTGGCTCTGCAACGCAAGCACAGTATATAAACTCAATCAGCCGCTAGATTGTGTTATGAACATTCCGGGTAAATAATACGATTCTGCATGCAGCAGAGAGCCCACAATTATACTTGAAAGTTCGCCAGCCCTTTCTGGCGAGTTTTTCAAACTCGTTGCCTCCCTTGCCTGTTTCTGTGTGTGTCTCTATGTGTGTGGTTATTGGTCAGATTCTTTTGGGCGTCACACAGCTGTCGTGAGCTGCATCATGTCAATCGTGTTGGGAAGCTCCGTCACCTGGGGATTAACTACATGCATTGGCAGCCGGTGGTGGAGCCGCGTGAATGGGGTCGGCGGAGGAGCACCAGCCTTTGGGCATGCAAAAAGTGGCGAAATTAGGGAGAAAGGTGCATGGGCACTGAAGTCCGCCTTTTTCACAAGATGTGGCGCTCTCTGGCGAGTGGTTGAAAATTTGTCTGCTACTGGTTGAAACGTCCTTGGCAAACGCAGCCACATGCGAAATGACAAAGTCTGTACTTGACAGCTACTGCTATCTGTCGCATACGCCTCTCACCAATATGAGCTGTGCATTGCCCCCGAGATCAGCTCTGGCTGCGCCGATCGCGGAGGTCAAGAACTGCGCATGCATAGCTGGGGCTGGTGGTTCATTTTCAACTAGGGAAGGGGCGGTGCGCATTCGTAGAGCGGCCTTGTGAAAAATGTGGATTCAAATTTTCACTGCAGGTAACCCAGCTTCTACCAGTTGCATTAAAGATTTGTTTTGCTGGAGGATATTCACAAAGCAGACGCAAGGCATACCACATCTGTTAATTAAGTAGTGTTGCACAGCCCCCTTAAGAACTCTGGAGATAGGTGTATCATGCTATGACATATTCTAGGTCCGTATTCTAACTGATTATTTTTGAAAAGCATCATTTTTAATGACACCCATTTTGGCAACACTCACCAGCAGCTGTTATTGCTGGATTGCTGTGCTCGTTCAGTACAGCACTGCTTGTGTCTATGTTTGTGCGTGCTTTTGTGGATTGGCATAAGGGGAAATGCACTACCCTTCTATGTAGCCACAGGCATTATTAGGTAAACTCTGTCCGATCTTTACTTAAGCACTCATTGTTGAAATGCCCTTCATTTGTTATTAGCGCATCATGTTCTGTGCAGCTTGATTTCCTGCTGCACAGTTGCGTTGCCTCTCCACAATGCGATGAGCTTCGTTTAGCAGACGGTCATTGTTCAATTGTTTCTTGGTGCAGGGGTGGCCACCCATTCCTGACTGGTCTGGCTATAGCAGGTGGCGTCTTCTGCTTAGGCTTCCAGGGGGCGCTGTTTGGGCCCATGCTCCTCTGTGTTCTCATTGTAGCGATGAATGTGTACCGCTCTGTGATGCAGTCCATGCCTGCTGGCACAGCAGGCCGCCGCTTCAGCTTCAAGAGGTGAGGTTCTGTTGCGGGAAGGGGCGTCACTCTCCTGTCATTTGTACAAAGGCCTGCGTTACGAATGTGGCCTATTTAGAAAGCACTAGTGGACTTAGATGACATCTATGACATGACAGCGTTAAAAGCCTCGTTCTCCAGGAAATCTGGTGCCGGCATTGTGGGCAACAAATCACGGGCATGCCTCTGGCAAGTGGTACGTGGCTGGCAACATGGCTGAGTAGTGTAGTGACTAGTCGTCAGGTTGTGCCACATTGTGAGACCACCTGTCAAGATGGCAAATGCTACCAACACAGGCTTTGCCTTTGAGATGGGACAGTAAGATTGGAATGCAACTGTCCAAAACCTTTGGACATGCTGCCCCTAGGCCAAGGAGACATATTAGTATTGCTTAGTTAAAGCGAGGCTTTATATCTATGTCTATGTGGCTTTTCATAAACAGTACAACTGTATACTTATGAGTATACATGAGATAATAGAGGCACAAATTAAAAAATGGCACATTCAAGGAGAGCCGGCAGACAGGAGCCATTAATGCTGTCATGTCCTTAAAGGCAGAGCTTAAATGTTTCCTCCAATCTTTTTTCAAAGCTTGAAACAGTTATCTTTTTTCGATGCGAAAGATGCAGATTTTACTTTTTTTTTTTTCATCGAGAATGGTCAATAACATTAGGCAGGCCTGCTGCGTTATCATTTCTGGGACTGGAACATGTGACCATGCTACGCTCAAGTGTTTTGCTCAATGTGGTACACCGACAAGTTTGGAACTAACAACGGTCCTATCAATGCACCAACCAGCTGCTTTTTCATCAGCACTGTATTTAAACCTACTAAGTGAAAGCTCGTTAATTCGAACCTCGGTAATTCGAATTTTCGGATAATTCGAACTACACTACTTGGTCCGGCCAAGCTCCATAGAGATCTGTGTATAAAAAAGCCCGTTAATTCGAACGCGGGTCGGTTCCGCTACGGATAATTCGAACTACGCGCCGCCGCGTCTGGGCGGCTTGGCGCACATCACGCGGCAAAAAAAAAAAAAAAAAAAAAAAAAAAAGGGGGGGGGGGGGGGGGGGTAAAGAAACACCTCCGTGATCCGCAGGCATAATTAGAGGCTGCGCACGTCCAAAACGGGGACAGAATAAGGAACCAAGTAAAACCATGGAAGAGTGGGTAAAACTTAAATGGCGCCATGACCGGCGTGGCGGCCGGCGGCGTTGAAGGGAGGGGACGCGGCCGCGGCAAGGTCAGTGCATGGCCGCGCGGCGGCAGCTGCCTGCTCTCGCTTCTGCGCAACCTCCGTAGCTCGCAACTAAATACTCGTTAATTCCAACCCTGTTAATTTGGAAATAGGGATAAGTACTGTCGGCGCGGTCCCAGCCAATGCCCATAAAAGGCTATGATCTCGGACGGGCACTATGGGTTAAACTTTTTTTTTTTTTTTTTTGCGATAGCCATCCATCCTTCCACCCATCAGTCTGACGCCAGCTTTTAGCACCGTTCGCTCCGATGATTAGAGTGGCAGTAGACGGGGCGCCCGCCCAAGTCGCTCATAGCATGATAAAGCGAACGTACTGAAAAGGAGGCTTGCACAACCGGATAAGCGCTGGCACTTTGCCAAGTTCGCTTCCCTCCCTGCGGGAGCTAAAGTCAAAAGATAAACACGCCGTTATCGCCGCGCAGCATCTTGGCGCACTGCCAAGAAATGCGTTGTGGACCGTGAAGGCGCGAAACAGAGGGACGCGCTAACGACTGGCGCCTTTATTATTATTTTTTTTTTCTTTCAGATTCGTAGGCACAAATCGGGGCTGGGTGGGTTCATTATGCGAGCGAGTTCGTTACGCGACTAAATACGGTACATTTACCGTAGTACAGACGGTTTTGGCCAGTTTTTTCGAGGCCATTCGATAATTCGAACATCGGATAATTCGAACATTTTTCCCGGTCCCGTGAAGTTCGAATTAACGAGCTTTTACTGTATGTGGATAGGGACAAAAGTTGTGTGAACAAAGCTTGGCTTGGCACATTGTTAGTTCTTATTCATCGTTCATGCCCAGAAATTATTGACTGAAAGAGCTGGTATTTTCTTGGAGCAAAGGCTTGCTGCATCCATTAAATCTGAAACAAAATATTGAAAAATGGCACTAGCACCAAACTTAGGTAACCTGATTTGTGTCGGTGGTGCAGGCATTGTGTAGTCAGTGAACGTTTCAAATGCACAAAGTGTGCAGTCGCACTTGGTATAACTTGCAACTCTGGTTATAGTTTGACGAGGTTACACAGGATTCTGGAGCCTATATCCTGTCCTGTATAAGCTGTGTATTTAAAGGCATTGCCTGATGGGTGGCTGAAGAGTGTACAGTTAGGGTAATGAGCAGAAAGAGTCATAAACTGTTTTTATCTGCAGACAGATTTGTAAATTAGACAGAATTGCTTGCTGGCGGCAGCTTTAGGTCTATCAACATTGCACAGTTTTAGCACGGCATTTTAGTGAAGCACTGGGAAACAGTATGTATTCTTGTGGCAAGGTAGGCTACTATAGTGGAACCCCGTCATTATGTTTTCGAGCTGGCATGTTTTTTTTTTATTTTCTTTTTACAATGACTGTAACTGTAGGGTTCTACTGCAGTTGGCATATAAATGTGGCTTAAAACAGTGCAGATAACGGACTAGGGAAACGGCAACATGACATGAACTACAGTCGAACCTCGCTATAAAGAACACGGATATAGCGAATTATCGGATAAAACAAACTAAAATCAAAGTTTTGTTGGTCTATTGTTTATTTATATGGAGTTCTTTGTGTATAACGAACAAAAAATTTCAAAATTTGACGCTAGATCGGTTATAACAAAGCAGTTTTTTGAATTGAAACGGCAAAATATAAAAAAATTTTTCAATCAATTGAATCGCCTGCCATAGAAGTGTGTTTATATCCTCTGCGCGTTTGTATGCTGAGTCATTTAGCGGCAGGAACAAAAACTACTGCCAATGGCTTGTGGCCTCCGAGATCACATTCCCGCACGCGGTGATCTCTGAGGTCATGAACAACCATGGCCAGACTCTAGCGGCGCCGCTGAAGTGTATTTAAATAGTTTAAATGCCCACGCTTTCACGTGCCGCGTCATCTAGCAACGGCGACCGAAACTGGCACCAGCGGCCCATGGCCTCCGAGATCACACATCCACGCGTGGTGATCTCGGAGGTCATGAACGGCCATGGCCGGACTCGAGCGTCGCCGCCACCGCTGCTGGAGTCTGGTTATGCAACAGCTGACAGGCATGTGACCGGCATATCATCACCATTGCCTCTTCATGGCGTGTGCCCCCGCCGTGCCTCTGCCACTGCGACCGACCCGTGCGAGCGCGCCACACTCCGCAAAGTCCAAAACATACTTTCTTAGTATTCATGTTTTCTTACCAACACGAAATGAAAATTGAGATTTCATGCTTATAATAAGCTTCTAATTAAAAAATTGTGCATTTTCGCACCTTTGTGTTGTCTATATTAGTGCATATTTTGTTCCGCTTTATTAGCAAACTTATTTACACGAATTTGGGCGCTCATTGTTATAACAATTATCGGATATAATTAACAGATTTTTGCACCCCGTAATACTTCGTTATAACGAGGTTTGACTGCAGTAATACTACTGTTTATTCCTGCATGCAACAGAAACTTTAATATTAATACTCAACACCTACAAAATCATGCTGTTGCGAGAACGAGTCACCTTCCTCGGCTGATTACAGTAAGGAGTTGGGTCTCTCCAAAATTGAGATCTTTTCTGGTGCATGCTTCGCTGAGCGGGACATGCTGCTGTAAACCACAGTTGTTGAATTTTGCAGGACATATTGAAGGCGGCTCTGCGCACGTAGCCAGAACGCCTAGAGACAAGACAAGTGCTTCCCCTATAACGCTCTCTTTTAATGTACTACTATATACATGAGAAAAATAACTTCATTCTGCTCATTGTAGGTTACGTCTAGTTCAACGAAGCCAGATGTTCAGGCCCATTACGCCGTAAGCTCACAAGCGAAAGAGTGGACTTGTGGTGCAGCAACTGCAGGTGACACTGCAGTGCAAGGGACCTAGACTGTGTGCTTGAGTGACAGCTGGTAAATTTGATGCCTGCCCAGAACGGTGTGCAGTTTACTTTCAAGCTAACTTTCAAATGCTTCCCACGATTTATTTATATCTAATGATTATACCGTTTTAATGATGGATTCCTGTGCGCGCACTACTGGCTCTGCATCTATGCCTCTAATACATTCCAAAGGGCAAGCACACAGTGTGTATAACGGCAAAGAGAAACAGCTGTGATCAGATTTTTCCAAGAGCTGTTATGCTGGTAGCACTTCGCCACAAGTCTGGTAGATGCCATCATTACTGGTCAGCCCCTCACTGATCACTGAAAAGGATGATGTTAGGCTTATAAATAGTAAACGTTCTTGGTTTTACTTTGGGGTTAGCTAGCTCATATCAAAGGAGTATCAAAACTTTTGATTTCATATTTTCTTCTTAATAATAAGTCATACATGGATCACCAAGTAGCATTTTATCATGATTGCTGAATAATTTTTACAGTCGGTCCTGGATATATCGAGTAGAAGGGGATTGCAAAATAATTTGATACATTGATGCGGATCTTGTTACTGTTTCTTTGTTGATGTTGAAGCTGCTGCCTCATGACTTGTGTCATATTATTCGTACACAAGATGTGCCGAGAATGATCTCGAATGATATCGGTCACAAGCAAGTGCTTTCTTTCATGTCGAAACAGCACGAAAAAAACAACAACTTGATTATAAATTATTTACTGATCGTAGGCAAATTCCATGTAGCAGTCCGTGTATATAATGCTGTCTTACGCATTATTGCAAAGCAAAAAAAAAAGAAACGTGCAGCCAAAATGGGGTGTCTGTACTCTTTTAAATGTTTTATTCTCTGAAATGATACATGAGACGTTAGAATTAATAGATCATCACATGATGTTTGCCACTGGGTGCTAAATAATAACTGTTCATCCCAGGGTTGATCAACAACCAAATAAATGATGGTTGTGGCATGTAAGATGGCTTTAAGTCATGCGAGGCATAAAAAAAAGCACAATACAATCGCCAACACATAGCTGGTCATCCTACTTCGAGAGTTGGCATGATAGCAATCAACGTATCAGCAATAATCTATTATCCTGTTTCAAGACTCACGTGACCCAAAGCCATCTTTCAGGTCACTGACGTCATTAAGTTGTTGAAACTGAAAGAGCACTGAGAAGATATTCAGTTCTGAATTATTCAGCAGCCGTAGGGAAGTTCGGCAAAGGGATCCATGTACATTAATGCCTGATGCATCGTTTGAAAGCATAAAGCAAAAGTTTGGTATATGTACTTTTTTCCATTGCTTATCCAGGTAAATGAAAAGGTCTTAAATCAGCATTGAACTGTGATCTTCAAGGTAGCGTATTGTCTCCCAAACAATGTGATGCATGCAGAGAAGGTGCTGCCAAGCATACTTTCTTACTATCCAAGCCGGATGCAGTGACAAGAGAAATCGGATTATTCTCAAAGCCTGTCATTGGTGTGGTTTGGTGCTGGCTGGGTGCATTTCCTTTTTCCTTTAACGAGTACAGTTGGAACAGTGGCAGCTTTGATTGTTCATTATCACCAGCTGCGAGATGTGCTGCATGCAGTCACCTTTCATTTTGCTTCTTGCCGTTTTGGTTGTGGTGCCAATGGGTGTTGCTTCTGTTTAGGATGTTCACAATAGACTAGCGTGGCATGGTGCACACCAACCCTGTGGACTCAAGGTGAGAGGCCTGTTTGCTTTTGGGGGGTGCCTTTGTTTGCACGATTTTTATTTTTTTGCTTCTTTACATTATGAAAGCTGTGCCCCCTTTCCCTTTTTGTGGCTCTGCTGACTGCCTACATGTCTAACAGCATGGTTTGCTTTTGCGTGGATGACGCGGGATCCGGCTTCACCTTATAACACTCGACCATGAGGTACTGTTGCACTCAGTATGAGCTATTCCATGCAAGTGCCTGGAGCAGCGCTATTGCGGTGTCGCTCATACTGATCCTGATAGTACACCCGGAATCAAAAGTCTGTGGGGCATGTGAGTTGCGAAAACAAGTTTATGTGCAACCCAAAATCAAAATAAGCAGCCTGTGCTTCAGTATGTGAACATGACAGACTGCCAGTCATTTTGAAGCTGTGCGGCAAGGCTGCTCAGAAGTAGCCTTTTTTTAGTGAACTGCTTGCCCCGTTGACTTCTGACACCAGGTGTACAGTGTTGCTGCTTTGATTCTTGGTCTTACTTTGATGGCAAAAGCAAAGCTTGTTGTTTTCTGTCTGCTTTTGAGGCACAGCTAGTTTAATCTGTTGGTTGGAACTATTTGTGAAGAGGGAGATAGCAGAAGTGCCTGTGTAGTGTAATATCCTGCAACTCACATATTGTGCATTGGCAACCTTTGGTTACTTAAGGCCAGTGTTGTTTCAACCGCTGAAAAACCGAGGGCGATATAGAGAGGAATGGGATGGAATTGTGGCAGTCTGGCTCAGCTGTCTGTTTTTTGGCATGTCCCAAATTGACATGGGCTATGAAGGGACACCATAGTGGAGGGGGTGCCTCCATCAAACCGGCGTCCTCTAGTGCCGCAACAACCAAGCTGTTGCAGGTAGGCCGAAAATAGGGGTGCCGAAATTTGATGGAAACAGATGGTGGTATGCAGAAACTCTATAGCGCAGAAGTATGAGAACTAGGTATAATAGGTTTTCTCAGAGGAATGCCATTTGCTGGAGCGCAGAAAAATTCTATCAAAATGTGGCTTCTGGCATGCCATGTGGTGTTTTGTGTCCACTGAACCATGTTGACTGGGCACGCTTTTGGACTGGTTATGCTAGTTGGGCTGGTTCTTAGGAGGTGTCGAAAAATGGCGCTGCCCCACCACCTTCAAACCTAGTCTGATTGAGTTAAGGAGTGCTACAACAGTGACGTGGCTGAAATAACGCATTACCAGTAGGATAACAAATTTAAATGAAGGCAGTCAGCCTGTCAAGTGTGCGGATGAATGGAGCCTTTGTTATGGGCAGTGCATCGGCCACCACATGACATAGGATGATCGTTCGATAACCAGTGCAAACTGCATTACACATTTTGTCTACTTTGCTTTTAGCTGATTCTGACAGACTTTATTTGTATAATGGTGACAAATAGGATCCAATACAGCCGATCTCATCAACTCAGTGAGTGAGCATCCAGTCTTGCATGGTGACCAAGAAACGGGCCATCAAAGGCTAAATTCCTTTGTGTACACACAACCTTTTTAATCTGCATATTTAAACCCAGATCGCTCGCGACTAAAGTGATTCATTATGCGCAAGCATTAATGCGGGGTTTTGGTCAGCAGTTTGTGTGAGCTTGATTATGTTGAACTCGAACGACGTAGAGCGAGATCAATGGTAGCATCTGAAAGAGCATAAAAAAACAGCTTGTGTGCCAAATTTGGTGCATGTAAAATAACTAGGTAATTAATTAGAGCCAGTTAAGTCAGTCAGACGGCAAAATAGCTGCACAGAGTAATGGCGACACATGGTGCTTGACGTCCAGTGACGTAGGCTTAAATTTCAGTGGTGGGAAAGATCGATTTGCGTGCACAAATGGGTGGGAATGGTTAGAAAGTGCGTAAAGAGTGGTAGTAAACTAACTGCAGTCTGCAAAAAGTTAATAAATGAAACGTGTGAAAAGAAGTGCTTAAATGACTAAAAGATGGGGTTGATATGGTAATTGGTGCCGCGGCGTCATTGAGGGACTCTGGTGTAGCACAACCAGCATTCCGTTAAATGCATCATAGTTCATCGGCGTTCTATAATTGGTTAACAGGAAAGGAAAGGCACAGTATCTGTCACTTGCAGAATCTCGCTGGTACGTCTGGTGGACAACACAATGCTCAGGCCATTGCTCTCATAATTTTTCATGGTGTGGTGACGCCATTTTTCAGTGCCTGCGAGGAATGAACTTGCTTTGAATGAGCATGTGCACCTTACATAGCAATTCTTTTATTGTGTGTATATTTTGTTTTGCATTAGTTTTGTAGTCATGTTATTATCACATGTACAAAAATTGAACCATTCAATGCCTCTCTCTCATTTTATGCCCTATTGTGCATGTCACATTGTTTTACTCGTAGAGCATATGAACGAGCATACTGCTTACCGACCTAGGGCCACAAAAGCATATTTCTTGGTTTTATAATGCTCTTGTTAGATGCAAATTTTTAGACATTAGCATGCATCACCTCCATTGATTATTAGCCTAGCTACATCCATTGAACCCTGTCCTACGCCAGCTCTGACAACCCATCCTTGTTGATGGGAGAATAAGAATGAGGTGGAGTGCATTTGCATGACACTCTTGGGCTGTGAATAGCAGCTTGCCAATATCCCTTTTGAGAAAAGGCACTCAGTATCTTGCCACTACTCTCCTATCGGGCAGAAACTTGAAGCATAACCAGAAGGCCTGAACAGAGGCAGTTCAGTGAGGTACTGAGGAAAATAATGACATAGGGTAGGAAGAAATGTTCATGATATTGTGCTAGCTGTGAGAGCAGGACAGAACATGGGCAAACAGAGGATAGCACAACGGATGGTCTTGAAAGGGACACAACACTGCAACACTGGAAAAATGTCACGAGGTTATGGTGGAAATGAAAAAAAACTTGCCTAATATAGTACAGACCGAGCATTACAATATTAATTTGCCATGAGAATTGCATAAAGACAATTGAGGCGCTATCTTGTGGAGAAATCCTATTTCTTTCACTGTAGTACCCCACATGACTACTCAGCAAAATATAGCCGATTTTCGCAAGTGCACACTGTTCGTTTTTCTTCTAGGAGTGCTCGTCATAATTTACTCTATTTTGCGCTTTCTCCAGTGCGCCCTTAAATAAAAACCACCCCTCCTCTCGCATCGTGAAAGGCATGCTTTCAGCTTTTGCCACTAGATAGTGCCACAGTGTTGTGGATAAAGTGTTAATTGTGCACACTAAAACTTTCGTCGACAAGGCATAAGTGATTGTGCTTTAACAGCCTTGAGTGTGGAAACTGAAGAGGACACTACTCAACGCAAAAGAATGTCTAATTACTGTCTCGCAAGTGAAATTTATATTTGGTTTCAGTACATCTTCTTTGTCAACCACCAGTCGTCATTGCAGTCGCTGCTCATGATTTTCAGCATCAGACCACACAAAAACAGGCGCATGCACTGATCGAAAAATTCTCGGTGAAAATTTTCTACAGCATTTCTACCGAAACTGCTATAGAATTTAACATTGTAGACAGCAATCTTTCCATTGGGCCAAAAAAAATTCCACGGGTAAAATCCAGTGTTCTGTCCCTTCAAGTCCCTAAAGCGTATAGGACCACTTGTCCAAAAGTGGCCTGGATTGCTCAGTATTGGCCATTTTGCACCATCATTCAAATTGATCGATTAGAATAGACATGGTAAACCTGTCTTGACATGGAGTTAATGCTTGGGCAAAGGCTGGCCTAAAGGACTATAGACACCAAATTTCGGTGGCATTTTTCTTGTTAATGATGCCTAAGCTATTCCAGTATATCAATTCACACACAGTTTTTGCCTATAAGTGCTAAATAATTTATAATTGAATTTTCTTTTCTCATCAGTTTTGGTTTCAGCAGCTGAGAGGTGGCCGTGACGTCACTATCAAGTCTTGACGCGTGGCATGAATAACAGCGATATAATCGCAGATTCTTCACTTTTGATTCCTGGTCTTGTGGCAGGCTGGCTTTATCGTAGTGCATTAAAATGAGAGAGGAATAATTACATCGCTGTATTTTCATCTCACATGACCTAGAGAGACTGACGTCACAGCCATCACTCAGCTGTTGAAACCGAAACAGGCGAGAAAAGAAATTCAATTATGAATTATTCAGCAAGCATAGGCGAATATGATGTGGTGATCCTTGTAAAGTCTTGGGCATCATTATTTGTAATGATGAAAACACAAAACCAAAAATTAGGTGTCTGTACTCCTTTAAATGCATCAATGTCTGCTTCCTTGCAAGTATTTTGCAGCTCTGTACTTCAATGTATACATGTGTCAGTTTTGTGAACGGTTAGTTCACAGCTGCAAAGGCAATGAAAACCTGAAATGTGAAAGTGGAACGAGTGACACATAGTAGAGTTCATGGTAATGAGATGGTTGTGTGCTCCATTTCAGGTACAACAGCAGATGAAGCACTTGAGGTGTGCCCATGGATGTCCTGCCTCCTCCCCTCCTGCTGCTAGTCATTTTGTGCCTTGCTCAGCCATTGCATGCCTTCCGTCTGCCACGCACAAGGGCATCAGCTATTTATAGGGCTAATCTTCTGGCTCGTGCAAGCACCTTTTAATTTTTACCCTGTGCGCTATTTCACCACATACTTATGTTCGTTGCAGCTCGGCGGATTAACACAATGTTACTGCTTTCAAGAAATGTGCAGGAGCAATACTCGCAATGTCACAAATACTTCGTGCTCTGCTCGGTTTAGTGCAGGCAAAATTGAGCACTACTAACACCAAAGAATCTTTGATCATTTTGCCGGTCACATTGTGCATTTATTATGGATGTGTGGCCAATCATGCCACTACTACTTGCACCCACAACTTGAGTCTGAGCACCTACTGTGCAGAAAGCCAATAGTTGCAAAATGGAGCAGCTGCCAATTAATGTCCAGTGTTGTCGGGATTTGCTGCTACTGCTGTAGGCTTTACATCAGCCAGTGGGACCTTGGAATTTACCGAGATGGTTGGTTGGTTGGTTCACAGGAAGGGAAAGGCGCAGTATCTGTCACACTTGCTCTGTGGACACCTGAACCGCGCCGTAAGGGAAGGGATGAAGGTGGGAGTGAAAGTGGATAGAGAGAAAGGGGGCCGTAGTGGAGGGCTACAGAGTAATTTCGACCACCTGGGGATCTTTAACGTGCGCTGACATCGCACAGCACACGGACGCCACTTCGTTTCGCCTCCATCGAAACGCAGCCGCCGAGGCCGGGATTCGATCCCGGGAACTCCGGCACAGTAGTCGGGCGTCTTACCACTGCTGTCCATGTTTTATGGGGTTATGCAATGAAGTTTAATAAGGATGTGAACTAGGAGTTCCTCAATCGTTTTGTCAGTTGATGGTTGCTGGACAGTTTGTGTAGGTGCGACACAGGCATTCTGGTGCCAGACGCTTGTTTGATGTTATCTGTGCCTGTTGCTAGTTGAAACCATTTGCTGTTGTGACCATTGATAATATACACCAGATCTGCAGGATGCAACCGTAATGTTATTTACAAAATAAAGGTTGTGTTTGAACAAACTGTGTGCATTCTTTGGCGAAACATGACACTCATTTGGACTTGGAAGAGAGGCTGTGAACCAGTCACAGTGCATTTGGTTTATTATTCGCGGCAGTACATTGGCAAAGCGGATGCGTGTGCAGAAGAGAAATTAAATTAGGCAAAGTTGCTGTCTGGTGTCCGGACATCGTCGATTTTGAGGATCATCTTCACCAGCTGGGTGGCCAAGCTGATCTGTTGCTTCTTGCTTGTCAGGGTCTCAATCACATGTTGCTTCTTCATGTCTGCAAAAGAAAATTTCCACATCATCCAGCTTGTCTCTTAGGAAGGGCTATCACAATCACCTGCAGTTGCTTCTTTAGCCATTTTATGAGAAAAAAAGCATGTAGTACATTTATCATATGGACTTTGAACCTTCAAGGGTTGCAGCTTCAAATCCTGCTCAAAGATTTCACCGACAGCCTTTCCAGCCTCTCAATTCACTAGCCACCCCGAAAAAAGTGCAACAATTCAGCTACATTTATCGTTCACTATCATCCGCAACTAAAAATCACAAATCAGTTTTTCCTGGTGTTGCTGCCTTTGGATATGCGGGAAGTTTTGCAATGTGGAGGCATAGAAAATTGGCATGTTTCCATGCATTTTTGCAAGTTCCTGAACGATGCGTAATCACAGCTCTAAACTCCATTTCTCAGTTTTAAATACCTTCCCTATTAGAACATGATTACTGGATTTTTTAGGAATGTAAGACCCGGGTTATCCACAAGCCTGTTCCATCCACATCAGTGTGCACAGCTCAAATGTGAAGCCGGACCATGGTTCGGAATGGAAGAGTTATGTTGCACCTCTTATGTTCTGCACAGCAGCGACAAAAACTGCTGCGCAGTGTCTTGGGTGCGAATGAAGCACAGGAAACAGAGGCCTGGTGTATCAAGCCAGCAGCAGGCAACAACGAAACAAGTGAATGCATTCTGAGTCAATCAGCCTATTCAATACTTAAAAAAAAAAGAGCAAAACTTCATGTGCACTGCTGTGGAGCACAGCAGAAGTATTGAGGAATGCAAATCCTTGTAATGACGAGAATGGACTGCTCTGTAGTTCGCATGCCATAATTCTGGTGCAAACCACCAGCAAAGAGTAAGGGGAGACCACAACTGGGTGAGGTACTGACCATTGGTGCCTTTGCCAAGGCAGTCAATGCCAAGACAGGGGTTGTTCTCCTCAGCCTGACGGGCCTTCACTTCAGTCAGTGTCTCGATGGGCGGCAGGCCAGAGTTCTCAGCCAGGGCGAGTGGCACACTTTCCAGGGCGTCCGCAAAGGCACGGAATGGGTACTGCTCCAGCGTTGAGATCTGCGGGTAGCACACACACAACCACCCAGCATGCTAATCTCGCTGACTAAACAGCAACCAGTTGTAGAGGTTGTCAGGAAGAAGAGATGCTGTGTTGCTTGGCAAAGAAAAATTAGGGCAGATGCTAAATAAAACAGTACTGCTAATGAACAGAATCAGATAGAAATGTCCCCCCCCCCCCCCCCTTCCACTACTTTAAAAAGAAAAAGCTGACGATGCTTGCCCAGTTTCTCACCAAACAAATATACCGTGACGCTAGCGGCTCATCGTTTTTTTTCTCAAGTCTCGTAAAGTTCAAATCAACAAGCTCTTAGTGTACTTGCAGCACCATGACTGTAGACAGCTTCAACCACATTCCTGCTTTATAAGGAAAGAAAGCTCTGGTCGACCCACATACATTCGTTCTTGCTGGTATACCCCCCCCCTTTTCCGTTTCTCTTCTGATAAATGTATCGCTGCACTTGTCCTGCTCCTGCAAAACTGGGAACTAGCTTAAGCACTGCTTTTTTTTACCTAAACGTAACACTTGCTTATGGCATGGTTGGGTCAGTGGCCAATGTCATTCAAAGGCAGCCAAGGCATGGCTTGCCCACCCAGAGAACCTAGGCAGGCATCCTGCCAAACGGCGCACCTCCTAGAATGGATTAGGCTGTCATCACTCCACACTACAAGAGCAGCTCTACCTAATCGCCAGCGGGCCAGAGAGAGAGGGGTTCAAACCAGTGCCCTCACCTTGTCTGCCTGTGCCCCGACGGCCAGAGCACAGGAGATCTCCGCGGCGCCACCGCCGTAAACGATGCGGTTGTCCTTCACGAGGTTCCGGATCACACAGAGTGCATCGTGCAGACTCCGCTTGGCCTCCTCGACTATCTGCACAACACAGCACAAGCCGCCACTTTAGCAGCTCGCACAAGCGTGGAACCCCATATCCCCAAGACTCTGCAAATGTGTCCCATCCACATCAGTGTGCACAGCTCAAATGTGAAGCCGGACCATGGTTCGGAATGGAAGAGTTATGTTGCACCTCTTATGTTGCACAGCAGCGCCAAAAACTGCTGCGCAGTGTCTTGGGTGCGAATGAAGCACAGGGGACAAAAAAGGCAACAATAGTACAGCACAATAAATGAAGCCAATTCATGGCAACATTCACTTCAGCGCATATTTTTGGAGAATTGGTAGCAGAGCTCTGAGGCCCCCTAGAACTCAAGCTCCAGAATTTTTTACAAAAGCAGTGATGCAAAACAAGCCACCCCACACAGCCCAGAAGTAAAACTGGTCATTTGAATATTTTGTAAAAGGCTTTTTTTGAAATTAGCCTTGAAAGAGTGAGAAGGTCAGGCATGACTTTTGCTGCTTATACATTCCCCGCATGCACCACATAATAAAGGCAGCTCACCATTTTGTTGCCTCCCCGGATGAAAATGGTCACCGCCCTAGAGTTGGGACACTGTTCAATGACCAGCATGCGGTCCTTGGTTGTGCCAAAGGACAGCTCCTTAACCAGGCCAGCTGACCCGAGCTTGTCCGCACTCAGCTCACAGAACCGCGGCACAATGCGACCACCTGTAGCGATTGCAATCAGCTGCAAACAGAGGAAAACTGCTATGAAAATCTGAAAATGCAAGACAGGTTTGATTTTGTTTGTTGGGATTAATGTCCCAAAGCAATTCAGGCTATGAAAGACGCCGCAGTGGAGGACTCCGGAAATTTCAACCACCTGGGGTTCTTTAATGTGCACTGACATCGCACAGCACACGGAAAATGCAGGACAGTATGAACAAGGTGTGCTGTGTAGCTACTGTGCAGATGAGATCCACAGCTCTGCTCTTTCCAGCAACTCTCCAATACATGGGTGCAGCTACTACACCCCGAAGAAGTCTATCATATACATAAGCCATAAACCCTTTCAGGCACTTCCGAAGAACACAAGTACACTGCAGCGTTTTCTAGATGTGTGCTATGGTATAAATTTATTCTGCTGTGACTAGGTTACCGGTGTACAGAGGCAAGTTCATTGCATTTGAAGAAATTAAGCATTCCTCATATTGGAACTGAGGTGCCTTTTCGTGTTCACTGGGGTATGCAGTAGTCACTTCTAAAATCAGTACACTGGTAGCATATCCTCTGCCATTTTCACACGGGCCTTGCCACCAGTAATATAACTTCAAAAAATATTTGTGCCACCCTAATCTTTCAAGGACCCACACCTGACAAATTGCAGTGCATTGATGAAACAATTTTTAATCGTTAAGATACTTTACATGAAATTTAACACATGCCCGTAAAAATTAACTGCTTGTGCTCTGATCTGCAAATCTGATTAATTAAAGCCGGCACACAAAATTTTGGCAACAAAAGAAACCTCCAAGGTGCAGTGGAGTCCACTTATAACAATAGTGGTTTTAACAATGAAAACCTGCTGTACTGTCCACTTTTGTATGTTTTCTATGGTAAAATAACCGGCTTACTACAATGCCCCCTTGTCACATTATCTGTTATAACAATGAAGTCTCGCTCGTGCCAAAAGGTAGTTGAATGCGAAATCCTTGAAAAGAAGAAAAAGAAATTCCAGCTGCTGCACCCTCCCCGCACGCGTGCTCATACAATAGAACCTGTTTTCTGGCCTTCTCGGCATTGTTTCTCCCGCTGCAATGGTTGGGTCAGTGGCCAATGTCATTCAAAGGCAGCCAAGGCATGGCTTGCCCACCCAGAGAACCTAGGCAGGCATCCTGCCAAACGGCGGACCTCCTAGAATGGATTAGGCTGTCATCACTCCACACCACAAGAGCAGCTCTACCTAATCGCCGGCGGGCCTTTCTCCCGCTGCAACACGAATGGACTGCGCCCATAGCTCTGCGCTGCGCCACCCTCCGAAACACAAATGGACTTTCTCACTCACCCGCTCGCCCCTCATTTTGCGCAGTTCTGCAAACGAATTTGGTTGTTTGTGGAAGTTGATTGCGTCGAAGTCGTTCCTGGCAATGTGGTTTCTTCGCCTCGTTTGAATCGCCGCCGAAACTTATGATGGCCGATCCATCCGCTGATTATCGGACAACGTTGCCAGTGAAAAGAAAGCGCACGGCTATCGATTTGGAGACGACAAGTGCAGTATCGCGAAGGAGTACGCACTATCGCAACTGATGGTGTCGACGATCCTCCGCTCCTCTGAGAAGTTTGACAAAGTCCTCGCTTGACAGTGGGCGCAAACGCGTTCGACAAGGCGCCTGACGACGACAGCGACGATGACGCGGTAGGGCAGGCTGCCTCAACGTTGTTCTCGCAAGAGGCCCTGCAGTTGATTCAGTCCCTCTGGGGCTTTGTTTTCGCGAGGGACCTTCCGCTGCACTACGTGGTGTACCTAGATGCCATGGAGAAGGATGTCGACACACTTCACGTGAAGCAAGCAAGGTTAACTGACATGGGGTTTTCTCGTGCAAGCCAGTGAGGTGTACGTGGCAAGATGCCTGCGGCGATTTCACCCCAGGAGCCAGCGTGCTCCAATCTCCTCTGCCTATAAATAAAAGTTTCGTCTTTCTCTCTCTCTTCACCCCAGCGTTACTTCGGGATTTCTCAAGCTGAGGGGCAGCCGGCAACCTTCTCTTATTTTTTACAAGACCTCTTTCGGGGTCACCAAAACTGTCTCGGCGGAGCTCGCATGTCACTTGCCGTCCGTGACCCCTTTCTGCAGTTGTTATGCTTTTTTTCGTGGAAACCATTTATAACATTTATCGGTTATAACAATGGAAATTTTGTGGCACCTGAATATTGTTATAAGTGGACTCGACTGTATTGCGGTGCAAACTAGAACAAGATTGGAAACCCTCAAAAGGAGCATACCTCGATCTCGGGCCCTCCAACCCAGCGAACGGCCGGCAGTTGCTTCTGAAGCAGTAAGTGGTTGGCCTCGTCGTCGAATCCCCACTGGCAGATGACCAGGTTCGCACCGGCTGCCTTCACCTGCTCCACCATTTGTTCAAACTGCTCCCGCTCATAGCGCCTCAGGGCTTCAAACTCTTCAGCCGAGCTGACATCCAGCTTGTGCTTCGTCTTTGGCTTGGGTGGCTCAAACGGGCAGGTCAGGATGGCCAGCTTGGCATTGCGCACCTCCTGAGCAACACAAAGATGCACAAACCAACATCGGCATCAAATGGCAGCAAGCAATGGTCAAAACACACACACACAGCTGACACCAAATGGTCAAAAGTGATGCACAAATACATTCCCCTCCCCAAACCATGGTACTAGCGAGCACATTCATCCACCCCACAACTCTTGCCATAGGATTGTACGACTGAACTTGCACCCTTGGCATCAGCAGTCAAGTGCCCCAACCACTGAGCCGCCATGGTAGGTGCATAGTCAAGACCTACTTTATCATTTCACACCTATATGCAACAGAGAAAATACATTCCTTGAACAGCATGACTGTACTAAGCCACTGGGTTTACTTTTTCAAAACATGTGGCCGCATGTCTGCACTCTCAAGAAAAAAAATAAGAATAAAATAACAATTAAGAAATTCCCTTTCACACACTGCATTCCCCACAGACCATGCAATGTTCTATGGAAACTAGAACAAGCTTACAAAGCAAAGTGTTCCCCTTAACTGAAACGCACCACCCACTAAGCCACGGTGTAAGAAATATTTCAGGTGATACAGCTCACTGCGCCGTTCATACGGCGGCCGGAGAGGAAAATCAGTACCCATTTCCCTCCCACGCCACCAGATGGCATTAAGGCAGAGGGGGCTTTAGGGGGCTTGGTGCCTTACGCTGTGTTCGTAGTGTGCTGCTTTTGCGCTTGCTTTTCCCGTTTGTGTATTGCTTTGCTCGTGATGATTTCACTTGTGTGGTGGTATTTTGGTTGCCAAGGATTATCTTCTTCATGCGCGTAGTCAAGTCGTCTCTTTGAAGGCAAGCGAAATGGGGAAAAAGTGCTTTGTGCCCCGGTGCAACTCCGGGTACCAGAGCTGTGCTGACGTTTCGCTCTTTGCAGCTCCGAAAGAAGAGGAACGCTTGAAGGTATGGCGCCACGCTATTCCCCGTAAAGACAGTGTGTTGCAGGCAACGGACTACGTCTGCAAAAAACGTTTTGACCCAAAATATATTACAAGGACTTGGGATGCTGTTTACAAAGGGCATGTGCTGTTTAGTGCGCCGCGAAGAGCTAGCCTGGCGAAGGACGCAGTCCCTACGAAATTCCCCGGTTGTCCTAGCTACATGTCGAAGGAGGAGAGAAAAAGGAAAGAACCCGCGAACCGCCAACCGCCTGTAAATAGGAAAAAACTCCGTGTAACGTCTGACTGCCCTATATCTGCAACTGCTACTACCGGTGACATGCCGTCGGAACCGCCAGATCCATTGAGTGAGGCTGTTGTTCCTGTAGCACTTCGAACGATGCTTTCTTCAAATGCGTTCTCTGCAATTTTCGAAGCGGCAGATAACCTAGCACTCCCGAACACTGCGTGGGCCTGTCATAAAATTGACTTGGACGGCGTGCAAACAGTTGTGTATGCAGAATTGCATTTTCTTAAGTCAGCAACTCTGCTTTCAAACACTGCGTCAGGTAATGATTACAGCGAGTACTTCACTGCTCCTCCAAGCCGTGTTGTTACAAGAAAAGCAGTTTCTATTGACAGCGAGCTGAAAGTTACAGTTGCGCTGCTGGGAAAAGAAGCCCTTAGCTCCTGTGGGTTTCCTTCCGAGGTGAGCTGTTTTCAAGATATTGAGTCCTTGATCGCCCGCGTCAACGAAACACGTTTGTGTTCTGGTGGACCGAACGTTAGAGCCTATCCTAAAGTCCGGCCTGAAAGTGCGTTTGTTGACATCACAGGCCAGTGGCGGCACAAAAAATGTGCGTCGATTCTCAAACACGGTGGAAGTGTGTGCTTATACTGTGAGCGTGTTCCAACGACACTTCGAATTCACAAGAAACGAATGGCCGAGAAAAACAGAGAAAAACCGTCCTCGCTATTTCCGCATGACTGTCCCCGGAGCCAGTAACATAGCTGCTTTCAGGAGAGCCCGATATGCGCTGAAACGGTCAGTTGACTCTCTACGAAAAAGGCTCCGAACAATCACGATCTAGCTAAAGCAGGCGAAGAATAAACTCTCCTCGATTTCTAAGTGAGAAGCTAAGTGGCTTGAATATTCCTGAAGGACAAGCAACTGCAATTAAAGAGTGCATTGCAGCTGCAAAATGCAAGAACAAAAGTGGCCGACGTTACACGGAACATCGGCTACTACTCTGCCTGCTTCTTCACATTCGCAGCCCATCAGTGTACTCATTCTTGAGGGATAACGACATATTGCCGCTGCCGTGTGTTTCAACTATAAAGAAGCACTTGTCAATGGTACGCGTGAACTGCGGTTTTGATCCACGCTTTTTTGCTGCTTTTAAGAAGAAGCTCGCAAAAAAAAAAGACACTTTCCAGCGGCATGGTATTCTCATTTTCGATGAGATTCACGTCCGGAAAGAGATGCGAGTAAACGCAAGAACGATGACCTACACTGGATTTGCAGATTTCGGGGATGGTGTGACAGCACCAGAGAAGCTAGCGGACCACGGACTGGTGTTTATATTTCGTTCCTTCGGAGAAAACTATTCCCAACCCGTTGCAGTTTTCTCTAGCTCTGGACCCACAAAAGGAACTGTGTTGGCAGAGCTCACCGTAAAGGCTATCCTCCTCCTCGAGGACGCAGGCGCATTTGTTGATGGAATTGTTTGCGATGGTGCCGCTCCATGTGGAAACAGTTTGGTGTTAGCGGAGAACTAGAGGCAACAAAGAACTTCTTCCTCAATCCAGCTTGTGAGACGCGGAACGTTTATGTTTTTTCAGATGTACCACATCTTGTCAAGTGCGTGTGAAATCGACTTTTGCAGCAAAAAATGCTTTTGTGTTAACAGTACCAGTGTTTTCTGGTCACACTATGACAAGCTATACATTGCAGACACTAAGCATGAAGGCAAATTGAGGGTTTGTCCTAAACTCTCATACTCACATCTAAACCCAACAAATACTGAAAAGATGCAGGTGAAACTAGCAACACAGCTGTTCAGCCCTAGCGTTGCCAATGGGCTAGAGTTCTATTCCAAAAGAGGTACGCCAGGTCTAGAGAATGTCAAGGGCACTGTTGATTTTACTATGAAAATGAACAATTTGTTCGATGCATTGAATCGGAAACATCCAAAGGAAGGGTTAAAACTGCACAGTCAAGATTTTGTTTTTCTAGAATCTTTTCTGAATTGGCTCAATGATTGGGAAAAAAACGTGAAGGCAGGACGTATTGACCAAAGAAATTTTCTGTCAAATTCAACTGCCGAGGGCTTAAGAGTGACTATTCTCTCTCTCAAGCATGCAACTTTCCAAGTACCTGTTGGAGAAATGCAATTTCAAGTATGTTTTAACTGCGAAATTTAACCAAGATGTGCTCGAAAAATTCTTCGGTATTATCCGCCAAGCAGGTGGGCAAAATGAGCACCCGTGTCTACCAACTTTCTTGCAGCTGTACAGCATGCTTTCTGTGTACAGCTTGTTGAAACCTCCAAGATATGGCAACTGTCAGGTACATGAAAATGAAGACTTGCGTCTGATAAACCTGTCCGACATGATTCTAGTCTTCAAAGAACCTTACGAGCCACGTATCAATGAGCTGAAGGCCAAACTTGATGGTCTTGTAGACAGTGAGAATGAATGTGAGGACTTTATTCACAACGAACCCGACTCAGCTAGTGTAACCGATTGTATAATTTATTATGTGACCGGGTTTCTATGCAGGGAACTGCTGAAATGCACCGATTGCTCAGCGTGCAAAACTGGGCTAACGGCTTCTGCAAACGTGACCAGGCCCGAAGCAGCCCTAGTTTTGCAGAAAACACGAGGCGGTCTGCTACATGCAAATGTTGCCATATTTTTCTCTTAAACGAAATAGAAAAACAGTTTCAGAAGCATGCTTCTGATAAGAATGTCTACGACATAACTGTCGACTACATTCTAGACAATCATAAGATGTCATTTCCATGCAGTGAGCATAAAGTCGACATAATGGCACAAGTCGTGCATTATTACGTAGCACTACGCATGCGTCAGTATTGCAAGCAGCTGACAAAGAATGCTGAAAACAAAACACAAAAGCTGCGCAAGCTATCGAAGCTAGTTTAAAACTGTTTTATCCTCGTTTAAATTTTCAAGTACTCTCTTTTCGTTGCATTGTCACAGAGCGAAGTATCGCCTGCGGGGCCTGTTGTCATTACTGCGTAATGAATTGATGCATTTCATTGCTTGTGTTTTCAGAAAATAAATTAAGTGCGTTCTATATGCCTTTGAAATTCTTGCAGCTGCTTCCCTCTTTTTAACCCGAGCTCAACAAACACCTACCTGCAGTGAAAAGCCGTTTGTGTGCCACGAGAAAAAATATACACACATACTCCTTGTCAGTACTTTTGTGGGCGTCAGTATTACATCCAATACCTCTGGTTCTAAATTCCGTAAGAATGATGACGTGTTACCGAGCTATTTACATCAGTGTCTAGCTGTTCTAAACACACATGGAAAGCAAAAGTGGCGATGCGAAATAGCGGATGTTGGTAGACATGGCTAGCTGTCATTTGTTTCAGCTCGATTGTGCTTTTTTATCTACACAATAACAGGCCATGTTAAGCGTTCGTTGCCTGAGGAAAAGCGGACCACACGCCAAAAATTATCGCATCTTTAAAGTAACATCAGGTCATAACTTGGAAATCTAGCTGACCAATTTCGCTGAAAATGTACCATTGAAATCAAGTACATTCATTTCGCACAGGTGACTCATCACCGACAACGCTAGAATTGCTGATACAACGCGTCACGGCCACCGTGGGCACGGCGCACATTTAAAAGCCTCCTGTACAGTAGCGCCATCTCACGGTGAAGCGTCGAAGTTGGTACGAGATTTCCGCGGCCGCGGAGGCGCTGTTACTACGCCTGAAATATTTCTTACACCGTGCACTAAGCCAACCTAAACTACCTATTTGCAGCTGCCGCACCTGGTTGGGTCAGTGGCCAATGTCATTCAAAGGCAGCCAAGGCATGGCTTGCCCACCCAGAGAACCTGAGCAGGCATCCAGTCAAACGGCACGCCTCCTAGAATGGATTAGGCTGTCATCACTCCACACCACAGGGGCAGCTTTACTTTAGTGCTGGGGCGGCTGTTATGGTCGACTTGGAACTATGCTTTAAGCTACCATGTGCAGCAATTCTCAAACCTCTGAAGACCACAGGGTGACCATTACATCCAACAGTATTTCAGTAAATGTAAGGAACTGAATGCCCTGCACTTATTTCATGTACTAACAACAGGCAGGATGCAAAGGCCTCGAAATGCACATTTCATTTCATGCCCATTCGAGCGTAAGGCCAAGTAATTCGATCAAGACTGGGCTCCTCACCTTAGGCATTTGCGGGTGGCTGAAGTCTTTGTCCACGAGCACACCCCGGACAAGCAGAGAGTCCTCCAGCTTGCCACCCTCCTTCCCCTCGACCTTGATCAGTTCAAAGTTGACATCCCCGCGATCCAGCTGAGCCACTGAGAGCACTGCATCGACCGCGATCTCAGCGAACTGCCGGTGGCACTTGTTCACAATCTTGGAGCCCAGTGTAGTCATGGCTGTCTGGATCAGGGGTTCCCTGTCGTCCCTTGAAACAGAGAAGCTCTCTGCTATCTGGTCCAAGTGGGCCACCGCGCAACGAGCAGCCATCTCAAAGCCGTCCGCAATGCGGATGGGGTGGATGCCCCGGTCGAGAAGTTGCTCCGCTTGCTCCAGCAGGGCTCCTGCCAACACTGCAAACGACCCCCATCTGCCCATCAGTGTGAAGCACAGCAAAAGCTACCTTCTAGCTTGGGCTTCCACCGAGAAACATGACAACACACAGACCCAAGCTCATGTACCAAAGCGAATATGGTACCTACTGAATCTGAAAAATAATGGTGAATGCAAACAAAAATCATTACAGCAAGTGCACTCCATGCTGATTACGCATATCAAAGGTATTCCAAGCAGGCACATTCCGCTTGACATTGAACTCAAAATGAAATGACAGTTTTCAATTATTTCCAGTTCAAATATAAACACACTTGACTTCTGCGAGACCAACACAACAGTTTTTGAAAAAAAAAAAAAAAAAAAAAGAAAAAAAAGAAAAAAAAAAGTCTTTTTTTTTTTGTTAATGATGCATAAGACATTCCTGTATATGGAGATCACCATGTGGTTTTCACCTAAGGCCACTAAGTAATTTAGAATTGAATTTTCTTTCCTCACCAGTTTCAGTTTTGGCAGCCAAGAAATGGCTGTGACGTCACAATCTAGTGTAGGTCACGTGCCATAAGAAAACTTTTTTTTTTAAAAAAAAAGGCAACATAATCACACTCACTTTTTATGATCCCTGTTCATGAGACAGGCCAACCTCAGAAAATTCAAACAATTCAGGAACAATTATATCAATGTTTTTGTCGTCTTTCACGTGACTTGACTCGACTTTGACATCACAGCCATTGTTCGGCTTTTCAAACCGAAATGGGTGAGAAAAGAAATTCGATTATAAATTATTCAGTGGCCGCAGGCGAATACCGCTGTGGTGATCCATGTGCAGCAATGTCTTGTGCATCAATACAAAGGATGAAACCTGAACCCAAACGTCTGTACCCCTTTAATTCAGCGAGCTTCAATTAGCCAGAGCATACTGTTTTAATATGACACAAACAACTCGTCCTTGACGGGAAGCAGCACAACTGTTTTAAACCATCTTTACATTTCCTGAATGAACATTATGACAAAGTACAGGCCACTTAGAAACAAGCACTATGTTCTTGCTCCTGCCTTTGCTGAATGGCGAGTGAAAATCGCACTGGCCACTCTGGGGATAATGAAGCACTTGTACGTGCCTTTTACCCGTTGGCAAACAATTGAGGCAGTTTGCCAGCGACAACCTTTCAGCATGCTTCTACACTTTGATGTCACACGATGTCTGCCCCCAACTGGTCCAAGCACAAGGTCAGCTGGGATCAAATCGTGTATCAGTATTGAACAGACGCACTTCAAAAGGCAACAAATGTTTCACCTTAAAGCAGACCGAAATCATCCAATTTTTGTTTTCAGCGTAGCCTATTCCCTGACTGTTAATATTGATTCCTGTCTGGTAGCGCAGGAGAAGTGCACTTATCATTGAAAAAATTGGATTTATTTAATAATGTGACGTCCTTACCAAAGGGCTAGAGTTGCTACCATTTTAAGTGAATAGCGGAGTAGGCTGGCTTCTGGATCTGCGCCCAGAAACGAGCGCCGACACACCAATTTTACAAACTAAATCAGTTGCTGACAGGGACACATGCATATATATCTTTAGGTCTGTTGTAGCTTACTCATGCAGGCAAAACGTTTGTCTGTCAAGAAAAATGGCTCTTAAAACTTTTTTTTTTTTTAATTTTTGACCAAATTCAGGGGTAGAACTGGCAACTGGCTTCTTGTAGCAGCTTTTGTAGCAGAAGAAATTGCAGCTTGTAGCAGAAATTTAAAGATTTGTAAAAGGAAAGATGGCATTTTGTAGCAAATATTCGAGCTTTTGTAGAAGAAAAAAAAAAAAAAAATTTCGTAGCAAAATCTAAAATCTCGAGACGCTTAAATAAAGAAGACTTGTTTTATTTCTGGAACTTAATTTGTCAGATGTTTATAACTACCATAGCCATGAAAACACAAGCTTCAAGCTCAAATGCAGTCTAAAGTGCCGTTCTTTTCTTTACAAGCCCCAAATTAAACAAACAGGGGGGCTTTGCTAAAACAAAAGTTTTTATTCAGAGGGAAGGCATAACAAGATATGCAACTACACTATAAACACCGTAGCCTTTTAATGAAGGTAGCTAGCTGTCTTTATAAAAACTCTGTAGAAATTTAAAACTGCCGCTTCTTAAACCTGCAACTTTAAGGCACTATTTCTTCTCTTGCCTTGATGACGCAGCGGATAGTGCCGCTGTGAGCCTTTCTTTTCCATTCTTCAAAAGGGCTTGTCCACTCTCAACGTCTGCAAAATTTATAGACTTGACGCCTTTTGAGAAAAGCAGCTCAGCATTGGTGCTTATATATTTCCTGGCCAGCCTTATCTCTTCCTGTATCTTTTCCTGATTGTCCTTATCCTGTACATCAGGGTAACGTCCAGGCGTTTTTTTCCTTCAGGGCCTGTGCTGATTGGAGGGAAAGGGGGAAGACTATTTTTGCAGGTCCTGGGTGGAGATTTTTTCCCCCCTCAAGAGAGGCGCGTCAAAAGGCTCGATGCGTGGGGATGTGGAATGAGCGCAGATTCCGTGCATTCGCAATCTTTGCTTTCGATCTTTTTCTTCCGGTGGTTGGGCGGAATGGCTGGTTAATCAAAGCGACACAGGGACTCATAGCCGTGAGTCTGCTTCTTTGCAGTGCACTGCAGGGATAGTGCGTATGCTTTCCTCATTGTAATGAAAACGTTCAAGGGTACGAGTTATTTGCACACGCGCGCCCCCACACACATGCAGTTTTGTAGTGGCGGAAAAGAAATAACTGTCAAGACTGAGATAATCTGCTAAAGGGCGCGTAAACATTGACGTTTGGAATTGAGCTGTGAAATTATACAAGATGTTCCACATAAATGGTTGAACTTAAGGTATAAAAGCGGCCAACAGTCCAGTGCACACGCACAAAAGCAGTCAAATGCTTAACGCTCCCTCCATTGCTAATCAGGCCATCGCAGCCCATACCTCACTGGTACGAGGGGAAAAAAAAAGGAGCAAGCGTGCATACTGCTCCAGCTGTGCTTCGCCGAGGGAGTTCCAAAGTGTCACTAGTTTGAAACCGCGCTGTCAGCATTGGACAGCCTGCTCGCACATCCTTTGCACACACATACACACATACACAAACTACGCGAGCGCCCAGGGCAGCACTAAGCCGCCATGCCCCGCATTTGAGCGTGCTTCAACCCTTCGACATCCAGCCTGCCAGCTCCTCCTCTCACCCTTCCCACACATTGGACTTGAGAGATATCTTACAACCCCCTCTCACTCCCTCCAAACAAATTTAAAAAAGAAAGAAAAAAAAAAAAAAAGGGCAGGAGACGCAGAAGTGACGTAGACAAACGTGAATTTTGTGTCACATGATTGTCCGCCCAGGAGTTATTCTGCGACGCAGGCGTAGCGCAGAAGTAGGCAAGAAGTCGATTTTGTAGCAGCATGTAGCAGGATTTCTGATTTAGCGCAGTTTGGCGCCGCAGTTCCACCACTGCCAAATTTGATTAAAAAAAAAAAAATAATAATAGTTTAGTTTCTTGCAATGATTTCAAATATGCAACTATTTTTCCACTCGGCCAATTATTTCAAGATAAATGAATTGGTTCATAATTAGCAGAAACAATAAACAATAACCGCACTACAAGAAATTCATATAGGTCAGGGTGTCTAGCAAACCACTATTTTCAAAATCACCGACTTTTCCAGGTTTTCCCTGACTATTTCATTCAAATTCCCTGATGAGTGAAAAGGCTCAAAACTTTTGCTGCTGACAATAATGAGCATAGACGAGTAATTCCCAACAAAAAGCTATTTATTAATCATATTTTGCATTTTACAATAGTGAAAGGCTGTTATTAGTGTTAATAAACGGTAAAAACGTCAAAAGTTTACTGAAAATTAAAAGTGCACTGATGCAAGCGTCAGCAAAGCTCTTTGATACTACCAGTTGCTAAACTTCCTATAGGCTCCATGTATCGAAAGACTGCGATTTTGACTGGTCGAAATTCGAGTGTATACAAGGGTGCATAACAGCAGCGGCGCCCGCGGCCATGAAAGGAAACTGCGTCTAAGTTGCAAACTTTCAGATTGTTGATAAAGCACAGTCACCTGGAAAATAAAATTAGTTGAAGACTTGCTGTACCAAAAATTTTTAAACAACCGTAGAGTTAATTAAGGGGAGAGGCAAGTCTTGGGACAGTCGAAAATGAGTCAAAAATAGATTTTGAGAAACTCATTTTCGGAAATGTTATCCTTTCGCGCACCTGCACTCAAATTAAGGGGAGAGGCAAGTCTTGGGACAGTCGAAAATGAGTCAAAAATCGATTTTGAGAAACTCATTCTCGGAAATGTTATCCTTTCGCGCACCTGCACTCAAATTATTAACGCTGAATTAGGCCAGGAAATGCGATACAATCAGCTTTCAAAACGTTACAGCAGCCACGACATGCTCCCCAAAAAGAGAAAATTTGATCGAAATTCCCGCGCGCGCGGCGGGTGTTGCAGCCGGCCGATCACCGCCATCTTGGGCTTGGTTTGAAGCTCTTTTCTGCGGAATTTGGCCATCTCAAAAAGGCTTCGCTCAAGCGCGTTGGTTTTCCGAAGGCCGTTTATGGTTTATGATTAGCTCTTGCGCAGCACGCTTGTCGTTCAGAGTCTCCCATTGGCTGGCATGATCGAGGCTTCATTTTTTCCCTTTGTTTTGAGTTTGTTGCTGTCGCTCTTTCTCGATGCACTGCTTTGTGCAGTTTTTCCTCGCCATCGAGATGCCGGAAAAGAGTAGGTTGTAACGGTGCACGCAACAAGCCTTTGGAAGCCATAAGAAACGGGTGTGGAACAAAAACTAGAAGGCGCCAGCCTCAAGCGTGCCATCGGGACCTGCGTTAAGCCGATGCCAGACTTAGATGTGCAGGGAACATCAACCACGCTGCCCGATGACGACACAGTGGGTTAAAATTACAGCGTGAATTACATGCCGGATCACGATACACCGAGTTGCTGCCGCCGTCGTGTACTATACTCTGCGGCGGAGCCGGCGCACTGTGTTGAGTGGTCAGCGCAAAATCCGTTGCCAGAGAAGTCAGCGACCCAACGAGAGTTTCACTTCGGCGTCGGCGCAGAATGTGATGCCGATACCAAATTCGCGACTGTGCACATGGAAGTGTTAAGCAATTTTATCGTGCACTCGAGCGCGGAACCTGCGCCAAGATCGCACCGCTGGTGTGTCACAAGGAACCTTCTCAGGGCCACAAAATGTTTTTCACGGTGGGGCTTGGGCCTCCTTGGCTTCGGACTGCTAGTCCCCCCAAGAAACCGTTTTCACGGCTCAAAATACTGTTCTTGCAACTGGGCACCCTACCTAGCCCTGCGCTGCCGGCGCGGTTACTCCCGCTTTTTGTCGCGTACTACTCTCACGCAGCGCTTCCGCTTATTTTATTGAGTACCCAATTCACGAGCAGATTGGTTCTTCTATTGTGGCAGCTTAGTCATGGGTTGGCGTCAAAGTCCTTGCGGCGCACTCAGTAAAAAAAAACACCTGCATGAATAGCATACTTGCTGTGCACCATCTTAAAATGAAAATGCACTGCGAAATATATTGTAATATTTTCCCTGACTTGGCAAAATTTGATGGTTTTCCTGACATTTCCCTGATTTTTCTAGGTGCATGAAATTTCCCTGACAATTCCCGGTTGTTAGACACCCAGATGGACACTTTGCTAGATACTAGAAAGCATAACGAATTCAAAGTTAAAAGCACTTTTTTGATATAACAAACATTAGCAATGTTATGGCAGTTCAAATTTCACTTCCAAATGTGGGTAACCTACTCTGATATAGAGCAAAATTGAACTTTGAATTGCTAACATTCCTAACACTCCTTACATTGTATTCATTATGCTTTTGAGTGCCTAGCAAAATGTCCAGTTTGATTTTTTGTAGTGAAGTTATCCATTGTTTCTGCGAATTATGAATTAATTCCATTTATCTTTTGAACTAACTGGCCAGTTGGAAAAAAAAATTACATATTTGAAACTAGTACAACTGAATAAGAATACCAGGTTTTATCAAATTTGGTCAAAAATTAGAAATAGAGCTTGAAGAGCCATGCCCCACTTCATAGAGTCCAGTTTGTTGCCCCCGGGCTACCCTAAGAACCTATTCATGCCCATTTACTGAAATGTTCCGCGTCACAGCCTTCCTCACCAATGCACAGTGACCGGTGGGTATGAACCACTTTTCAACAAGTTGGAAACCACACATAGTGTGTATGAAAGCAGGGTTTCAGGCTGTGCACATTGCAAGCAGTAGTGTCAGCACCATAACACTGCCAGTGGGCATGGAAAATTTTTCACCAGCTTGTCATTGCCATAAAAACACAGCGACATATCCAGCAATAGAAAATACACAAGCCACTGTGTTGTGCAAGTGTTGCACATGACGAGGAGAGCAAGTTCAGTAAACATCTTTGCCTTTTGCCCTCAACACAACAGAGCCACCAATCTTCAATATCAAAGCTGTACACACTCAGCATTATGTGCACGAGTTCATGCTGAAATACAGTCTGTGATGGTTAAAAAAAAGAAAAAAAAAGAAAAAAGGCGAAAGAGAAAAAGGCGGGCACAATATATGACACAATGTGACAAATCAGCTGTGCAAGTACTTGCTTTCATGTCTCAATTTTAAAATGACCCCCTCCCGCTACATACATGAATTTGATTTTGCCATCATTTCTTCATTTTTCTGCTGTGTGGGTTTCTCATGGAGCTGAGACTCTCTCACACACTCGCACAACTAGAGAAAAGAGATCACAGCATTTTCACGAAATGAAATTTGTACTGCTAATGCAGTAAAAAAGCAACTTACCAACAACACCCGTAGTTCCATCCCCAATCTCATCATCTTGAGATTGTGAGAGCTGCACCAACAGTTTGGCTATCTGGTGCTCGACATCCATCATTTTCAGGATGGTTGCACCATCATTAGTCACAGTAACATCCCCATCCGAGGAAACCATCATCTTATCCAGGCCTGCATAAGGAAACAAATCATACCATGACCGGAACAGAAAACGACATTCATTTTTTAGATTAAGCACACCATCCTGAAACAATTTTAACACCTAATCAGTATGTAGAGCCCCAGACAAGTCAATGGCAAAGTAACGCAACCACAAAATATTGTCTGGTCTGCTGATTGGTCTGAAGATGTACAATCACCAGGAAAACTGACATTATAGAAACGATTTAAAATAAACAATCTAAATAACTGATTTCAATCTTTGCTCTCTAAAAATTTGGTTCTTTCGTGACTTTGCTTAAGACCCTTTCCAACATAAGACGAGAAAATAGCACCACGAGCATTGCGACAGCGCTCGTGCAGTCTTCTCGTTTTGTGTGTGTGTGTTGAACATGAATCTGGGCAATCAACAGGTCTGTTGGAAGTTAAAGATGAGGGAATATGAGGCCTTGATAAAATAATAATCCTGCATGGGTCTATGCAATCAAGTAAATGCTGGTAACAGACAATTTCGACACATGCAGCATCCCACCACACACCAGGCAGTGCTAGTACGAACTATCAGAACCAACAGTAATTTTTTTTGCTGCAATCGCAGTAAACTGCGGGTCAACAACATTGAGTAAAATGAAACCACAATTATCGGAAGGTAACTGGAAAATGAGTGCAGAGACAAACACTGGCAGTAGACAAGGATCGAAGGAAATCATATTGACACCATACTTCTGTTAGCGTTGGGCTCCTATCACTAGAACAAGGAGTAGAGCTAACAGCGAACCCAAGATGAGTGTCTATTAAAGCATCTTCAGTGGCCAGGAATAGTTAACACTAGGATCGGAGTAGTTGGTGAACATTGCTGAAAGCAGCACTTGCATGTCGTGTTGACTTTATGTGCTGTTTTATGACATGTTTGTAAAAGATACATGTTGATGAAATGTGCCTTTGTGGATACAGATTAATTTAGACTAAGAAATTTCCCACACAAAATTATGCTGCACAGTTATTGCCTCGATTCTCTGTCAGGGTGTGACCATCTTAGCTGGCATCCAAGCCTGTGGTTTCGAGCTCAAGAAAAGGAAAGCAGGGTGGTCGTCATGACTACCTTTTGGGCCAAGCGACGTCTTGATGATGTTGGCCACAGCCTTTGCGGCCAGGATGTGAGACTGAAAGCAAGAGTCCACATGAGAAACACAAGCTCCTTGACACCACTAAATGTTTGAGAAATACTAACATGAACTAAAAAAATTTTTTTCCCCCAACCTGACGTTTAAAGACCAATTTAGTCCGTTCCTGGGTGACTGATATGCAACCAGCAGCAGGCAGTGGCTTCCCAACATGTGGGCACAACTATGTCAGCACTTACTATGAACTTGTTCATATGACATAAAAGGCTGGTTCCGAGAAGTGTGGACTTTGTGGGGCAATCTAAGGTATGCACAGATGCAGAGCTAGGGAGTGCAATATTAATACAAATTTCAAAATGTGGCTGCTTAAGAAATGACAATCTTTTAGTGACATTTAACAATGCTCGATCGTATTTGTCCCCACAACCTTCATTTAGGACTTCAGCCATAGGTTTTCTAAAAAAATACCAAGAACAGGACTCCAACAATTACCACAACTTTTAAATCTCAGCCTACATATTGTTACGAAGCGGCAAGCCGATGAAGACAGGAGACAGAACATGACCGATGACGATAGTAGATGACGTTTAATGAATGTTCGCGGGCCTAGCGCGAGCGCTCCTGCCCGTGCCACTGCCCACTGCTTCCTTGTCGTCCGTAACAATATAATAAAGGTTGGCCAAAATAATGTTTTCATTTTTTTTAAATATTTAGTGTCTTTTTACATGTTTCTTTCAATGCAGCTATGCCTTTTATTTCAGCGAATATTTTTACAGGCTGACTACAGCCCCTTCTCACACTGTAATGGTACCCGTGAGCAGTGAAGTCACAGTGCACCTCGACCTTTCTGGCAGCACATGAGGTCAAGTTACCAATAATAAGTGCTCAAACAGCTGTGCATAGAGCTTACAGAGTGAATAGCTATTACTTAGTGTGTCGTGGAAGCCAAACATGATGCCTTTACATGAAGCTTATGCATGATTTCATGTCAGCACCCTTGAAAGCAGTGGGTGGAAATGATAAGAAAGTGGTCAAAGTGAACTAATAGTACTTAGCTAGCAGATGGCAAGTGTTGCTCTGCAGAGCAATGCCTCAAAACACATAACTGCACTAACCCAAAACTATCACTGCTTCGCCAAGCTCTTGTACTATGTTAATGTTCTGTCTTTACACCCACTAAGCATACAGCCACCCAAATCTTTAACTGTAACCCAGGACTATCACCACTTCGCCATGCTCTTGGCTCTCGTACTAAGTTAATGTTCGTCTTTACATCCATTAAACAAGTACAGCTGCCCAAATATTTAACTGGAGTGCGCAATGGCCACCTTTTCTGTGCTCCTGTGCCTTAGGGTGCATAAAACTTGCCGGAAGGTCCACTGCTTATGCTCGGAGCAGGTTAGCTCCTCTGTAACGCAAGCCGGTTAAAGATTTGGGCTGCTGTACTAATAGCCAGCTAGTTGTGGCATGCATAACTTTCTTGATTAATCCAAACTTTGAAACTCGAACCCTGCATTTCACGAGGATATGAATGCTAAGAGAATATCATGTTGGGAATGTTGGGCCACAGTTCTAATTATCAGCTATCACCAACGCACGACACGAACGCAGGTTTCAATACATACCGCATTTCAAGAAATTACTTTTGTTGTGACACTGTTTTGAAAGTAAAGATTTGAAACTACCATCACGAAGATTTTTCCAAGTTTTCAGCCAAAACAAATTTTGAATGACTCATGGTAGTCGTAATGTTGGCTTTTGAACACACATTCGGCCATGCAAATACTTGACATCAATAAGCGCAACGTCTTTACAAGCTTCTAGCCTTCTGAACACTTCTGAACAAATACGCCCACAGACGCAGCATTTGATTATGACAAATCAAGTATACTGTGTTCAACGCAATAAGCAGTCTTGAACCGGCCTAATCATCTTGCTCACTGCCAACACAACCGATTACCTGTGGCAGCACCTATTGCCTTTTAAGGGCAAGCGTAATGAAGCTCCCGTCACTGATCGGCAAACTAAAAACTCAAAGACAATCGCGGCGAATATCAACAATAGAACGGCAGCCTGCAAGGATAAGAAAAATAACACATTTGGTTGAACTGTGGAAGCTGCGCAAGTTGTACTGAACCTTCAATTAAAAGGCGTGGGCTCAGCAGTCGAACAATGAATGGCAGCTGTTATTTGACAAGTAGCCTGGCCGGAAAGGTTAATACAATTTTAAAAATCCTGCACAGTAACGAAAGTACAAACACGATTTACGCTCTCCGCCAACAAAAATAAACTCTTATCTGTGAAACAAAATTTGCTGGTGGCATAAAGCCTACCTTGAGCGCATCGACGCCGGTGAGCCGCTTCTTTTTATCCTGATCTTTAAGTATAATAAACGGTCTTCCGTACTCGTCGAACGTTAATGTTCCTAACGAATTCATTGCGATTTCTTTATGTAAGAAAATGCGCAACGATTACGCCGGATTATTCCGGATTAAACAGCTACAGCAAAGTCATACACGGCAGAACGACCGTGCGAGGACCATGGAGTTTTCTGGTTGCTGAATATGACAACCGCTAAGTTGCGTATTCGTTGCGCAGCTATGAGCGTAGCAGCAGTATCAGCTTCCACAACATACAACTAAATTGTATAATAATTACAAATAATTTTTATTATTGTAGTATAACAGTGGATACAATAATATTTTAGTCATTTACGCTGTTATCACGTTGGCCCGTTGGCTGAAACCTAGACGAAGAGGCGCTAATTTTAATACACCATTCTTTGAGCGGTGCGTGTGACGATGTTGAAGTGCCGTACTTTCGTTGCCCAAGCGCACTGAGAAAATGCAATACTTTAGGAAAGCTCCCACAAAATTATATATTCTTCCAAGGACCAAGTGCTTTGAGACCTTGAAGGGTGATGGAGTGTGGTACTGCCCTGAAACGCATTCTTGGCCTACTATAATACAATTTGTAATACATGACGATATAAATCTATCGATAACTACCCTAAACTTGTAATGAGAGAGTACTTTCTCATTGGCATCTAAATACAGATATCATCAGAGAAAAAAAGAGTACGTTGATCGTCATTTCTTCACATCCACCTCATGCATTCACACAAGCTGCGGATAAAGATACGTCGGACGGATTCGCCGCTGTGTTTTGATGTCGCGACTAAAGATATACGTCGGATGTACCCGGTAGTATTTTTTCCCCGGGTGCATCGATTTCCAAAGTTCGACATGTTCGACGTGTCACGCGAGGCTTTCGCATAGGTTCGGTACCAAGTGTATACGACGTTGTGCTTGATCCACTATTGGCTGTAATTAACAGGTTTGGTTTGGTTTGTGCGATTTAACGATGGGCAAAAATTGAATTTGATTCAATAGAACAAGTATGAGTCACGTGACAGTTAGCTTTAGCCACTGTTTTTCCCGTGTCGTGTCTACACACTGCCCAAAACGGGATGATTGATGTGTGGAGTGGATGGAGTGTATGGAGTGGGATGGAGTGTATGAAGAACAATATGTCTTACTGTTGTATACTGTGTACAAGTCGCTGGGCCGCAGCGTTGAACACACCCCTTTGCTATTTCATCGTAACAATATATATATATATTTCATCGTAACAATATATATATATATATATATATATATATATATATATATATATATATATATATATATATATATATATATATATATATATTGTTACGTTTGCTATATATTGTATGTTTGCTATTTCATCGTAACAATATATATATATATATATATATATATATATATATATATATATATATATATATATATATATATATATATATATATATATATATGTATATATTGTTACGATGAAATAGCAAAGGGGTGTGTTTATTTACAGTGATATGGCAGTGGGATAAGGTGAAGCCTACTAGCCCCAGGCACCAACGCTTTCTCCTCTTCTTCTCCCAGACCATCACAACCCTTCGTCGGCGTGACATTTCCCGCCTACTCAGCCTAAGCCCTCTGGGCGTGTTCGTGAGTCGTGCGAGGCTGACACGGCTTCAAGAGGGCAACATGACATAGTTTGGTTTTGGCAGACCGACGACTCGATGCTGTCAGGCGGGCTATTGCATAAGTTAAGTCACTGATGCGTTTGACAACCACATATGGTCCGTCATAGTGGGCCAAGAGTTTTTGATGTAGGCCACGGTGCCGAATTGGGCGCCACAGCCAGACTAGAACACCTACAGAGTACGTGACCCGCCGGTGACTGGCATCGTATCGCACTTTAGAATGTTCTTGTGAAGCACCAGACCGTAATCGGGCGATTCTCCCAGCTTCTTCGGCGAGACAGAGGGTCTCAGCCAGGCAGGGGTCTTCACGGCTTGTGAAGGGGAGGGTAGTATCCAGGGGGTAGCGTGGCGGTCTGGCATAGAGAAGGAAAAATGGACTGTACCCAGTCGTCTCATGCGTGGCGGTATTAAACGCATACGTGATGAAGGGTAGTATGGTGTCCCAGTTCTTATGCCCTGCGTCCACATACATGGCTAGCATGTTGATTGAGGTGATCAAGGACCCCGCGGTAACGTACCGTCTCTACCGCCTAGCACACTGGGAAATGCAGGCTGTGAGAACAATGATAGGGAGAGTGCGCTTCTCAGCGCGCGCTCTCCCTCGAGACCGGCCGTGGTGAAAGACGCGTTGCGAAGCGGTCGCGGTACTATTAATCACAACGACGAGGGACTTCATTTGCATGCCAGAAATTCTTGCGCCAACTGTTATATTGTAACGAGTACGAGGCAACGAACACTGAACCGATCAGTTCCACCCACTGCACTGTTTCGTCCTCTTCTTTCTCGGTTCCGTGAGGCACGCGGCCCAAAGTAACGGCGAAGTAGCTCCTCGGAGAGTCCTCGACAGCGCACTGGTGCCCACACCCATACAAGATCGCCAGGCTGGTAGTGAACGTCTCGGTGTCGGAGGTTGTACCGACTGGCATCGCGGTGTTGTTGATGTTGAATACGGCCCCGTGCAAGCTGGCGCGTTTCTTCGGCCAGCTGCAGAAACATGACGACGTCCGCATAGGCGTTGGTGGGATCGTCGCCGTGACTTATGGGTAGCATATATCCTCCAACTATACTATACCTCCAACATTGTTGTGACGGTACGACCGTAGACTAGCTGGAATGGCTCAAGACAGCTCCTGTTCAGCCGCATTGTATGCAAAAGTTGCATACGGAAGGACTTTATCCCACGTGCGATGCTCAACGTCGACGTACATGGAAATCATGTCTGCAAGTGTTCTATTGAGGCGTTCAGTCAGTGCGTTTGCTGCGGATGGTAAGCAGTAGTCCTACGATGACTTGTGCGGGTAAGACTGAAGAGAGCCTGCATTAGTTCAGCCGTAAAGGCTGTACCGCGGTCAGTAATAATAACCGATGGGGCACCGTGGCGCAGTACAATGGTCTTAAGAATAAACTGGGCTATTTCTGCAGCAGTTGCACGGGAAAGTGCCTGTGTCTCGCCATATCGCGTTAAGTAGTCTGTCACCACTACTATCCATCTGTGCCCTGATGCGGACGTTGGGAAAGGGCCCAGAAGATCCATATCCACTTGCTGGAAAGGGGCTGTTAGCGGAGGTATCGGCTGAAGGAGCCCTGCAGGCTTCAGCGGAGGTGTCTTTCGCCGCTGGCAATCTCGGCATGTTCTCACGTAGTGCTGGACTGAAGGCGGCAACTTAGGCCAATAGTACTTTTGTCGAATGCGTGCTAATGTTCGCGTGACTCCTAAATGATTATCCGAAGGCTCATCGTGGCATACATGCAAGATTTCTGGCCGGAGGTCGGACGGCACAACGAGAAGAAAGGTTTCCTTGTTGTGCTGAAAGTTTCTCTTATATAGGACGCGATTGCGAATGCTGTAGGAGGATAAACCTCGTGCGAAAGCACGTGGGACAGCTACATCAAGGCCTTCGAGGTGGTCAATAAGCGGGCGTAAACCGGGGTCAGCCCGTTGACGCTGGCCCATGTCGGTGGTCGTGACTACAGCAAGAAACGGGAAGTCGTCTTCGCGCTGTCGGGAGGGGCAGTATCAACTGGTGCACGCGACAAGCAATCGGCGTCATTGTGCTTATGGCCGCACTTGTATACAACCGTAATGTCGCACTCTTGGAGACGGAGGCTCCACCTTGCAAGTCGTCCGGAGGGGTCTTTGAGGTTGGCTAGCCAGCATAACGAATGGTGGTCGCTCAAAGCCCTAAAAGGTCGGCCGTAAATATAGGGTCGGAACTTAGTTATGGCCCAAACTGCCTCGAGACATTCCTTTTCCGTGGTTGAGTAGTTTGCCTCTGCTTTTGAAAGAGAGCGACTTGCGTAAGCGATAACTTTCTCAGTGCCATTTTGCCACTGAATCAGAACGGCACCGAGTCCAAAATTACTGGCATCGGTATGAATATCCGTAGCAGCGTTTTCGTCAAAATGGGCAAGTATCGGGGCGGCCTGCAGTCGCCGGCGCAACTCGTTGAAAGCATCCTCTTGATCATCTTGCCACGCAAAAGTGACATTGTCTCGGGTAAGACGCGTAAGAGGCTCGGCAATCACTGAAAAATTCTCTACAAAACGCCTGTAATAGGCACAAAGCCCCAAAAACCTTCTAACGGACTTTTTGTCGGTTGGGCGCGGAAAAGTTTTCACAGCAGCAGTCTTGTCGGGATCTGGTTTCACGCCCTCAGAACTAATAACATGGCCAAGAAAGCGGAGCTCCTGGAATCCGAAATGGCATTTCTGTGGTTTTATCGTCGGTTGGGCTGAACGCAGCGCCTGTAGCACCATTCGCAGCCGGTCAAAGTGCTCCTCAAAACTAGCCGCTAAAATGACGACATCGTCGAGATACACTAAGCACACTTCAGTCCAGAGAGAACGGTGTCCATCATTCGCTGGAAGGTTGCTGGCGCAGAACGGAGACCGAAAGGAAGCACTTTAAATTCATAAAGGCCGTCGGGCCCCGACGAACGCTGTTTTCTCTCTGTCCCTTTCGTCCACTTCTATCTGCCAGTAGCCATTCTTGAGGTCAAGTGACGAGAAATATTTGGCAATGCGTAACCGGCCCAATGCGTCATCGACACGTGGGGGCGGGTGTACGTCCCGTTTCGTTACCTGATTTAACTTACGATAATCGACGCAGAAACGCAAGGTGCTATCTTTTTTTTTCACCAGCACTACAGGCGAAGCCCAGGGGCTGGTAGACGGCTGCACCATGTCGTCGGTAAGCATTTCCTGCACCTGGCTTCGAATAGCCTCTCGTTTCGTTGACGACACTCGCTATGGGTGTTGGGAAATCGCCTTGGTCTCCGCGTCAACCATAATGCGGTGTTTGGCTACTGGGGTACGCCCAACTTTCGAAGACGTTGCAAAGCATCCAGCAAATTCCTGAAGGAGGTCTAGGAGTCGCCGCCGCTCAACCACCGACAGATTGGGATTCATGTCCACAGTTGATAGAATGTCGGGTGCATTACATCTGGCTGGCGACGGCGGCGCCAGAGATGTTCGCTGGCTCAATAAAGTCGGCAACATACGCGATGGCCATTCCTTTCGCAATGTGCTGAAACTCGGTTCCGAAATTCGTAATCCAGAGCTTCGTATAACCGTCCCGCAAGCGAACAAGTCCTCTTGCAGCGCAGATCCCTTTCTCAAGAAGCAAGCCCACGTTCGTCTCTGCCAGTACGTCTCGGTCGCATGGTGAGTCGCTTTCTACCAAGACCATAATGCTGCACCGTGGCGGGACCGTAACGTCAGCAGCTGTAATACGTAAGGCGGGCGTTGATGAACCGTCGACGCTAGATCTCGCAATGGCTTGGCTCGGGGAAAACGTCACTCGTGATTCTTGCAAATTAATTATCGCACCATTAGCCTTTAAGAAATCCAAGCCGAGTATGACGTCTCGCGAACAGTGGGTAAGAACGACGAAGTCGCAAACAAATAAATCATTCAATTGCAACTCTCGGAACACATCTTCCTGCCGGGGTAATAATGTGTCCCCCTGCAGTGCGGATATGAGGCCCAGTCCACTCGGTTAAAACTTTCTTCAATTTCCTGGCTAACCCACTGCTCATAACTGAATAGTCCGCCCCCGTATCAACTAAAGCTGTAATGAGAAAATCGTCGATAGAAACCGGTATGTCCGAAACTGCGCACTCAGGTAGACGGGCACACAGTGACCACTTTGTTAGACACCATATCAGACTTCTCGATAATAAGCAAGAATTTCGCAGATCGGCTCTCCAAGGTTAAAACTGAATGGACGGTGCCGCAAATTCGTACTGCTGGCGGTCACCTTAATTATGACACCGATCGGACTGTGCACTGTTGTGCGTGGCAATTCTTGATAAGGAAGACATCGCCAAAACGATCAGGGTCGGAAGTACTGGCCAGCCGGTCAGGGATCTGTCGCAACACGTACCGTCTTTGCCATAAGGACTAGGCACCGCATTTCGTTTCTCAACCTTGTAGTAGAGAATTCGTATCATTTCTGAAGCTGTAAATCTGTGCAAGCAAAGGAGAGTTCTTGTCCTCACTTCTTAATAAGTTGTGATCATCAGGAAACCAGTGTTGACTTTAGAATACAAGTGAGGAGCAAAACATGCAGCCTGGTTACTTTTGGCAAATACGGTACCGTACTCTCTCTCTCTCTCTCACACACACACACACACACACACACACACACACACACACACACACACACACACACACACACACACACACACACACACACACACACACACACACACACACACACACACACACACACACACACACACACACACACACACACACACACACACACACACACACACACACACACACACACACACTGCAGTGTGCATACGAACACTACGACAGACCTATGCCGCTGTATCCCGCCCAGCTCACAGGTAGATCGGAGCCCACGTGGGCGGTCACACGTGGACGGTGTTGTGACCGGAGTTCCGGCCGAATTATGCGCAGACTTCAGCAGCTGACAATGGAGGCGTACTGTTGTGGCCGGAGTTCCGGCCAGACTCCAGGCGTACTTAGCGGACGCCGGCGAGCGACCGAGAACCCCCCCCCCCCCCTCCCCTCCTTCAGGATAGAGACCAGCTGCCCTTCGAACCTTAATCCCCGTGGCGCCACGACGGCACCTATTCTTGTGCTTAATGGGCACGAAGCGCGTCGTTGAGCAGCGATTTGTCCTCACCACCGGAAGATGCGCAAGGAGGTTCACCCTCGGCAGTGGGCGGCACCTCGAGTGGTACCTCGCCCCCACTGATTGGATAGTATCGACGAACTTTGTTTCCCCAGCTAGGGAACTGGGGATAGCAAACCATATTTAACTGACGGATTTTGTTTGGACAGATAGCTCCGTTTTCCTCTCATGACTTGTACCTTCTTCAGTATGTAGAAAGTGTATATAAACGTTACTTTTTGCCTCTCCTCCCTGGCTGTCTTCCGCCTCGATGCATCGTCGCCTCCTGAGTCCGCTGCGGTGAAGCTCGCCCCCTGAACCCGACACACTTCAACGGTCATGCGGGCACCGCGGACATTGCGGAGGACCTACTATCCTGCTTACTGGGCCGAACACCTCCCAGGGGTTCAACGGAATTGCGGCAAGCGTGGCAACAGAAAGTGGCAAAAAAAACGGTTATGTTGTGCTAGATATGCTCGCATTCATCTTCACCGGAGTAACCGCCGGCGATTCGATTCCGTCGTATTAGTAGTGTGGAAGGGTCAGCCTTGTTCCGAAGAAAGGAGGCGATGCGGGGCTATCGGTCGCTCACTCTGACGAGCGTACTACATCGGCTGTTCGTGCACATTTTAAAGAGTGAATGAGTGGATGGTGTTACGTTTCTCCACCGACAAGTAGGACAGCTGACGCGGCCACCGCATAGCAACAGGCAGAACCGCGAGCGGATCGGCCATTTCGACGCCGTTCATCGGCCGCGCAACGCTTCCTCCTGCGGGCGAGTCTCAACGTGATCCTGCCACGCGCCAATTGTGTGTGCGTGCGTGTGTGTCCAAACGCCGGCCAAGCCCGGAGCTCGGGGGAGAGTGCGCCACCCTCGCCCGTCTGCAGGAGGTGGAGGAGATGCGTTCGGACCACCTGCGATTGAGTCATCCCATCTTGCCCAGACTTGTTGGGCGCTCCATTTCCTGTGAGGGTTTACCCTTTAACTGGAAAACCTATAAAAAGCAGCGGCCGACTCCATGTGAGATAGAGACTACTTTGACGCGCCGTTGAGACGACGCTAGACACCAGCTGTGTGAGAGTGTCTGTAATCTCTCCGGGTCAGCTTCTCTGCCCGCTCCTTCATGATGTTTTAGTAAAGGTTGTTTCGTTAGAAGACGCCTCGTCTTTGCTGGGACGGTCGATGCCGTCCGCCGTCCACGGAGCCGCCAGGCCAACGCTACCGAGGGGCGCGCAAGCGCGAGCCGCACGTAATAACTGGCTGGCAGCGGTACGCTACCCAGGCGCACGCGACCCCAAACCTAACAACTGGTGAACAGCGGTGGGACGACGACGACCAAGCCGTAACCGTGGTCGGAGGGACGAGCCAGGCGATACTGTCGTCCAACAACTGGTGAACAGCGGAGGAACGAGGACGACCAAGCAGTGACCGTGGTCGATGAAACGAGCCAGGCCTGACCTAGGTGCAACATCTGGTGGGAAGAGCGGAGATGTCTCAGGCGTGACCCGTGAAACAAGCAGCTAAGCGGAAAGGCGGGAGCAGTGCAACGAGCCCTGTGTGATGACTGGTTGCCTGCAGCGGAACGACTGCGTTGGATTCTTGGCTGCGAGGTTCGGTGAGTGCGGGACTTTCTTCTACTGAGTTTTGCCAGGGTTTTGTTAAGTAGAGAACAGAGCTGGTAACTGTGTTGTCCTTGTTGCTGCGCTAATTGCAGCAAGGCAATAGTGGGCAGTATAGAAGGCAGCACTCGGAACAGCCATGGATTTGGATTTGAAGTCGTTGCGCAAACCGAAATTGCTGGAGCTTGCGGAGGAGTTGGGTCTGGATTTGTCAGACAAACTCAGAAAACCAGAATTGTTAAAGGCTATTCTTGCGTTGGAAGCTGAAGATGACGAGCTTTTGGAATGCCTTGAGATCATTGAAGAACGTAAGGAAAGGCTAGAGAAAGAGGAGCGTGAACGTGAACGTAGGGAACGTTACGAGAAAGAGGACGCCCGCGTAAGGAAACTGATGCAGCTGGAGATATCAGCACATAGAATGAGCGTGGAAAGGATTAAAGCTTGCAATGCCATTCAGTGTAACGGTTCAATACCGCGAGATGGTCCGCCACCGTTCCTCATTGCCGAGGATGTGGCCGAGTATTTGGCAGACTTCGAAAGTGTCTGCAGAAGTAAACGTTTCGAGCGAGATAGTTGGGCGCAGAAGTTGGTAGCTCTTCGCTCCGCTGAAGCGTCGGAAGAAATCAAGCGATTGGTTGGCGACCGCTTGAAAAATTACGATGCACTAAAAGAGTCATTGCTGATACGATATCAGATAACGCCTCAGGATCTTCGAAAAAGATATGAGAGCGAGAAACATTGTGACACGACGTATTTTGATTTGGCGTATCAGTTGAAAGCCGCTGTAAGCGAATGGCTAGACAGTGCGGAAGTTTCGGAGCAAATCGAACTTGCACCAGAGTGTGACAAACAGCTTGGGGAAGCGGCCGAGCAATGTGACCGCAGTAGCGAGCCGACCGAGCCTCGAACAGAAGAGTATCCTGTTACCTTGGTCGAGCCACTAGCTGAGACGGTTAGCACATTCTTAATCGGCGAGAAGTCCGAAGTGACGCCGTTAAGCGAGGTGAACTACATGCCGACCCAAGTAGCTGTAGGAGATACAGTTCCATCAAATGAGAGTGGAGAACTGGTAGTAACTGAACCGTCTCTCGAGTCGAAAGCAGAAGCTTGTGTAGAGCGCGACGGAGATGAAAATGAGCTAGGAGAGGAGGAACTTTCAGTTTCCGAAATCAGCTGTGTCGTAGAGCAGGGCACGCAGAAAACCAAAGTGCCGATCAGGGAAACTGCGCAGCCCGCGAGTTGTTATCAGCCAGAACAGACCGACGAGGAGTGCGCGTACGCTGTAGAGAGCGAGACTTGCGAAGGCGACAGCGACCAGAGCAGAGTCAGAATCGTTCGAGCCCGATACCACGCTAGGTTGTATTCGCGAAAGCAACCCCAGTGCGAACGCGGACGTAGCACCTATAGCCCTCACACAATCCGAAGCGCCCCAGCTGTCGCAGGAGCTTGATTCTGCTCCGGTTAGCTCTGAGCGAGGCGACGCACTGAGTGGCGAGCCGCCAGAGCAAATGCCTGGAAGGGGGGCTGACACGACTGAAGTCAGCCGTTGTTGTCGTTCGGACTTGACTGAAAGTGAGTCCCGCGCTGCTGGCCGCGATGCAGACGCGGCGCCGCACTTTGACTGCTTTGACCACTCAGACGACACCGGTATCCTACAAGCTCCGGTTACCGCTAGCTTGCTAGAGCTCGCGCCGAAAGAAAGTAGGACTAGAGTATTCAAATGCTGCCACCGAAAAACGCGGAAGGGCAGGCACGAGAAAGATTGCTGCCGTCGTAAGGAGAGCAAGCTCAAACGGTTGCAACAAGAAAGCAGAAAGCCTGTGTTCCAGTGCTGCCGCAGAAAAAAACGGAAAGGCAGGCGCGAGAAAGAATGGAGCAAGTTGAAGCTATCGCGAAAAAGAAAGCGACTATCCCAAAGGCACAAATGCGCCCGTGCCCAGAAAATGCGTGACTGGTGCGCCAAGCGTAAGGAGAGGGATAGGTTGTTTAGAAAGGTGAGCGACTCATGCTCATGCGTTTCTTTGCACAGAAACAGGAAGGTATGGTTGTTCCGTGAAACGGACAGCCGAAGCTTTAGTGAAAAGGGTGATCTCAACGGTAACGCCGATGGCTTAAGTCGGAGCCCCTAACGTGAGAAGCCTCAATTTTCACTTGTTGGTGTTTTTGTTCCTGGCATAGGATTTTGAACATATTGTATTGCATTATTTTTGTTTGAAGGGATGTTTTTGAAAGCGCAATTTTCAAATTTGTGGACGCATTCCAAGTGCTGCTGAGCTGCCCTTTAGTATAGATGGGGGCATGTGAAGATTGTGCCGTGCTTGCTGGCTGAACGGTTGAGTTTTTAGCGTGATTGTGACGTTGTGGGTTGTCAGAAATCTCTGCTGAAGACCAGTTGCAGAGTGCCTTGGAAACCGGACTTGCCAAGGACTTCTTCAGGCTGACTGGCTCAAGAGAAGCAGTCGCGGACGATCCCGGCTAGCAGCAATATCCCGATCCCTCCGGACAGCGGATGCAGTACCCTGCCCTTCGGGATCTCCCTTCCCCGGCGGGGCAGTCTGTTACGTTTCTCCACCGACAAGTAGGACAGCTGACGCGGCCACCGCATAGCAACAGGCAGAACCGCGAGCGGATCGGCCGTTTCGACGCCGTTCATCGGCTGCGCAACGCTTCCTCCCGCAGGCGAGTCTCAACGTGATCCTGCCACGCGCCAAATGTGTGTGCGTGCGTGTGTGTGCAAACGCCGGCCAAGCCCGGAGCTCGGGGGAGAGTGCGCTGCAGGAGTTGGAGGAGATGCGTTCGGACCACCTGCGATTGAGTCATCCCATCTTGCCCAGACTTGTTGGGCGCTCCATTTCCTGTGAGGGTTTACCCTTTCCTTGTGAACTGGAAAACCTATAAAAAGCAGCGGCCGACTCCGCTGAGATAGAGACGACGCTAGACACCAGCTGTGTGAGAGTGTCTGTAATCTCTCCGGGTCAGCTTCTCTGCCCGTTTCTTCATGATGTTGTAGTAAAGGTTGTTTCGTTAGAAGACGCCTCGTATTTGCTGGGACGGTTGATGCCGTCCGCCGTCCACGGAGCCGCCAGGCCAACGCTACCGAGGGGCCCGCAAGCGCGAGCCGCACGTAATAACAGCTGGCAGCGGTACGCTACCCAGGCGCACGCGACCCAAACCTAATAATGGACAAAGAACCCTGGCGCGCTCACCAAACTGCAAAATGGCTTCCGCTTGAGACGGCGTCTAGATGACAATTACTTCGTGCTCACCCAGACGACAGATTGCTCGAAAAAAATTTCGTAGCCTGGTGGGCTGCTTCCTGGATATTGCTAAGGTATGTAATAGTGTCTCCTACGAGCTACCCTTCAATCGCCTTTCAGAATTTGAAATTCGACTTGTGTGGACCAACCTGCGGTGCCGACTACACAGTTGACCTGTTTTGGTGGCACACGTTCGAAGCACGTGCCCGTGGACAGGGGCCTGAAAAACGGATGTCCACTTTCATTGTTACTGTATGTGATGCACAGTACGTACGTTGCAGGTATGAGCCCACTTTGAAGCTGGGTTTGCAGTTTTCCTATATATATGAGGGACCACCGGAAGTTTTGTTCCTGCAAGCCCTTGCCTATGCCGACGACCTGGTGCTGCTTGCAGAGAACATGGGCATGCTCCAGAAGATGACCACACTGGCCACTATCTGCGAACACTGACTGGGATTGCAGTTCAGCACCAAGAAGTCAGCAGTGCTGCAGCTCTCGGTTGGGCCCACACAATAGTGCTGAGGTGAGCCTGCCCAGCAGTGACACCGTATACCTAGGGCCACCGAGTACCAATAACAAGATGTACTCGTCAGCTCCGCGCCATGACTATTGGAGGCGCACGAAGAGCACATTCGGCAAGCCAGCCAGAGGGCCGGAAATCCTTTGCGTAGACACTGCCTGTGGGTCAGCAACAGGTACTTGCTGGTCAGTAAACACTGGAAAGCAGTGAACGTGCCTGCATTGATTTTTGGAAATGTCTCCGCCTATCGACCAAAACATGGTCTTGGTTAGAACGCGGCCAGCGCAAAGTGGGTAGAGTGGCCCTAGGCTGCCATGGACGAATGAGGGGCTGTCGAGAGCCTACAAGGTCACCTCAGCTGGCCGTCGTTCGAAGCACGCGAGGAGCACATTAGGCTATGACTACGAAGGCCATCTGCGGACCCCGAGGGTTCCAATACCTGTCTTTGGGTGGCGGGACAACGTGAACCGCGCGCTTAAAGACATTGCACCGTACGTTCGGCCTGCTGAGGCAACCGGCACGGGAGCAAGCGAGCTGAAAGGCTGCGAGTGGTGCACAGCATGTGCGGAAGGAGGCAGATCAGTGGCGCACAGTAATGGGCTCAGTTAACCCTGCTCCTCTACTGCACTCATATAAGACTGGTACAGCCTCGGACAAGCTGTATAAAACAGTTGGAGTGCGATTCTCTTTTAGGCCCGTGCTGGAATGTTGTGCATTCTTCTGTACAGTCAGCGGTTCGACACTCATACGGTAGTTCAGGCAGGACCTTGCGGAAAGTGCTGTGGGGAGCAGAACATTGAACATTTTGTCACCTCCTACCCGGAGTTAGTGCCGCAACACTGAGAGAACACCGCTGTACTGCAGGCGTTGGAATTAAAGCCCCTGAAACTTGTTGATATTCGCATGGAACGCCGCCTGTGACGGAAACGAACCGCACACGGCGGCGGCGGCAACGTTACGCTTGCTCCAAACGAACTCATACCCCAACCCCTGGCGCATGAAGCACATCGACCCAGACTACGACGGACAACATGTGTGTGAACGGTGCAGTGACTGTGTAGACTTAAACCATATGATGTGTGGTTGTGCATCGAGCGACGCCTACGCCAAGAACAAGGAACGTTGGGACAAAGTGTTAAAAAGTGCTTCACTACATGATCAGCTTCGGGCTGTCCAGGAGTCCCGCACGGCGGCGGAGAGCTTTGGGCTCTCTGTGCCGACGTGGGAGCTGCCCTCTACACCTGGCGCCTAGCCGAGTGTCCTCCAGGACCTCTAGTGTGGGAAGTTTTACCAAACCAAACCAAAGCCAACGTGGCCCGTAAGACGCCAGAGCAGACTGAAATCCACAGTGACACTAACTGCATGATGGAGAGCTCAGTGACTCACGCGCCCTCCCCATGTCTGTTTTAGTGCTGCTGCACTACTACCCGCATTCTCGCAAAATCCCGGGAGGGTGGCTCCTCCTGGCCCCACGGGACTGGGACTGGTCGGTCACTGCCGCTTGTGGCGGGGGCTAGCCTGCCACCGAATTTTTACTCGTTGCAGGCCTCATTGCACCCGCTACCGTTTCGCTGGTGGACGACGGCTGTTGTAGTTGCGGCGCGCGTCTTTATCTCCCTTTTCTTTTTCTTTCTTTTCTATTTTCTCTTCTGTCCGCACGAGGCAGCGGTGGTGGCTCAGCTTCTTCTTCTTCTTCCTTGATATTTGGCACATACCCACGAAGGGGGACTGGCCAGGGTTCAGTGTGGACTGCCAAATGTCCTACAGAAACTGAATTAGTCTATTAAAGTAATTGACAACTAAACAAAAACATAAGATTCAAGATCACAAAAGAAAGAAAAGCAGGCTCGTGCATTTTCTTTTCCTTCTTCCTTCAGTCGCAACCACAACAACAACAACAACAAAATCCCGATGTCTGAAGCCGATTTGATCTTTGTCCTTTCCGATGAACTTCAGGTGTCCACAGAAACAAGTGGGACAGATACTGTGTCTTTCCTTTCCTGTAAACCAATTATAGAACGCTGTTGAACTTAGATGCGTTCAACGGAACGCTCAAGAAAGCAGCAACGTTCAGGCTTTCGTACAAAGTGTGATTCGTATCCAACGCCATCGCTAATAAGATCATTGCTTTAAGAAGATCGTATCGGTGGAGCATATGCAATGTGTGGTCTGGAGGAGGAGGAGGAAAAAACTATTTCACGAGCGAGTTTGGACCCTTCAAGGACCCAGGGCCACCGCACGGCCCTCACATTACGCGCATGTGTCCAGGTCACGTAGGGCCATGGCACTGGTACCCCGGTCCACACAGCAAAGTTGGATGTCCAGGTCCTGCGACGTAAGGAGGGCCTCCCATTCCTCCCATGATCCGATGGCGGGCTGTCCCTGAGGGGGAGGATCGGCAGGGCATCCGAAAAGAATGTGGTCCAAGGTGGCGTGCAACTCTCCACAGAGAGTGCACTCAGAGGAAACGGGTCGGTAGTAGGATAGGCGTTGAGGGGTGAGAAGCGTTCGGGTTTGAAGACGCCTCCAGAGGTTTTGTTGGGAGTGAGACAGCTGGTAGTGGGGAGGGGGGTAGAGTCGACGGACAAGGCGTGCTTGCTTTGTGAGCTCAGAAAATGTATGTGCCCGCTCCCTCGAGAAATCCCGGCATGGGTCGCCATTTGCCCGGCTAATAAGTCCTTGGGCTATGTTATCGGCGGCCTCATTTCCGGGATTGCCAGGGTGACCCGGCACCCATATAAGCTCAATACGCCTGTTAATCCCGTCTGCTCAGAAATCCTATCCTCTATTCATCCTTAATTGTTACCTCCTTCCGAGACAGCCGGTCGCCGAATTAATTGCTCTCATTAAAGCTGCATCCACAGTGGCAAAAAAGGACCCCCTCATTATTATAGGCGACTTTAACTGCACACATGTAGACTGGGGCTACATGCGCACCAACAAGAGAGGAGCGGAATTACACAACACCCTTCAGATGCAGGGCCTCTCTATATATAATGATCTCAGCACACCTACAAGAATCGGCAATAGCGTCACCACCGATACTAGCCCAGACCTTACATTCGGCCGAAACCTTCCAACACTGGTATGGAGCAACCCGAATGAGACCCTGGGCAGTGACCATTATATAATAACTATAGAGCTTGACTTTGCCAAAAAAGCTAAAATCTACCGTGTCCGGCAAACTAGCTCGGATAATCTGCGTAAGCACAGAGAGGCCAGAACATTAAAGACCCCCTTTAACCTCCACACATGGATGACACAGCTCAAGGAGGATGTCCAGGCTTTCACACCACCCCCGAGACTTCCTTTGCAGATAGTAGGTTAATGCACCTTCTCGAAGCACAGAAGAGTATCCTTGCGCGCTGGAAAAAACATAAGCATAATCGAAAGCTTAAACGTAAACTGGCGCAAATTCAAAAGCAAGTAGAAGAGCACAGCGCCGCCCTCAGTAAACATAACTGGCACCAAATATGCGATGGGTTACGAGGTAATCTCTCCTCCTCCAGGGCCTGGCATCTTCTTCGACACATGATATACCCCACACAAACTAAAAAGGAAACCCGGCTTACCCTCAAGAGGCTTATCCATAAACATCGATGTAGTCAGCAATCGCTCTTAGCCCAGCTGCAATCAACTTATACTACTGTGGGCCAAGCAATATCCTATCCAGACTACATAGGCCCTGATCAACCCTCCCTAGATGCCGCCATTATGGAGATCGAAGTTAGATCAGCCCTCCTTAAGCTGCGCAACTCAACCCCTGGGGAAGACAAAATCACCAATGTCATGCTCAGAAACCTAGATGACCGTTCTATTTCCCTGCTCACTGAATACTTTAACGAGTGCTGGGAAGCGGGGCAGCTACCGGATGAATCGAAGCACGGTAAAATAATATTCATTCATAAACCAAACAAGCCCATAAATGCCCAAAATCTCCGTCCCATCTCCCTGACATCATGTCTGGGGAAACTCTTTGAGCATGTCATCCTCACCCGTCTTACGCAACACATGGAATCCCATGGACTGTATCCCCATAGCATGCTAGGTTTTCGAGCTCATTTATCGGCGCAGGACGCCCTACTACAGATTTCAAATGCTATCCTCAATGATATGGCACACCACACCAGAGCAATACTGGCAGTAGACCTCACCAAAGCATTTGATAAGGTCACGCACAGTGCTATCCTGCAAGGCATTCAAGAGCTGCAGCTAGGGCCTAAGGCCTATATCAGGGCCTTCCCGAACGGGCGCACCGCCTCCTTGCATATAGATGATATACAGACTCCCTCTTTCACACTTGGTAACATTGGCACCCCGCAAGGCGCAGTGTTGTCGCCATTCTTTTTTAATATTACCATGATCCCGCTCGCAAAGGCTTTAAGCAGTATCCCACACTTGGGACACACCATTTACGCGGGTGGTCTGGAAGCATGGAAGTCTGATTAACAAAGCAAAATAATAATATTGAGACACAGCAAACACAATCCTCTTAAAACGCCGTGCATGCTGCACTATATTCCGTGATTACCCGAGTTAAACCGTCTGTATTTTTTTCTTGTTTCTTCACTTCGATGTAAATGGCTGGGATTCAGGGCGCCGCCCACTCCTCCGTTGCAAAGGGATAGCCACACGATCATCAGCATGATCGCCATCATCATTATCGCTTTTGAACCGTCGAAACCGTGTTAGTCCTTACTTCGACAATGTCCGTAGTTCTCCGTAGTGTCTTTCTGCCAGCAGTTCATTGCTCAGGGAGTTGCCATAAAGACGTTCCCGGTAGATGACATCCTTCCTGACACCATACAGGTCCAGGGTGGGCTTTGCCTTCGCTCAGTTTCGCCACTTCTGTCTCCGCCCTTCGCACCTCATCGCGTATGCTAGCCCCAGTCACGCTCGAGGTTCGAGTAGAAGCGATTGAAGCTGGCGGAACAACAAAAGGCCGACGTAAATTTGCTGTCCCTCGGTGCCCCGCATGGACAGGGTCAGCGTCTCGCGGGCTAATGTTGAGGTAGGCGGACGGAGTAGCTGTTGCTCGTAGCTCAGCTTTGCAGCTGCCCATCGCGTTGTAGGGTAGGAACAACCCAGGTCTCCCTGTACTTCTTATGTCGGAGTGTTTCGTTGGACACATAAGCCCATACTGCGCGCACCTCCGAATTCTGAGAACTCGTGTGTCCCAGCAAAGAGACATAGCATTGCGTCGGCGTATGTAGGACCGGGCACCGAAACGACATGCCATGCCCATATAGCCTGGATAACTGAAACGCAATTGCAACGTATATTGATTTCAGAATTACTGCCGGTGCCAGTTAATTATTTTTCGATCACAGCGTGAAAATTTAATGTGCTTGCTGACACCAATAGATATAACTAAAAGCAAATTGACAAAATAGCACTGGATATAGCATGTACTATAGTTTCACTAAAATATTCGCGGTCATTAAGAAAATACAGCAAACTGAGGCATACGCAGAAAAGAGTGCATGTACAGAGAAAAATATGCAAAATGCGTTAAAAGCGGAGTATGCATTAATACACTTGCTCACTCACAAGCTCCCGTAGCTTCTCAATCTCTCGACCTGTGGCAGACACCACCTCTGGAGTCACCCAGGAAAGCTTCGCTAACCTTCGAAGGAAGCGGACCGAACCCTTTAGTTCGGTGCGGTTTCGGTTAACAGCGCCAAGGGCTTCTCTGAGCGTCTGCACCCCGCATGCCAGCGCAAGGTGACTGTTTAGTTGTCCCACTGCGTAAATGTCATGGACCCGCCTCTCCGCTTCCTCGTCTCTGCAAAAACTTATTATATACAGCGCTGTATAAGTGGCTAGTGTCAAGCAGTCCAGTGGCGTACCGTCAGCGCTGTTCATGGCGGGCACGGGAAAGCTAGCTACAGGCGACTGCTGAATGTTCTGTGCCTCATATTCCGTTCGTACCTGTACCGGAGGTAAATAATCGGGCACAAATCCCGCACTGGCTTGGAGGGGCACGTCGTGCCGATCGGGAAAGAACTCATTCACGACAATTACGTCGTCATTGTCAGATGGTGTCGATGGCATGGATACAGTCTCTCGCTCCCAGGAATTCAATTCTGCACACTGATCAACATGCACAGACCTGCTTTCACCGAGTAAACTGTCATCGTCATAGCCATACGGTGTCGGTGGCATTGACACAGTCTCTTGCTCCCAGGAATTTAATGCTGCGCACTGAGCAGCAGGCACCGGCCCTTCCTCACCGCTGGTCCCTGTGTTAAGATCAAAAGCTTGCGTAACGTTCTCTCCTTGAACTTCGCGCATGCTGCTTGGACTTGCACTATTTCCGCCAGAATGATTCAATAACCACTGAATGACCATGTTATTAACTTCCTCTCGTATAAATGGGACCGTTGGTTGACCAAGAGGAGTCTTGCATTCTGGGCGAGAGGCACGCTCATCTGCTTCATGATAGTGTGAGCCAAGTTGGATTTCATTCATTCCAGTCTTCTCATCGTTCGCAGTGGGGAGCGGAACAGTTGGACCTTGTCGACCACAGGGCCGGTTAGGTGCGTCGGCTTCTTGAACTTGTGCTCTACCATCAGAAACATCAGGAGGACACTCTTCCGTTATACCCGTGCTAATATCAGCTATAGGTGAAGGCAGTGGATAATCAGGAGTTAGGGTGGCTTCCACTGTTACCTTCGTAAGGGACCAGCCATCTTTTGGTTCTTTCTTTACTACCACTTGCTTTGAAGCAGCGTCAGAGTGTGAGTAGATCTCCTTCTCCATTCTGCCTGTGCGCCTTGATTTGACCTGATGCCCACTGCTGAGATGCTTGTCGCTTTTTAAGTGAGCAGGTGCATGAGACTTGGCTGCTTCTGAATGACTGCGCTCCCTCTTGCGCTTGTGGGTGCAACGTTTCGACTTGTCATGTGATTTAGTGCGACCTTTGTTGTCCATCATGGCGCCAGAAACGGATGGTGCATCTGTGGCTCTACTAGTATGCATTGCAGCAGTCGCGGAATTGTTCAGCTTAGTTTCTGATACACGGCGCCTTCTGGTCCGAGATTCACTCCGACGTCTCGTCCTCGATGTACTGCGACGTCTCCTTCTCGATGTACTGCGACGTCTCCTTCTCGATTTATTGCGACGTCTCGTTGGAGATTCACTGCGCCTTCGACGCCTTTCGTCGCCTTCGCTTCGATGCGTACTCTGTCGCATGTTGCAAGTATTACTAAGGATGCTGCGCCGCAAGTTGTGCGTCCGCTTCTCCTTGCTTGCGCCGCCGCTAATCCGTTCATTTGCCGATGACACTGACTTGTTTAGTTTGAGAGTCCTTTGCAGCAGGTGAAGCTGGTGCTCCTCGTTTGCGCCGCTGATAGTCCTTGCATTTGCCGATGACATTGGCTTGCGTAAGTTGTGAGTTCTGTGCAGCAGGCGATGCTGTTGCTCTTTGCGTACGCCGCCGCTAATCCTTTCATTTGGCGATGACACTACCTCGCGTGGTTGGAGTGTCCTGTGCTGCAGACGACGCTGCTGCTCTGTGCTTACACCGCCGCTAATCTTTTCATTTGCCGATGACACTGGCTTACGTAGTGGAAGAGTCCTGTGCATAATGCTACGCTGCTGCTCTTGAGAACTCCCTGGGGTACTGCCCGGGCCGCTCTGCGCTTGTGACTGGTATAGCAGGTGACGTCGCCGCTCCTGGGGCCGCGGTGGGGAGTTTTCTGAACGACGGTACTGTGAATTCTGCGATGACGTGTGCGGCGACGTCACGGTGTTTTCTTGGCGTCTGTGAAATCGAAGATTTTGAACGCCACAAGTGGCCGATGAGCTGCGTGGGCTGTCAAGCGGCAGTTGGGCTTGTGGAGCGCGGATCGTGTGCTGTTGCCAGCCACCTCGGCCGCGATAATACTGACCAGTGAAGGGCATTCTGCAACCCTGTCCTCGCTGGAACCTGTACGGCGGCGGCATAGTAGGAGTGGGTCCACCCATGAAGAAAGGTCTCCATGGTCGGGGACCGCCAATAGCACTCGGCTGTGTTGGCCGCCAGGCAGGACGAAACCATGGTCGGTGGCTACCACGTAGTGGCCGCGTGGTATCTCGAAAGGGCGTCGATGAGGGGCCGGGGTCTTCAGAGGCGCTGACGCTGCGACCAACGTCGAAGAAATCGGCAGCAGAGCTGAGGTAGCGCTGCACTTCAGCAGGAGCGACTTCGCTGTCCACGCTCGGTGTTGTGAAGCTCTGGCGTGGACACGTTCGATCAACCTCATTCTCCATGGCAATCGTTGCGGTACTCGGGCGTGGTTTGCTGGGTTCCATGAATGGCTTCCACGTCAGCCGTTCTTCCTGCATCTACCGAGAGCGAATCAAGCCGCGCGTGCTCGCAGCATTGGCACGTACCTGCCATGCGCTGCGAGCGGAGGTCGTCTTCCTCTTCGTTAGCTTGCGGAGTTTTGTCAGCACTGCGATTCAGGCGGCCTCGCAGCCAAAAACTGCAATAAAAAATTACTTGTTTGGATCGAATCGTAACGGGCGCCGAGTGACGTCAAGTGTTCCCACAGATGACGCAATTTGAGAGCTGCTTCCAGAATCTCAATCCTAAACAAGGTTTACCTGCAGAATTAAGCGCCGCTGTAGCTTATGTGTAGGGGAGGCTGAAAATGTTTAAAATATGATCGTTCTTTAATTGTTGCATGTATGATAGTTTATACTATTGTTTTGTGACAGCGTGGCAATCTGAACGTCTGCTTCCTTTGATTTATTCATGTTTTTTTTTCTTTCTCAGAGGGACGTAGACGGCACGTTTCACTCTTGTGTTCATCCCTGCCAGGGGCCGAGGGGGAAAATGTTAGCAACGTTAGCCCACAGTCTATATCTAAATAATAGCTGCAACAGTGTTACAACATGAGTTGCGGCGTGTTAGAAGCGCGGATCATGTTGCATCACAATCCCATCGCTGACACCAGTTGTTAGATGTCAGGAGCCGGTGCCGCTTAGGCCATCTTGTGACGAGACAACGTGAACAAAACAAATGACTTCGGCCAGAGAGAAGCCGCCACGTCTCCTCCGGCCGAGGAGCACAACACGCGGTGAGCTCTCACGACGATCTGTCTCGACCACTGACTGACCAAGCGTCTTCTTTCATGGGCCAGAACACCGGTGGCATTCTCCGATCCGGACGCAGTAGTTGGCCGCGGGCCAAAAGCGCGCTGGTCTGCAGTCGCGGATCTGTCAAACATCACCTAGTCTAGGTAGTGTTGATCTGTCTGTTGAACTGTCGCGGTGCGAGGGGGAGAGGAGGGTGCGCCTCCACGGCGCCGGCGGGGTAGCCGGTGGTCGCTAAGGCGCCAGGTTGTCTGGTTGTCTTGTCCGGACACGCCTGAAGCGGAGGTTTTCAATGCGCTGCTGCCATGCGGAGCAGCACCGGGGCTTGTAAAAGGGCATCCGCCGCTCGCCTGCATCCGCTCGACTCCAGTCGTCGGCCGCTACAGGAGCCGCGCGAACCGCGGCTGGGAGCTCGATCCTAACGGCTCGTCCGCCGACCGAAGAGGTCTCGAAAGGGGCCACACCTCTCCTCGGTGTCTCCTGAGGAGACCTAGTCAGCTGGGCTAGTCTTCGGTCCCCAGATTTGTCCATAAGAATGCAGCGTTTTAGTGAACGTGAGATTTCCTGATTGTGGCGTAGTAAGACAAGACCGTTTTATCTTTCTCAGAAATTGCTTATATGGCCAATGTAAACAGATTTAGCAGCAGTCCGGCAAGCTGCTGTGACAAAGTTGTAAAAGGAATGGCTTTCAGTTATCCGGATTCCTTTACGTGCAAATAGAAAACTACCTACATGGTCGTGAAGAGCCAGCAGTCGGCCTGTTCGATCGCGCCAGCATCGTCTGCGCGCGTTACGCGACCATGTAGACGAGGCAGCGTAGCAGTGCCGTGCGGCGTCGTCTGCTGTCAACGACAACATCATGGCGGATTACCTAGCATGCATCGCTTCATGCAAGCTCCCTATACTGTGTCACTCAGGGGCCGAAGAGGTGCTGTATTGCGTTACTTTACTTATCACGTCATGGTACACCTGGATGCCAACGGATTATGATTATGTAAGATGATACAACAGAGAGCGGACGCCATTGATTGATTTATTAAATCTTTATTTGCCACCGATTTAGGAGGCCCCCTACTCCCCGCTCCTGGCACGCAGGCCTGAAGAACGGGGGCTGGAACCTCCGCGACTAACGACTGGCGAATATACATTGGTTATTCGCGGCCTCAGCCGCCAGGCGGGCGACTTTTTGCTGGTCAGCGGGGACGTCGCTTTGCAGCAGGGTTACCCAGGCTTCTCTACTTTTAATGTTGTCCCTAGCGCCAGGGCATTCCCAAAGTATATGGCCGAGGGTCCCCCTCGCTTCGCAGGCTTTACATTTATCATTTTTTCTCTCATCTATCTGGGTGTGAAACAACCAGACAGGGTTTGGGAAATTTCCGGCTTGTAATCGCCGCCAGGCTATGGCCTCTTTATTATTTAAGCTAGGATCCGGTGGCGGCATCAGAAATCTTCCTAATCTATAATTTTCGATTATTTCTTTATAGGTTTGCAAAAGTTCGTCCATCGCCTGGCAGTCGGGCGGCTCCACGTTTGCCCGGCGGGCTAAACCATGGGCCGCCTCGTTGCCGGGGACGGACGTGTGTGCTGGGACCCAAATTAGGGTGATTTTGCGATCGATTTTAGCTACAGCTGTTAGAATTCGGGCGGCTTCTTGAGAGACCCTGCCTTTTCCGATATTCCAGAGAGAAGTTTTACTGTCGCTAAAGATCAATCTAGGCTTCGTTCCGACGCAAACGAGCGCTATTGCGACCTCTTCAGCCGTGTCTATGTTTCTGCTTTGGATGTTGGCGGAGACTACTGGTGCGCCGCTACCATCCGCGGCTACTGCCGCCCCTGATCGGCCGTCTACGTAGGTAACTTCTTTTACTCTGAATTCTTTTGCTCTTTTAAGTCCATGTTGAGAAGAAGTCTTCCAGTTTTACTTCCTTAGAATACATTAGGTTGAGTGCGGAGAGGCAGAAAACATTATCTAGTGGTATTTTCCGCACCGTTCGCGGTTGCCAATGAGTGCCGCTGTATCGCGGCCGTTCGCAGCCGACACGAGAAAAAAAAGAACACCATTAAAATATTGCATGATATGACCTTGACGAACGTCGTACTGGATCTGAATTTCACGATGTCCGGGAGAAATGCGGTTATTCGCACGATGCGAATGAAATGCAGCGACTACGCTAGGACATATGAACGAATACACTAAAGCAGGGCAAGATTCAGGAAAATAGGGGTCCTGAGCTAACGCTTGCAGGCCGTTCCGCTTTCCCGTCACATGGTGGTCTTTTTCCTCCTCTTCTCTGCCCTGCTAGACTATACACCATTTTATTTTAAGCGCACTAAATGCAATAAATGAGATTCACGCGACACTAATGTATCACCATTCAATCACAGAACACTCCACTGTAACAGTCAGGCCTGGAGGTAGCAGGAGACCGAGAGGCACTGTGGGTAGTCCTATTTCCCTCTTATAAAGCGGAAGAAAGAGATAGGACTATTTGAGATTGGGGGACGACTGTGGTGCCGGCGAGAATAGATTTTTTTACTCATTTGACAAGTTTTTTCAATTACGCCATTTTAATGTTGCCTCCGTCCGACCTTTTCCCTCTGCCTCTCTCTACCGACACCACTGAATATAGGAATTGGCGGAAAACGACGCAAAACGTTTCCACAGTTCGTAAGCAAACGCAGATAAGGTCATAAAAGAAGGGCGGTCCCCCATGAGCGCAGAATTTTACACGCACGTTACAGAAAATACGTAACCGATTACAATTACGATTACTGGATCTGAAATGTAATTTACAGCCCCGCAAAAATAACTGAACAATACAGAAAAGTAATGGATTAATTTTGCGTTACATTTCTTTGAACAGTTTAATCATATTGTTACTGGGCGGCAAGCCGATGAAGAAAGGAAACAGGACATGACTGATGGCGATAGTATATGACGTTTTATGTATGATGGCGGACCTAGCGCGAGCGCGAATGCCCGCGCCAGTGCTCGCTTCTTCTTCCACGCCCCTAACAATATAACACAAGTGTACGGAGGCGACAGAGAAACTGCGGATTGCGTGATATACCGCTAAACGTTAATTTTCAAGGGGGGCTGTTTTTCCATGTTACCGTCGCTAATTAAACTCCCGCATTTGTTCGTGCAGAGGTGCGTAGCTACGCTGAACACTCTCACAATATACGCACTGGAGATAAGTACAGTATTATAGCGAATGGAAACCTTGCGCACCAGCTCACGGTTGCGCAAGGCTTCAAAGCTGCAGCCTTTTAAAAAGCGCCGAGCTTCCCTGCTGCTGGCCCTGCGCTTACGAATTGCGAGCAGGGACAAAGAAAAGCTGGAAAAGTCGTCGTGATTTCTCAGGAACATCCGATTTCAGCATTTTGCGTTGACCTCCTGGCGTCGCCCTTCACTAGTCACCCACTTAGCCCTAAATCGAGGACTCGCAATGAATACCAGCAGAAGTTCGTCTCCCTCGAAGAGGTGGCCGAACCTGTGTCGTAGGTACAAAAAATGACCACTTTAGTGCTCCAAATAACGGAAACACTCTACACACTGACAAGTGCACAATAGAGCCTTAATGAGCTACTTTTCAGGGAGAAGTATTAAACATTTGAGGGAACAAATTTTTACTACTCCAGAACAGACATTACTTCCTAACCCAACTTGTATTCTACAGAGGGTCTTACCATTTAGAAGTGCAATGACAAGGGCTGTGCAGTACAGCGGTGGCCTTCCGTGACGTTGCTGCAGTACACAGATTGTGGGGAGCGGGTAACCCATGAACATGTCTTCATTCCCCTGGACGATGTCAATAGCACCAGCTAATGGCTTCATTACCTGCGTACGTGATGAAAACAATATTCACTGTATACACGCGATTAAAATTACTAAAATTATTAAAGCTCCTTTCTTTCTGAAGTATCATGTGATCGCATTGTGCGCGATTGGTATGTAGTGTCACGTGATGCTGTGACGTGTGTGAATGGCAACGCCGTGAGGGGGAGCGTGGACTGTTAGGAAGTCAGCGCGCAGATCGCTCGTGCGGGTCTCTTAATCTGTACGGCCCAGCATGCCGAATAAACATGTTGCTTAGTCGCTCTGCCTCTGCTTCGCTCGCCGCGGCTACAACATAATTGGCGACGAGGATGGGATCCCGCTGGACTATACGTAAAACGCATCGCGGCGTTCGTGATCCCGCTGGACTACGTAAAACGCATCGCGGCGTTCGTGATCCTGCTGTACTGCGTGAAACTCATCGCGGCGTGCGTGGAAGCACCGGCGTTCGTGGAGAGCGTTTGGGCGAGGCAAAGGGATGGCAACGCTTGGAAGTTTCGACCAGTTCGTCGAGGACGGAGACGAGGATTTTGGGTCCTACGTGGAAAGGTTCGAGCACTTCCTGAAGGCCTCCCAGGTGAGCGACGACCTCTAGGTCTCGATATTTATTACGGCAATAGGCAAGAGGGCTTACAAGACGCTGAAGACTTTGCTAGAGCCTAAAACGCCAGAGGACAAGACTTATGCGGAACTCGTAGAAGTGCTGGGAAGTCATTTCACCCCAAAGCCCATGGTCATAGCAGAACGATTCAAGTTTAATCGGCGGTACCAGCATCAGGGAGAGTCCATAGCAGCATATGCAGGGAGTTGAGGCGTTTGGCAGCTTCATGCGAGTTCGGGGAATTCCTCGATGAGGCTCTTCGAGACCGCTTTGTAGTGGGCCTCTGCGACAGCGCAACGCAAGCAGAGTTGCTGAAGAGAAGCAAGTTGACGTTTTCGGACGCCTGCGACGTTGCGAAAAGCATCGAGCTAGCGCGGAAGGAAAGTCGGGAATTTCAACCGACCGGGACGCAATGTACAGTCGACGCCGTACGTCATAAGCCAGGCGGTGGGAAACGCCAGCAGCAGCGTTCAACCGGTGCAGGACTAGCAAGGGACCGAGTGTCTGAATCGCCGGTCTGTTTTCGGTGTGGCTCAGCGCACGAAGCATCGAACTGCAAATTTCGCAAGTATCGTTGTCGTGCATGCAAGCGTTACGGACACTTGGCGAAAACGTGCAAGTTCAAGTCTAGAGACGCGGCTAATTCGATAGCTGTGGAGGACGCGGATTGTGACCAAGTGTTGTTGTACAATGTCTATTCTTGTGCAGAACGCCCAGGGCATTATGAAATCTGTCTCAAGGTAGCCAAGAAGGATGTTAACATGCAAATAGACACGGGTGCGTCTGTTTCCATTGTGCCAGAAACGCTATACAGAAAATTGTGGCCCAGTCTACCTAAAGAGCCTTGCCACATAAAGCTGAGGACATACGGTGGGTCGCCGCTAACAGTCACAGGGAAGTTGACGGTTCCAGTCGAACATAATGGTCAGTGCAAGCAACTTCCGCTCATTGTCGTTAAAACCGACAACAATAGCGACATTGCGTTGCTAGGGCGTGACTGGCTGGAGGCTCTTAAGCTAGACTGGTCAAGTGTGCATGGCGTGTGTTTAGACAAAGTTGCGGCGCTACTTGAGTACGCAAAGGTGTTCGAGCCCACTCTGGGGCTGATCAAAGGTAGTCCAGTCAGGCTGGTTTTGAAGGAGGGGAGCAACCCCGTACTTTGCAAAGCGCGACAGGTGCCATTTTCTTTGAGGGAAACCGTGTCACTTGAATTGCAGTCTCTAGTGAACAGGGGAGTGTTAGTCCCTGTACAGAAAAGCGACTGGGCGACGCCCCTAGTTGTTGTGCCTAAGGCGAACAACAAGTCAGAGTGTGTGGGGACTTCAAGGTTACATTGAATCCGTGCCTGCGAACTGACCATTATCCACTTCCCGTGATGGAAGATTTGTTTGCAAAGTTGTCAGGATGCAAGTATTTCACAGTGCTTGATTTGTCGACAGCGTACCAACAGCTGGAACTGCATCCGGAGGCACAATCGATGGTGGTTGTCAATACACACCTGGGGCTTTTCAAGTACACGCGCTTGCCCTATGGCATCACAAGTGCACCTGCTATTTTTCAGTCTGTCATGGATGATGTGTTAAAAGGGCTTGAGCGGGTAAGCTGCTACTTGGATGATGTGCTTATCGCAGGTTCAACATTTGACGAATGTTTTCATCGAGTGGAAAGGGTGTTGGCACGTTTTCTAGAAAGAGGCTTGCGATTGCAAAAGGAAAAGTGTAAATTCTTTCAGACATCTGTCTCTTACCTAGGCCACATTCTGGACGACAAGGGCGTTCGGTCATCAGATGAAAAGGTGAAAGCGATAAAAGAGGCACCAAGTCCAAAAGATGCGGCACAGTTGTGAGCTTACCTGGGCTTGATTAACTTCTACGGGAAGTTTGTACCGAACATGTCAGCTAAGCTTAAGCCTCTGTATAATGCTCTAAAAAAAGAAAAGGGATTTCAGTGGTCACAGGAAGCTGAGCAAGCGTTTCAAGAAAGTAAGAGCTGGTTGACACAAAGCAATGTGCTGACATACTACGACCAGAAAAAGCCGATAGGACTAGTGTGCGACGCTTCGGCTTACGGCGTAGGAGCCATTCTTTTTCATAAGATTGGAAGCGACGAAAGGCCAATTGCCTATGCTTCCAGAACGTTAAGTAAAGCAGAGCAGGGGTATGCTCACATCGAAAAAGAAGCCTTGGCTGTTGTTTTTGGGCTGAAAAAGTTCCACAAATATCTGTTCGGGCATCGCTTTGAGATTTACTCCGACCATCAGCCATTGGTAGGCTTGCTCGCTCATGGTAAGCCCGTACCAGTGATGACAGCAGCCCGCATGCAGCGCTGGGCTTTACTGCTTGCAGCGTACGATTATCGTTGGGTTTACCGCAAAGGTCGAGAGGTTGGAAATGCTGACGGTTTTTCAAGGTTACCACTTGCAAATCGCAATGATGTCTCGGATTATGCACATTTCTTTTCAGTTGTTGATGAAGTGCCATTGTCTGCTGTTGAAATTCAGAAGTGCACTCGAACTGACAGAGTATTGTCGAAAGTGCTGTGTTATACTATGAGTGGTTGGCCGCCGCATGTTAAAGATGATGAGTTAATGCCTTATTTAATTCGTCGACATGAGCTATCTGTAGATCAGCAGTGTGTTACATGGGGAAATCGAGTGATTATACCTCGTGGGTTGCGCAAACAGGTGTTGCATCTTTTGCACGAAGGACACCCCGGGATGACGCGCATGAAAATGCTCGCCCGTAGCTTTGTGTGGTGGCCTCAGCTCACGGAGGACATTGAGCAGATGGTGAAAAGCTGTGACACGTGTCAGTTAACACAAAATAATCCGCCACGTATTCCACTGATAACTTGGGGTTGGCCAACTCGCAGATGGCAAAGAATCCATCTGGACTTTGCTTTTACCGATAACCAGTGGCTCCTAGTCCTAGTGGATGTGCATTCCAAGTGGACAGCTGTGTTCGTCATGCCATCCACCTCTACCGACAAGACCATTGAAAAGCTGCGGAGTGTCTTTGCGTCCTACGGCCTGCCAGAAGAAGTAGTTACGGACAATGGTCCACAGTTCTGTGCCAAGAATTTCGCAGACTTTCTCCGCAGGAATGGGGTGCGGCATACCAGGACGCCACCGTACCACCCCGAATCAAATGGAAGCGCAGAGCGGTACGTACAGACCATTAAGCGGGACCTTTTGCGACAGGTTCTCGACGAGAGAAGAACAGGGATCAAGAAAACCTTGCAACATCGGGTTGACCAATTTCTGTTCACGTACCGAAACACACCAACCGCAACCACGGGGCTGACACCCGCGGAATTGTTTCTGTCATGGAAGCCGCGCACACGCCTGACCTTTCTCCAACCGAACTTGGAAAAACGTATGGACGACAGGTTCTACCAGACGAAAGAGAAGGCTAACGAGAGAGGGCGGTCATGGAGATCATTTGAGGAAGGCGACCATGTGCTCGTCCAAGGACTACGTCCTGGGGAATCGAAGTGGTTGCGAGGCGTTATAGAACAGCGGTGCAGTGCATCCACCTACAATGTTAGAATAGGGCAGGAACAGAGGTTTGTGCACGCTGACAACCTACGTCCGTGTTAGTTTCAAAGTGTTGAATCCGGGCCAACTGTGTATCCTTCTGTGCCTAGTTCTATGCCTGATTCTGTAACGGAAGAGTCGTCTACTAAGACCCCTTCCTTAGATACGTCTGAGCCACAGGATTCCTCAGCACCACAGCCTGCCCAAGCATCTACGTTGCGGGGACAGAACGCCAGTTCGCCTGCAAGGTCCACGCTGCCTGCACCACCGCTCCGGGAGCATGCGCCACCTCCGGACACGCCACCTCTTCGGCGCAGTGCTCGTTCTCGGAAGCCTCCTGAGCGTTATACCCCATAGAGCTGGTGTAAAACAGTTAGGGGGAAAGGGAATGAAGTATCATGTGATCGCATTGTGCGCGATTGGTATGTAGTGTCACGTGATGCTGTGACGTGTGTGAATGGCAACGCCGTGAGGGGGAGCGTGGACTGTTAGGAAGTCAGCGCGCAGATCGCTCGTGCGGGTCTCTTAATCTGTACGGCCCAGCATGCCGAATAAACATGTTGCTTAGTCGCTCTGCCTCTGCTTCACTCGCCGCGGCTACAACACTTTCTTTAGTCAATATAGTCAGTCAATTTTGATTAAACATGAAATGTATGCTATCCTTTCATGTCATATATCGTGGCGTAGCTTATACCGATTACAACTGTACTAAATTACCATTATTGCAATACACAAGGGAATAACCGCTGATGATTAGTAATCATGATTAAAATTGAACTTAATCTACAAAGTAGCCACATATTGCTGGAATGGTCTCGACGAATAGAATCCAAATCAAACGGTAAACAACGCAAAAGCCACGCAGAACATAGCTAATTTATCCACGCAAAGGATAGGTAATACCGCAAATTAGCGGTAATTAAGACGTGCAGCTAGTCCAGTGCTGTTCTACTCGGCATAAGCTATCCAACGATTTCGACTTGCAGTTGTAGCATGTATTATAATATTTTTCACAATTATCTAATTAGCAGTAATTAATTAGGATTTAGAATTAGCTCAATGCAATTATACTTGACATATGCCATCTAACGACATATGACTCGATGATGTCGCACAAAATCCAGTTCATTAGCAATTAATTCACCATGTTTAATTAAGCGTTACAATTAATGTGCTATTATACTCGACATACGCTACGCAACTATGTAATACTAGTGTTGCTACGGCTTCTCTCAAAGGTTTGACATTTCTGTTGAGCTGCGAAATTTGCTCTGAGTGGAGCGAAAAACGACACCGTATCTGATGTCATCGATATCTTTAAAAATCTAGGTGGTTCAAATCGATTCAGGAACGTCCAATATGGCTCACCCGATAGGCCAAAGCATCGCATCAGAATCTAGAAATCCTTTAAGCATTTGAAACATACCGGCAACACCGCCGAACAGAGCTCCCAAGCGCTTGGCAGGTTACTTTTTGTCCACACCAAGCTGGCCGCCACAGGCTTCACACCAGCCCATGACTTCCACTCCAGCAGTTTTTTTTATATCCTCCTTAGTTGGAAGGCGAGTTTTAGCTAACTACCAGTTAAAACCATTTAAATGTAAATAGTTGATTGAAGGTATTTTCCTCATTTGGCTACATGGGTAACCGGAACTCCTATCGTTGACATCAGATTTTAACATGGCGCACCCATCCATATCATTTTCCTAATATTGCTCGCCAAGTACCATTGATGTTATATACGTGAGAGTGTCAATCGACTAAGGAAAACTTAGCTACAAACATTGCCAGAAAGTATTGCCAGGCCTCAATATTTACATTTCGAGAGAAGCCATCTTGATCACCGCAAGGAAAGTATTCTTTATGGACGATGTTGATGTGGACCCCTTCCGGTTTTTTGAACAGTTGTTTTGAAAGGGCTTGGACTCCGGCCTTTCGTCCGCTCGTGGTGCATTTGTCACCCACAAGAGAGAAGATCCAACATTTATCAGTACATTGGAGTCCTTGCCTGTCTTGGACAATGCCCCGTGTTGTGCCCACCCCACTGGTTTTAAGGACAAAATGTATTTAAGCTCAGTGTCCTGAATGCTAAAACCAACCTAAGGATTTTAGAAAATAGTTCTTTGAGCGAGGACGAAGCAGCGCGAGGTTCGAGCAGTATGCGAGCAGCTCGTGCACAGGAAGCCGGTGTCGCCGACTGTGAAGCACACGCAACCCCAAGCAGCTCTAGTTCTTGCTCCGACGCCTAGGCCGTCTCATACCTACAGGACCCTGCCCGCCAGAGATCATGGCTGCTGCAGAGGCTGCGAAAAAGTCTGGCGTGGCGCAGTCGATGGCGATGTCGGCTGTCCCCACCGGCACGGCGCCCATCGTGCCGACCTACGTGGCCCCGGCGCAGACCTACGATGACGACGAGGACGAGGTGGAGGACGTCATAAGGCCGAAAGCCACACCGTTGCAGCAGGTGAGTCCTCGCAGTGCACACGGAAGTGCACTTTGTTACGAGAGGCTTAGAGGCAGTACTGCTTTTATCGGTGTAGCAGAATGAACCGCAAGCTTCAGGATTTCTTGAAATGAGGCGCACGAGGACGATGTTGGAAGCATAGATGGGCACAGCGTTTTACTTAAACTAATCTGCCACTTCGCTCACCAGTCAATTCTACAAAAAAGCTGCAGGAAGATGAAGACGTCCAACGCAGTTTTAACGCTGGCCTGGGGAGATATTATACACTCCGGTTACTACGACCCCTCATCACGCACAGTTTTACACAGCGACGGCAGCGGCGTCGACGGCGGCGCCATCAGTCTAAACGCGATCCGTTGAACGCATCAAAGTTCACCGGCGTTTTAGTTGGTCGTGGTAAAGGCGTTTATTGCATCTAAATATGGGGGACACACTTAAGCTCCGCCTTTAAGGGTATGACGCGATAGCGTAGGCTACCAGGCCACATATAAAGCCCCGCTTTGACCAAGCCGTATGAACTTGCCTTAGTGACCTATCGGGGTAACGTGAATACCAGGGTTCTGGCAGGTTTATTCAGACATAACCGTCTCATGTGAAACGAGAGACGGTTTTGTCAGAGCTATCACAGGAGGCCGCTAGGGGCGGCGATTTGAGAAAGAATCATTAAAATACTTAATTTGTCCTAGTTGAGGACGCTTTAGTTTTCCTGCAAAGTAATTTTAAAGAGCGCTCCGGGACCCGCGACTCGCGTTGCCAGACAGATTTTTTTTTTTTTTTTTTTATGGCCAACATTGTCCTTCATGACGTCATTGTCATGCATGGGTTTTCGAGCAGATATAGTGCCTAGAATGAGCAGACGACGGCGGCAATGCAACGGTCCTACGGGGCGTGGCTTGTACGGTGCGGCGTCGCCTGTAGGATCCTATGAGGTGCTGCTGGCAACGGGGCAGGTGACGAGCCACCCACAAACAGCCTGGCACGACGCAGGCACGGCCGACAGCTTTCTTACAAGCAGCATAAATTTTGGAATCACTGTCTTGTAGTTTCAGCTCACACTTTAATTCATTCCTTTGCAGTGATGGGTTGTAGCCAGTGTCGTGTTGTTGGCTGCACGAATTATTCTATGAAAAACAATACACTGATTACCACCGATTTCCTGGGTTAAAAAAAATTTCGCGACAAATTTAATCGTGCGATCCGGCGCTCCTTCTACACCGGAGAACAAATTTATGCTCGGAACATTTTACGCGGAGCTGCTACCAGCACAGGACGGTTCTGATAGAAGAGTTTGGCCTCGCGAGCACTAGGCGATTATTGAAATCGGTTGCTGTGTAGATAATCTTTGCTCACATGACATAAGCTATAACCACCTACCGCAGTCCGCTTGTTTGCAAGCCACCGTCAGAAAAAAAAAAAAGCTAAACTCTGTTGATCTCTTAAATAACACGCGATTAGATAAATTAATGTAAAAAAAAAACCCTCACTGATCTGCAACGAGATTGTGGGGATAATTGCGATACAAGCGAATTTGTACTTGCAGTTCCCATACTGGCGATATGTGGCTAAACTCATCCGATATCGTATACATCTATCTCCGCTGCTAAGGCGTCACCGAGATTACATATTTATTTTATTCTTAGACAGTTAGGTTGATAGTAAGGTAATTACTATATAACGCAGATAAATTACGAGCTCCGTCCGCTGCGGTTTCGGTGTGAAACAGCTTTGGCCTAGAGACGACTAAGGCGCAGCGCACGGCCACAGCGCCGTTGTCCGTTGGGGCAAGCTCGCTGCATTCAGTGCGGCAAGTGTTGCGAATTTGTCATCTACTTTATTTATGCGGCTGGGGTCATAGTTTATGTACCGCTTAACATTTATTACGCCGAGACAGCGATATTCAGAGGACGGAACGGGGCTACATGCTGTGCCGTCGGGTGCATACTCTCGATGGTTGTGTCCGTCGATCGGCACAATATAGGCAATGCCTATACATGACTTGTTGCTCTTGAAATTTACTTTAGTGTTCGAAGTACACGTAGTTGAAACTGCTCGGCCAGGCCGGCGTGCGCTTTAAAACTTTGCATCCGGGTTCGCCGCACCTTCCGTACCCTTTTGTAAACAAACGCCGACTCCGCCGCTGAGCTTCGTAATGGATAGTCTTGATCAGCAGGTTGGTTACGTATGTCATGTAAGACGTCAACGGGAATTTGAAAACTGCTATCGCTCAGAATGCAATCATTTTTGTAACACATCGAAGGCTTATAAAACGTTGTGTACGCTCAATTTTTATCCATGCCATTATTTACAAAGGGCATTAGTTTTGGTCGTTTAGCAACGCGTAGAAAAAATATTAAATTGAACAAATGCCATTCGGTTGGAATGACATTAAATATTCCACGTGGCAGGGTTATTAAATCTCATTCCCAGCGAGGCGGATTTAGTATCGGTATAGACAAAACAAAACCTCATATGTGGCGGTCGCTTGCATCGGGTTTGTGAGTGCATGAATGGCTTAAAAATTATACGGAATTGAATCTTCGTACGGCAATAATTTAGCCGCATTCAAGATCGCTCGCTCGTACTGCCCTCATTGGCCATCTATGCCAAATATTGCTTTTTATTTTATATTTGGTTGAATATCGTCCTAGTTGTCCCTGTCCGATGACATCGAGGGCTACTCACCGACATCACATAATGTGTTTCACATGATGCCGTAAGTGACAGCGATTGACGTTCGCACACATCGAAAGAACGGCAGCGGGTGCGTCCGGCGCGGCTGCACGCCTATGTCGTCATCATCTGACGGCACGGAAGGCACTGCTCTCCTCGGGCTCTTAAAGGGCCACTGTCCAGGGAAGGACCTTTTTGGCGAAGGAGCCCAGTGTTTCGATCAGGTGCCGGAGATAGGCTGTGCAAAATGCTACAGTGACACGCGCGCTGCAAAGAAACGAAAATACAAATCAAAGCTCTCTCATGCTCTCCTTCGGGAAGCCAGCTTTCCCGTTTCCTGCGCTGGCCCGTCGAGCTACAGTAATGACGTGCTTCTCGCGAACGACGTCCATTGGTCTGTCTCGCTGTCTGAGGGTGAAGGATGGATGTCTACCGCCAAAGCCACCTAGGTGGCTTTGCTACCGCTCGCTGCACGCTTTTCCCTCGCCACGTCCCGACTGAATCCAGAGGCGCGCGCTCCCTCGCCCGTTTTCTTTTTTTCTTTTTTCCCGCAGGCGGAGTGCCACGCCCCGCCTCCCGCCAAACGCGGAGGAGGAAGGGGAATTTGTCTTGCGGAGGCTAGACGACCGGGCAGGAGAGTGAAAAACCTTTGCGAGGGAACGGAAGGAGAGAAACACTACATAATCGGGTGATTGGGGTGGCTGTAACTGCGTTATTAGCTACTCTTTTCAAAAACATTTTGCGGCCTTGCGTTCTGGGGGCGAAGTCTCACAGTCACCGGGGAAGAAAATATTTTCGACCGGAGGGTGGACAGTGGGCCTTTAAGGAGGGTCGCCACTAAAAGAAGAGACCTCAAGGAGAGAAACTTACAAAACCTAATCCAGGCTTACGTAGTAAACAGAATCAGTTACGCCACCTCCTACCTCGACATCAAGGCCGGAGAAAAGGCACAATTAGAATGCCTGATCCGAAGATGCGTCAAGAAGGCGCTAGGACTGCCCATGGGCACCTCGAGCGAACGATTGCTCGAACTCGGGGTGCCCAACACGTGGGAAGAATTGGTGGAGGCAGCACGAGTCTCCTAGTTAGAGATACTAAGCATGACCGAGACGGGCAGGGTGATCCTTGCAAAAGTAGGACTCAGCCTAGAAAAGGAATCCAAAAAACGGTCACAATTAGTAGCGAAAGCAGGAATGCCTTGGTAGTCACCCTCCCCCTCCCCCCTCCCTTCCCTAGAAACATGTATCCAGAATTTAATGTCGAAAGAAGGGTCAAACGAGCCGAAGCTCTAGAGCGACAGTTCAAAAACATGAAAGCGAAGGAAGTAGTCTATGTCGATGCGGCGAGTGGCAGAACAGGTGCGGCGGTAGCCTCGGTATAGGGGAGAAAACCTGGGCCAGGGGGCGCTGCGCCGCTCTGTGTGTCAGCGCCCTCCATGGAAACCCCGTCAAAACCTCCGCGCAACGCGGCCGCGTCGTCTGCTCCCCGCCGCATCGAAAACATGCTGTCGTCTGCTGCGCGCTGCTTTCCAGCACGTGTCTGCGCGCGCGCGCTCGGTTGTTTCTCTCCTCCTCCGCCCGCGTTCTGGCAGTTCTGGCCACCGTCGCGCTCCAACAAATGGAAAAAAAAAACTAGAATGAAAAAGTGACGGCGCGCTTCTTCGCAAAACTTGCGTGGAAACGGTAACGGAATGGTTGTCGGCTTTTTTCTTTTAGGTATCTCGTACCGCTCGTATCTCGCACCTCTGTAACTGGCGGTGCCGCAGCAGCTTTGCGGAACCAAGTCGGCCTCAAGAAACAGATATACGTCATTAATGCCATCACTTGGCGCTTATAAAGGAAAAACACATACGTCAATTGTTCGATCTATCCTCATGCGCGATCGTGCTTCGGGAGCTCAAAACTGCACATTCGCTAGAGGAGATAACTGAACTAGGAATTGCACAGCGTAGCTGTGGAATTAAGAAGACAAAGGTTTCCGTGGAGAGATGTCCCCGTCTGCATGGAAAGTCGTCAGGCATTTCCTCGCTCTTCGTCTCGTGGAGAGAGGAAACTGCCGCAAAAATGGCATGCCTCGGCTTCTCGTCAGTGATCCAGGTCGTTAAGAAACCCCTAATCGTTAAAGGTAGATAGGTCATTGATTTCGGATGTCAGTGCCACAGCAGCGAACTCCCCCTGACCGCTGTCAGCAGGAACCAAAGGGTAAGGTTGTGTTTTTGTAGGGAACGTGTCCTAAACGCACCGAAAGGAGGCACCAAAGCGCCGGTAGCATCGCCTAAAACGTGTCCCCAAAGAGTTGAATAGGCACCTTTCAAGTGAGCAGTCACAAATGGAAAGGAAGCTCCCCAACCAGCGCCCGGAGAACTCGTCGCTGTGTGTACGTGTATCGATTCTCAATGGGATGGCTGGACCCTTCATTCTGTGAACAATATGGACAGAGACATCAAGAGGTGCCGCCCCAAGTCCTTCAATATGCCTCTCGCTTGCCTCTGTCTTCGAGCAGAGAATAGATCGAACCCTACCGCCTGAACTACCGTTCCCTTCTAGAAACTGATGCTAACACACAGATATTTGCCAAGTATGGCTCGCTTAGTGGCCTGGTTAGAGCAATGTGATTCGAGTGACGACCTTAACAATGAAGATTATGTCTACTCCCCTTTATCCCCATCCATGGCCATGAGCCTTCCCATTCAATAAAGGACATTCAATCAATCAATCAATCAATCAATCAATCAATCAATCAATCAATCAATCAATCAATCAATCAATCAATCAATCAATCAATCAATCGCGTTCATGTTTTTATTGTTTAATGTCTGATCCTGCCAACAAGCGCTCTTTGAAAACAATGTCCGCGACGATCAAATAATCATAATTTCTCGCTTTCGAAGGCACCGATAAAAATATGCTTTCAGCCAGCCTCTATGTCAGCCGGGACACAGAAAAAGGCAAAAATAAGAAACCCCACTGGCAAAGAGCGCCGGCTTTGGGCGCGCAGACGCGCGTCCATTCCCCCTCGTCCTCACTCTCCTTCTCCCGCTTCGCGTGCACGTGCGGCTGCCTGTAGCACGCGCTCCCGAGCGAGCGGGCTGCGCAGACTCCGCAGACAGCCGCGCGCAGCGCGGATGCGCGTAAGTTCTGTAGTTCCTCTCCGCTCCGCTGGAAACCTAGCGCTGGCGTCGCGGAGCAAACTCGAGCCACGGCCGGTCTCGAGGGAGAGAGCGCGCGCTCTTTCTTACGGCCTTCTCAATCGCCGCGTGAACAATGAAAACTTTTCTCCTTGAGTCACGCTCTCCGCCGCCGCAAGGGGCGCGACCTGCTCACTGTTCGCTCCGCATCTGCTTCAGTGGCGGCGAGTGGCTTTTGCCTGGGGCCAGATCCCGCGACGGTTCCGTTCGGGAACTGGTTCCTTTCGCCGCTCCTAATTGGTTACTGCGTCACGTCCGGCGTAACCCCCAAAACTTCCGGAGGCGGCTCCACGTTTTTCGCCTACGTCACGGAGTGGCATGGGGCGGGGCCACCGCTCCGAAAGGAACCGTTTTGCCGGCCGGCGTAGGAACCGCGACGAGTTGGTCTGCTTCGAGATGGAACCGCTCTGCGCTCGCTGTGGCGCCTCATGGCCGTAGTCGAGCGACGGCGCGCGCCGCGCAGCTGCTTGAGTACGGCCGTGGTATCCTTTTTTTGTGTTTTTTTTGGGCAGCGCTTTGCGGGTTTAGTAAACTGACGCAGCAAAAAAAAAAAAAGAAAAACGAGACAACGCCTTCTACATGTTTCAGGAGGTTTTGCGGCAACACTGGCTAAGGCTGCGTGCCGATCGCGAAGCGAAGTGGGGACGAAGGGGTATGCCGGGCTGCCGTCAGAAGCAAAGGTGCTCTACGCGCTTCGATCGCTACTTTGCGATCGGGAGCTCTCGGCCAACAGCAGTGCGACCATTTGAATCCGGCAGTCGTAGAGACAAATAATTCGCGTCCGTAAGTGCGGGCTGAGTTTTCCCTCCTTCTACATCAGCGGAAGGGGAGCAGACGGTGGCTGACTGGGTCGAGTGCAGTCGAATTCCATGTGTCATTGGCTGCGTCCTACATTGACAGCTATTCACGGAAAGGTCGCGCATACTCACGACGCTTGAGCGGCCGATAAGGCTACGGACGCTGCCCCGCTACATAGGCAGGCGCGGACGCGCCGGCGCGGTGCCGGTATCAAGCAGCTCGTTCGTACTCGCAACGGCGGCAGCAACTCCTCCGTCAAAGAGCTAGCGTGATTCGGACTGCATACTACGGGCGTTGTAGACATCGTTATTAGGATATTTGCCACTCTGTGCGAAAGACAGAACTTACAAAAACTTCACAGTGAGCGAGAAAGCAGACGATGCCGCCGCGCGCGCAGCACCATCTAGCGGCGAAGAAAGGTACTCATGAGCCAAGATAATTGCTTGGCAGTTGTTAACAGGATGCTTCTAAGAATATTTCAGTCTATTATTCACTAGTTTGCATTAATATGTAATAATTAGATTTATTTCATGCTTAACACCACTTTGGTAGAAGTATTTGGTACCAGAAAAAGCCACATGCTCGTGATGAACACGCCTACGATCTGGGCCATCGCTGATTGGCCGCTGTCTTTCCCGTATTCGCCGTGAGGTGGCGCTCGCTGTCTTGCTGACGTCAAATTGACGTCATCTTGAAAGAGAACAGTTCCCGAAAGGAACTTCCGCTGGATACGGACCCTGGTTTCGCGCTGTCGCCCGCGGGTTTCGTGGTGAGTTCAGCCCCTAAATGAAAGATTACAGAAGGTAGATGCTGCAGCGGCATCCTGTCAGCGTGCTACACACGTGAATGGAGTCTTTATATTAAAAAACACTGCCGCTCAGCAAACGCTCGACAAGCATATGACATGTATTGCGGCATGGTATCTACTTTTGTTCATTTTAATCTGATTTTTTGCCCAAGCATGTGCAAGAAGATGAATAAAAAAAGTGAATGAGCAGTGATCACATCGAAGCTTCTTCAAGGCAAACATAACGCAACAATGGCAAAACCGTCTTTCAGCGCTAGATGAGAAACCATCGAGGTAACACCGAAGATGAAAGTAATTTTATAAAAATGTAATGGTAAGTTGTACAATGCTTACATGACATAAAGTATTAGTAGTATAACGTCAGAGTTAACGCTTTTAAGTTTTGTTTTCAAGTTTTCGATAATTTCAGTTCAGTTCAGTCATTCAGTCGTGTCCGACTCTTCGTGACCCTATGGACCATGTCACGCCACGCTTTCCGGTCTCTCACTATCTCCCTAGCATCACATAACTTCATCTGCAGTGCCTCGAGTATGCCATCTAACCATCGCGTTCGCTGCCTACCCCTTCTCCGGCGACCCTCAACCTTTCCCAACATCAAATCTTTCTCCAGCGACTCCTCCCTTCTCATCAGATGACCAAAGTAGCTGAGCTTTAACTTTAGAATTTGACCCTCCAATGAGCAGTCAGGGTTTATGGTCGACAATATCGACTGATTTGATCTTCTGGCAGTCCAAGGAACTCTCAAGAGTCTTCGCCAGCACCACAATTCAAACGCGTCAATTCTTCGGCGGTCAGCCTTTTTCACAGTCCAACTCTCGCATCCATACATCACAACTGGAAAGACCATAGCACGAGTTATACGGATCTTGGTTGGCAGACTAATGTCTCTGCTCTTTACTAGGCGGTCAAGGTTAACCATTGCTCTCTTTCCCAGAAGCCGGTGTCTCCTAATTTCATAGCTGCAGTCTCCTTCCGAGGTAATCTTGGAGCCCAAGAAGAGAAAATCTGTCACAGCTTACACTTGCTGTCCATTGATGCTCCAGGACTTGATAGGGCAAGACTCCATGATCTTCGTCTTTTTAATGTTTAGTTTAAGCCCAAACTTCTCACTCTCCTCTTGTACGCGCATCAGAAGTCTCTTGAGTTCCACTTCACTTTCTGCCATTAAAGTGGTATCATCCGCATATCTAAGGTTGTTGATATGTTTTCTAGCAATCTTCACTCCAGCTGAAGACTCGTCCAGACCGGGCTTCCTCATGATGCACTCTGCACATAGGTTAAATAGGCAGGGCGACAGTATGCAGCCTTGCCTCACTCCTTTCTCAATCGGAAACCAATCAGTAAGACCATGCCCAGTTCTGACTGTGGCCTCTTGTCCTTCATACAGGTTCCTGAGGAGACAGATGAGGTGCATTGGAAATCCCATCTCTTGGAGAGCTTGCCACAATCTGCTGTGATCTACGCAGTCAAACGCTTTCGCATAATCAATAAAGCAGAAGTAGATGGGTTTCTGGAACTCTCTTGCTTTTTCCATGATCCAGCGAAGGTTGGCAATTCGGTCTCTAGTTCCTCTGCCCTTGCGAAACCCAGCTTGCACGTCCGGAAGCTCCCGATCCACATACTGCTGCAGCCTACCTTGGAGGATTTTCAACATCACCTTGCTAGCATGTGAAATAAGCGCGATCGTGCAGTAGTTGGAACAATCTTTAGCACTGCCTTTTTTTGGAATGGGGATGTAAACTGACCTCCTCCAATCCTGTGGCCACTGCAGGGTTGTCCAAATCTTCTGACATAATGTATGCAGAATGTTAACAACGTCATGGTTGAAGTTTTGAAGCAACTCAGCTGGAATGCCATCAATTCCGCTAGCTTTGTTCTTAGCAAGGCTGGCTAAGGCCCATTAAACTTCACTCTTCAGGATGCCCGGCTCGAGATCAGTAATCACAACCGTCTTATGTTGGGTTTGCACATTCGGGTCCTTCTTGTACAGTTCTTCTGTGTATTCCTGCCACCTCTCCTTTATTTCTGAGGCTTCAGTGAGGTACTTGCTTCGTTTGTCCTTTATCACGCCCAGCTTAGCACAGAAGCTTCCTTTGATATCTTTGATTGTCTTATACAGAGCTCTTGTGTTCCTTAATTGGCTGTTGTCCTCAACTGCTTGGCACTGTATGTTCAGGAAGGCATTCTTATCTCTCCTTGCTATTTTCTGAAAATCCGCATTGAGAACCTTGTATCTTTCTCTTTCCCCCATAACTTTTGCCATCCTCCTTTCCTCAGCTATTTGCAAAGCCTCTTCAGGTAACCAGTTTGCTTTCTTGCATTTCTTTTGCTTTGGAACTACGTTAGTAGCAACTTCTTGTATTATATCACGAACATCAGTCCACATCTCTTCGGACTCTCTGTCTTCTAGATCTAATTCTTGAAATCGATTCCTCACTTCCACTGCATATTCTAATGAAATTTGATCCAGATCATACCTGAAAGGCCTTCTAGTTTTCTGCGTTTCCTCAATCGAAGCTTAATTTTGGCAACAAGAAGCTGATGATCGGTGCCACAATCGGCCCGAGGTCTTGTTTTTACTGCTTGTATAGCGCTTCTTCATCTCTGCCGGCAAAGAATATAATCGATCTGATTCCTGTACAGACCGTCCGGTGAAGTCCATGTGTACAGGCGCCTCTTGTGCTGTTGGAAATGAGTATTCGCTATGGTCAGGTTGTTTTCTTGACAAAACTCTACTAGCCTCTGCCCATCTTCATTTGGCTCGCCAAGACCGAACTTGCCTATAATTCCGGATATTTCTTCACTCCCGACCTTAGCATTCCAGTCTTCTATGAGAAAAATGACGTCTGATGATGGGGTGCGGTCTAAAAGGCATTGTACTGCCGCATAAAATCTCTCAACGTCAGCTTCTTCAGCAGTAGTGGTCGGTGCATCGACTTGGATAACTGTTATGTTGAAAGGGTGACTTTGGATCCGAAGTGAAATCATTCGGTCGTTTTTGGGGTTGTACCCTAGCACTGCTTTGCCCATTCTTCTGTTTACTATGAGAGCGACTCCATTCTTTCTCTTGGATTCGTGCCCACAATAAAAGACATAATGGTCGCCGGAGTTAAATTCTCCCATTCCGGTCCACTTGAGCTCGCTGATACCCAAGATATCAATGTTCAATCTGTCCATTTCTCGCTTGACGACATCCAGTTTACCTTGCTTCATAGATCTTACATTCCATGTTGCTATGTGATATATCTCCTTGCAACATCGGACTTTCCGGTCGCTTCCCGACACATCCACAACTGAGCGTCCTTTTGGCTTTAGCCCAGCCGCTTCATTCGTCCTGGAGCTACTAGGAATCGTCCTTTGTTCATCCCCAGGAACATGTGGGACGCCTTCCAACCTGGGGGGCTCATCTTCCGGCGCCATATCTTTAATGGTATTGTGACTGGCCATAGGGTTTTCTTGGCAGCAAATACTGGAGTGGGGTGCCATTACCTTCTCCAGTGAATCACATTTTGTCAGAACTCTCTGCAGTGACCTGTCTATCATGGGTGGCCCTACACAGCAGAGCTCACGACTTCATCGAGTTTCGCAAGCCCCTCCGCCACGACAAGGCAGTGATTCATGAAGGGGTTGCTATAATTTATAGACCAGCAAATGTTTTATGTTGTATTATAAACACCATTTTAATTTTGCAAATAAACGTTGGTTTAATGAAATGTTTACATGATATCATGATTATTTCATGAAAAAACAGGAAATCTATTTCAAGCACTAATTCCTAGCAATATTTACTTTCATTTTGTAGTATGTTTTTCAACTAATAGTTCTTTGTAACTATCTGTGCAGTATAATGCCTGCCTTAGATAGCAATCGCTGCCCCATTATTTTGGTAGAATGCTTTGCTTATTACACATTCGCCACTGTTACTCAAGGGACACTCAATAATGGATATAAAAGCTTTTCTCTGTGCTATTTATTCAGAGGTGACTATAGGAGTTGTATGTCGCGCTGTATTGCGCGCCTAGGCACCTAGTGTCGACACCGACGAAATCATCTCAGTTCTGCCGCAATCAGTAACCGAGGAACTTAAAGAAGTGATGGTATCTCCTGTCATCCCATTACGCACTGTCACGTATTCTGGTTTAGCTTACGTCACCGGATACATTATTGTGAAGCTAATCAGTGACTTCGGGTGTGACGCTAGTGCTATCCTTCTTGAAACCAGCGAAAGAAGCAGCCCCATATGCACTATTCTGCGAAGACAAGATTCTAGCGGACTGCATTATCCAAAACCAGAGTTTGTAGCTCTCTTGGACAAGGTTGTGTCTTTTTTTGAAAAAGCTGTCGTGCACCTACCACACACAAATGTCCTTGAAGTCTTTCAAATCTTAATCCAGCCAGCACTTGAGAACTCACCTTTGCTGAGTTGCCCGGAAGGCATTGAAGGCATTGCTGCTCTTTTCAGTTATGCATATCTGTTTATGCCCATTTCCTTGATTAAATGTTTTTTTTTATCACTGGTATTAAACTGACTACGACTGTCTACGTGTGCGTCAGTTGCGAGACTACGTATACATCTGCTGTCTTTCAACCTACTCTTTTCAATTATGCATCTGTTTATGCCCATTTCCTTGATCTGTCTACGTGTGCGTCAGTCGCGAGACTATACGTATACATCTGCTGTCTTTCAACCTACTGATTTGTTTTAAACGAAGCTAGAAAAGCCCACATCAATAGACATTAACTGAAATTTTAACTGTATGCGTAAATTTTTGTTCCTTACTCTGAATCTGAGACGTGCTATGAATTTTCGTCAGTGCCTCTTTTGCTCTAAACGAAAACGGCAGCGGTTGACAGAATACTTGGAATATCCACCAAACAGTTTGCCATGCTAGCGTCAGGTCGCGCTATACCTGCTTACAGCTTTCAAAGGCACACTGCATAAAATGGTACATATAATTTTGTGAAAAATTTAGGGGCAAAAAGTATTGATGTAAGTGCACCCGAAACTTCTTTCGACCGTGCGCGACAGCACTGACGAAGGCGCGCGCGCTCTCGCGGGCACGCGCATTATTGACTATTTTATTGCTCATACACGATAAATCAGACGCTGATTACGGCTTTTTCCTATAAGCCATAAGGGGTGAAACATCAGGACCTGCCGGTTGCAACCGATGCGGGCGGAGCGAAGTGCGAGCGCGCGTTTCCCTTTCGCGTGAACGGCTGTAGCGGAGGAGCAGCAGTGGGGCGGTGGCGACCCCACCGAGGCGCGGAGGGCGGTGGAAACAGACCCCATTGGAGAGGCCGTAAGAGAAGAGAGAAACGCGCTCTCCCTCGAGACCGGCCGTGCTCCAGCTTGGGTTCCCTCGCCGGTATCCGCGGCAGCCATCAGAGGTCGCAACTGCGAATGAAATTGCGATAGCGCTAGCTTGCGCAGGAACGGAATCCAAGTTTATAATTAGCGTCAACAAAACAGCCATTCAAAATCTTGGAAAAGGGAGGATATTGCCGGAGGCAGCCAAAATCCTAACCCAAAGAACACTGAATAGGAAAATTCAATTAATTTGGATACCCGCTCAGGCTGCCGTCCCTGGTAACGAGGCGACTTTCGAGCTAGCCCGAGCTCTCTACTTCCGGGTAGCCGTCGAGCCCCCCGAACACTGGGCATACGACGAGCGTCTGCAAAATTACAGGGAAATCATCGACCATTATAAATTGGGACGTATACTGGTACCCCGCCAGATGTTAGCGTAAATAATAGAGAAGCGTGGAGGCGATTACAAACTAATACATTCATGAACTCGGTCTGGGCGTTTCACGCGCTACCAGAACTTAGGAACAATGATCAGTGCAAACACTCTGAGATGAGAGGGACCCTCGACCACATAATTTGGGAGTGCCTACAATACCCAGGGATAGGACAAAATATAACAAGTAGAGAAGCATGGGAAACCTTACTGAGAAGAAGGGACCCTGCGATCCAGCGATGCACCATTCATCAGGTGGAAGAGGCCGCAACAAGCCAAGGACTACCTGCCAGCCTCTAATCCGCGGGCGCACGACTCCCCGTCTTCCCCGGCAGGCATGCCGGGGCGGGGGAGAGGACGCCTTTTTCTGGTGGAAATTGTCCAACCAACCAACCAAAGCTCTCCGGGCCCCGCGCTGGCGTTTCAATTTTGATTCAAGTTTTTTTGCATCTTTAAACTTATAGCTTGTGTATCGTAAAAACGTAATCACATAGTGGGATGACTAAGCATTCAGCAATATAAATAAATCATTAGCTCAGCACGGCTGAAAAATCGCCGGAGTTGCCCTTTAAAGAATCCCAGGTGGTCGAAATTTCCGGAGTCCTCCACTACGGCGTCTCTCATAGCCTGAGTCTCTGGGAAGCTAAACCCGACAAACCACAACCACTCACTGACATCCAACCAAGCGCACCCAGACGGCTACAAAGGAAAGGTATATAGCTTTCTCAGAAACTTCGTAGTTAAAGAAAATTTCTTCCTGGTAGGGGGACCAGGACGAATTTTGAAAGCTGTATAGCTTTCTTTGTAGCCGTTTGGCTACGCTTGAGTGGATGTCAATGAGTAATTACTACCTTATTACAAATCTACTCCACCTTGGCGGATTCCTCTAAATATTTGAATATCAACAATGCGCTAACTTTTTCGTTGCCGAAGAATACATCACACGTGCAAACATGCTGCTTTTAAACCTGAGCCTGGCGTTGAAAATTCAAAGTAAATTTAACAGGCGTAACCATTTCAAGCTTTTTTGAGCAGTTTATTTATATGGCAAGTACGGATTTTTTTTTTCTGGGCGTTTGCAACAACAGCTACAATAAATTGTTTCAAAGTTAGCATTCTCCGAGTTTCAAACAGGGCGCTGTTCTATATCTGAACTAGCCAAGGCAGTAAATACTAACTGTCGAAACAGCGAGCGCATGGAACGAGATTTCTTTTTACATTTCCAGCATCGTGGATCCAACAATATAGATCCGCTGATACTTCCAGTACTCATCAAAATTAAATCCTTCGGATTTGGTCTCCGACTATTCTGATGCTTCGTGCGAAACTTTGTTGTTTTACAGTGAGGCTTAGCGTGAGACAGACGAGGGCAAGAGAGGGAAAAAGGACGATCACTAACTTACAACTCAAATTGGAAGCAAAAAAAAAAAAAACGAAACTTTGCACACGGCCCCGAAACAATATCGGTCTTTCCCGTGACCTGCGTAAACAATTCAAACGGAAAAATAAATTTTTGTGCGTGCGTCGCATGAGGCGATTGAGCGAAGCTTCTCCTCTCAAAGCACGACGCTGTATACTGCCTGACGAGCGATAGAAAGCTAAAGATAATGTGTCGACATGTTGATGCCACGATGAATATGCTCATTATCCCCGTGTATCACTCAAATACTGAGGGCAATGGAGGTGCGACACTGGGGTCGTATATGCGATCATGCCGGTAATTCACTCAGAGTCCGCCCTCATTGAGATCCGCAGATGCTACGTGCCTCAGCGTCTCGTAGCTCCGATGTAACTATCTTTAAGCGGGTTTTCCTTTTATGTCCTTGCTTTTTTAGATGGCCTCCGGCCCCAGCCTAGGCTTTATCTTCACCGTAGCGCTGGTGGTCATCACGCTGTCCGCGGTGGCCAGCTTCTACGCGCTCGAGGCGCTCCAGACATCGACGTCGGCAGCCCATGCCACCCTTTCTTCGCCGAAGGCGTTCATAGTGCGGGTCACCCCCCAAAATTCGACCCAGCCCGCCGATGTTCCTGCCGATGAACCCTCCAGTGTTCCCTCCGAGGGTCCTGCCGATGTTTCCGCCGGCTTCGAGGAGGACGGGACAACTGAGCCCGTGGCCGAAGCCGCGTTCCCCGTTGCTAGGCTGTTTTGACAACCTGCTCGCAATCCAATTAAGGAGCGGCACTCCGTCATTTATATTGTTTATTTTTTATTTTTACCAGAGTGTGACAATAATTTGCGCTCATAAATTTCCTATATATTTATGAACTCGGAACGCTGTACTGCGGCTGAAATGTATGCCCATCGCATATTACTTGGTGCAGAGCTCTAGCTACATCTGGTTGGTTTTATAAGCGCCACTTTTATGCGTGCATTTTCGACCTAAACTGGAGACGAGTGGATGCGAGAGCCACAGACGTTTTGCACTGCACAATATTCCACTAGGACTTCTTTCTGGGCGATCGAGTTAGTTTATTCTTACACTACGAATACTTGCTGAGAATACGAAATTGTCGCCAGAGTTCCAACCGGATTTATTGGTGCAGCCTTGTTTCCAATATGGTTTTATATGGCCGAAGAGAGCACTTGCGTATTCCAGAATATGCCCTTTTCAGGATACAGAAGCTAATTGTTTTGTACAGCAGATTGCTTGAACGATGTCAGTAAAACATCAGCGCAGCGATGCAAGAAGAGGGATGTGCGCAGAGAGAAGGGCTCATTATATAAGAAACATGCGTTGTTAGGGCGTCTTTCTTTGTGAGTTGTTTCATTCATATGCTAATAAATATAACAGCGCTAACACTTGCAGCGCTCGTGTCTCATCTAAACTCTTGTGCCGTTCTGTGACCGCATATATTAGCTCTGTTGCATTTCCTAGAATAATATTCAACGCTTTCATATCTCCTTTTATAAAAGCGCATGTTGAAAACAAGACTTCCAGTTTCACTTCGTTAGAATACATCGGGTTGAGTGCGTACAGGCAGCAAACATTATACAGTGGTCTTCTCGGCAGCCTTCGCTTTTACCGATGAGTGCCACTGTAGCGCGGCCGTTTGCAGCCTACAAGAAAAACAAAGCACCATTAAAATATGGCATGATATGACAAGCACTTCGGCGGACGTCATGCTGCATCTGACCTTCATGGTGTCCAGGAGAAACTGGCTTATCCACACTATGCGAATGATATGCAGCGAATACGTTAGGAGATATGAACGATTACACTAAAACAGGGCAAGATTCAGGAAAATGAGGGTCTTGAGCTACATGCTTGTAGGCCGTTCCCTCCTTCTGTCGCATGGTGGTATTTCCCCTTCCCCTTCATTGCGCTGCTAGATATATATACCGTTTTATTTTAAGCGCACTAAATGCAATCAGATTCACGCGACACTTATACATCAGCATTATAGTTTCACAGAACACTCCACTGTAACACTCAGGCCTGGAGGTAGCAGGGGACAGAGAGGCACTGTGTCTTGTCCTATTTCCCTCTTCTAAAGCGGAAGAAAGAGATAGAACTGAGAGTTGGAGGATGACTGTGATGCCGGCGAGAAAAGATTTCTTATTTGACAATTATTTTTCTCAATTACGTCATTTGAATGTTGCCTCCGTCCCGAACCTTTCCCTCCACCTTTCTCACCCGACACCACTGAATATAGGAATTCTGCGTCTGCTTACGATCACGTCATAAAAGAAGGGGCTCCATTCAACGGTACGTTATCTGCAGTTCCATATATTTGGCGTACGAGAATAAATGTGTCCTCGAATTCTCTAGCTTTTGGAGATAAGGTCCTGCGCTGCAGCTTCTTGTTCTCCTCTCTATATGAAAAGAGGCTGAGGCAAATATTGTACTCATTAAAAAACCGGTTACCCATTTCGACCATCGCTTATCCTCTAGTCGCACTACATGCCCTACTACGGTTTCTCTTAACAGCCCACAAGTACGTTGGGTTCATTTTCACGTTAAACTCCCGTACCATACCATATTGTACCATATATCATGTCATATAATCTTATGCCAGTTCTGTACAGGTAAGATATAACACTACCTATCACCGAGTCCAATTCTGAACCGTTGATGGAACAAAGCTCAGCCACGCTAAAGGCGGTGATCAGAATATTCAGCAGAACAGTTGACAACACAGTAAATATTGCTAAGCAATGTTGTCTTTGCGGCGAAGCGGATCAGTACACTTATTAACTCGTAGGACAGCAGTTCGGCGCAAAATACTCCAATTGTCATGATAGCCAACAGCAGCTATGGGATAAAAAAGGTATAGGGACATAAATCATTGCAAGAGTAACAAAACTGCGTAAATTTGCACTGTTAAAAATAATAAACACTACACAGTGAAAGTAGTTTTGCTAGAACCATTGCTGTGACTGACATGACAAACAGTGCTTGTTGCCTTTAGTGATGTGTTGAGCACAAGGCCTGCATGGAGATTTTAATCCTGTCAGTTAGGCGGAGTTATGTCTTGTTGTGTTATCATACATGCAGGCCAAGGTAATGCCATATGGTCCTTGGTTCCAACACTGCAATTCTGAAAAAGTGACTGCCAACACAGGTCCGATGTACACCGTACCACTGCTGACCGTGTATATTCCTAAGTGATGTCCAAGTCTTGGGCAGACACTAATCGACGCAGCTCACAAAGCAACATTCCTGCCAAGGTGGTTGCCTACCATAAAACCCACATGCCATAGCTGCCATTCATGGCAGCCCAGAAGTAATGAAGTGCTGACGAAACACATTTGAGATGTTCAGTGAGTTTACACAAGTGGGAGTTGTTAATATGGTTAATTAGTCATCCAGTGAAATTTACACTGTATTTATTTTGTTAAACAAAGCTCCTTTTGTGAAGTGAAACAAGCTCCTAGTAGCCACAGGCAAAAAGTAGGCAAATGGCTATACATATTGAAATACTTATTGTGAATTGTGTTTTATTGTCGGATTCCTTTGAAGGGACACTAAGGAGGATGGAGAGCAGGTTTCCTGTATTGCTAAGATACAGTGTTCTAATCTTAAAGAGACCACACGAGTCGCTTTGGGATGTTAAATGATATTCGTGATGATGTTGCCCGCCTTGTCCCTTATCGCATACATCTGGTTTTTGCCTATGCCCAATTTCTTTACCGCTTTAAGGCTTCCCCCGTTCTTTACAGCATGTTCAATTTTTTCCATGTTATACTTCCTTATATCAGCCACCTTGCGCTTATTGATTAGCTTTGATATTTCGGCCAATTTGATCTGGTCTGTTCGATTGGAAGCTTTCATACTCTGGTGTTTCTTAATCAAATCTTTCGTCTTTTTAGACAGCATACCGGTATCCTCATACCGGTATTTGTCATATTGATCGTATTTATATGCTGTGAGCAAGAACGTTCTGATGCATTCTAGCAATGCAAGGAGGAGAAAGCTGTCTTATTGAAAGGTCAGGACACTGATTGTGGGAAGGTGCTGCTGAGAGGTTTGTGATGAGCAGAGCCTGTTTAATTCATCAGCAAGCCTCACTGCACCATGATTACGATATGACATGAACGGCCAACACTGTTAAGTTGCGCTGACATATTCATGTGTTTTATGCATGCACAATGTTTGTCATTTTTGGTTGCTGAGTGGGCTTACACATATTTTTGATGTGATACCCAAAATGTGAGCTCTTTTTTTTTTCCTTTCGTGCAGATGTCCGTGCTTAGGCTACACATGACCACCTCTCTTGCATATGCTCTGGTCGACGGCTGGCAGAGATGCCCGTTTAGGTAACTTTTGGGTCGTCGAACATCGGACCTTCACATTTGGATGAATCCACCGTCAACTGGTTAAAGGAGAATGATTCTCTCCTTGCTCCTCCAGGAGAGAAACCTAGCACATCTAATCTGACCTCTACACGCCCTTTTTTTTTGTTGACCAAAGTTGTGGCCGTATATATGAAATAAATAATTGAAGCAACAAATAAATCTCTGCAATCTGCAAAATATGCTTGCTCATTTAATGCCATTACATTTAAAATAGCGAACACATTTCGTGACATTCTGTGAAATGCAATGCATGTCTGCTAATTATTGCGATTGCTGTATATGCTGTACCAGTGTACCTGGGCAGCTGTTTTCCCTCTCTGTGGTGAATTTGTCAGTCTTCTGTTGGAGCAAAAATTGTGTTACCTCAGAATATTTTCTTACAAGCATCAGTGCATACTTTGCTTGAATGCTTCAGTGCACCCTTTTAGAGGGACACCGAGTACAACTCCATTGAGTCATTGGTCTCAGTAAATATTTGATTATTTCTCTCATTATGGCTGTGTTGTCTGGCAGCAATCGTGGCATATAGTATTTATTGGTGAGAAAATTTAAATTGGAAGCCTTCCCGTGAGTCTTATCACGATGACCTTGCTGAAAAGGACGTGTCACTGCCACATTAGAGTGGATCATGACACAATATACCTTGCAGTAATCTGAACCAAAACTTCTGTGTGGAAGCATGCATTTTACTTGCAAAATTGGCCGGCAATGGCAGCATCTTTGTTCTGTTTTTTGGTCTTTCCATCCTTTTAAAACCTCTGTTTTCATTTTAAGTGGTCTCTTTAATAGTTTGTGGGGTTTAATGTCCCAAAGCGACTCGTGTGGTCTCTTTAAGATTAGAACACTGTATCTTAGCGATACAGGAAAACTGCTTTCCATCCTCCTTAGTGTCCCTTCAAAGGAATCCGATAATAAAACACAATTCACAGTACGTATTTAAATATGTATTGCCATTTGCCTACTTTTTGCCTGTGGCTACTAGGAGCTTGTTTCACTTCACAAAAGGAGCTTTGTTTAACAAAATAAATACAGTGTAAATTTCACTGGATGACTAATTAACCATATTAACAACTCCATCTTGTGTAAACTCACTGAACATCTCAAATGTGTTTCGTCAGCACTTCATTACTTCTGGGCTGCCATGAATGGCAGCTATGGCATGTGGGTTTTATGGTAGGCAACCACCTTGGCAGGAATGTTGCTTTGTGAGCTGCATCGATTAGTGTCTGCCCAAGACTTGGACATCACTTAGGAATATACACGGTCAGCAGTGGGACGGTGTACATCGGACCTGTGTTGGCAGTCACTTTTTCAGAATTGCAGTGTTGGAACCAAGGATCATATGGCATTAGCTTGGCCTGAATGTATGATAACACAACAAAAACAGGACATAACTCCGCCTAACTGACAGGATTAAAATCTCCATGCAGGCCTTGTGCTCAACACATCACTAAACGCAACAAGCACTGTTTGCCATGTCAGTCACAGCAATGGTTCTAGCAAAACTACTTTCGCTGTGTAGTGTTTAATATTTTTAACAGTGCAAATTTACGCAGTTTTGTTACTCGTGCAATGATTTATGTCCCTATACCTTTTTTATCCCATAGCTGCAGTTGGCTATCATGACAACTGGAGTATTTTGTAACCACCCGAGGGTATTGAATGTCCTGAAATCGAGATGCATGTGTGTATTTTGACACTACACAACCAATATGCAGTCCGCAATAAATGTTCCTCTTGCGCTGGCAAGCAGGTCTTTGAAAATACAACACATCATTAGCATGATTGTGTGAAACAATATGAAGGGATATCAGTCCATATCTTTGCAGTTTTCACAGCTGGCCTGTTTTTTCCTAAGGCAGAGGAAATAATTACTTGGCAAACTTTGTTTTTGGTGCATGCTGCAACTAGTCGCAAGGGCAATGACTGGACAAAGATGGAATCACGAAAGCAGCACTTTTTATTTATTGTTTTGACACTAGTCTACATGCTTGTCTACAATGATAAGCACAACAGGGCAGGTATAAACAACATCGATCGAATAGGACGTCGTGGGATGTTTTCTGAGACAAAAAAAAAAATACAGGAATTCGATACAAGAACTTTCTAGAGCTAGAGCAGCTGGAAGATAAATACTGTGCAATAATACCAGGACTTTCACAGCTTGCGCTTCGAGCCTTCAACTTTACGAGCAAAACTAGAGGCAGGACTGCGTCGGGAGATGTGGAGAGCATTTTTTCTTTGCGCGGGCGGTCTACCTCCCGGCACTCCTAAGCACAGAAGTTTACTTGGAAATATACCTGGGTTCCACGGTTGCATGACTAGCCCAGTAGGCGGGCAGTGAGTCGCTTGAGAGCTGTGATGAATAGCTGGCCTTCCCGGTTGAGGTTCTATTTCCCGGTTAGTCACGGGCTGGCTATCGCACCGGAGCTTCATAATAGATTAGCTGGGCCAAGCTGCCTGCATCAATTGGACACCGAATTCCTGTTTGTACATCCGATAAAGGCAACGAAAATGGCAAAACAATTGCCCTGCGGATACACTAACCGACCTCCTGAAATCCAGGATAAAGAAGGTTACCACTGCTGCTGAATAGTGGTGTCGAAGTCGAGGACAACGATAAAAATGACAGCGAGATTCCATTCAAGTACTCGATCGGAGACGAGTTTTTCGCACCCCATGTGTTGCGCTGCTTGCGCTGTACACCTCAGTCGGAATTGTATACGTACTTCCGGATGATCCAAAGGCAGTGACTCGTATAAATTTCGGGAAATGCAAGTAAGTACATGGAATGCTGACCACAACAGTTACTTGCAACATACTGCAGGCATGTTCCATCGACAAGGGCGGGCTGACACGCATTGCAGAACTAGCCATGGCCGGTCTCGAGGGAGAGCGCGTTTCTCTCGAGACCGGCCGTGAACTAGCGTCGCAGAGTCCACAGGTCGGATATGGTGCTATCTGTAACTATGAGACCGGCCGTGAACTAGCGTCGCAGTGTCCACAGGTCGGATATGGTGCTATCTGTAACTATGAGAACGCATGGGAATATCACAGCATGCCGCTTGACGAACAGCAGTACGCGAGGCCGAAGCTCAAGGAGTATTATAACAAGTGGAAAGGAACACGGCCACACACGGCCACTCGGCTACGATATTCAAACTATGATGCCAAGAAACCCGTCCGCCACCATCGCCACAGCCAAGTCCGGCTTGCGAGCGATCACGGAGCCGGCGACACTAGCTACCAGCTATCAGCCTATCGCTAGAAACAGCGACGAGAAGCGGCAGACATTTTACAAACAAAACATAAAACAATTTTTACGCCACATCCGGCAAGTTATTCCTCCTCACTTCTTTCAGCTGGCGCATGCGCAGAAGCGACGGAGCATTCCAATAAAGAAGGTCTGGTCTTCAGTCCAGAGAGAACGGTGTCCATCATTTGCTGGAAGGTTGCTGGCGCAGAACGGAGACCGAAAGGAAGCACTTTAAATTCATAAAGGCCGTCGGGGCCCGACGAACGCTGTTTTCTCTCTGTCCCTTTCGTCCACTTCTATCTGCCAGTAGCCATCCTTGAGGTCAAGTGACGAGAAATATTTGGCATTGCGTAACCGGTCCAATGCGTCATCGATACGTGGGAGCGGGTATACGTCCCGTTTCGTTACCTGATTTAACTTACGATAATCGACGCAGAAACGCAAGGTGCTATCTGTTTTCTTCACCAGCACTACAGGCGAAGCCCAGTGGCTAGTAGACGGCTGCACCACGTCGTCGGTAAGCATTTCCTGCACCTGGCTTCGAATAGCCTCTCGTTTTGTTGACGACACTCGGTATGGTTTCGTTGACGACACTCGGCAACATACGCGATGGCCATTCCTTTCGCAATGTGCTGAAACTCGGTCCCGAAATTCGTAATCCAGAGCTTCGTACAACCGTCCCGCAAGCGAACAAGTCCTCTTGCAGCGCAGATCCCTTTCTCATGAAGCAAGCCCACGTTCGTCTCTGCCAGTACGTCTCGGCCGCATGGTGAGTCGCTTTCTACCAAGACCACAATGCTGCACCGTGGCGGGACCGTAACGTCAGCAGCTGTAATACGTAAGGCGGGCGTTGATGAACCGTCGACGCTAGATCTCGCAATGGCTTGGCTCGGGGAAAACGCCACTCGTGATTCTTGCAAATTAATTATCTCACCATTAACCTTTAAGAAGTCCAAGCCGAGTATGACGTCTCGCGAACAGTGGGTAAGAACGACGAAGTCGCAAACAAATAAATCCTTCAATTGCAACTCTCGGAACGCATCTTCCAGCCGGGATAATAATGTGTCCCCCTGCAGTGCGGATATGAGGCCCAGTCCACTCGGTTAAAATTTTCTTCAATTTCCTGGCTAACCCACTGCTCATAACTGAATAGTCCGCCCCCGTATCAACTAAAGCTGTAATGAGAAAATCGTCGATAGAAACCGGTATGTCCGAAACTGCGCACTCAGGTTCATCGTTACATGACGCCGTCTGATAGCCGTTATCTTGTACTAAACTTGATGGAGGATGTTCAGCACTTCACTCGTCAGCGGCCTCACCTCCGCAGGTCGCTGTTCCTAGTTTTGCCGACTGCTTTGGGAGCGGGGGCTCGGCGAGCGGCCAGTGCGGTATGTATAGGGCCGTGGACTTGGAGAACGATAACGGGATGACGCGGGACCCGTATTGTTGGACGTCTGGAGGATTTGCATGCGTCGACAGGTACTCCTCGATTTCGCGGGGTCGTTCACCACTCCGAGGACATCGTGCACGCGGATGGAAGCCACGAAATCCGGCGTGGCGGTACGGACACAACCTTAACATGTGACCGGCCTCACCACAGTGGTAACAAAGGGGCCGATTGTCAGGGGCACGCCAGACATCAGTCCTCAGAAACCGTGCCTCGGCTAGAAGAGGAGGATGACGTGGGCTTGGATCAAGAGTAGGGGTGTTCACTCTGGCTCTGGGAGAGTCGTACCCACAATGGTGCTGGTTTGGATGAGGCACAGTGGGGTTCCCTTTTGGAGGATCCTAGAGGTTATGCTGAAGCACGGACGCGTACGTTGGCACACTAGGTGGAGGTGGCTGCACACCAGGCACAGACAGTTCCAGGACAGTTTGCCTAACTTCTTCGCGAACGACCTCCGCGAGTGATGGAAGCCTCGACGACGACGTTAGACCCTGTAGCTGAATGTGTCTCAGCTCTTCTCTGACCCCAGATCGAATAAGCTCCCTTAAGGCATCATCATAACCATTGAAGCCGGAACCATAGGCGACCGGTGACATGGCGGACACGTTACAGTTATAGTGCTGAGCCCTGTGTCAAAGTGTTTGTTCTATCGTGGTGGCCTCCGTTAGAAAATCTGATGCCGTGCCAGGTGGATTGCGCACAAGCCCAGCAAATAGTTCTTGTTTCACCCCGCGCATTAGGTGGCGCACTTTCTTGTCCTCTGACATATTTGGATCAGCACGCCTAAAAAGGCTGATCATGTCCTCGTAGTACATTCCAATACTCTCGTTAGGGGCTTGGTTGCGAGATTGCAGCGCCGACTCCGCACGCTCTCTTCGGTCTTTGGCGGTGTAGGTCTCCAACAGCTGGCGACGAAAGAGGATCCCATATGTTGATAGTGTCGTTTCGTGGTTCACGAAACACGTCCGCGCTGAATCTTCGAGAGCAAAGTACATATTATAGAGATTCCTTTGCTCATCCCAGCCCTTGTAATTGGTGACCCGTTCGAATTGGTCCAGCCAGTCATCAGCGTCCTCATAAAGCTCGCATGAAAGGACGGTGGCGTTCGTGACTGGAGGACAACGAACTGGGGTGAAGACTCTCCGTTAGCCACAATGTTCATGTTGGATCTATGCATGTTGGCCACAGGGGTGTAGGAAAGAGGCCCGAACTCTGGCGACTGACCTCGAAGGCGACGGCTGCAACTGCGATGGACCGGTGTCGGATCCATGGTGGCTCTCGGTTGCCCTTGAGGGGTTGAACTCAGCAAAAAGGGAAATCGTACCCGGCTGCTCCACCAGAAAATATAACGAGTACAAGGCAGCGAACACTGAATCGATCAGTTCCACCCACTGCACTATTTCGTCCTCTTCTTTCTCGGTTCCGCGAGGCACGCGGCAATATCATTTCCTGAGATTGCTTTTGTCGGCTCTCACACGCTCGAACAGTGTAGAAAACACACACTGCCCCAAAGGGTCCGTTTCGGCGGCAGTAGTATATCAGAAAACGTTTATTAGCCAGGAAAATAAGACTCGAGGAAAAATTACAATAATTGGTGTTTTCATTTCAAAACTCCACTGGCCTTGGCTGCCGCTCTAGCCTGTGCAACAAGTGCGCGCTGCAGTTCAAGCTCCGAGCTGAGCAGAGAGGTCTCCCATTGCTCCTTCATTTTATATGTTTTGATGTCCGGGGATTTCGGGCCCTTGCATCTCCATGTGATGTGGTATGTGTCGGGCCTATCGTCGCACCATGGACATTCACCTTTATGGCTATATGGGAAAAATATACTGTGTTTGTGGAGATTGGGGAATGTATCTGTCTGAAGTTGCCTCCAGTCCCGAGCTTCCTGAGCATTTAGCTTCTTGTGCGGAGGAGGAAAGTAGTCTCATGAAGTGGAGTCATGTGGCGGCGGCATGGTCCAGTCGGTCGTTCTCACCACACCCTCTCACCAGATATGTCCAAGACCAAGAGCAGCCGAGTAACGTGAGAACGGCGCCACAGCCGAGCAGGACCCCCTGTAGAGTTCGAGTGGGACCCTGAAGATGGTCTGAGCGACTTTCGTCCACGGGCCGAAAGTGCGTGCCGTCTTCGTCGACAACACTATGCATTGCGTTCCGACGAGGCGGGCCGCTGGACGGGCTGGAAGTGGCTACATTCAGCCCTTAGATGGAGACCAAGACTTCAAAAGCGAACTCCTGCTGCAAACAGCCAATGTGCTATCCCTCGAGGTGTTAAACCTCAGCCTGGAGCAGCCGAAGTTGCATTGGCTATGTTGTCCGACGACCTGGCCCGGCAAGTGCCCCGAATTCACATTGGCGAGAAGGGCATATCTTTAGTACAGGTAACGACCACAGCCGCCTGAAGATCGCGCTCACATTTTTCTTTTGTCGTGGCGCACAGAGAAAACCGAGAACCGGCCCGGCGATGCCAACCTGTGAGTGCGCATGACCTGGTCGCAGCAAGGAGTTCGTCGGTGAGCTGCGTAACCTGATGCAGAAATATAAAATGCGGAGGAACTCTCGGAGAGGCGTGCAGCACAGTGGCTGGTGGGACTGCAAGGTACAGGCGACGCTGCAAGCGCGCTGCGAATTACTTGACACGCGAGGCCAACCGTCTACGGCGTGGTGATGTGACAAGCGGGCCAACTGTCTACGCTGTCGTGCTGTGAAAAGCGACTCCGTCGAGGAGGGGCCAGCGAACATAGAATGCGTATATAGAGTGCAAGCTGTCATGCAGGGATCGTCCAGGGCAAGATCACCCAGTATGACAACAAGCCGATCATAGCCATCACAAACAAAGGTCAGAGTGGTGCCAGTTTACCCCCTCCCCTCTCCCCGTGATGACTCAGCCCGATGCTGTGACTACGATGCCGCCGCCACCGCATGTACCCGAAACTCCGAATCCACCTCATGCCGATCACGTTGTTAGCGTAGACCTTCCCATTGTCGTCGACGGGCACACAGTGACTACTTTGTTAGACACCAGAGCAGACTTCTCGATAATAAGCAAGAATTTCGCAGATCGGCTCTCCAAGGTGAAAACTAAATGGATGGGGCCGCAAATTCGTACTGCTGGCGGTCACCTTAATTATGACACCGATCGGACTGTGCACTGTTGTGCATGGCAACTCTTGATAAGGAAGACATCGCCAAAACGATCAGGGTCGAAAGTACTGGCCAGCCCGTCAGGGATCTATCGCAACACGTACCGTCTTTGCCATAAGAACCAGGCACCTCATTTCGTTTCTCAACCTTGTAGTAGAGAAATCGTATCATTTCTGAAGCTGTAAATCTGTGCAAGCAAAGGAGAGTTCTTGTCCTCACTTCTTAACAAGTTGTGATCCTCAGGAAATCAGTGTTTGCTTTAGAATACAAGTGAGGAGCAAAACATGCAGCCTTGTTACTTTTGGCAAATACGGTACCGTACTGACACACACACACACACACACACACACACACACACACACACACACACACACACACACACACACACACACACACACACACACACACACACACACACACACACACACACACACACACACACACACACACACACACACACACACACACACACACACACACACACACACACACACACACACACACTGCAGTGTGCCTACGAACACTACGACAGACCTATGCCGCTGTATCCCGTCCAGCTCACAGGAAGATCGGAGCCCACGTGGACGGTGTTGTGACCGGAGTTCCGGCCGAGGTATGCGCAGACTTCAGCAGCTGACAATGGAGGCGTACTGTTGTGGCCAGAGTTCCGGCCAGACTCCAGGCGTACTTAGCGGACGCCGGCGAGCGACCGCGAACAAAAGCAGCGAAGCGGCGGCGACGGCAGGTGTTTCCGGCTGCGAAGACCAACCCTTCAAGCCCCCCCCCCCCCCCCTCCTTCAGGATAGAGACCAGCTGCCCTTCGAGCCTTAATCCCCGTTGCGCCGCGACGGCACCTATTCTTGTGCTTAATGGGCACGAAGCGCGTCGCCGAGCAGCGATTTGTCCTCGCCACCGGAAGATGTGCAAGGAGGTTCACCCTCGGCAGTGGGCGGCACCTCGAGTGATACCTTGCCCCCACTGATTGGATAGTAACGACGAACTTTGTTTCCCCATCTAGGGAACTGGGGATAGCAAACCATATTTAACTGACGGATTTTGTTTGGACAGATAGCACCGTTTTCCTCTCATGACTTGTACCTTCTTCAGTATGTAGAAAGTGTATATAAACGTTACTTTTTGCCTATCCTCCCTGGCTGTCTTCCGCCTCGATGCATCGTCGCCTCCTGAGCCCGCTGCGGTGAAGCTCGCCCCCTGAACCCGACACACTTCAACGGTCGTGCGGGCACCGCGGACATTGCGGAGGACCTACTATCTTGCTCACTGGGCCGCACACCTCTCAGGGGTTCAACGGAATTGCGGCAAGTGTGGCAACAAAAAGCGGCAAAAAAAAACGGTTATGTTGTGCTAGATATGCTCGCATTCATCCTCACCGGAGTAACCGCCGGCGATTCGATTCCGTCGGATTAGTAGCGTGGAAGGGTCAGCCTTGTTCCGAAGGAAGGAGGCGATGTGGGGCTATCGGTCGCTCACTCTGACGAGCGTACTATATCGGCTGTTCGTGCACATTTTAAAGCGTGAATGAGTGGATGGGCAAAGAACCCTGGCGCGCTCACCAAACTGCAAAATGGCTTCCGCTTGAGACGGCGTCTAGAGGACAATTACTTCGTGCTCACCCAGACGACAGATTGCTCGAAAAAAATTTCGTAGCCTCGTGGGCTGCTTCCTGGATATTGCTAAGGTATGTAATAGTGTCTCCTACGAGCTGCTCTTCAATTGCCTTTCAGAATTTGAAATTCAACTTGTGTGGACCAACCTGCGGTGCCGACTACACAGTTGACCTGTTTTGGTGGCACACGTTCGAAGCACGTGCCCGTGGACAGGGGCTTGAAACACGGATGTCCACTTTCATTGTTACTGTATGTAATGCACAGTACGTACGTTGCAGGTATGAGCCCACTTTGGAGCTGGGTTTCCAGTTTCCCTATATATATGAGGGACCACCGGAAGTTTTGTTCCTGCAAGCCCTTGCCTATGCCGACGACCTGCAGGTGCTGCTAGCAGATAACGTGGGCATGCTCCAGAAGATGACCACACTGGCCACTATCTGCGCACACCGACTGGGATTGCAGTTCAGCACCAAGAAGTCAGCAGTGCTGCAGCTCTCGGTTGGGCCCACACAAAAGTGACGAGGTGAGCCTGCCCAGCAGTGACACCGTATACCTAGGGCCACCGAGTACCAATAACAAGATGTACTCGTCAGCTCCGCGCCATGGCTATTGGAGGCGCACGAAGAGCACATTCGGCAAGCCAGCCAGAGGGCCGGAAATCCTTTGCGTAGACACTGCCTGTGGGTCAGAAACAGGTACTTGCTGGTCAGTAAACACTGGAAAGCAGTGAACGTGCCTGCATTGATTTTTGGAAATGTCTCCTCCTATCGACCAAAACATTTTCTTGGTTAGAACGCGGCCAGCGCAAAGTGGGTAGAGTGGCCCTAGGCTGCCATGGACGAATGAGTGGCTGTCGAGAGCATACAAGATCACCTCAGCTGGCCGTCGTTCGAAGCACGCGAGGAGCACATTAGGCTATGACTACGAAGGCCGTCTGCGGACCCCGAGGGTTCCAATACCTATGTCTTTGGGTGGCGGGACAACGTGAACCGCGCGCTTAAAGACATTGCACCGTACGTTCGGCCTGCTGAGGCAACCGGCACGGGAGCAAGCGAGCTGAAATGGCTCCGAGTGGTGCACAGCATGTGCGGAAGGAGGCAGATCAGTGGCGCACAGTAATGGGCTCAGTTAACCCTGCTCCTCTACTGCACTCATATAAGACTAGTACAGCCTCGGACAAGCTGTATACAACAGTTGGAGTGCGATTCTCTTTTAGGCCCGTGCTGGAATGTTGTGCATTCTTCTGTACAGTCAGCGGTTCGACACTTTTACGGCAGTTCAGGCAGGACCTTGCGGAAAGTGCTGTGGGGAGCAGGAGAACATTGAACACTTTGTCATCTTCTACCCGGAGTTAGTGGCGCAACACTGAGAGAACATCGCTGTACTGTAGGCGTTGGAATTAAAGCCCCTGAAACTTGTTGATATTCGCATGGAACGCCGCCTGTGACGGAAACGCACCTCACACGGCGGCGGCGGCAACCAACGCCAACTTCGCCAATAGTGGTGGCTAACAAGCCAACGTGGCCCGGAAGACGCCAGAGCAGACTGAAATCCAAAGTGACACTAACTGCATGATGAAAAGCTTAGTGACTCACGCGCCCTCCCCATGCCTGTTTTAGTGCTGCTGCACTACTACCCGCATTCTCGCAAAATCCCGGGAGGGTGGCTCCTCCTGGCCCCACGGGACTGGGACTGGTCGGTCACTGCCGCTTGCGGCGGGGGCTAGCATGCCACCGAATTTTTACTCGTTGCAGGCCGTCATTGCACCCGCTACCGATTCGCTGGTGAACGACGGCTGTTGCGGCGCGCGTCTTTCTCTCCCTTTTCTTTTTCTTTCTTTTCTATTTTCTCTTCTGTCCGCACGAGGCAGCGGTGGTGGCTCAGCTTCTTCTTCTTCTTCCTTGATATTTGGCACTTACCCACGAAGGGGGATTGGCGAGGGTTCAGTGTGGACTGCCAAATGTCCTACAGAAACTGAATTAGTGTATTAAAGTAATTGACAACTAAACAAAAACATAAGATTCAAGATCACAAAAGAAAGAGAAGCAGGCCCGTGAATTTTCTTTTCCTTCTTCCTTCAGTCGCAACAACAACAGCAACAAAATCCCGATGTCTGAAGCCGATTTGATCTTTGTTCTTTCCGATGAACTTCAGGTGTCCACAGAAACAAGTGGGACAGATACTGTGTCTTTCCTTTCCTGTAAACCAATTATAGAACGCTGTTGAACTTAGATGCGTTCAACGGAACGCTCAAGAAAGCAGCAACGCTCAGGCTTTCGTACAAAGTGTGATTCTTATCCAACGCCATCGCTAATAAGATCATTGCTTTAAGAAGATCGTATTGGTGGAGCACATGCGATGTGTGGTCTGGAAGCATGGAAGTCTGATTAACAAAACAAAATAATAATGATGAGACAAAGCAAACACAATCCCCTTAAAACGCCGTGCATGCTGCACTATATTCCGTGATTACCAGAGTTAAACCGTCTGTATTTTTTTTCTTGTTTCTTCACTTCGATGTAAATGGCTGGGGTTCAAGGCGCCGCCCACTCCTCCGTTGCAAAGGGATAGCCACACGATCATCAGCATGATCGCCATCATCATTATCGCTTTTGAACCGTCCAAACCGTGTTAGTCCTTACTTCGACAATGTCCGCAGTTCTCCGTAGTGTCTTTCTGCCAGCAGTTCATTGCTCAGGAAGTTGCCATAAAGATGTTCCCGGTAGATGACGTCCTTCCTGACACCATACAGGTCCAGGGTGGGCTTTGCCTTCGCTCAGTTTCGCCACTTCTGTCTCCGCCTTTCGCACCTCATCGCGTATGCTAGCCCCAGTCACGCTCGAGGTTCGAGTAGAAGCGATTGAAGCTGGCGGAACAACAAAAGGCCGACGTAAATTTGCTGTCCCTCGGTGCCCCGCATGGTCACACCCATAGAAAGGGTCAGCGTCTCACGGGCTAATGTTGAGGTGGGCGGACGGAGTAGCTGTTTCTCGTAGCTCAGCTTTGCAGCTGCCCATCGCGTTGTAGGGTAGGAACCCAGGTCTCCCTGTACTTCTTATGTCGGAGTGTTTCGTTGGACACATAGGCTCATCCTGCGCGCACCTCTGAATTCTGAGAATTCGTGTGTCCCAGCAGAGACATAACATAGCGTGGGCGTATATAGGACCGGGCACCGAAACGACATGTCATGCCCATATAGCCTGGATAACTGAAACGCAATTACAACGTATATTGATTTCAGAATTACTGCCGGTGCCAGTTAATTATTTTTCGATCACAGCGTGAAAATGTAATGTGCTTGCTGACACAAATAGATATAACTAAAAGCAAAGTGACAAAATAGCACTGGATATAGCATGCACTCTAGTTTCACTAAAATATTCGCGGTCATTAAGAAAATACAGCAAACTGAGGCATACGCAGAAAAGAGTGCATGTACAGAGAAAAATATGCAAAATGCGTTAAAAGCGGAGTATGCATTAACACACTTGCTCACTCACAAGCTCCCGTAGCTTCTCAATCTCTGGACCTGTGGTAGACACCACCTCTGGAGTCACCCAAGAAAGCTTCGCTAACCTTCGAAGGAAGCGGACCGAACCCTTTAGTTCGGTGCGGTTTCGGTTAACAGCGCCAAGGGCTTCTCTGAGCGCCTGCACCCCGCATGCCAGCCCAAGGTGACTGTTTAGTTGTCCCACTGTATAAATATCATGGACCCGCCTCTCCGCTTCCTCGTCTCTGCAAAAGCTTATTATATACAGCGCTGTATAAGTGGCTAGTGTCAAGCAGTCCAGTGGCGTACCATCAGCGCTGTTCATGACGGGTACGGGAAAGCTAGCTACAGACGACTGCTGAATGTTCTGTGCCTCATATTCCGTTCGTACCTCTATCGGAGGTAAATAATCGGGCACAAATCCTGCACTGGCTTGGAGAGGCACGTCTTGCCGATCGGGAAAGAACTCATTCACGACAATTACGTCGTCATTGTCAGATGGTGTCGATGGCATGGATACAGTCTCTCGCTCCCAGGAATTCAATTCTGCACACTGATCAGCATGCGCAGACCTGCTTTCACCGAGTAAACTGTCATCGTCATAGCCATACGGTGTCGGTGGCATTGACACTGTCTCTTGATCCCAGGAATTTAATGCTGCGCACTGAGCAGCAGGCGCCGGCCCTTCCTCACCGCTGGTCGCTGTGTTAAGATCAAAATCTTGCGTAACATTCTCTCCTTGAACTTCGCGCATGCTGCTTTGACTTGCACTATTTCCGTCAGAATGATTCATTAACCACTGAATGACCATGTTATTAACTTCCTCTCGTATAAATGGGACCGTTGGTTGACCAAGAGGAGTCTTGCATTCTGGGCGAGAGGCACGCTCATCTGCTTCATGATAGTGTGAGCCGAGTTGGATTTCATCCATTCCAGTCTTCTCATCGTCCGCAGTGGGGAGCGGAACAGTTGGACCTTGTCGACCACAGGGCCGGTTAGTTGCATCGGCTTCTGGAACTTGTGCTCTACCATCAGAAATACCAGGAGGGCACTCTTCCGTTATTCCCGTGCTAATATCAGCCATAGGTGAAGGCAGTGGATAATCAGGAGTTAGGCTGGCTTCCACTGTTACCTTCGTAAGGGACCAGTCATCTTTCGGTTCTTTCTTTACTACCACTTGCTTTGAAGCAGCGTCAGAGTGTGAGTAGATCCCCTTCTCCAATCTGCCTATGCGCCTTGATTTGACCTGATGCCCACTGCTGAGATGCTTGTCGGTTTTTAAGTGAGCAGGTGCATGAGACTTGGCAGCTTCTGAATGACTGCGCTCCCTCTTGCGCTTGTGGGTGCAACGTTTCGACTTGTCATGTGATTTAGTGCGACCTTTGTTGTCCATCATGGCGCCAGAAACGGATGGTGCATCCGTGACTCTACTAGTATGCATTGCAGCAGTCGCGGAATTGTTCAGCTTAGTTTCCGAACGGCGCCTTCTGGTCCGAGATTCACTCCGACGTCTCGTCCTCGATGTACTGCGACGTCTCCTTCTCGATTTACTGCGACGTCTCGTTGGAGATTCACTGCGCCTTCGACGCCTTTCGTCGCCTTCGCTTCGATGCGTACTCTGTCGCTTGTTGCAAGTCTTACTAAGGACGCTGCGCCGCAAGTTGTGCGTCCGCTTGTCCTTGCTTGCGCCGCCGCTAATCCGTTCATTTGCCGATGGCACTGACTTGCTTAGTTGGAGAGTCCTTTGCAGCAGGTGACGCTGGTGCTCCTCGTTTGCGCCGCTGATAGTCCTTGCATTTGCCGATGACATTGGCTTGCGTAAGTTGTGAGTTCTGTGCAGCAGGCGATGCTGTTGCTCTTTGCGTACGCCGCCGCTAATCCTTTCATTTGCCGATGACACTGTCTTGCGTGGTTGGAGTGTCCTGTGCGACAGACGACGCTGCTGCTCTGTGCTTACACCGCCGCTAATCCTATCATTTTCTGATGACACTGGCTTGCGTAGTGGAAGAGTCCTGTGCATAATGCGACGCTGCTGCACTTGAGAACTCCCTGGGGTACTGCCCGGGCCGCTCTGCGCTTGTGACTGGTATAGCAGGTGACGTCGCCGCTCCTGGGGCCGCGGTGGGGAGTTTTCTGAGCGACGGTACTGTGAATTCTGCGATGATGTGTGCAGCGACGTCACGGTGTTTTCTTGGCGTCTGTGAAATCGAAGATTTTGAACGCCACAAGTGGCCGATGAGTTGCGTGGGCTGTCAAGCGGCAGTTGGGCTTGTGGAGCGCGGATCGTGTGCTGTTGCAAGCCACCTCGGCCGCGATAATACTGACCAGTGAAGGGCATTCTGCAGCCCTGTCCTCGCTGGAACCTGTGCGGCGGCGGCATAGTAGGAGTGGGCCCACCCATGAAGAAAGGTCTCCACGGTCGGGGACCGCCAATAGCACTCGGCTGTGTTGGCCGCCAGGCAGGACGAAACCATGGTCGGTAGCTACCACGTAGTGGCCGCGTGGTATCTCGAAAGGGCGTCGATGAGGGGCCGGGGTCTTCAGAGGCGCTGACGCTGCGACCAACGTCGAAGAAATCGGCAGCAGAGCTGAGGTAGCGCTGCACTTCAGCAGGAGCGACTTCGCTGTCCACGCTCGGTGTTGTGAAGCTCTGTCGTGGACACGTACGAGCGTCCTCACTCTCCATGGCAATCGTTGCGGTACTCGGGCGTGGTTTGCTGGGTTCCATGAATGGCTTCCACGTCAGCCGTTCTTCCTGCATCTACCGAGAGCAAATCAAGCCGCGCGTGCCCGCAGCATTGGCACGTACCCGCCGTGCGCTGCGAGCGGAGGTCGTCTTCCTCTTCGTTAGCTTGCGGAGTTTTGTCAGCACTGCGATTCAGGCGGCCTCGCAGCCAGAAACTGCAACAAAAATTACTTGTTTGGATCGAATCGTAACGGGCGCCGAGTGACGTCAAGTGTTCCCACAGATGACCGCAATTTGAGAGCTGCTTCAAGAATCTCAAGCCAAAACAAGGTTTACCTGGAGAATTAAGCGCCGCTGTAGCTTATGTGTAGGGGAGGCTGAAAATGTTGAAAATATGATCGTTCTTTAATTGTTGCATGTATGATAGTTTACACTATTGTTTTGTGACAGCTTGGCAATCTGAACGTCTGCCTCCTCTGATTTCTTCATGTTTTTTTGTCTTTCTCAGAGGGATGGAGACGGCACGTTTCACTCTTGTGTTCTTCTCTGCCAGGGGCCGAGGGGGAAAATGTCAGCAACGTTAGCCCACAGTCTATATCTCAATAATAGTTGCAAAAGTGTTACAACATGAGTTGCGGCGTGTTAGAAGTGCGGATCATGTCGCATCACGATCCCATCGCTGACACCAGTTGTTAAATGTCAGGAGCCGGTGCCGTTTAGACCATCTTGTGACGAGACGACGTGAACAAAATAAATGACTTCGGCCAAGGAGAAGCCGCCACGTGTCCTCCGGCCGAGGAGCACAACACGCGGTGAACTCCCACGACGATTTGTCTCGACCACTGACTGACCAAGTGTCTTCTGTCATGGGCCATAACACCGGTGGTATTCTTCGATCCGGACGCAGTAGTTGGCCGCGGGCCAAAAGCGCGCTGGTCTGCAGTCGCGGATCTGTCAAACATCACCTAGTCTAGGTAGTGTTGATCTGTCTGTTGAACTGTCGCGGTGCGAGGGGGAGAGGAGGGTGCGCCTCCATGGCGCCAGCGGGGTAGCGGGTGGTCGCTGAGGCGCCAGGTTGTCTGGTTGTCTTGTCTGGACACGCCTGACGCGGATGATTTCATTGCGCTGGTGCCACGCGGAGCAGCACCGGGGCTTGTAAAAGGGCATCCGCCAGTCGCCTGCACCCGCTCGACTCCAGTCGTCGGCCGCTACAGGAGCCGCGCGAACCGCGGCTGGGAGCTCGATCCTAACGGCTCGTCCGCCGACCGAAGAGGTCTCGAAAGGGGCCACACCTCTCCTCGGTGTCCCCTGAGGAGACCGTGTCAGCTGGGCGAGTTTTCGGTCCCCAGCTTTGTCCATAAGAATGCAGCTTTTTAGTGAACGTGAGATTTCCTGATTGTGGCGTAGTAAGACAAGACCGTTTTATCTCTCTCAGAAATTGCTTCTATGGCCAATGTAAACAGATTTAGCAGCAGTCCGACAAGCTGCTGTGACAAAGTTGTAAAAGGAATGACCTTCAGTAATCCGGATTCCTTTACGTGCAAATAGAAAACTACCTACATGGTCGTGAAGAGTCAGCAGTCGGCCTGTTCGATCGCGCCAGCATCGTCTGCGCGCGTTACGCGACCATGTAGACGAGGCAGCGTGGCAGTGCCGTGCGGCGTCGTCTGCTGTCAACGACAACATCATGGCGGATTACCTAGCATGCATCGCTTCATGCAAGCTCCCTATACTGTGTCACTCAGGGACCGAAGAGGTGCTGCGTTGCGTTACTCTACTTCTCACATCATGTTACATCTGGATGCCAACGAATTATGATTATGTAAGATGATACAACAGAGAGCGGACGCCATTGATTGATTGATTAAAACTTTATTTGCCACCGATTTTGGAGGCCCCCTACACCTCCCCGCTCCTGGCACGCAGGCTTGAAGAACGGGGGCTGGAACCTCCGCGACTAAGGACTGGCGAATATACATTGGTTATTCGCGGCCTCAGCCGCCAGGCGGGCGGCTTTTTGCTGGTCAGCGGGGACGTCGCTTCGCAGCTTCTCTACTTTTGATGTTGTCCCTAGCGCCCGGAGACTTAGGGCATTCCCTAAGTATATGGCCGAGGGTCCCCCTCGCTTCGCAGGCTTTACATTTATAATTTTTTCTCTCATCTATCTGGGTGTGAAATAACCAGACAGGGTTTGGGAAATTTCCTACTTGTTATCGCCGCCAGGCTATGGCCTCTTTATTATTTAAGCTAGGATCCGGTGGCGGCATCAGACATCTTCCTAATCTATACTTTTCGATTATTTCTTTATAGGTTTGCAAAATTTCGTCCATCGCCTGGCAGTCGGGCGGCTCCACGTTTGCCCGGAAGTAGAGATCTCGGGCTAAATCATGGGTCGCCTCGTTGCCGGGGACGGACGTGTGTGCTGGGACCCAAATTAGGGTGATTTTGCGATCGATTTTAGCTATAGCTGTTAGAATTCGGGCGGCTTCTTGAGAGACCCTGCCTTTTCCGATAATCTAGAGAGAAGTTTTACTGTCGCTAAAGATCAATCTAGGCTTCGTTCCGACGCAAACGAGCGCTATTGCGACCTCTTCAGCCGTGTCTATGTTTCTGCTTCGGATGGTGGCGAAGACGACTGGTGCGCCGCTACCATCGACTACCGCGGCGACTGCCGCCCCTGATCGGCCGCTTGCAGCGTCTACGTAGATAACTTCTTTTACTCTGAATTCTTTTGCTCTTTTAAGTCCATGTTGAGAAGAAGTCTTCCAGTTTTACTTCCTTAGAATACATTAGGTTGAGTGCGGAGAGGCAGAAAACATTATCTAGTGGTATTTTCCTCAGCGTTCGCGGTTGCCAATGAGTGCCGCTGTATCGCGGCTGTTCGCAGCCGACAATTGAGAAAAAAAAAAACACCGTTAAAATATTGCATGATATGACCTTGACGGACGTCGTACTGGATCTGAATTTCACGATGTCCAGGAGAAATGCGGTTATTCGCACGATGCGAATGAAATGCAGCGACTACGCTAGGACATATGAACGAATACACTAAAGCAGGGCAAGATTCAGGAAAATAGGGGTCCTGAGCTAACGCTTGCAGGCCGTTGTTGTTGTTGTTGTTGTTGTTGTCCAAATAACTTATGGCACATACCCACAGAGGGGGATCGGCCAAGAATTGGGTAGCAAAGAATTTTTTTTTTTAATATACTTGCATAAAAAGAAATATATATATATATATATATATATATATATATATATATATATATATATATATATATATATATATATATATATATATTAATAATAATTTGAGGGGTAGAGGAAACGAAACAAAATGGGAAATAAGTGAAATATAATATGAAAAGTGGTAACACTCACGGGAGATTGACACTCTATTTGTAGGACAAGTGATGTTTAAATATTTAGCAAGGAAAACGATTTGAGTGCAGTAAAAAATTTTGCATGGCGGTAAAAATAGACTTGTGACTGTGCCCAAGGATGGTGGCGCCAAATGATAACAATGTCGGGCTGCTTAAACTAAGGCCAAGCTGTTGCAATGGCCTTTCCATCAACTGTTTTCTCAGCGTAGTAAAGCGGCGGCAAAACAACAAAAAGTGATCTAATGTTTCTTGTTCACCGCAAAATGCGCAGACGGGAGACATTGCCAAACCAGACCTGTGAAGATAGAAATTTAAAGGTGGGATGCGGCATCGCAGCCTTGTTAGTGAAATCTCAAGTTGCCGTGAATGACATAATTTTCTATTCCAAGAATAATTTAGATGCAGGTAGTCCTCAGATCTTAAAAGATGTCCGTTTTTCATATTTAATAGAACGTTTCTTCGAAACCTCGCTGCGGTGATGTACGCGGTCGCCGGAAGGATAGATAATACGGGGCCATTAAGGGACTCTTTTGCTAAATTGTCAGCATATTCATTTAAATCCACATTGCTGTGGCCTGGTACCCATACCATATGTACAATTTTCAAATGTTTTGGGATCAGGGAGACAAAGGTTTTTACTATTGCAGAATCCACCGACGAAGAGAGAGATGAACACAAGGATAGAGAGTCGGAAATTACTGCCACTTTAGAAAAAGAGGAGTCTAATTTACGTAGAGCGAGTACCACCGCCAGAAACTCCGCCTCAAAAATTGGGGTGAAGTCCGGAAGCCGGACAGAAAAAGACCAGTCTAAATGTGGACAATATATACCCACTCCCGCCTTTTCATTACTTTGAGATGCGTCAGTAGCTACAACTAAACTAGCAGAAAGACTTCTTAAATGATCTTCTAATAATCCGTTTAGAATAACGGATGATAAGTTTTTAGCATTATTCGGGAATATGTCGTCAAAGACAATTTTAATAGATGAACCGATGGTTTGTATGGGTAGAATACTAGGAAGGGAAACATTTAAGGGGTCCAGCAAATTTTTGACCATAACAACCTGCGGGGTGTGAAATTTAGACCAATGGACACCGAAAAAGGAGGTCGGTTGACAGCAAAAAATAGACATAGATTGGTGAAACTCTGATTCATATATCCTTAAGTACGTCTGAACGGTTAGAATTTGTAATCTATATATCAAGGGTGGAATCCGGGCTTCAAGGTAGAGCACATTGTTGGCAACAAATTTTGGAAGTCCCATACACAAACGAAGCGCTTCTCGCTCCAAAAGAACAAGCGGTCGAATTTTATAAGCTGCTGATCCAGAAAACAAGACTGAACCGAACTCTAAAATTGGACGCACATACATAACATAAATCATTAAAAGGACATCTCTCCGCATTCCAGACCTGGGACGACTAATTCGGCGCAACATGCCCACGGCCCGAGCCCCTTTCGTAGCAATATGGTTAATGTGGGGCTGCCATGAAAGATTATCATCATAAGTGACCCCTAAATACTTTAATGATTTAACCTGTGGTATTATTTGTTGCTGATACATTACAGACAGACTTACAGAATCTTTTATATTAAATACGAGGACTGCGCTTTTGTTGACATTTAATGTGAGACGCAAGCCACACAACCAATTCTCAATAGAGTTTAGGTACGTTTGCAAGTGGAGATGAAGGGATTGAATATCCGATGCAGTTGCAAAAAACGCAATATCATCAGCATATACGTAAGTGCGAACGTCATGATTAACAGGTATTGAGCTGAGTAGTATATTGAAAAGGACTGGTGAAAGGACTGCTCCTTGCGGCACTCCCCTGGCTTGCTTATATCTGCCAGAATGGACGCCATTTAATGCACAGTAAAACTCTCGGTTTTGGAGGAATTCGGATATCCAGGCTACTAAATAATGTGGAAACTGAAGAGATTTTAATTTTTGCAATAGAATGCTATGCTCAACGCTATCATAGGCCTTGGCTATATCTAGCGTTATCAAGGCAGCGTGCATTTTTTGGCGCCGCGCTAGAAGAACTCGACTCTCGAGATCAGCATGCGCATTCCAGATGGAACATTTTTGACGGAAACCAATTTGGCAAGGACTGAGGATATTTTCTTTATTCATGAATTCCGAAACACGTATAAGTATGACTCTTTCAATTAATTTTACAATGTTTGATGTTAATGCAATTGGTCTTATATTATCAATAGACAAGGCACCGCCTTTATTCTTAAGTAAAGGAATTATTTTGGCAAGTTTCCATTCTGGGTGTATCCAAGCATGTTTAATGGAATAATTTACTAGCTCTAATAACGTCTGAGGTGACTCGTCAAAAAGAATTTTTAACATTTTTGAAGTTACTTTATCAGGACCGGGAGCAGCGGCTGGTAATCTCATAACTATTGGAGTAAGCTCAGAAACGGAAATTTGAGGATCATAATTAACAGGTTCCATTGGCATTACAGATATCGAGCCCGAAGGTAGTGCAGACGAGAAACGTTTCTCCAGTCCTTTGGCAATTTTTTCAATTGTGTCTATTGCTTCATGGGGAGTCAAAATAAAGGAATGTAGATTTTGTGCTTGCGGAATCTTTTTCCGCGAGCGTAAAAAACCAAAAAGTGCAGTTCGATTGCCTGATTTAGAGAGGAAATCAAAATGCTTTGCATCATACTCGTCCTTCGCTTTTGCAACTGTACGTTTAAATGTAGCTGCAATGAACTTGTAATCCTGCCAGTTTTTCGGGCACTGGTTGTGGAGAAGCTTTTTCCATGCCGCCTTTCTACGTCTGTAATCTCGGGAACAATCAGCATTCCACCAAACAGCTGAAGTATTCACCTTTGAGCTCCGTACCAAGATCTCAGACTTCTTACGGCAATCCTCAATCACCGAGCATAAGCGTTTTGATTTTTGTTCTTCATCCGTGTTAGTCAATGATTCAAGATTAGAGCGTAACGTTGACTGAAAGTTATTATAGTTGATAAATGACCTCAACTGAGAAGTCGCTGGAGTTACAGGGTGATTAACCTCAAACGCAATCGGTATGTGGTCACTAGAGGTGCCACAATCAAGTGTTGACCAATTATTAACGAAGAGACTGGGAGAGGTAAAAGTTAAATCTAACACAGATTGACTGTGTTTTCTTATAAAAGTGGCCGAACCCGAATTTCTACAGGAAAAGTTATTATTTGTTACCCAATCCCAAAGACGCTTGCCACAACTATCTGTCTTGTAGCCCCATGACACATGATGCGAATTAAAATCACCAGCCAGAAGAACTGAGTTTCGACAATTAACTAATAGCAGATCTAGAGGTTTTGTATCTTGTACACCGCTAGGGAAATAAGCATTCACTAATGAAAACGGACAGTGCCCTGGAATTTCAAAGTCTAGGGCCAATAACTCACAATCTATAGAAGATAACTGGAAAGAAATCCTAGCCCTGTGACAGAATTTTGTACAGACAAATATAATTAAACCTCCTCCTTTTGATTGGCGATCTTGTCTGAATGAATTATAATTTTGTAAATAGAAATGCTTTTCAGCTGTTAGCCAAGTTTCTTGCAAAATAATTATATGTGGATTATATTGAGAAGAAATGTAAACTAAATCTGTTGAAGCTGTTAGAATTGAACGACAGTTCCACTGGATAACTCTTAGTGCCCCTATGATTGTGGAATCTTGGCAGCCGCAACTGCCTGCCCCAAAATATTATCCTTTGGCTTTAATGTATGCTGATGTTTCTTTGATTTTGGTTGGGACCGCGGAGAAGAATGATTGGACATGGGAGACCCACACCGTTTTAAAATTCTTACATCTGATTCTACCATCTCTGCGTCATTAATGTTTTCATCGTCATCTAGAGGAGCAACCCTGTTAGGCGAAGCAACAGCAGTGCTTTCAAGCGGTTGAGAGCTTTCAGAGGGCATATTTGCTATGAAAGGGGCTGTTCCTGATTGCAGGGCTTGCGTTAGCTGAACTGCCAGAACGTTAGAAAAACACTCTGTGACAGTAGAAACTATTCGGTCGACCATTTTAGTCATTGATGATTCCACTGCAGTCATTATTGCCTTTGAGATTGATGCATCCAGAGGCACACCTGATCGGGCTGATACACCTGCATAACCGTGTAATCGTTCCTTAACCTCTGTTAAAGCGTCACGACGCGAACAGCGTTTTCTATCTATTACCTCTAGAATTTGCAGCTCCTGTTTTCGAGATGGACACTCCATGGAGTTTGCAGCGTGGGCTCCACCGCAAAGGCAGCATTTATCGTTTTGCTGTGAACAAGATGACGAATGATGACCATCGCCACATTTGGAACACCGCACGGAGGACTTACAACCACGAGCACTGTGACCATATCGCCAGCAATTAGTGCACTGCAATGGCTTAGATTTAAGAGGATCCACACGGAAGATCAATGGCCATGCTTTTATCTCTGACGGGCATGAAGTTCCCGCAAATGTGGCAATCACCGACTCTGTTGGTACCCGCGTATTATTAACCTCCCGGCTGCAACGATACACCGCTACCACACCAGCCGCCGAAAGAAGGTCGAGGGTCTCAGCTGGAGTTCAAGAAGAGTCTACTCCTCGGACTAATCCCTTTGTGCATGCAAGATGAGTAGGGATAAAGCTGCTCACCTGAAGTGATCCAAATGATTTGCATTTAAGCAGATCCTTCGCGCAATTGAGATCTGGAGATCGGCACAGTATCCCGCCGCGCCCAAACTGCCTCACTTCTGTGATTGAGTCATACAGGGTAGAGGCTGCCTGGAGAGCAGCTCGAACAGTCCCAGGGTTATTCATTTTAATAAATCCGCCATCCTTGGGCACTAGCGCCACAGGAATGTTTGGAACGCCAGATCGTTGGAACGCTTCCAGAGGTAGATCTTGAGGAGTAATGAAAGCCGACCAGGGGGAGCGCCCCTGGCCGGGAGACTGCGTAGATATCACTTTACAGTTACAATCTCTCTGCGAGCGTTATCAACACGGTGAAAAGCGCAAATGCGCAGGGGAAAACAGAAAAAGAGGACTAGCCGCCCAATACTTAGCCGAATCACGCCTTCTGCTCGTAGCGGTGCCCTAACAGTCAGTCACTGCACGAGTAGCCCGAACGTGCTGAATTGCTAGTCTTCTTCTGTCAGACACGGTGCGACTGGGTAGCTAACAGAAGACGGCTTTTCCGCTTTCCCGTCACATGGTGGTCTTTTTCCTCCTCTTCTCTGCCCTGCTAGACTATACACCATTTTATTTTAAGCGCACTAAATGCAATAAATGAGATTCACGCGACACTAATGTATCACCATTAGTTTCACAGAACACTCCCCTGTAACACTCAGGCCTGGAGGTAGCAGGAGACCGAGAGGCACTGTGGCTAGTCCTATTTCCCTCTTCTAAAGCGGAAGAAAGAGATAGGACTATTTGAGATTGGGGGACCTCTGTGATGCCGCCGAGAATAGATTTTTTTACTAATTTGACAATTTTTTTCAATTACGCCATTTGAATGTTGCCTCCCTCCCGACCCTTTCCCTCCGCCTCTCTTTACCGAAACCACTGAATATAGGAATTGGCGGAAAACGACGCAAAACTTTTCCACAGTTCGTAAGCAAACGCAGATAAGGTCATAAAAGAAGGGCGGTCCCCCATGAGCGCAGAATTTTACACGCACGTTACAGAAATTACGTAACCGATTACAATTACGATTACTGGATCTGAAATGTAATTTACAGCCCCGCAAAAATAACTGAACAATACAGAAAAGTAATGGATTAATTTTGCGTTACATTTCTTTGAACAGTTTAATCATATTGTTACTGGGCGGCAAGCCGATGAAGAAAGGAAACAGGACATGACTGATGGCGATAGTATATGACGTTTTATGAATGATGGCGGACCTAGCGCGAGCGCGAATGCCCGCGCCAGTGCTCGCTTCTTCTTCCACGCCCCTAACAATATAACACAAGTGTACGGAGGCGACAGAGAAACTGCGGATTGCGTGATATACCGCTAAACGTTAATTTTCAAGGGGGGCTGTTTTTCCATGTTACCGTCGCTAATTAAACTCCCGCATTTGTTCGTGCAGAGGTGCGTAGCTACGCTCAACACTCTCACAATATACGCACTGGAGATAAGTGCAGTATTATAGCGAATGGAAACCTTGCGCACCAGCTCACGGTTGCGCAAGGCTTCAAAGCTGCAGCCTTCTAAAAAGCGCCGAGCTTCCCTGCTGCGGGCCCTGCGCTTACGAATTGCGAGCAGGGACAAAGAAAAGCTGGAAAAGTCGTCGTGATTTCTCAGGAACATCCGATTTCAGCATTTTGCGTTGACCTCCTGGCGTCGCCCTTCACTAGTCACCCACTTAGCCCTAAATCGAGGACTCGCAATGAATACCAGCAGAAGTTCGCTTCCCTCGAAGAGGTGGCTGAACCTGTGTCGTAGGTACAAAAAATGACCACTTTAGTGCTCCAAATAACGGAAACACTCTACACACTAAGTGCAGAGTGGAGCATAATTTGTTACTTTTCAGGGAGAAGTATTAAACATTTGAGGGAACGAAGTTTTACTACTCCAGAACAGATATTACTTCCTAACCCAACTTGTATTCTACAGAGGGTCTTGCCACTTAGAAGTGCAATGACAAGGGCTCTGCAGTACAGCGGTGGCCTTCCGTGACGTTGCTGCAGTACACAGATTGTGGGGAGCGGGTAACCCATGAATATGTTTTCATTCCCCTGGACAATGTCAATAGTACAAGCTAATTGCTTCATTACCTGCGTACGTGATGAAAACAATATTCACTGTATACACGCGATTAAAATTACTAAAATTATTAAAGCTCCTTTCTTTCTGAAGTATCATGTGATCGCATTGTGCGCGATTGGTATGTAGTGTCACGTGATGCTGTGACGTGTGTGAATGGCAACGCCGTGAGGGGGAGCGTGGACTGTTAGGAAGTCAGCGCGCAGATCGCTCGTGCGGGTCTCTTAATCTGTACGGCCCAGCATGCCGAATAAACATGTTGCTTAGTCGCTCTGCCTCTGCTTCGCTCGCCGCGGCTACAACATAATTGGCGACGAGGATGGGATCCCGCTGGACTATACGTAAAACGCATCGCGGCGTTCGTGATCCCGCTGGACTACGTAAAACGCATCGCGGCGTTCGTGATCCTGCTGTACTGCGTGAAACTCATCGCGGCGTGCGTGGAAGCACCGGCGTTCGTGGAGAGCGTTTGGGCGAGGCACAGGGATGGCAACGCTTGGAAGTTTCGACCAGTTCGTCGAGGACGGAGACGAGGATTTTGGGTCCTACGTGGAAAGGTTCGAGCACTTCCTGAAGGCCTCCCAGGTGAGCGACGACCTCAAGGTCTCGATGTTTATTACGGCAATAGGCAAGAGGGCTTACAAGACGCTGAAGACTTTGCTAGAGCCTAAAACGCCAGAGGACAAGACTTATGCGGAATTCGTAGAAGTGCTGGGAAGTCATTTCACCCCAAAGCCCATGGTCATAGCAGAACGATTCAAGTTTAATCGGCGGTACCAGCATCAGGGAGAGTCCATAGCAGCATATGCAGTGGAGTTGAGGCATTTGGCAGCTTCATGCGAATTCGGGGAATTCCTCGATGAGGCTCTTCGAGGCCGCTTTGTAGTGGGCCTCTGCGACAGCGCAACGCAAGCAGAGTTGCTGAAGAGAAGCAAGTTGACGTTTTCGGACGCCTGCGACGTTGCGAAAAGCATCGAGCTAGCGCGGAAGGAAAGTCGGGAATTTCAACCGACCGGGACGCAAGGTACAGTCGACGCCGTACGTCATAAGCCAGGCGGTGGGAAACGCCAGCAGCAGCGTTCAACCGGTGCAGGACTAGCAAGGGACCGAGTGTCTGAATCGCCGGTCTGTTTTCGGTGTGGCTCAGCGCATGAAGCATCGAACTGCAAATTTCGCAAGTATCGTTGTCGTGCATGCAAGCGTTACGGACACTTGGCGAAAATGTGCAAGTTCAAGTCTAGAGACGCGGCTAATTCGATAGCTGTGGAGGACGCGGATTGTGACCAAGTGTTGTTGTACAATGTCTATTCTTGTGCAGAACGCCCAGGGCATTATGAAATCTGTCTCAAGGTAGCCAAGAAGGATGTTAACATGCAAATAGACACGGGTGCGTCTGTTTCCATTGTGCCAGAAACGCTATACAGAAAATTGTGGCCCAGTCTACCTAAAGAGCCTTGCCACATAAAGCTGAGGACATACGGTGGGTCGCCGCTAACAGTCACAGGGAAGTTGACGGTTCCAGTCGAACATAATGGTCAGTGCAAGCAACTTCCGCTCATTGTCGTTAAAACCGAAAACAATAGCGACATTGCGTTGCTAGGGCGTGACTGGCTGGAGGCTCTTAAGCTAGACTGGTCAAGTGTGCATGGCGTGTGTTTAGACAAAGTTGCGGCGCTACTTGAGTACGCAAAGGTGTTCGAGCCCACTCTGGGGCTGATCAAAGGTAGTCCAGTCAGGCTGGTTTTGAAGGAGGGGAGCAACCCCGTATTTTGCAAAGCGCGACAGGTGCCATTTTCATTGAGGGAAACCGTGTCACTTGAATTGCAGTCTCTTGTGAACAGGGGAGTGTTAGTCCCTGTACAGAAAAGCGACTGGGCGACGCCCCTAGTTGTTGTGCCTAAGGCGAACAACAAGTCAGAGTGTGTGGGGACTTCAAGGTTACATTGAATCCGTGCCTGCGAACTGACCATTATCCACTTCCCGTGATGGAAGATTTGTTTGCAAAGTTGTCAGGATGCAAGTATTTCACAGTGCTTGATTTGTCGACAGCGTACCAACAGCTGGAACTGCATCCGGAGGCACAATCGATGGTGGTTGTCAATACACACCTGGGGCTTTTCAAGTACACGCGCTTGCCCTATGGCATCACAAGTGCACCTGCTATTTTTCAGTCTGTCATGGATGATGTGTTAAAAGGGCTTGAGCGGGTAAGCTGCTACTTGGATGATGTGCTTATCGCAGGTTCAACATTTGACGAATGTTTTCATCGAGTGGAAAGGGTGTTGGCACGTTTTCTAGAAAGAGGCTTGCGATTGCAAAAGGAAAAGTGTAAATTCTTTCAGACATCTGTCTCTTACCTAGGCCACATTCTGGACGACAAGGGCGTTCGGTCATCAGATGAAAAGGTGAAAGCGATAAAAGAGGCACCAAGTCCAAAAGATGCGGCACAGTTGCGAGCTTACCTGGGCTTGATTAACTTCTACGGGCAGTTTGTACCGAACATGTCAGCTAAGCTTAAGCCTCTGTATAATGCTCTAAAAAAAGAAAAGGGATTTCAGTGGTCACAGGAAGCTGAGCAAGCGTTTCAAGAAAGTAAGAGCTGGTTGACACAAAGCAATGTGCTGACATACTACGACCAGAAAAAGCCGATAGGACTAGTGTGCGACGCTTCGGCTTACGGCGTAGGAGCCATTCTTTTTCATAAGATTGGAAGCGACGAAAGGCCAATTGCCTATGCTTCCAGAACGTTAAGTAAAGCAGAGCAGGGGTATGCTCACATCGAAAAAGAAGCCTTGGCTGTTGTTTTTGGGCTGAAAAAGTTCCACAAATATCTGTTCGGGCATCGCTTTGAGATTTACTCCGACCATCAGCCATTGGTAGGCTTGCTCGCTCATGGTAAGCCCGTACCAGTGATGACAGCAGCCCGCATGCAGGGCTGGGCTTTACTGCTTGCAGCGTACGATTATCGTTGGGTTTACCGCAAAGGTCGAGAGGTTGGAAATGCTGACGGTTTTTCAAGGTTACCACTTGCAAATCGCAATGATGTCTCGGATTATGCACATTTCTTTTCAGTTGTTGATGAAGTGCCATTGTCTGCTGTTGAAATTCAGAAGTGCACTCGAACTGACAGAGTATTGTCGAAAGTGCTGTGTTATACTATGAGTGGTTGGCCGCCGCATGTTAAAGATGATGAGTTAATGCCTTATTTAATTCGTCGACATGAGCTATCTGTAGATCAGCAGTGTGTTACATGGGGAAATCGAGTGATTATACCTCGTGGGTTGCGCAAACAGGTGTTGCATCTTTTGCACGAAGGACACCCCGGGAAGACGCGCATGAAAATGCTCGCCCGTAGCTTTGTGTGGTGGCCTCAGCTCACGGAGGACATTGAGCAGATGGTGAAAAGCTGTGACACGTGTCAGTTAACACAAAATGATCCGCCACGTATTCCACTGATAACTTGGGGTTGGCCAACTCGCAGATGGCAAAGAATCCATCTGGACTTTGCTTTTACCGATAACCAGTGGCTCCTAGTCCTAGTGGATGTGCATTCCAAGTGGACAGCTGTGTTCGTCATGCCATCCACCTCTACCGACAAGACCATTGAAAAGCTACGGAGTGTCTTTGCGTCCTACGGCCTGCCAGAAGAAGTAGTTACGGACAATGGTCCACAGTTCTGTGCCAAGAATTTCGCAGACTTTCTCCGCAGGAATGGGGTGCGGTATACCAGGACGCCACCGTACCACCCCGCATCAAATGGAAGCGCAGAGCGGTACGTACAGACCATTAAGCGGGACCTTTTGCGACAGGTTCTCGACGAGAGAAGAACAGGGATCAAGAAAACCTTGCAACATCGGGTTGACCAATTTCTGTTCACGTACCGAAACACACCAACCGCAACCACGGGGCTGACACCCGCGGAATTGTTTCTGTCATGGAAGCCGCGCACACGCCTGACCTTTCTCCAACCGAACTTGGAAAAACGTATAGACGACAGGTTCTACCAGACGAAAAAGAAGGCTAACGAGAGTGGGCGGTCATGGAGATCATTTGAGGAAGGCGACCATGTGCTCGTCCAAGGACTACGTCCTGGGGAATCGAAGTGGTTGCGAGGCGTTATAGAACAGCGGTGCAGTGCGTCCACCTACAATGTTAGAATAGGGCAGGAACAGAGGTTTGTGCATGCTGACAACCTACGTCCGTGTTCGTTTCAAAGTGTTGAATCCGGGCCAACTGTGTATCCTTCTGTGCCTAGTTCTATGCCTGATTCTGTAACGGAAGAGTCGTCTACTAAGACCCCTTCCTTAGATACGTCTGAGCCACAGGATTCCTCAGCACCACAGCCTGCCCAAGCATCTACGTTGCGGGGACAGAACGCCAGTTCGCCTGCAAGGTCCACGCTGCCTGCACCACCGCTCCGGGAGCATGCGCCACCTCCGGACACGCCACCTCTTCGGCGCAGTGCTCGTTCTCGGAAGCCTCCTGAGCGTTATACCCCATAGAGCTGGTGTAAAACAGTTAGGGGGAAAGGGAATGAAGTATCATGTGATCGCATTGTGCGCGATTGGTATGTAGTGTCACGTGATGCTGTGACGTGTGTGAATGGCAACGCCGTGAGGGGGAGCGTGGACTGTTAGGAAGTCAGCGCGCAGATCGCTCGTGCGGGTCTCTTAATCTGTACGGCCCAGCATGCCGAATAAACATGTTGCTTAGTCGCTCTGCCTCTGCTTCACTCGCCGCGGCTACAACACTTTCTTTAGTCAATATAGTCAGTCAATTTTGATTAAACATGAAATGTATGCTATCCTTTCATGTCATATATCGTGGCGTAGCTTATACCGATTACAACTGTACTAAATTACCATTATTGCAATACACAAGGGAATAACCGCTGATGATTAGTAATCATGATTAAAATTGAACTTAATCTACAAAGTAGCCACATATTGCTGGAATGGTCTCGACGAATAGAATCCAAATCAAACGGTAAACAACGCAAAAGCCACGCAGAACATAGCTAATTTATCCACGCAAAGGATAGGTAATACCGCAAATTAGCGGTAATTAAGACGTGCAGCTAGTCCAGTGCTGTTCTACTCGGCATAAGCTATCCAACGATTTCGACTTGCAGTTGTAGCATGTATTATAATATTTTTCACAATTATCTAATTAGCAGTAATTAATTAGGATTTAGAATTAGCTCAATGCAATTATACTTGACATATGCCATCTAACGACATATGACTCGATGATGTCGCACAAAATCCAGTTCATTAGCAATTAATTCACCATGTTTAATTAAGCGTTACAATTAATGTGCTATTATACTCGACATACGCTACGCAACTATGTAATACTAGTGTTGCTACGGCTTCTCTCAAAGGTTTGACATTTCTGTTGAGCTGCGAAATTTGCTCTGAGTGGAGCGAAAAACGGCCCCGTATCTGATGTCATCGATATCTTTAAAAATCTAGGTGGTTCAAATCGATTCAGGAACGTCCAATATGGCTCACCCGATAGGCCAAAGCATCGCATCAGAATCTAGAAATCCTTTAAGCATTTGAAACATACCGGCAACACCGCCGAACAGAGCTCCCAAGCGCTTGGCAGGTTACTTTTTGTCCACACCAAGCTGGCCGCCACAGGCTTCACACCAGCCCATGACTTCCACTCCAGCAGTTTTTTTTATATCCTCCTTAGTTGGAAGGCGAGTTTTAGCTAACTACCAGTTAAAACCATTTAAATGTAAATAGTTGATTGAAGGTATTTTCCTCATTTGGCTACATGGGTAACCGGAACTCCTATCGTTGACATCAGATTTTAACATGGCGCACCCATCCATATCATTTTCCTAATATTGCTCGCCAAGTACCATTGATGTTATATACGTGAGAGTGTCAATCGACTAAGGAAAACTTAGCTACAAACATTGCCAGAAAGTATTGCCAGGCCTCAATATTTACATTTCGAGAGAAGCCATCTTGATCGCCGCAAGAAAAGTATCCTTTATGGACGATGTTGATGTGGACCCCTTCCGGTTTTTTGAACAGTTGTTTTGAAAGGGCTTGGACTCCGGCCTTTCGTCCGCTCGTGGTGCATTTGTCACCCACAAGAGAGAAGATCCAACATTTATCAGTACATTGGAGTCCTTGCCTGTCTTGGACAATGCCCCGTGCTGTGCCCACCCCACTGGTTTTAAGGACAAAATGTATTTAAGCTCAGTGTCCTGAATGCTAAAACCAACCTAAGGATTTTAGAAAATAGTTCTTTGAGCGAGGACGAAGCAGCGCGAGGTTCGAGCAGTATGCGAGCAGCTCGTGCACAGGAAGCCGGTGTCGCCGACTGTGAAGCACACGCAACCCCAATCAGCTCTAGTTCTTGCTCCGACGCCTAGGCCGTCTCATACCTACAGGACCCTGCCCGCCAGAGATCATGGCTGCTGCAGAGGCTGCGAAAAAGTCTGGCGTGGCGCAGTCGATGGCGATGTCGGCTGTCCCCACCGGCACGGCGCCCATCGTGCCGACCTACGTGGCCCCGGCGCAGACCTACGATGACGACGAGGACGAGGTGGAGGACGTCATAAGGCCGAAAGCCACACCGTTGCAGCAGGTGAGTCCTCGCAGTGCACACGGAAGTGCACTTTGTTACGAGAGGCTTAGAGGCAGTACTGCTTTTATCGGTGTAGCAGAATGAACCGCAAGCTTCAGGATTTCTTGAAATGAGGCGCACGAGGACGATGTTGGAAGCATAGATGGGCACAGCGTTTTACTTAAACTAATCTGCCACTTCGCTCACCAGTCAATTCTACAAAAAAGCTGCAGGAAGATGAAGACGTCCAACGCAGTTTTAACGCTGGCCTGGGGAGATATTATACACTCCGGTTACTACGACCCCTCATCACGCACAGTTTTACACAGCGACGGCAGCGGCGTCGACGGCGGCGCCGTCAGTTTAAACGCGTTCCGTTGAACGCATCAAAGTTCACCGGCGTTTTAGTTGGTCGTGGTAAAGGCGTTTATTGCATCTAAATATGGGGGACACACTTAAGCTCCGCCTTTAAGGGTATGACGCGATAGCGTAGGCTACCAGGCCACATATAAAGCCCCGCTTTAACCAAGCCGTATGAACTTGCCTTAGTGACCTATCGGGGTAACGTGAATACCAGGGTTCTGGCAGGTTTATTCAGACATAACCGTCTCATGTGAAACGAGAGACGGTTTTGTCAGAGCTATCACAGGAGGCCGCTAGGGGCGGCGATTTGAGAAAGAATCATTAAAATACTTAATTTGTCCTAGTTGAGGACGCTTTAGTTTTCCTGCAAAGTAATTTTAAAGAGCGCTCCGGGACCCGCGACTCGCGTTGCCAGACAGATTTTTTTTTTTTTTATGGCCAACATTGTCCTTCATGACGTCATTGTCATGCATGGGTTTTCGAGCAGATATAGTGCCTAGAATATTCTAGGCACTATAGAGCAGACGACGGCGGCAATGCAACGGTCCTACGGGGCGTGGCTTGTACGGTGCGGCGTCGCCTGTAGGATCCTATGAGGTGCTGCTGGCAACGGGGCAGGTGACGAGCCACCCACAAACAGCCTGGCACGACGCAGGCACGGCCGACAGCTTTCTTACAAGCAGCATAAATTTTGGAATCACTGTCTTGTAGTTTCAGCTCACACTTTAATTCATTCCTTTGCAGTGATGGGTTGTAGCCAGTGTCGTATTGTTGGCTGCACGAATTATTCTATGAAAAACAATACACTGATTACCACCGATTTCCTGGGTTAAAAAAAGTTTCGCGACAAATTTAATCGTGCGATCCGGCGCTCCTTCTACACCGGAGAACAAATTTATGCTCGGAACATTTTACGCGGAGCTGCTACCAGCACAGGACGGTTCTGATAGAAGAGTTTGGCCTCGCGAGCACTAGGCGATTATTGAAATCGGTTGCTGTGTAGATAATCTTTGCTCACATGACATAAGCTATAACCACCTACCGCAGTCCGCTTGTTTGCAAGCCACCGTCAGAAAAAAAAAAAAAAGCTAAACTCTGTTGATCTCTTAAATAACACGCGATTAGATAAATTAATGTAAAAAAAAAAAACCCCTCACTGATCTGCAACGAGATTGTGGGGATAATTGCGATACAAGCGAATTTGTACTTGCAGTTCCCATACTGGCGATATGTGGCTAAACTCATCCGATATCGTATACATCTATCTCCGCTGCTAAGGCGTCACCGAGATTACATATTTATTTCATTCTTAGACAGTTAGGTTGATAGTAAGGCAATTACTATATAACGCAGATAAATTACGAGCTCCGTCCGCTGCGGTTTCGGTGTGAAACAGCTTTGGCCTAGCGACGACTAAGGCGCAGCGCACGGCCACAGCGCCGTTGTCCGTTGGGGCAAGCTCGCTGCATTCAGTGCGGCAAGTGTTGCGAATTTGTCATCTACTTTATTTATGCAGCTGGGGTCATAGTTTATGTACCGCTTAACATTTATTACGCCGAGACAGCGATATTCAGAGGACGGAACGGGGCTACATGCTGTGCCGTCGGGTGCATACTCTCGATGGTTGTGTCCGTCGATCGGCACACTATAGGCAATGCCTATACATGACTTGTTGCTCTTGAAATTTACTTTAGTGTTCGAAGTACACGTAGTTGAAACTGCTCGGCCAGGCCGGCGTGCGCTTTAAAACTTTGCATCCGGGTTCGCCGCACCTTCCGTACCCTTTTGTAAACAAACGCCGACTCCGCCGCTGAGCTTCGTAATGGATAGTCTTGATCAGCAGGTTGGTTACGTATGTCATGTAAGACGTCAACGGGACTTTGAAAACTGCTTTCGCTCAGAGTGCAATCATTTTTGTAACACATCGAAGGCTTAAACGTTGTGTACGCTCAATTTTTATCCATGCCATTATTTACAAAGGGCATTAGTTTTGGTCGTTTAGCAACGCGTAGAAAAAATATTAAATTGAACAAATGCCATTCGGTTGGAATGACATTAAATATTCCACGTGGCAGGGTTATTGAATCTCATTCCCAGCGAGGCGGATTTAGTATCGGTATAGACAAAACAAAACCTCATATGTGGCGGTCGCTTGCATCGGGTTTGTGAGTGCATGAATGGCTTAAAAATTATACGGAATTGAATCTTCGTACGGCAATAATTTAGCCGCATTCAAGATCGCTCGCTCGTACTGCCCTCATTGGCCATCTATGCCAAATATTGCTTTTTATTTTATATTTGGATGAATATCGTCCTAGTTGTCCCTGTCCGATGACATCGAGGGCTACTCACCGACATCACATAATGTGTTTCACATGATGCCGTAAGTGACAGCGATTGACGTTCGCACACATCGAAAGAACGGCAGCGGGTGCGTCCGGCGCGGCTGCACGCCTATGTCGTCATCATCTGACGGCACGGAAGGCACTGCTCTCCTCGGGCTCTTAAAGGGCCACTGTCCAGGGAAGGACCTTTTTGGCGAAGGAGCCCAGTGTTTCGATCAGGTGCCGGAGATAGGCTGTGCAAAATGCTACAGTGACACGCGCGCTGCAAAGAAACGAAAATACAAATCAAAGCTCTCTTATGCTCTCCTTCGGGAAGCCAGCTTTCCCGTTTCCTGCGCTGGCCCGTCGAGCCACAGTAATGACGTGCTTCTCGCGAACGACGTCCATTGGTCTGTCTCGCTGTCTGAGGGTGAAGGATGGGTGTCTACCGCCAAAGCCACCTAGGTGGCTTTGCTACCGCTCGCTGCACGCTTTTCCCTCGCCACGGCCCGACTGAATCCAGAGGCGCGCGCTCCCTCGCCCGTTTTCTTTTTTTCTTTTTTCGCGGAGGCGGAGTGTCACGCCCCGCCTCCCGCCAAACGCGGAGGAGGAAGGGGAATTTGTCTTGCGGAGGCTAGACGACCGGGCAGGAGAGTGAAAAATCTTTGCGAGGGAACGGAAGGAGAGAAACACTACATAATCGGGTGATTGGGGTGGCTGTAACTGCGTTATTAGCTACTCTTTTCAAAAACATTTTGCGGCCTTGCGTTCTGGGGGCGAAGTCTCACAGTCACCGGGGAAGAAAATATTTTCGACCAGAGGGTGGACAGTGGGCCTTTAAGGAGGGTCGCCACTAAAGGAAGAGGCCTCAAGGAGAGAAACTTACAAAACCTAATCCAGGCTTACGTAGTAAACAGAATCAGTTACGCCACCTCCTACCTCGACATCAAGGCCGGAGAAAAGGCACAATTAGAATGCCTGATCCGAAGATGCGTCAAGAAGGCGCTAGGACTGCCCATGGGCACCTCGAGCGAACGATTGCTCGAACTCGGGGTGCCCAACACGTGGGAAGAATTGGTGGAGGCAGCTCGAGTCTCCTAGTTAGAGATACTAAGCATGACCGAGACGGGCAGGGTGATCCTTGCAAAAGTAGGACTCAGCCTAGAAAAGGAATCCAAAAAAGGGTCACAATTAGTAGCGAAAGCAGGAATGCCTTGGTAGGCACCCTCCCCCTCCCCCCTCCCTTCCCTAGAAACATGTATCCAGAATTTAATGTCGAAAGAAGGGTCAAACGAGCCGAAGCTCTAGAGCGACAGTTCAAAAACATGAAAGCGAAGGAAGTAGTCTATGTCGATGCGGCGAGTGGCAGAACAGGTGCGGCGGTAGCCTCGGTATAGGGGAGAAAACCTGGGCCAGGGGGCGCTGCGCCGCTCTGTGTGTCAGCGCCCTCCATGGAAACCCCGTCAAAACCTCCGCGCAACGCGGCCGCGTCGTCTGCTCCCCGCCGCATCGAAAACATGCTGTCGTCTGCTGCGCGCTGCTTTCCAGCACGTGTCTGCGCGCGCGCTCGGTTGTTTCTCTCTTCCTCCGCCCGCGTTCTGGCAGTTCTGGCCACCGTCGCGCTCCAACAAATGGAAAAAAAAAACTAGAATGAAAAAGTGACGGCGCGCTTCTTCGCAAAACTTGCGTGGAAACGGTAACGGTATGGTTGTCGGCTTTTTTCTTTTAGGTATCTCGTACCGCTCGTATCTCGCACCTCTGTAACTGGCGGTGCCGCAGCAGCTTTGCGGAACCAAGTCGGCCTCAAGAAACAGATATACGTCATTAATGCCATCACTTGGCGCTTATAAAGGAAAAACACATACGTCAATTGTTCGATCTATCCTCATGCGCGATCGTGCTTCGGGAGCTCAAAACTGCACATTCGCTAGAGGAGATAACTGAACTAGGAATTGCACAGCGTAGCTGTGGAATTAAGAAGACAAAGGTTTCCGTGGAGAGATGTCCCCGTCTGCATGGAAAGTCGTCAGGCATTTCCTCGCTCTTCGTCTCGTGGAGAGAGGAAACTGCCGCAAAAATGGCATGCCTCGGCTTCTCGTCAGTGATCCAGGTCGTTAAGAAACCCCTAATCGTTAAAGGTAGATAGGTCATTGATTTCGGATGTCAGTGCCACAGCAGCGAACTCCCCCTGACCGCTGTCAGCAGGAACCAAAGGGTAAGGTTGTGTTTTTGTAGGGAACGCGTCCTAAACGCACCGAAAGGAGGCACCACAGCGCCGGTAGCATCGCCTAAAACGTGTCCCCAAAGAGTTGAATAGGCACCTTTCAAGTGAGCAGTCACAAATGGAAAGGAAGCTCCCCAACCAGCGCCCGGAGAACTCGTCGCTGTGTGCACGTGTATCGATTCTCAATGGGATGGCTGGACCCTTCATTCTGTGAACAATATGGACAGAGACATCAACAGGTGCCGCCCCAAGTCCTTCAATATGCCTCTCGCTTGCCTCTGTCTTCGAGCAGAGAATAGATCGAACCCTACCGCCTGAACTACCGTTCCCTTCTAGAAACTGATGCTAACACACAGATATTTGCCAAGTATGGCTCGCTTAGTGGCCTGGTTAGAGCAATGTGATTCGAGTGACGACCTTAACAATGAAGATTATGTCTACTCCCCTTTATCCCCATCCATGGCCATGAGCCTTCCCATTCAATAAAGGACATTCATTCAATAAATAAATAAATAAATCAATCAATCAATCAATCAATCAATCAATCAATCAATCAATCAATCGCGTTCATGTTTTTATTGTTTAATGTCTGATCCTGCCAACAAGCGCTCTTTGAAAACAATGTCCGCGACGATCAAATAATCATAATTTCTCGCTTTCGAAGGCACCGATAAAAATATGCTTTCAGCCAGCCTCTATGTCAGCCGGGACACAGAAAAAGGCAAAAATAAGAAACCCCACTGGCAAAGAGCGCCGGCTTTGGGCGCGCAGACGCGCGTCCATTCCCCCTCGTCCTCACTCTCCTTCTCCCGCTCCGCGTGCACGTGCGGCTGCCTGTAGCACGCGCTCCCGAGCGAGCGGGCTGCGCAGACTCCGCAGACAGCCGCGCGCAGCGCGGATGCGCGTAAGTTTTGTAGTTCCTCTCCGCTCCGCTGGAAACCTAGCGCTGGCGTCGCGGAGCAAACTCGAGCCACGGCCGGTCTCGAGGGAGAGAGCGCGCGCTCTTTCTTACGGCCTTCTCAATCGCCGCGTGAACAATGAAAACTTTTCTCCTTGAGTCACGCTCTCCGCCGCCGCAAGGGGCGCGACCTGCTCACTGTTCGCTCCGCATCTGCTTCAGTGGCGGCGAGTGGCTTTTGCCTGGGGCCAGATCCCGCGACGGTTCCGTTCGGGAACTGGTTCCTTTCGCCGCTCCTAATTGGTTACTGCGTCACGTCCGGCGTAACCCCCAAAACTTCCGGAGGCGGCTCCACGTTTTTCGCCTACGTCACGGAGTGGCACGGGGCGGGGCCACCGCTCCGAAAGGAACCGTTTTGCCGGCCGGCGCAGGAACCGCGACGAGTTGGTCTGCTTCGAGATGGAACCGCTCTGCGCTCGCTGTGGCGCCTCATGGCCGTAGTCGAGCGACGGCGCGCGCCGCGCAGCTGCTTGAGTACGGCCGTGGTATCCTTTTTTTTGTGTTTTTTTTTGGGGCAGCGCTTTGCGGGTTTAGTAAACTCACGCAGCAAAAAAAAAAAAAAGAAAAGCGAGACAACGCCTTCTACATGTTTCAGGAGGTTTTGCGGCAACACTGGCTAAGGCTGCGTGCCGATCGCGAAGCGAAGTGGGGACGAAGGGGTATGCCGGGCTGCCGTCAGAAGCAAAGGTGCTCTACGCGCTTCGATCGCTACTTTGCGATCGGGAGCTCTCGGCCAACAGCAGTGCGACCATTTGAATCCGGCAGTCGTAGAGACAAATAATTCGCGTCCGTAAGTGCGGGCTTTTTCCCTCCTTCTACATCAGCGGAAGGGGAGCAGACGGTGGCTGACTGGGTCGAGTGCAGTCGGATTCCATGTGTCATTGGCTGCGTACTACATTGACAGCTATTCACGGAAAGGTCGCGCATACTCACGACGCTTGAGCGGCCGATAAGGCTACGGACGCTGCCCCGCTACATAGGCAGGCGCGGACGCGCCGGCGCGGTGCCGGTATCAAGCAGCTCGTTCGTACTCGCAACGGCGGCAGCAACTCCTCCGTCAAAGAGCTAGCGTGATTCGAACTGCATACTACGGGCGTTGTAGACATCGTTATTAGGATATTTGCCACTCTGTGCGAAAGGCAGAACTTACAAAAACTTCACAGCGAGCGAGAAAGCAGACGATGCCGCCGCGCGCGCAACACCATCTAGCGGCGAAGAAAGGTACTCATGAGCCAAGATAATTGCTTGGCAGTTGTTAACAGGATGCTTCTAAGAATATTTCAGTCTATTATTCACTAGTTTGCATTACTATGTAATAATTAGATTTATTTCATGCTTAACACCACTTTGGTAGAAGTATTTGGTACCAGAAAAAGCCACATGCTCGTGATGAACACGCCTACGATCTGGGGCCATCGCTGATTGGCCGCTGTCTTTCCCGTCTTCGCCGTGAGGTGACGCCCGCTGTCTTGCGACGTCAAATTGACGTCATCTTGAAAGAGAACAGTTCTCGAAAGGAACTTCCGCTGGATACGGACCCTGGTTTCGCGCTGTCGCCTGCGGGTTTCGTGGTGAGTTCAGCCCCTAAATGAAAGATTACAGAAGGTAGATGCTGCAGCGGCATCCTGTCAGCGTGCTACACACGTGAATGGAGTCTTTATATTAAAAAACACTGCCGCTCAGCAAACGCTCGACAAGCATATGACATGTATTGCGGCATGGTATCTACTTTTGTTCATTTTAATCTGATTTTTTGCCCAAGCATGTGCAAGAAGATGAATAAAAAAAGTGAATGAGCAGTGATCACATCGAAGCTTCTTCAAGGCAAACATAACGCAACAATGGCAAAACCGTCTTTCAGCGCTAGATGAGAAACCATCGAGGTAACACCGAAGATGAAAGTAATTTTATAAAAATGTAATGGTAAGTTGTACAATGCTTACATGACATAAAGTATTAGTAGTATAACGTCAGAGTTAACGCTTTTAAGTTTTGTTTTCAAGTTTTCGATAATTTCAGTTCAGTCATTCAGTCGTGTTCCTCGTGACCCTATGGACCATGTCACGCCACGCTTTCCGGTCTCTCACTATCTTCCTAACATCACATAACTTCATCTGCAGTGCCTCGAGTATGCCATCTAACCATCGCGTTCGCTGCCTACCCCTTCTCCGGCGACCCTCAACCTTTCCCAACATCAAATCTTTCTCCAGCGACTCCCCCCTTCTCATCAGATGACCAAAGTAGCTGAGCTTTAACTTTAGAATTTGACCCTCCAATGAGCAGTCAGGGTTTATGGTCGACAATATCGACTGATTTGATCTTCTGGCAGTCCAAGGAACTCTCAAGGGTCTTCGCCAGCACCACAATTCAAACGCGTCAATTCTTCGGCGGTCAGCCTTTTTCACAGTCCAACTCTCGCATCCATACATCACAACTGGAAAGACCATAGCACGAGTTATACGGATCTTGGTTGGCAGACTAATGTCTCTGCTCTTTACTAGGCGGTCAAGGCTAACCATTGCTCTCTTTCCCAGAAGCCGGTGTCTCCTAATTTCATAGCTGCAGTCTCCTTCCGAGGTAATCTTGGAGCCCAAGAAGAGAAAATCTGTCACAGCTTCCACTTCTTGTCCATTGATGCTCCAGGACTTGGTAGGGCAAGACTCCATGATCTTCGTCTTTTTAATGTTTAGTTTAAGCCCAAACTTCTCACTCTCCTCTTGTACGCGCATCAGAAGTCTCTTGAGTTCCACTTTACTTTCTGCCATTAAAGTGGTATCATCCGCATATCTAAGGTTGTTGATACGTTTTCTAGCAATCTTCACTCCAGCTGAAGACTCGTCCAGACCGGCCTTCCTCATGATGCACTCTGCATATAGGTTAAATAGGCAGGGCGACAGTATGCAGCCTTGCCTCACTCCTTTCTCAATCGGAAACCAATCAGTAAGACCATGCCCAGTTCTGACTGTGGCCTCTTGTCCTTCATACAGGTTCCTGAGGAGACAGATGAGGTGCATTGGAAATCCCATCTCTTGGAGAGCTTGCCACAATCTGCTGTGATCTACGCAGTCAAACGCTTTCGCATAATCAATAAAGCAGAAGTAGATGGGTTTCTGGAACTCTCTTGCTTTTTCCATGATCTAGCGAAGGTTGGCAATTTGGTCTCTAGTTCCTCTGCCCTTGCGAAACCCAGCTTGCACGTCCGGAAGCTCCCGATCCACATACTGCTGCAGCCTTCCTTGGAGGACTTTCAACATCACCTTGCTAGCATGCGAAATAAGCGCGATCGTGCGGTAGTTGGAGCAATCTTTGGCACTGCCTTTCTTTGGAATGGGGATGTAAACTGACCTCCAATCCTGTGGCCACTGCAGGGTTGTCCAAATCTTCTGACATAATGTATGCAGAATGTTAACAGCGTCATGGTTGAGGTTTTGAAGCAACTCAGCTGGAATGCCATCAATTCCGCTAGCTTTGTTCTTAGCAAGGCTGGCTAAGGCCCATTCAACTTCACTCTTCAGGATGCCCGGCTCGAAATCAGTAATCACAACAGTCTTATGTTGGGTTTGCACATTCGGGTCCTTCTTGTACTGTTCTTCTGTGTATTCCTGCCACCTCTCCTTTATCTCTGAGGCTTCAGTGAGGTATTTGCTTCGTTTGTCCCTTATCACGCCCAGCTTAGCACAGAAGCTTCCTTTGATATCTTTGATTGTCTTATACAGAGCTCTTGTGTTCCTTAATTGGCTGTTGTCCTCAACTGCTTGGCACTGTATGTTCAGGAAGGCATTCTTATCTCTCCTTGCTATTTTCTGAAAATCCGCATTGAGAACCTTGTATCTTTCTCTTTCCCCCATAACTTTTGCCATCCTCCTTTCCTCAGCTATTTGCAAAGCCTCTTCAGGTAACCAGTTTGCTTTCTTGCATTTCTTTTGCTTTGGAACTACGTTAGTAGCAACTTCTTGTATTATATCACGAACATCAGTCCGCATCTCTTCGGACTCTCTGTCTTCTAGATCTAATTCTTGAAATCGATTCCTCACTTCCACAGCATATTCTAATGAAATTTGATCCAGATCATACCTGAAAGGCCTTCTAGTTTTCTGCGTTTTCCTCAATCGAAGCTTAATTTTGGCAACAAGAAGCTGATTATCGGTGCCACAATCGGCCCCAGGTCTTGTTTTTACTGCTTGTATAGCGCTTCTTCATCTCTGCCGGCAAAGAATATAATCGATCTGATTCCTGTACAGACCGTCCGGTGAAGTCCATGTGTACAGGCGCCTCTTGTGCTGTTGGAAATGAGTATTCGCTATGGTCAGGTTGTTTTCTTGACAAAACTCTACTAGCCTCTGCCCATCTTCATTTGGCTCGCCAAGACCGAACTTGCCTATAATTCCGGATATTTCTTCACTCCCGACCTTAGCATTCCAGTCTTCTATGAGAAAAATGACGTCTGATGATGGGGTGCGGTCTAAAAGGCATTGTACTGCCGCATAAAATCTCTCAACGTCAGCTTCTTCAGCAGTAGTGGTCGGTGCATCGACTTGGATAACTGTTATGTTGAAAGGGTGACTTTGGATCCGAAGTGAAATCATTCGGTCGTTTTTGGGGTTGTACCCTAGCACTGCTTTGCCCATTCTTCTGTTTACTATGAGAGCGACTCCATTCTTTCTCTTGGATTCGTGCCCACAATAAAAAACATAATGGTCGCCGGAGTTAAATTCTCCCATTCCGGTCCACTTGAGCTCGCTGATACCCAAGATATCAATGTTCAATCTGTCCATTTCTCGCTTGACGACATCCAGTTTACCTTGCTTCATAGATCTTACATTCCATGTTGCTATGTGATATATCTCCTTGCAACATCGGACTTTCCGGTCGCTTCCCGACACATCCACAACTGAGCGTCCTTTTGGCTTTAGCCCAGCCGCTTCATTCGTCCTGGAGCTACTAGGAATCGTCTTTTGTTCATCCCCAGTAACATGTGGGACGCCTTCCAACCTGGGGGGCTCATCTTCCGGCGCCATATCTTTAATGGTATTGTGACTGGCCATAGGGTTTTCTTGGCAGCAAATACTGGAGTGGGGTGCCATTACCTTCTCCAGTGAATCACATTTTGTCAGAACTCTCTGCCGTGACCTGTCTATCATGGGTGGCCCTACACAGCAGAGCTCACGACTTCATCGAGTTTCGCAAGCCCCTCCGCCAAGACAAGGCAGTGATTCATGAAGGGGTTGCTATAATTTATAGACCAGCAAATGTTTTATGTTGTATTATAAACACCATTTTAATTTTGCAAATAAGCGTTGGTTTAATGAAATGTTTACATGATATCATGATTATTTCATGAAAAAACAGGAAATCTATTTCAAGCACTAATTCCTAGCAATATTTTCTTTCATTTTGTAGTATGTTTTTCAACTAATAGTTCTTTGTAACTATCTGTGCAGTATAATGCCTGCCTTAGATAGCAATCGCTGCCCCATTATTTTGGTAGAATGCTTTGCTTATTACACATTCGCCACTGTTACTCAAGGGACACTCAATAATGGATATAAAAACTTTTCTCTGTGCTATTTATTCAGAGGTGACTATAGGAGTTGTATGTCGCGCTGTATTGCGCGCCTAGGCACCTAGTGTCGACACCAACGAAATCATTTCAGTTCTGCCGCAATCAGTAACCGAGGAACTTAAAGAAGTGATGGTATCTCCTGTCATCCCATTACGCACTGTCACGTATTCTGGTTTAGCTTACGTCACCGGATAAATTATTGTGAAGCTAATCAGTGACTTCGGGTGTGACGTTAGTGCTATCCTTCTTGAAACCAGCGAAAGAAGCAGCCCCATATACACTATTCTGCGAAGACAAGATTCTAGCGGACTGCATTATCCAAAACCAGAGTTTGTAGCTCTCTTGGACAAGGTTGTGTCTTTTTTTGAAAAAGCTGTCGTGCACCTACCACACACAAATGTCCTTGAAGTCTTTCAAATCTTAATCCAGCCAGCACTTGAGAACTCACCTTTGCTGAGTTGCCCGGAAGGCATTGACAATAGCCAAGGTCCGCTTCTAATTAATATGTGAGAAATTTCTCAGACTCCTTCTTGACAACTATGCTAAGAAGGTGACAGACAGGAACGAAAGGCCAGCTCCTTAATTATGTGCACAAACCGTCCAGAAAGATTTTGAGACTTTAATTTTCTAGCCGCATGTACCGTTTTGATGAATGAGTGAAATGTATTAACTTTGAAGGACATTTTTTTTTTATTGCTTGCTGCTCTTTTCAGTTATGCATATCTGTTTATGCCCATTTCCTTGATTAAATGTTTTTTTTTTATCACTGGTATTAAACTGACTACGACTGTCTACGTGTGCGTCAGTCGCGAGACTACGTATACATCTGCTGTCTTTCAACCTACTCTTTTCAATTATGCATCTGTTTATGCCCATTTCCTTGATCTGTCTACGTGTGCGTCAGTCGCGAGACTATACGTATACATCTGCTGTCTTTCAATCTACTGATTTGTTTTAAACGAAGCTAGAAAAGCCCACATCAATAGACATTAACTGAAATTTTAACTGTATGCGTAAATTTTTGTTCCTTACTCTGAATCTGAGACGTGCTATGAATTTTCGTCAGTGCCTCTTTTGCTCTAAACGAAAACGGCAGCGGTTGACAGAATACTTGGAATATCCACCAAACAGTTTGCCATGCTAGCGTCAGGTCGCGCTATACCTGCTTACAGCTTTCAAAGGCACACTGCATAAAATGGTACATATAATTTTGTGCAAAATTTAGGGGCAAAAAGTATTGATGTAAGTGCACCCGAAACTTCTTTCGACCGTGCGCGACAGCACTGACGAAGGCGCGCGCGCTCTCGCGGGCACGCGCATTATTGACTATTTTATTGCTCATACACGATAAATCAGACGCTGATTACGGCTTTTTCCTATAAGCCATAAGGGGTGAAACATCAGGACCTGCCGGTTGCAACCGATGCGGGCGGAGCGAAGAGCGAGCGCGCGTTTCCCTTTCGCGTGAACGGCTGTAGCGGAGGAGCAGCAGTGGGGCGGTGGCGACCCCACCGAGGCGCGGAGGGCGGTGGAAACAGACCCCATTGGAGAGGCCGTAAGAGAAGAGAGAAACGCGCTCTCCCTCGAGACCGGCCGTGCTCCAGCTTGGGTTCCCTCGCCGGTATCCGCGGCAGCCATCAGAGGTCGCAACTGCGAATGAAATTGTGATAGCGCTAGCTTGCGCAGGAACGGAATCCAAGTTTATAATTAGCGACAACAAAACAGCCATTCAAAATCTTGGAAAAGGGAGGATATTGCCGGAGGCAGCCAAAATCCTAACCCAAAGAACACTGAATAGGAAAATTCAATTAATTTGGATACCCGCTCAGGCTGCCATCCCTGGTAACGAGGCGACTTTCGAGCTAGCCCGAGCTCTCTACTTCCGGGTAGCCGTCGAGCCCCCCGAACACTGGGCATACGACGAGCTTCTGCAAAATTACAGGGAAATCATCGACCATTATAAATTGGGACGTATACTGGTACCCCGCCAGATGTTAGCGTAAATAATAGAGAAGCGTGGAGGCGATTACAAACTAATACATTCATGAACTCGGTCTGGGCGTTTCACGCGCTACCAGAACTTAGGAACAATGATCAGTGCAAACACTCTGAGATGAGAGGGACCCTCGACCACATAATTTGGGAGTGCCTACAATACCCATGGATAGGACAAAATATAACAAGTAGAGAAGCATGGGAAACCTTACTGAGAAGAAGGGACCCTGCGATCCAGCGATGCACCATTCATAAGGTGGAAGAGGCCGCAACAAGCCAAGGACTACCTGCCAGCCTCTAATCCGCGGGCGCACGACTCCCCGTCTTCCTCGGCAGGCATGCCGGGGCGGGGGAGAGGACGCCTTTTTCTAGTGGAAATTGTCCAACCAACCAACCAAAGCTCTCCGGGCCCCGCGCTGGCGTTTCAATTTTGATTCAAGTTTTTTTGCATCTTTAAAATTATAGCTTGTGTATCGCAAAAATGTAATCACATAGTTGGATGACTAAGCATTCAGCAATATAAGTAAATCATTAGCTCAGCACGGCTGAAAAATCGCCGGAGTTGCCCTTTAAAGAATCCCAGGTGGTCGAAATTTCCGGAGTCCTCCACTACGGCGTCTCTCATAGCCTGAGTCTCTTTGGGACGCTAAACCCGACAAACCACAACCATTCATTGACATCCAACCAAGCGCACCCAGACGGCTACAAAGGAAAGGTATATAGCTTTCTCAGAAACTTCGTAGCTAAAGAAAATTTCTTCCTGGTAGGGGGACCAGAACGAATTTTGAAAGCTGTATAGCTTTTCTTGTAGCCGTTTGGCTACGCTTGAGTGGATGTCAATGAGTAATTACTATCTTATTACAAATCTACTCCACCTTGGGGGATTCCTCTAAATATTTGAATATCAACAATGCGCTAACTTTTTCGTTGCCGAAGAATACATCACACGTGCAAACATGCTGCTTTTAAACCTGAGCCTGGCGTTGAAAATTCAAAGTAAATTTAACAGGCGTAACCATTTCAAGCTTTTTTGAGCAGTTTATTTATATGGCAAGTACGGATTTTTTTTTCTGGGCGTTTGCAACAACAGCTACAATAAATTGTTTCAAAGTTAGCATTCTCCGAGTTTCAAACAGGGCGCTGTTCTATATCTGAACTAGCCAAGGCAGTAAATACTAACTGTCGAAACAGCGAGCGCATGGAACGAGATTTCTTTTTACATTTCCAGCATCGTGGATCCAACAATATAGATCCGCTGATACTTCCAGTACTCATCAAAATTAAATCCTTCGGATTTGGTCTCCGACTATTCTGATGCTTCGTGCGAAACTTTGTTGTTTTACAGTGAGGCTTAGCGTGAGACAGACGAGGGCAAGAGAGGGAAAAAGGACGATCACTAACTTACAACTCAAATTGGAAGCAAAAAAAAAAAACGAAACTTTGCACACGGCCCCGAAACAATATCGGTCTTTCCCGTGACCTGCGTAAACAATTCAAACGGAAAAATAAATTTTTGTGCGTGCGTCGAAGAGAAGCAGCGAAGCTGCTTCTCTCAAAGTACGACGCTGGTACTGCCTGACAAGCGATGGAAAGCTGAAGATAATGTGTCAACATGTTGATGCCACGATGAATATTCTCATTATCCCCGTATATCACTCAAATACTCAGGGCAGTGGGGGTGCGACACTGGGGTCGTATATGCGGTCATGCCGGTAATTCACGCAGAGTCCGCCCTCATTGAGGTCCGCAGATGTTATGTGCCTCAGCGTCTCGCAGCTCCGATTTAACTATCTTTAAGCGGGTTTTCCTTTTATGTCCTTGCATTTTTAGATGGCCTCCGGCCCCAGCCTAGGCTTTATCTTCACCGTAGCGCTGGTGGTCATCACGCTGTCCGCGGTGGCCAGCTTCTACGCGCTCGAGGCGCTCCAGACATCGACGTCGGCAGCCCATGCCACCCTTTCTTCGCCGAAGGCGTTCATAGTGCGGGTCACACCCCAAAATTCGACCCAGCCCGCCGATGTTCCTGCCGATGAACCCTCCAGTGTTCCCTCCGAGGGTCCTGCCGATGTTTCCGCCGGCTTCGCGGAGGACGGGACAACTGAGCCCGTGGCCGAAGCCGCGTTCCCCGTTGCTAGGCTGTTTTGACAACCTGCTCGCAATCCAATTAAGGAGCGGCACTCCGTCATTTATATTGTTTATTTTTTATTTTTACCAGAGTGTGACAATAATTTGCGCTCATAAATTTCGTATATATTTATAAACTCGGTACGCTGTACTGCGGCTGAAATGTATGCCCATCGCATTACTTGGTGTAGAGCTCTAGCTACATCTGGTTGGTTTTATAAGCGCCACTTTGATGCGTGCATTTTCGACCTAAACTGCAGACGAGTGGATGCGAGAGCCACAGACGTTTTGCACTGCACAATATTCCACTAGGACTTCTTTCTGGGCGATCGAGTTAGTTTATTCTTACACTACGAATACTTGCTGAGAATACGAAATTGTCGCCAGAGTTCCAACCGGATTTATTGGTGCAGCCTTGTTTCCAATATGGTTTTATATGGCCGAAGAGAGCACTTGCGTATTCCAGAATATGCCCTTTTCAGGATACAGAAGCTAATTGTTTTGTACAGCAGATTGCTTGAACGATGTCAGTAAAACATCAGCGCAGCGATGCAAGAAGAGGGATGTGCGCAGAGAGAAGGGCTCATTATATAAGAAATATGCGTTGTTAGGGCGTCTTTCTTTGTGAGTTGTTTCATTCATATGCTAATAAATATAACAGCGCTAACACTTGCAGCGCTCGTGTCTCATCTAAACTCTTGTGCCGTTCTGTGACCGCATATATTAGCTCTGTTGCATTTCCTAGAATAATATTCAACGCTTTCATATCTCCTTTTATAAAAGCGCATGTTGAAAACAAGACTTAAAGTTTCACTTCGTTAGAATACATCGGGTTGAGTGCGTACAGGCAGCAAACATTATACAGTGGTCTTCTCGGCAGCCTTCGCTTTTACCGATGAGTGCCACTGTAGCGCGGCCGTTTGCAGCCTACAAGAAAACAAAGCACCATTAAAATATGGCATGATATGACAAGCACTTCGGCGGACGTCATGCTGCATCTGACCTTCATGGTGTCCAGGAGAAACTGGCTTATCCACACTATGCGAATGATATGCAGCGAATACGTTAGGAGATATGAACGATTACACTAAAACAGGGCAAGATTCAGGAAAATGAGGGTCTTGAGCTACATGCTTGTAGGCCGTTCCCTCCTTCTGTCGCATGGTGGTATTTCCCCTTCCCCTTCATTGCGCTGCTAGATATATATACCGTTTTATTTTAAGCGCACTAAATGCAATCAGATTCACGCGACACTTATTCATCAGCATTAGTTTCACAGAACACTCCACTGTAACACTCAGGCCTGGAGGTAGCAGGGGATCGAGAGGCACTGTGTCTTGTCCTATTCCCCTCTTCTAAAGCGGAAGAAAGAGATAGAACTGAGAGTTGGAGGATGACTGTGGTTCCGGCGAGAAAAGATTTATTACTTATTTGACAATTTTGCTCAATTACGTCATTTGAATGTTGCCTCCGTCCCGAACCTTTCCCTCCACCTTTCTTTCCCGACACCACTGAATATAGGAATTCTGCGTCTGCTTACGATCACGTCATAAAAGAAGGGGCTCCATTCAACGGTACGTTATCTGCAGTTCCATATATCTGGCTTACGAGAATAAATGTGCCCTCGAATTCCCTAGCTTTTGGAGATAAGGTCCTGCGCTGCAGCCTCTTGTTCTCCTCTCTATATGAAAAGAGGCTGAGGCAAATATTGTACTCATTAAAAAACCGGTTACCCATTTCGACCATCGCTTATCCTCTAGTCGCACTACATGCCCTACTACGGTTTCTCTTAACAGCACACAAGTACGTTGGGTTCATTTTCACGTTAAACTCCCGTACCATACCATATTGTACCATATATCATGTCATATAATCTTATGCCAGTTCTGTACAGGTAAGATATAACACTACCTATCACCGAGTCCAATTCTGAACCGTTGATGGAACAAAGCTCAGCCACGCTAAAGGCGGTGATCAGAATATTCAGCAGAACAGTTGACAACACAGTAAATATTGCTAAGCAATGTTGTCTTTGCGGCGAAGCGGATCAGTACACTTATTAACTCGTAGGACAGCAGTTCGGCGCAAAATACTCCAATTGTCATGATAGCCAACAGCAGCTATGGGATAAAAAAGGTATAGGGACATAAATCATTGCAAGAGTAACAAAACTGCGTAAATTTGCACTGTTAAAAATAATAAACACTACACAGTGAAAGTAGTTTTGCTAGAACCATTGCTGTGACTGACATGGCAAACAGTGCTTGTTGCCTTTAGTGATGTGTTGAGCACAAGGCCTGCATGGAGATTTTAATCCTGTCAGTTAGGCGGAGTTATGTCTTGTTGTGTTATCATACATGCAGGCCAAGGTAATGCCATATGGTCCTTGGTTCCAACACTGCAATTCTGAAAAAGTGACTGCCAACACAGGTCCGATGTACACCGTACCACTGCTGACCGTGTATATTCCTAAGTGATGTCCAAGTCTTGGGCAGACACTAATCGACGCAGCTCACAAAGCAACATTCCTGCCAAGGTGGTTGCCTACCATAAAACCAACATGCCATAGCTGCCATTCATGGCAGCCCAGAAGTAATGAAGTGCTGACGAAACACATTTGAGATGTTCAGTGAGTTTACACAAGTGGGAGTTGTTAATATGGTTAATTAATCATCCAGTGAAATTTACACTGTATTTATTTTGTTAAACAAAGCTCCTTTTGTGAAGTGAAACAAGCTCCTAGTAGCCACAGGCAAAAAGTAGGCAAATGGCTATACATATTGAAATACTTATTGTGAATTGTGTTTTATTGTCGGATTCCTTTGAAGGGACACTAAGGAGGATGGAAAGCAGGTTTCCTGTATTGCTAAGATACAGTGTTCTAATCTTAAAGAGACCACACGAGTCGCTTTGGGATGTTAAATGATATTCGTGATGATGTTGCCCGCCTTGTCCCTTATCGCATACATCTGGTTTTTGCCTATGCCCAATTTCTTTACCGCTTTAAGGCTTCCCCCGTTCTTTACAGCATGTTCAATTTTTTCCATGTTATACTTCCTTATATCAGCCACCTTGCGCTTATTGATTAGCTTTGATATTTCGGCCAATTTGATCTGGTCTGTTCGATTGGAAGCTTTCATACTCTGGTGTTTCTTAATCAAATCTTTCGTCTTTTTAGACAGCATACCGGTATCCTCATACCGGTATTTGTCATATTGATCGTATTTATATGCTGTGAGCAAGAACGTTCTGATACATTCTAGCAATGCAAGGAGGAGAAAGCTGTCTTATTGAAAGGTCAGGACACTGATTGTGGGAAGGTGCTGCTGAGAGGTTTGTGATGAGCAGAGCCTGTTTAATTCATCAGCAAGCCTCACTGCACCATGATTACGATATGACATGAACGGCCAACACTGTTAAGTTGCGCTGACATATTCATGTGTTTTATGCATGCACAATGTTTGTCATTTTTGGTTGCTGAGTGGGCTTACACATATTTTTGATGTGATACCCAAAATGTGAGCTCTTTTTTTTTCCTTCTTTCGTGCAGATGTCCGTGCTTAGGCTACACATGACCACCTCTCTTGCATATGCTCTGGTCGACGGCTGGCAGAGATGCCCGTTTAGGTAACTTTTGGGTCGTCGAACATCGGACCTTCACATTTGGATGAATCCACCGTCAACTGGTTAAAGGAGAATGATTCTCTCCTTGCTCCTCCAGGAGAGAAACCTAGCACATCTAATCTGACCTCTACACGCCCTTTTTTTTTGTTGACCAAAGTTGTGGCCGTATATATGAAATAAATAATTGAAGCAACAAATAAATCTCTGCAATCTGCAAAATATGCTTGCTCATTTAATGTCATTACATTTAAAATAGCGAACACATTTCGTGACATTCTGTGAAATGCAATGCATGTCTGCTAATTATTGCGATTGCTGTATATGCTGTACCAGTGTACCTGGGCAGCTGTTTTCCCTCTCTGTGGTGAATTTGTCAGTCTTCTGTTGGAGCAAAAATTGTGTTACCTCAGAATATTTTCTTACAAGCATCAGTGCATACTTTGCTTGAATGCTTCAGTGCACCCTTTTAGAGGGACACCGAGTACAACTCCATTGAGTCATTGGTCTCAGTAAATATTTGATTATTTCTCTCATTATGGCTGTGTTGTCTGGCAGCAATCGTGGCATATAGTATTTATTGGTGAGAAAATTTAAATTGGAAGCCTTCCCATGAGTCGTATCACGATGACCTTGCTGAAAAGGACGTGTCACTGCCACATTAGAGTGGATCATGACACAATATACCTTGCAGTAATCTGAACCAAAACTTCTGTGTGGAAGCATGCATTTTACTTGCAAAATTGGCCGGCAATGGCAGCATCTTTGTTCTGTTTTTTGGTCTTTCCATCCTTTTAAAACCTCTGTTTTCATTTTAAGTGGTCTCTTTAATAGTTTGTGGGGTTTAATGTCCCAAAGCGACTCGTGTGGTCTCTTTAAGATTAGAACACTGTATCTTAGCGATACAGGAAAACTGCTTTCCATCCTCCTTAGTGTCCCTTCAAAGGATTCCGATAATAAAACACAATTCACAGTACGTATTTAAATATGTATTGCCATTTGCCTACTTTTTGCCTGTGGCTACTAGGAGCTTGTTTCACTTCACAAAAGGAGCTTTGTTTAACAAAATAAATACAGTGTAAATTTCACTGGATGACTAATTAACCATATTAACAACTCCATCTTGTGTAAACTCACTGAACATCTCAAATGTGTTTCGTCAGCACTTCATTACTTCTGGGCTGCCATGAATGGCAGCTATGGCATGTGGGTTTTATGGTAGGCAACCACCTTGGCAGGAATGTTGCTTTGTGAGCTGCATCGATTAGTGTCTGCCCAAGACTTGGACATCACTTAGGAATATACACGGTCAGCAGTGGGACGGTGTACATCGGACCTGTGTTGGCAGTCACTTTTTCAGAATTGCAGTGTTGGAACCAAGGATCATATGGCATTAGCTTGGCCTGAATGTATGATAACACAACAAAAACAGGACATAACTCCGCCTAACTGACAGGATTAAAATCTCCATGCAGGCCTTGTGCTCAACACATCACTAAACGCAACAAGCACTGTTTGCCATGTCAGTCACAGCAATGGTTCTAGCAAAACTACTTTCGCTGTGTAGTGTTTAATATTTTTAACAGTGCAAATTTACGCAGTTTTGTTACTCGTGCAATGATTTATGTCCCTATACCTTTTTTATCCCATAGCTGCAGTTGGCTATCATGACAACTGGAGTATTTTGTAACCACCCGAGGGTATTGAATGTCCTGAAATCGAGATGCATGTGTGTATTTTGACACTACACAACCAATATGCAGTCCGCAATAAATGTTCCTCTTGCGCTGGCAAGCAGGTCTTTGAAAATACAACACATCATTAGCATGATTGTGTGAAACAATATGAAGGGATATCAGTCCATATCTTTGCAGTTTTCACAGCTGGCCTGTTTTTTCCTAAGGCAGAGGAAATAATTGCTTGGCAAACTTTGTTTTTGGTGCATGCTGCAACTAGTCGCAAGGGCAATGACTGGACAAAGATGGAATCACGAAAGCAGCACTTTTTATTTATTGTTTTGACACTAGTCTACATGCTTGTCTACAATGATAAGCACAACAGGGCAGATATAAACAACATCGATCGAATAGGACGTCGTGGATGTTTTCTGAGACAAAAAAAAATACAGGAATTCGATACAAGAACTTTCTAGAGCTAGAGCAGCTGGAAGATAAATACTGTGCAATAATACCAGGACTTTCACAGCTTGCGCTTCGAGCCTTCAACTTTACGAGCAAAACTAGAGGCAGGACTGCGTCGGGAGATGTGGAGAGCATTTTTTCTTTGCGCGGGCGGTCTACCTCCCGGCACTCCTAAGCACAGAAGTTTACTTGGAAATATACCTGGGTTCCACGGTTGCATGACTAGCCCAGTAGGCGGGCAGTGAGTCGCTTGAGAGCTGTGATGAATAGCTGGCCTTCCCGGTTGAGGTTCTATTTCCCGGTTAGTCCCGGGCTGGCTATCGCACCGGAGCTTCATAATAGATTAGCTGGGCCAAG